>NC_141696.1:380074713-380674713 GCF_964263255.1 Lissotriton vulgaris
GCAGGATCCCAGGGGTAGTAGGGTTTGAAAATCCCTCCAAAAATATGAACTGTGAATGATATTGTGCTGCATGCCTCATTCTAAGTTGTATGGAATAGGGTGGGATATTTACCACTACGGCCCCCATTATGAGTTATTTACCGGGCAATAAAAACAGATAACCCGGGTGTTGGTATTTATTGGGCCTGATAAGATTATTGGTTTCAAGAGTTTTCCCGAACGAAATGATGAATAATATATTCATTTTGATACTTTCTGTGGCAAAATCCACACGTATCAGTATGTATGCGCCATTTCCCCAGGTAAATTTCAGTAGGCTTGGCCCGCTGAAATTCCCCTTGTGAAAATTATGCGGGAGGTGTGGTAATTACTGCTAAACTTGTGATTCTGATTCCTGTGCACAGGTGCTGGACAAAAATGTGCTTTGTAGCGTTACCTAAAGCCCTTGCAAATACCGTTAGATTTTTACAGTGTGTGGTAAATACATCTTTTCCCAAGTTTTTTAAATGAGGCACACAATGTGGAATCAGTATTTAACAAACAAAAATCTGCACTGTAAGCCATCAACAAATATATATACATGATTGTTCTCTCCCCTTGAAAAAATATAACGTTGTTTTTAATTATACACATTACACTGAACACTTTGGGGATATCACCTATGTAAATAGTATGTTCAAAGATGGACGCCATGATTTGTATTCTTAATGAAGCATAAGTCCGTCTTTGATGTTTAATGATAACATGTGATGTATTGTTATTTTAAATACTATTGTGTTAGCTCAGAGAAACTGACATTGAAGAAGCCGCAAGGCGAAATGCGTCTGTGAGATGAGTCTGCACAATTAAGCACTTTGCTTGAATTACTTTCCATGTGTGCTTTCCGTTTGACCACGAAAGGGTCTGCCTCATTTTTCGAATTGATAGGGGTTAACCATCGCTGGAGTGAGCACCCCGGGACAAGATGGAGCGGTGAAGAGCTGTTCTGCGATATATATATTTGATACATACATATATTTATATATAAAAATAAATAAATATATATATATATATATATATATATATATATATATATATATATAATATATATATATATATATATATATATATATATATTCACAGAAAAAACCATAGGTTATAGACCATATATAGTTAGGAATTTGCATTTACAAAACCTTGAAAATTCACTGAAAAAAACATAGGTTATAGACCATATATAGTTAGGGATTAGCATTTAAAAAACCTTATTTTACTCGCACAAAACCATTGAAATTCCATATATAGTTAGATGCACTAACTATATATCGCGGACCCGCAATCCACTGCTAATGATGTCACATATTACATCATTCATGACATGGTCAGTGACATCACTGATGACATCACTGATGACATCTCAAATGACATCACTGATGACATCACTGATGACAACACCCAGTGACTGTATGTTTCTGTAAAGTTAAAATATGTCTTACATATTGAAGAATGAGTGGATGTATAAGTGTCTGGATGAAGGATTTAGTAGGTGCATGACTGACTGTATGAGAGAATGATTAAATGTGTCTCACTGAGTGCATAGGTTAGTGATTAAAGTGTCTTAATTTGGCAATCATTATTTATGTTCTTCTGTAAACTGCTGCATGTTTAAATCAGTAGCTATATCAGTAACTATATGGGTTATTGAATGGTTGCCCAAGTATTTGTATGGGAGACTGAGTATGTGTGTGGGTGGCTGGGAGGTGTATAACTCTGTGCATAGATGTGTGAGCAGTTGATTCCCTAGGTGTATGGGTTCAAAAGTGCATGTAGAAACAGCTGTATGGACAGTTGACTGTGTGCATGAGTATATTGGTGAGTGAATGGATATCTCAGTTCTACATGTCAAAGTAAGTACATATGTAAAACACACTCCATGTGAGAGTTGACATATATAAATAACTGAACATAAGAGCCAGTGAATGTGAGAGTGGCTGTATGAATCATTGTGAACTTGTATCAAGGATTGTATAAGAGAGTAAATATGTGTTAGTATATGTTTGAATAAGTAAGGTGTGTATAACTGTATAGTTGAGGAAATGGAGGTGTGATTGATTCTTTGCATGACTGACTAGGTGTGTGGGTAACTCCATGGATGTGTGACAGTCTGTGAGTGCCTGTTTACACTGAGTGTATCTAAGGTTATATTAGAGTCTGAAGATGTATTATCACATAAATGATATCATCAGTGATGTAATCAGTAATGTCAAATGAGATGTCAGTGATGTCATCAGTGATGTCATTTGATATGTCATCAGTGATGTCATTTGAGATGTCATCAGTGATGTCATCAGTGATGTCACTGACCATGTCATGAATGATGTAATATGTGACATCATTAGCAGTGGATTGCGGGTCCGCGATATATAGTTAGTGCATCTAACTATATATGGAATTTCAATGGTTTTGTGCGAGTAAAATAAGGTTTTTTAAATGCTAATCCCTAACTATATATGGTCTATAACCTATGGTTTTTTCAGTGAATTTTCAAGGTTTTGTAAATGCAAATTCCTAACTATATATGGTCTATAACCTATGTTTTTTTTCTGTGAATTTCATTGGTTTTTTAAAAGCTAATATCTATAGCTGTAAAATATATTCTTTATTAAGTGACGTATCACGTAGCCCGTGAGACGCCTCATGATGCATCGCATAACCGTGACGTATCGTCTCTGCAGCGCAAACCAAACCCAAAACGTAAGCGCGCCAGAACACGCTTAAAGATATATATATATTTTTTTAACCTTAATTAGACAAAATCCACACGTGCACATATCACAAACGTTCAAAAAACACAATATGTCGGACTCCCGTTACGCTGCCGGTTAGCTGCCCGGTTAACGTACCAGGAAGCACCTTTACCACGAAAAATCGCAATTTTTTTTTTCACCCCCCAGGGAACTTTAATAGCCCCCTCATCAATCCTAGGGGTTCAGGAGGGGTTTGCCTTACCCCTTTCATTCATTTACGCCTTTTTTTTTTCCACCTCTTGTCTCTCGATCCCACAGAGAGACAAGATGGCGGCCGCTCCAGACTGTTTACAATGATAACAGCCAATCAGCTTCTCCTCAGACTCCCGTTACACTGCCGGTTAGCTGTCCGGTTCGCGTACCAAGACGCGTCTCTACGGCGAAAAAATCGGAATTTTTTTTTTTTTTTTTTTTTTGGGCCCAGCGTGGCTCTATAATATCCCCTCATCAATCCTAGGTGGTCGGAAGGGGTCTACCTTGCCCCTTTCCTTCATTTCCCCCTTTGTTTTTTCCACCTCTTGTCTCTCGATCCCACAGAGAGACAAGATGGCGGCCGCTCCAGACTGTTTACAATGATAACAGCCAATCAGCTTCTCCTCAGACTCCCGTTACACTGCCGGTTAGCTGTCCGGTTCGCGTACCAAGACGCGTCTCTACGGCGAAAAAATCGGAATTTTTTTTTTTTTTTTTTTTTTTGGGCCCAGCGTGGCTCTATAATATCCCCTCATCAATCCTAGGTGGTCAGAAGGGGTCTACCTTGCCCCTTTCCTTCATTTCCCCCTTTGTTTTGGCCTCCTCTTGTCTCTCGATCCTACCGAGAGACAAGATGGCGGCCGCTCCGGACTGTTTACAATGTTGACAGCCAATCAGCTACTCGTCAGACTCCCGTTACACTGCCGGTTAGCTTCCCGGTTAGCTGCCCGGTTAGCTGCCCGGTTCGCGTACCAAGACGCGTCTCTACGGCGAAAAAATCGGAATTTTTTTTTTTTTTTTTTTGGGCCCAGCGTGGCTCTATAATATCCCCTCATCAATCCTAGGGGGTCAGAAGGGGTCTACCTTGCCCCCTTTCCTTCATTTCCCCCTTTGTTTTGGCCTCCTCTTGTCTCTCGATCCTACCGAGAGACAAGATGGCGGCCGCACCGGACTGTTTAGAATGTTGACAGACACCAGAGAGCCAATCAGCTTCGCTTCGCAAAGTTCCGATAAGCGAAAAGTACGCGAACCGGAGCGCTGCCCGGAGCGCTGTTACAGATATATATCTTGTTTTAAACATTAATTTCTCAAAATTCACTGAAGCACATATATTGAGACCTAGCAAAGGCACATCGGGCTAACAGTCCCTACAATTTTGCCAAGTTTCGTGGAAATCCATTCAGCCGTTCGGGCTAAAAGTGAATCCAACCGCCCTATGGAAATTAACATGGGAAAAACGCGTTTTGGGACCCCCCTTTTTTCTCGGCCCCCCCCTTGACGAACACCCCCCCAAATTTCCAGGAGCTGCTCAGAAACAAAATGTGCCATTTTCCTGAAAATTTCAGCCAATTCCGTCCACAAACGCCAAAGTTATTAGGCATAGAATTTTCAAAAGTTCCATAGAGAAAAAATCCTAACTATATATATATATATATATATATATATATATATTACCTACTGGCAATAATGGTTATATATATATATATATATATATATATATATATTACCTACTGGCGTTCGCCAGTAGGTATATATAGTTAGGATTAATTCCCTATGGGATTTTTGAAAATTCTATGTCTAATAACTTTGGCGTTTGTGGACGGAATCGGCTGAAATTTTCAGGAAAATGGCACATTTCGTTTCTGAGCAGCCCCTGAAAATTTGGGGGGGTTTCGTCAAGGGGGGGCCGAGAAAAAAGGGGGGTCCCAAAACGCGTTTTTCCCATTCATTTTTCCATAGGGCGGTTGGACTCACTTTTAGCTCGAATGGCTGAATGGATTTGCACGAAACTTGGCAAAATTGTAGGGACTGTTAGCCCGATGTGCCTTTGCTAGGTCTCAATATATGTGCTCCAGTAGTTTTTGAGAAATTAACCTTCAAAACAAGATATATATCTGTAACAGCGCTCCGGGCAGAGATCCGGTCCGCTTACTTTTCGCGAAACGGAACTTTGCGCGCAGAAAGCTGATTGGCTCTCCGGTGTCTGTCAACATTCTAAACAGTCCGGAGCGGCCGCCATCTTATCTCTCGGTAGGATCGAGAGAGAAGAAGAGGTGAAAAACGAAGGGGGAATTTATTGAAAGGGGGCAAGGTATACCCCTCTTGACCCCCTAGGAATGTTGTTGGGGTTATTAAAGGGTCCCGTGGGGAAAATAAAAAAAAAATGATTTTTCACGGTAGAAGCGCTTCACGGGCCGCGAACTGGGCCGCAAACTGGTAGCGAAACGGGAATTCGCCATTTTGTGCTTCGTTTTAATTGTTTAGAGACAAAAATTATCGCCGCACATCGGCCACAATGCATGAATATCGCTGAAAAGTCAGCGATATTCATGCATTATCCAGCAAATGCTCTTAGCCATGTTATCCACCTTCCATTGGATAACATGGCTAAAAACTGCTCTGTGCGTGAGCTTTTTTTTTTTTTTTTGCTGCGTGACGTTTGTTAACGTTCGATTCGATGGAAATCAGGAAGTGTTGACCACCATTTTGTCACTGCGAGTAAATATTTTGTTATAAATGAATCCTTATTGATAAACATTTTCTGCGCCATCTTGCGTTTTTGTCCAATGCCACAATTTTGTCGTGCACGGCAGCCATTTTAGATGCCTTGACCAGGGCCACTCTCTGCACGCCGCCGATCCTCAGCATGGCTCCCCACCCTCGCAAGCATCTCTCCCACGCACTGGTCACCCCTGCTCTTTCTCTCATGCATGGGCCATATACTTCCCCCCATCTGCGCTGCTCTTCTCTGAGAATCACACCCTGTGCCCGCCCGACACCTCCCTTTCACCCTATTCACTACCGCACCCTCTGACACTCCTCTTCCTCTGTGTCCGATTGTCCAGGCTGGACCTAGGCTATCACCTAGCCCTGCGGATGTAGTTTATGGCCCCAGCTGTAGAGTATCCAGACATGCCAACCCTCCCGATTCAGGCGTGAGACTACTGATTTCAGTGCTAGTCTTTCGCTTCCCGATTCCTGCAAGGAAAAACCCGGGGGCATATTACCAACAACTAGCGATAATTTTTGTCTCTAACTTGTTTAGAGACAAAAATTATCGCCGCACATTGGCGAATTTTATCGCACATAAACCTTGCTATTAGCAAGGTTTATCGCAAATGCGATAAAAAACGGCCGCAATGCATGAATATCGTTGAAAAGTCAGCGATATTCATGCATTATCCAGCAAATGCTCTTAGCCATGTTATCCACTTCCCATTGGATAACATGGCTAAAACTGCTCAGGGCAGGTGTTAGGTTTTGGAGATATTCGCGCTTAGCGCGAATATCTCCAAAAGTTGGTAATAGGAGATAGCGATGGTTAGGGACTGTTTCCAGTCGCTAAAATCTTGGCACGCCCACTTTGCATGTCATTAGTGATAAATATCACTGATATGCAAAGCGGGGCCCAAGATGGTCGCTATCTCCTTTTAGCTGTCACTAACTGGTGTTAGCGACAGCTTGGTAATAGGGAGATAATTTTATCTCTTTTTTTTTTGGCTTTTAAAGCCAAAAAAGCGGAAATAAACCCCCTTGATAATATGCCCCATGATTTCTCGGGGGTTTCAGCTGACAGGGCTTGGTGTTGTGTTACGTGCTAATTCTTCCAGGAAACGTCAGAGGGTCGATGCAGGGGTTCTAGAAGGGGTGATAAACCATTTAAGCCTCATGAACAAGCGCATGGTCTTTTAAAGATTTGTGAAGTACTCGGGGCGGCGGTGTGTGTGCCCTCTTTCAGGAGCGGGCGGGGGGGGCACTGCCAGCAACTTGCCAGGCCAGGCAGTGTTCAACACGTGCATCACCCTTTCTCTGCCTGCTATTGCGCTCCATGCTTCGGAAAGGTAAGAAAAAGAACGTGCATTTGAGTTTGAAATGTCCGATCTTGTAGCAGTACACTTGCAAAGCCCACACATGACAATAACCCGATTCAAGGCCCCATTCACCCGATTTTTTAAACATATATAGCACTCCAACAAAGTTAGATTTTAAAACTTTATTAACTTTTAACTATAATGAACGGAACAAAAACTGTAAAAACATTTAAACATTTTTCACCCAAAAAAGCAACAATGGTCAGAAGCTGTCTTTTGTGCGAATAGTCCCAAGGCAGCACAACGTGCAGAGTTCTGGACGGCACCCAGGTGATGTCGCCTGGGTGCCGCACTGGTTTTGGGATCCTACAATGCTGCTCCGAAAATTGGCGTGGGGCGTCCCGGGTGGTGCGGGGGGGAGGCCTCGTCAGTAGCGGTCTGTTGTGCGAATAGTCCCAAGGCAGCAGAACGCGCTGAGATGTTGATGGCACCCAGGTGATGTCCAGTAAACTGCCGCACTGGTTTTGGTATCCTACACTGCTGCTCCGAAAATTGGCGTGCGGCGGCCCGGGGGGGGGGGGGGGCGTGGGGGAGGCGGCGTGAACGGGCCTCCCCAGGTGGCGGCCATCCAGCTGAGTTGCGCCCGCTCTTGCGGCTACAGCGTCTCGCTCACCATGTTGTTGAGTTGCTCCCACTCTTGCAGTGCAGCGATAGGCGGCTGCCACATGACTCTTAAAATGGTGGACGGCTCTTCGGTTTTGGGCCTGGTCCACTGAAATGGCCCTGGGACACCTTGGAACTCGGACGCTTGCCTGCTAGGGCTTGGGCTCCATTCTCGAAAAGCGTCCCCTCAGCCGTGAAGATTCTACAAAAGTCTTGGGGGCCCCCGACTCCCGCAGGCTTCTGGTGGGGAGCGGCTGCCATGATTGCTCGCGGAATGACCACGACGGAGCCACGAGATGGTGGTGCTCTCATGCTGACGCCAGCTTCAGTCTGAATGATCCAGAAACAAGGTGGGGCTTTCATCGTTTGGGCAAAAAAAATGTTCTAAACCAATGAAAAGTGTTATTTTTAGGTCATATGACCAAGCCTTCCATCTTTAGGAAACCAAAAGTAAAATGAACCAATGAAAAGTTTTATAAACAAGTCACATGACCTGTTATGCGGCATAGGGCTAGAAAAAGCGTAGAAAATCCGTTGGCACGTGAGGCGGCGTCAGTAGCGGACCGATGTGCGAATAGGCCGAAGGCAGCACAACGCGTCGAGATCCGAATGGCACCGAGGTGGTGTCCAGCAAATTGCCGCACTGGTGTGGCCATCCTACAATGCTGCGCCGAAAGACGGCGTGTCCAGCTGAGTTGCGTCCGCACTTGCGGTACAGTGACTCGAACGCGCCGAGATCCGGATGGCACCGAGGTGGTGTCCAGCAAATTGCCGCAATGGTGTGGCCATCCTACAATGCTGCACCGAAAGACGGCGTGTCCAGCTGAGTTGCGGTCACTCTTGCGGTACAGTGACTCGAACGCGCCGAGATCCGGATGGCACCGAGGTGGTGTCCAGCAAATTGCCGCACTGGTGTGGCCATCCTACAATGCTGCGCCGAAAGACGGCGTGTCCAGCTGAGTTGCGGTCACTCTTGCGGTACAGTGAGTCGAACGCGCCGAGATCCGGATGGCACCGAGGTTGTGTCCAGCAAGTTGCCGCACTGGTGTGGCCATCCTACAATGCTGCGCCGAAAGTCGGCGTGGGGTACCCCGTTGGCTTATGAGGTGATGTCAGTAGTGGACCGATGTGTGAATAGGTCGGAACCAGCACAAGGCGCCAAGATCCGAATGGCAAGTCCTGGATGTTGAGTGCCATAGTTGAGAGTTCTGAGCAGTGCTTGTAAGACTGTCTGAAGCTTATTTGCACCTGCTGCAGCTTCACTATTGCCCTGGTGTGGCCAAAGGTCGCACATGACATAGGCGGCCGGCTCCCGAGGTCCGGCGGAACTTTTTTCCTTTTCCTTTCTGCTTCTTTTCCTACAATCCGTTTCATCTGAAGACACGACCAGGTCCCTGAATGTGTGCAGGGGGACGCTATTGATTGAATGAAAATGGCGGCTTGACACAAAGCTGACTCAAGCGTTGCTGTTGATGCTATACAGACAAAAATTGTTTTTCAGTTTGTACATTCTTCAGGATTTTTTTTCCATCCAAGTCTGATTGAGAGTTTGTAGAAAAATGGCTTCAGATTTTCCACATACTACTCTTCAACATTCTTTCTAAATGTAACAATGTGAAACTCACTTGGAGAACGACTGTTTCTGTTTCCTTTCAAAATGCTGCCAACAATATTTTCTGAATGGAAGACACCATCTTGTAGCATAAAGGGCCGAAAGGGGTTCTGGTCTGGCCGATGGTTGGTGGAGACATTTTGACTATATCTTGGACCTGCCCGGCCTCGCCCAAAATGGCGCCGGTATAAATGGGACTCGTAACTCCTTGCCCGCAAATGTATATCTAGAAAATGTTATTGTAAGTGGCCCTGTCTTATTTTAATTACAAAATGTATGTCCACCGATTCCGCAACTGTTAGACACCTTAGTTCTTGCAACCTAATGGCCCGCTCGTTACGTTCCGCTACAGTGTAAATGTCTCCTCATCATATACGATTTCAGTTTGCTCCGTGGCCGGCCCACGTGGTTATAGGCCCGTATTTGTATACTGACATTTTCACAATAAAGGTTTTTAAAACAAAACACGGTAGTAGTATTTACATTGGTAAAGTTTTTACTTTTAGTCACTGTTTTCGAATCAGTAAAAGGCAAGTGAAATAAAGCAGTCCAATTACATGACGGATAAAAGGTATAATATGTAGGAACGCAGTAAAGATAAATGGTCAAGGGCAGTTGTGTTTTCCACTCCTGCAACATAAAGTGATCGATAAGAATCTGATAATCAGGCGTATCGGCGACTAAGACAGCAGGCCGAGTATCTTTTACTCAACGGCTCCGTCATGGAACGAAGAAACGTCCTTTTTCTCGAAAAAGGAATATATTTTACTTGCAGGACAGTTGTACATTTTCCGGGAAAGTACATTAGCCTGGAATATTATAACATATGTTTTAAAAAAAATAATGTTCGAAAACAATAAAAAGCGTAATTTTTAGGTCATATGACCAAGCTTTTCATCATTAAAATAACAAAAGTAAAATTAACCAATGAAAAGTTTTAATAACAAGTCACATGACCTGTTATGCTTACGTTATGCGCTGCGCGCCGCGCCTCGGATCACTTCCGGGTGCGCTAACGCGGCGTGTCATATAACGCATTACGTGACAACGTAGGTCAAGAATATAGTCAAAATGTCTCCACCAACCAGCGTTCGGAACACAACCCCTTTCAGCAGTCCAAAAAGTTCTGTTAAATGACAACAGAGGGGACAGGCAACAAGAACCATCAGTCAAAGAGGGGAGGGCAAGTTCTTCTCTTCCGGGTCATGTTGGGGCGCTACCGGAACTGATCGAATTGGTAGTCTACAGTGTTTCTGGATGTTTCAGACTAAAGCTGGCGTCAGCATGAGAGCACTTCCATCTCGTAGCTCCGTCGTGGCCATTCCACGAGCAGACATGGCAGCCGCTCCCCACCAGAAGCCTGCGGGAGTCGGAGGCCCCCAAGACTTTTGTAGAATCTTCACGGCTGAGGGGACGCTTTCGAGAATGGGACCCAAGCCCTATCAGGGAAGCGTCCGAGTTCAAAGGTGTCCCAGGGCCATTTTAGTGGACCAGGCCCAAAACCGAAGAGCCGGCCGCCATTTTGAGAGTCCTGTGGCAGCCGCCTATCGCTGCACCGCAAGAGCGGGAGCAACTCAACTACATGATGAGCGAGACGCTGTAGTCGCAAGAGCGGGCGGTAAACAGCTGAATGGCGGAAGAGGCACAGTGTAGCAAAAGCGGGCGGAATGGCAACTGAAACGGTAAAGGGGCGCCCCACTACAGCGTGTCTTCAGGTCAAACGGATTGTGGGACAAGGTCCAGAATTGAAGAGTCATCAAAAGGCAAAAAGTTCCGCCGGACCCCGGGAGCCGGCCGCCTATGTCGGGGGCGATCTCAGGCTACACCAGTGCTATAAGACTTGGGGAGGGTGTCGGAGCCAAGCGTCTTCTCCGAGTCCATGGCCATTACACCTCCCCTCAGGGGCCTCCGTCAAGCTGTTTAGGAAGGTAACATATCACATTGTTTTCAAATGCAGTCAGGTCCACAAACGACACTCACTTACTTTGAGAATAGTGAAGCTGCAGTAGGTGGAAATAAGCTTCAGACAGTGTTACAAGCACTGCTCAGAACTCTTAACTATGGCACCCAACATCCAGAACTTATGCCATTTGAGAATGGCAGTGACATTGAAGCAACTCAGGGACCAAAACCATTAACGTACTTTCACGTATGAAAATCTTACTTGGGGAGGGGGCAGGAGCGAAGCGCCCCCTCCCAGTTCGCGCCACCACACCGTATGTTGAAAATCTGAAGCCATCGTTCTACAAAGTCAACCAACCTTGGATTGAAAAATCTAGAAAAATGTACAAACTGAAAACCAGTTTTGGTCTGTATAGCATCAGTAGCAACGCTTGCTATCAGAGTGCATGAGTTTCATGCTCGATCGATTGAGCTAGCCGGATCGGGCAATAAAAAGTATAAAATAGTTATGTAAATAGTTATTTAATAAAATGTTTTACCCTGTTTCTTTGCTGGTGTGTTGTCTATATTTTTAATATTTGCATAGGGTTTGTCGTTATTTTGGGCGGGGTGGGTGACGGAGTCGAGCTGTCTTGCAGCCCTCATGGTGTGGAGCTCAGTTCATCTCACTATTTTCGTATTTCTCATGAAGGGTTGTTCCTAATATTTCTATTTTAGCGAGGTCAAAAAGAGATCCAATTAGTGGCCTACTGATTTTGCTCGATTACTTTTATTTTTTTACACAATTTTTCACTATCTGCAAAGACTAAACAGAGTATTGCGACTTTGTGCTTGTTTGTAAATAGAGAATGATCCAAAGAGAACCAATTCTAAAACAGTAAATGCTTGGATAACAATCAATCAAATGGAGAGACAAGCAGGCACGACGGATTACAACGGGGGCAAAGGCCTGCGTTAACTACCGTTCACTATCTGCAAAGAGAGAGTACTACTAAGAGAAAAGAGGGGGGGGGTGCAGCGTTCAAAGCACATCAGCGTGCATAAATACGAAAATGTTTTTATCTATCACGTACTTGACATTTTAAAGCTTTTCATATTTGCTATTAAAAAACCAATGAAATTCACAGAAAAAACCATAGGTTATAGTGGATATATAGTTAGGAATTTGCATTTACAAAACCTTGAAAATTCAATGAAAAAACCATTGGTTTTAGGCCATATATAGTTAGGGATTTGCATTTACAAAACCTTATTTTACTCGCATAAAACCATTGAAATTCCATATATAGTTAGATGCGCTAACTATATATCGCGCACCCGCAATCCACTGCTGATGATGTCACATATTACATCATTCATGACATGGTCAGTGACATCACTGATGACATCACTGATGACATCTCAAATGACATCACTGATGACATCTCAAATGACATCACTGATGACATCACTGACATCTCATTTGACATTACTGATCACATCACTGATGATATCATTCATGTGATAATACGATGAACCTCTTCAGACTCTAATATAACCTTAGATACAATCAGTGTAAACAGACACTCACAGACTGTCACTCATCCATGGAGTTACTCACACACCTAGTCAGTCATGCAAAGAATCAATCACACCTCCATTTCCTCAACTATACAGTTATACAAACTTTACTTATTCAAACATATACTAACACATATTTACTCTCTTATACAATCCCTGATACAAGTTCACAATGATCCATACAGCCACTCACACATTCACTGGCTCTTATGCACAGTTATTTATATATGTCAACTCTCACATGTACTGTGTTTTACATATGTACTTACTTTGACATGTAGCACTGAGATATCCATTCACTCACCAATACACTCATGCACACAGTCAACCGCCCATACAGCTGTTTCCACATGCACTTTTGAAACCATACATCTAGTGAATCAACTGCTCACACATCTATGCACAGAGTCATACACCTCCCAGCCACCCACACACACACTCAGTCTCCCATACAAATACTTGGGCAACCAATCAATAACCCATATAGTTACTCATATAGCTACTTATCAACACATGCAACAGTTTACAGAACAACAGACATAATGATGCACAAATTAAGACAGTTTAGTCACTAACCCATGCACTCAGTGAGACACATTTAATCACTCACTCATACAGTCAGTCATGCACCTACTAAATCCTTCATCCAGACACTTATACATCCACTCATTCTTCAATATGTAAGACATATTTTAACTTTACAGAAACATACAGTCACTGGATGTTGTCATCAGTGATGTCATCAGTGATGTCATTTGAGATGTCATCAGTGATGTCACTGACCATGTCATGAATGATGTAATATGTGACATCATCAGCAGTGGATTGCGGGTGCGCGATATATAGTTAGCGCATCTAACTATATATGGAATTTCAATGGTTTTATGCGAGTAAAATAAGGTTTTGTAAATGCAAATCCCTAACTATATATGGCCTAAAACCAATGGTTTTTTCATTGAATATATATATATATATATATATATATATATATATATATATATATATATATATTCACTGAAAAAACCATAGGTTTCACACCATTTATAGTTAGCTGGAAATTTTACTGACATAAAACCATTGAAATTCCCACGTTATAGTTAGTTGGACTCACTATAACTTGCGCGCCTGCAATGCACTGCAGATGACGTCACATATTACATCACTCATGACATGGTCAGTGACATCACTCATGACATCACTGATGACACCATCCAGTGAATGTGTGTCTTTCTGAAAAATAAATATGTTTTATATATGTATATATAAAGGTTGATGGAAGAATAAATGTTTAAATAAGTGTCTAAATTGATTTTTTTTAATTGATTGGTTAACTGGATAATTAAGTGTATCTTAGTGAATACATATATTAGTGAGTAATGTTTAAATATTAAAATATATGTATCAGTGTTTCACTTTGTGTATAAGAGTCTGCATGGGTTGGTGAGTAGCTACATGTGTGTGTACATGAGTTATTAGATGTTTTTTTTAGTATTAGTATGAGTGTCTGTATGGTTTGGTGGGGGTGTTACTTAGCACATAGATGCATTAATGACTGACTCACTGTTTGTATGTGTTTTGACGACAGCATATGTGCAGGACTGTATGGGTGTATGAGTGTGTATATGTGTGTGTTACTGAGTGAATGACTGTCTCACTCGTGTCTTGATCAGTAACGACATACGTTTTAATCTAGTATAAGTGAGTATTGATGTATATAAGTAAGTATATGTGAGAATGAGAGATTGAAAGAGTTTTTGTTTAAATAAGTATGTTTTCTGTAAGTGATTGTTTAAGAGAGTAAGTATGTGTAAGTTTCCTTAGAAGTAAGGTGGTAGTGTGTGTATAGCTGAGTATGCAAATAAATGGATGTTCAATAGTTTATTTGCATGTGTGAGTATGTGTGTGAGTAACTTTTGGATGACTGTCGGTGTGTAACAGGATGTGTAGGTGTATCAGTACATATGATGAGTGCGTATATGTATGAGTGACTATATTAAACTGTTGGTGAATGAGTGGATGTGCATATAGATGGTGGAATTACTGATTTGGTTGTTGTAACTGGTATGGGTATCTCCATTTTTTGAAAATGTTAGTTTCTCTTTTTGAATATGTGTTTCAAGGGTTACATTACACTGAAAGGAGGTCTGTCACTTTCTCACAAGGATGGTGTCATGAGTGATGTCACTGACCATGTCACGAGTGATGTAATATGTGACGTCATCTGCAGTGCATTGCAGGCGCTCAAGTTATAGTGAGTCCAACTAACTATAACGTGGGAATTTCAATGGTTTTATGTCAGTAAAATTTCCAGCTAACTATAACTGGTGTGAAACCTATGGTTTTTTCAGTAAATTTAATAGGTTTTTTAAATGCTAATTCCTAACTATAACTGGTCTGAAACCTATGGTTTTTTCAGTGAATTTCATAGGTTTTCTAAATGCTAATTCCTAACTATAACTGGTGTGAAACCTATTTTTTTTTTCAGAGAATTTCATAGGTTTTTTAAATGCTAATTCCTAACTATATATAAGGCCCCAAACCTATGTTTTTTTCATTGAATTTCAAAGTTTTTTTAATAGCAAATGTCCATAGCTATGAAATGTAATATTTTTGAAAATGAATCCTATATTATATTTTTATGTAATACAATTTTTTTTATGTATATTGTTCTTTTTTTTTTTGCCCTGGAGCGCTCCCGGTGCGCGCCCCGGTGAGCGCCCCGGAAAGCGCAGTCTTTTGGATCGCCCCGGTGTGCGTACCGGGGAGCGTCCCGTTAGCGCCAATGCCGCGGCCGAAAACATCATTGTGACGTACCGCGTAGGCACGTCCGCGTGATACGCACGGCGTAAACGCACCCGGAAGCACTCGAGCGCATACGATCGCGCTACGTAAGCATCCGACGCGCTTACGCGACGCGCCCCGGGACGCGCCCCGGGGCGCGTAGCGTAAGCGCGTCGGGTCATGTGACCTGAAAATAACCCTTTTCATTGGTTCATAACAGTTTTGGTTTCATAATGATGAAACCCCGGGTCTTGTGACCTGAAAATAACACTTTTCATTGGTTAAGGACATTTTTTTTTCCAAATGATGAAAGCCCCCACCTTTTTTCCTTATTCTGACTTTGTCCTTTGACTGAGGAAGACCTGTTTGGAGATCTTTGTGTTTATATTTTGTACTTTAAAATGGCTACACTAGCAGCAGCAGCTGGAGCATCTGCACCACCACCACCACCACCACCAAGAGGACCACCACAACATCACATTAGTGGTCAAGAAGAAGAGGAGGAGGAGGAAGAGGAGGAGGGGAGGAGGTGGCTGGCAGAAGACAATACCCCATACAAGCCAAAGCAGCACATTGTATGTGAGTTTTTTTTCTATCCCTGAGGGAAAGAAGAAAGTGAATGCGCCAAAGGTGACTTGCGAAATCTGTGGCATTGAACTTTCAAGGGGGAACCCTAATAAAAAATATTCATTTGGTAATAACACCCTGATCCGGCACATGCAGCGCAAGCATCCCAACAACTATGCTGCGGCAGAGGTGAGAGAACTGGCCAGCAACCCTCCCCAATCTTCACCCAGCACCTCCAAACGAAAGCAACCCACACCATCGGGACCAGAGACAAGAGAGATGGTCCCTTGCATTCAACCTAAGTTTGGAAATTACAAGATAACTTGTATTTTTTGTGGGAAGACCATCAGCTATGGTGAGCAAAGCATAATGCTCATCAACCGTGCTGGTGACAACCACAAATGCCCCAAAAATCCTTAATTTTTTCCAGATTTTTTTTTTTTGCTCCAGTTGAGCCGTTTTCAATTCCCTGTTTTTTGTTTCTCCCCATAAAAAGAAAGAAAATATATAAAATAGTTCATAAAAGCCAAAAAAAGTACAAAATGTTCAAAAAAACATAAAAAAAACATAAAACAACAAAAAGAAATAAAAAAACAGTTATTTTTAGAACTACCTCCAAATTAAAAAAAGGCTACATTTTTTGAAAACGTCATCATTCTTTTTCCCCATGGTACGCTCCCCGGTGCGCTCCCCGGTGCGTGTACCGGGCGCTCCCCCCGCGCAAATCAAAAAAAATTTTTACTTTTTTTTTGCCCCGCGGGGCCCTTTTATGGCCCCCACATCAAACCTAGGGGGTCGGGGGGGGTCTACTCTGCCCCCTTATGGTCATTTCCCCCTTTGATTTTGCCACCTCTTGTGTCTCGATCCTACCGAGACACAAGATGGCAGCTGCTCCGGACTGTTTCGAATGTTAACAGACACCCGAGAGCCAATCAGCTTTCCGTGCGCAAGTCGCGTGGCGCGCCCGGAGCGCTCCCCGCTATAGATATATATATTTTTTGGAACCTAAATTACTCAAATTCCACTGGAGCACATATCTTGAGACATAGCAAAGGCACATCGGGCTACCATTCCCTACAATTTTGCCAAGTTTGGTGGAAATCCATTCAGCCGTTCGGGCTAAAAGTGAGGTCGACCGCCCTATGGAAATTAACATGGGGAAAACATGTTTTGGGACCCCCCTTTTATCTCGGCTCCCGCTTGACGAATCCCCCCCAAACTTTCAGTGAAGGACCGGAACGCGGCGAGGCAAATTAGAGGAAATTTTCAGGCAGATTCCTCAACCGGCGCCAAAGTTATTCACAATAGAATGTTGAGATTTTCTATTGAAAATAATCCTAACTATAACTACCTACTGGCGACCGCCAGAAGGTAATATGATATATATATATATATTTTACAAGGTTACTAACATTAGCTACGGTAGGACCTCCACCCTAAGTCCACCTGACCTCCTCCCCCCTACTGTCTCCCCTCTGCTGTGAACATGCAAAAGACCTCCTCGCTGCACAAATGAAACAGATAATTTTTTTCAAAGTTCAGATCAGCCCTATGGAAACAAGCATGCGTTTTTATTCTGCTTTACATGATGACTAGAAAAAGCATTGGGGCACTGGGACCGTCCTTTGAAAACCAGGACTGTCCGGGAAAATCCGGGAATTCTGGTCACCCTACTTCCACACCACCTGAGCACTGAAAAGGCATAATTGAGAAATCCCCCTGTGGGTGAGTTGTGTTTGTGGCTTCCTTCTCCCATTCTGGGTGCGGCTGGCCCTTTTGTGGCGCGTCTTTTCCATGCAGCCCTTTGGGCCTTCTGCCTCAAACCCTTTGTTTCCAGGGGCAGTTGGCGGTGGCCCTGCTGCTGGGTTAGGGGTTGGCTGTTGTGCCACCTCGGGTCGCTTACCTGGGTGTTGTGTGCTGTTGCTTGTTCTCCTAGGTTGATTCTGCCTGTCTTTGTGTTTTGCTTTCTGGTGGCAGGCAGAGGGTTTCTCCTCCTGTCTCTACTGGTGTGTCTGTGGTTCCATCAGCTGGCTTCTCGGGTGCCTCTGGGTCCATCGGCTGAGTTGATCTGCCGGCTGTCCCACTTGTCTCCTCTGTCCTTGTGGTCATGGCATGGTGTTTGTTTTCTTGCCTGTTATTTAACTGGGACTCTGGGACCAGTGGCAATCTGCATCTCCGGTTGCTCTGGGGCCATCTTGGGGCTTTGTCTTGGCCCTTCTGTGGTTCGATTGCAGGTTTTCTCCTTCCTGGTCTGGGCTGGTTGGCCCAGTGACACGTGGCCCTTGTCCCAGCTGTTGGGTCTGGGGTATGATGTGGCTGGTCACTGTTTGTGTTGTTTGGTGTGTGGCTCATCTCTGGTGGCTGGTGGGTTGCAGCTGCGGTCGGTAGTACGAGTTTCTGCAGGGCAGTGACATGGGGAGGGGAAGGGGCAGGGTGGGGGGTAGTAATGTATGGATTACGGAGTTTAACAGGTAAGTAAACATATAAATAAATAAAAATATGTTTTTGCGTGCGCTGCATCACCAAATGCGATGCAGTGCCCGCAACAAAATTCATTTTATTTATTTATGTTTACTTACCTGTTAAACTCAATAATTCATACATTACTACCCCCCACCCTGCCCCTCCCCCTCCCCACGTCACCGCCCTGTAGGAACTCCTACTACCGACCGCGGCTGGTGGGTGGTCTTGCTCAGGAGCTGTTTTATCCGCCTATGGTCAACCCCCAGGGTTGTGGTTGGGGTTGTAGTTCTTGGTGTGTGTTGCTTGTGGCAGGGTCTTCCTGGGAGCACCTGTTTGGTCTTTGGGTTCCCCTGGTCTCATGGGCTTGGGGGTTTGCCTCACTCTGCCCTTGGTCCTCTCTGATTTCTGGATCCTGTGCTGGTTCGGTCCGGGTCTGAGGTGTCCGTACCTTGGGTATTTCTTTCCATCGTTTGGGTCCTACTGTTGGCCTCTTTCTCTGGTGAGGCAGTGTGCTTAGCTGGGTTCCGGCATTTGGTTCCCCCTGTTTTTTTTCCAGTACAGGTAGGGGTTTGGTTTCTGGCTGCCTGGTCCTCCTGGTGGGTCTTCGGTAGCTGGTGCTCTGGTGCTGGTCAGGCCTGTTCCCTCTGGCCATGTGGGGAGCAGTGGTGCCTTTGTTGGGCAGAGTTACTGTGGTTGTGTCCTGGTCTGGTCCGCGTGTTTTTGGCAGCCGTCCTGTGTTAGCACTGGTTATTGGTGCTGGACATTCTTGCCGTGGGACCTGGCCCCCCTCTGGGGGTTTTCAGTGGTGGTGGTGTCCTCTGAGCTCTCTGGTGCCCGGATCCATTGGATTAGTGGAGGCTTGCTCCTTGGTCAGTGCATCCCCCTTTCCTGGGTTGGACTGTGTGGTCCTGTCCTTGGCTGGTCCTCTGGGTGAGCCCAGGTGGTGGGCCTTTTCCTCCCTAATATGGACTGGTCTGCTGTGGGTCTCCTCAGTTGTGGTGGGGTTGGTTCCAATGTTTGGCCCTGGCGATCTTTGTTTCCTGGTTTGGTCCTTTTGACATTGTTGGGTGTACCTTCCGTTGTTGAATTTGGAACACTCTCTGTTGGTTCTGCTGCCATTTCTCTGGGGCATTGAGTGTTGGTGGACTTTGGCACTGTGGGAGCCCTTGTGGGCTTTTCATGCCCTATGAGGTGCTGGGTCTGTTGTGGTCCTCCTTTGGGCTTGGGGTCTCTGTGCTGTGCCTCCTAGCCTGCCTTGATTTTGTTTGTCCTTGCCTTGTCCCCTTCGGGGTGGTTTTCAGGGCTGGCTCCCTTCTGCTCTGCGGTTTTGGGGGTTGGGGCTCTGGGGGCCTGGGTGCCCTCACAGTATTTTTCTGTGGTTGGCTGCCTCCTTGGTGCCTGTAGTGGCTTCTCCGTTCTGGGGTGCTGGTTCTTCCCGGCCTTGGTTGTGTCCCTGGCTTTGCTGGTGTGTCTGGCCGCTTTGGGTCTTCTTTCACCTGTGGCCTCCTCGCAGTCCTTCTATTGGTGGTTGTCTATGGTGCTTCCTTGGCAGGGGCTCTTCCTCCGGTGTTGATCTGGGAGCATTCCCGGTGTGTGTTGGCTGCCCTCTGGGTTGTGTGACTTTGCGTGTACTTTGCAGTGGTGGTGCAGTGGCGTTGTGGGCTTGCAGCTTTATTTGACCACCATAGTCGTCTCCTGCATGTTCTGGCTGGTGAGGCCCTTTTTGTTTTGGCTGGGAGTGTTGCAAGCTGTGCGATCCTGTCTGTTTTCCTGTGTTCCTCCCGTTTGCTTTGCTTGGAATGCTGCTTTCAGTCGGGCATCCTGGGTGTTCTTTAGTGGTTTGTAAGGCCAGGTCCCTTGCTTTAGTATGCTCCATATTTCATAAATGGGACAAGGACTGAAGGCACCTGGGGGTAATGCCCCTTTACTTACTGGTAATCTTCATTACTATTGGTCCCATCATCCTAGTCCCATTCATGTCACCCCTCCCTCCCTTCCTCCCTCCCACCCTCCCAGATGGCCGGCCTTCCTGTTGATGGCTTGGTAGTTCAGGCAGAATGCTAGGTAAATAATCCCAGTGAGCGTGGGTGGGGTAGGGGTCCCAGCATTCATCTGTTATTTTTTCTGTCACAGAGATGGTTTTTTTTTTTTTTTTCGTCCGGGACTACGCCCGAAGCAGACGTTCGCCTCCACACTACCTCATCTCCTGCACCTACAGGTATCTGGAAAGCTAGATAAATTGCTATTCCACGCTCTAACTTCATCTTGCCATTGCGCAGAGAAGTCACCAACTATCAAATACCGGAATCAGACGTGATTGCACGCGAGGCCATCACATACACGGGAATTTTTAATCAGCCTCTGACCCCCTATCAATGACGGTCACCCTGTGATAAAAAACCTGATTCCGTGAACATCCCAGATCCTGAGACACAGCTAATAAATAATTATAGTGTGGAGGTGACATTTTTCTAAAGCTCATTATTGGGTAGTTTTTAATCCTAGTACTACAGATTGAAATATTTATCAACCAACTAGCAAGATCATAGGACTCGACAAGTCTCTAAAATAGTTGTCAACAATTCTGAATCAGTCCTGTATCAATTCTGCTCCTGGTTCAGAACCAATAGATGAAACCGCTCTAACGTCTATACTATCAATCGTTTTTGACATTACCCATTTGTGATAGTTGTAAAAATTGTCTTGAGAAAGGCGCTGGCCGCCGAAACGCGTCGACTTACAACTCATCCCCCTATGTTCAAGAATTTTTATGTTATGATTCATGAAATTTCAACTTTTTATGAAATGTACTTTTTAATTATTGTTCATGTGAATGTAATAAATTTATGTTTTTAATTGGAAGCTGTTCACTCTCAGTGTTGGTCCTTTCTCGCAGTGTGTGTTTAACGTGTAAATGACTGCCTAGGTAGTTTCTGTTCATTGACAGAGATGGTTATCTCCATATGCCATGAATGGGATGAGAGCAACGGGACCAGGCGTAATGAAGATTACTGGTAAGTAATAGGGCAATAACATTTAACATATTTTCATTTATTGTTTCCGATTTAAATAAAGTTTATTTAAATTTTTCGTTACACTTTACCATAGAGAGACTCCTATTAATTTTATATGCTTAAGGTAAATATAGAACAAAAGAAAAAATGCTACAATGCTACTAACTTACTGTTGAATTAAATATTTAAATAATTTAAATATATTAAATTACATTATAATATTTTTTCTGAAATTTAAATTAAAACAAATTTACTGCTAAAATATTTTCAAAATGCATTTATAATTATTATATTTGATATACAACATTATTTATAAAAGTAATTTATTTATAGTTTAATACAAAATTAGTACAACATTATATTGTTTAAAAAGATTATCAAAATATTTTATAATGTATGATTTTTAGATATGTTCAACATACAATTGGAGTTGTTCCAGTATCCTATTTGCATCTGTGAATGGTTGCCTAAGCCCGTTCTCTACTTGAGACCCAATCAACCATTCCCAGATGTAAATAGGATACTGGAACAACTCCGCCTCCTAGATATAAACGCCCCAGCTCATACTCTGATGCCACCTTTGAGAACGATCCAAGCACCGTTTACTCATCGCAACCCTGTCCTGAAGACGATCCCTAATAAAGCGGATCGAAACGTCATCGACAACACAGAGCAATCAATGGGGCAACTCCCTGCAGTGGCTCACTTTAATTGTCATTTGTAAATTGTACCTAATCGGACTGAATTATAATTTAGAGCCATTGCTTTCTATCATCACACTGTATATATTATTTCACTGCTGTGCACCATTGTCACTTGCGTCGCCATCTTGTGTCACATGTACACACTGAGCACCAAGTGCAATTCGGGTTGTTTTTCGATTTATTTCTATGCAGTGCTGCTATAACTGTATATCATGTTTATACTTTTAATACATGATGCTATAAGCACATTCAAAAAACTAATTGAGTCTCCTTTTTCCTTGCTAGTAATGCCTTTGGCATACATACTTAACTGTCTACACAATAATACCTTGTGGGATATTGTTTGTTTATTTTATGCATTTTCATTGAGCACTTTTTTTAAGTGACTGCTCCTTTAAATCGTAGCTTCCATGTAGCTGCTGAACTTTCACCCCTCCCACTTTCCCCGGGTGGGTTTGTGTATTGCCTTTCCAGCTTCCGGTCAGTCACTAGAAACAAGCTTTCCCCGCAGTCTGTGTTTTAAGTTGCTCAGCGCCGGAAGCAAGGAGAATCGTAGGTGCTTAATTTAATGTACAACGCACTCTCTCTCACGCAGTTTATCCAGATCTCAACTTCAGCCGCGGTGCGTCCATTGGGGCATAGGGGCGTAGCCCCACCAGCCACCATGGACCCGCATCGCGGCCGCCGGCTGCATCTCTACTAGACTCTAAATTAAATACATTGCGCTGAATTGCGCAGGGGAGGTGGCCTGCTGCAGCTTGAGTGACAGTCCACACACTCAGGCTGCAGCAGACCGTAGTGCGCAGTCCCGCTGGGGAACTTACAGTGCGCATGCTTGAGAAAGTTGCCAACTTTCTCAAGCATGCGCACTGTAAGTTCCCCAGTGGGACCCAGGGGTGCTTCACCGTGCTCTTCGCCTGCCACAGCCCGGGTTTCCTAAGGGCGACAGGGCGAGCAGCAAATGTGCCCCCCTAGCCAATCCTGGCGCTGCATGCAGCGCCAGGATTGGCTGGTCCACCGGCGCAGCATCCCATTGGATGCCGCGCGTGGGGGGGGCCCGGCATTCGAGACTGGGAGGTGGAGAGGACAGTCTGAAAGTGAGAAGAGGCTGGTAAGAGAAAAGACAGGCTGGCACGGAGCTCCTGGGGAAGAGCGGAGAGGCAAGGGGAGACAAGTCAGATGAGGAGACAGAGAACCCAGAGGAGAACGGAGAGAAGACCGTCTGTGAGGAAATGAGACATGCTAACGGAAAAGAGGGAAGACTGGGCGAAAACGGACAGGCTCAAGAGGTGAAAGGGCAGATTTGGGGAAAGCAAGTAGGCTGAGAAGAAGGTAAGCAGACTCAAGGGACGAAATGACGACTAGGAGAAAGTGACATGTTTAGGGGAAATTTGACAGATCTGGAGGGAGGGGATAAGGCAGATTGAGGAAAACAAGCAGACTCCGAGGTTGAATGGCAGAATGGATGGGGGGGACAGCAGAGTAGTAAGTCTGGGGGGAAGCAGCCAGACCCATGGGAGAACAGACGCACTGTGTGAAAGTGGGCAGGCTGACAGGAAGTTAGGCAGACTCAGAGGAGAGTGGATAGAATGGAGGAAAGTGGCCGGGGTGGGGGGCAGCAGGCAGGCTGATGAAGACATGGGAGAAATGGGTAGAGTGAGAGAAAGCATATTGAGGGGAAAGCAGGCAAATGTAAGATAGAACAGTCAGACTGGAGGGAAGTGGAAAGGCAAAGGGTCGGCCTAAGAGGGCTCTGGGATTTACTCAAATGGGTGCAAAGGTGGGTAAAGAATTTTATACAGCTGTCCCATAGATGCATTTCCACATATATTCAGCTCCGCATTAGCAAATGATATGGCTGGTTTTAGACAGGCAGCGCAAGGCATAATAGTTATGCATGTTTTGCTGTGTTGTATTTGCCACCAATAGCTTTTCCAGCATTGTGCCGCTGACGTTGTTGAATTGTGCTGAAACAGTGCATATCCTGGTTCCCTGAAGAGATGCGGCCTGTGAGGTTGTAAGCAACGCACAACACTTTTGACGTTGAGGTTGTATGCAGCCTTGAGGTTCTGTGTGAACTGTCAGGATGGTGACCTTGGGGCTGTATGCAGCTTATCTGGATAGTGGGTTTGAAATTGATCTACGTGGAATGGTGTACTTGGGTGTGTTAGCTGTAGTGAAATGGAGCATGGGGGGATGTTAGCTCTCTGTACGCTAATTTGGCAGCTGTGCTCAGAGGTGTTGAATTCCTATCACGACGCCCAAGACATTGTTTGAGGCCAAGGACAATACGATTTCATGTTTACTTCGTCCAGTTTACAACTAGGTAACATCCCCAACAACAGAAATCCTTTGGCTGACAGTTCACAGTACAACAGTATGGATTTCTAAAAGAGGATTGTCCACATCTAAGACTAAAATATCCATATGAATAACTTGTTCAAACTTGTATATATGCTTGATTGATGCAAAACCTTTACTATTTGGGTAAGAGCTCTCATGAAATGCAGTAAGATGTACACTCAGTTTGTGTTACTGCCAGTGGTTCAGTGTTCATAATTTTGCAAAATCCAACAATTTGGGCCTACATATAATCTTAACAGCTAAATTCAAAGAACAAGAACAATCTCCCCACTATGATTTTCAGTTGTTTCTGTTTCTGGTTGTTGTGAGCTTATCACTGTTTTATGTGAATTGAGGACTCTTTTTGAGCCTTATTATAAATCATAAGGGGCAGATTGTTCTTATTCTTTGAATTTAGCTGTTATTTCCCCTGCTTGTCTGCCCTTCATCCGCTCTTCCAGGGGGCTCCTTTCTTATTTATTGGCCTACATATAATCTTCTCAGAATGGTCCCTGATTATAAGCAAATACATGGAGAAACGTGAAAACAAGATTTGAGATTGCTTGCTTTCAAGATAAAGTGTGCACAACAATTTTGCAGCTTGAAAAAATGTTTTGCTAAACTTTTGGACCAACTTTGGATACAATTTCTTTGAGGCATCATTTAGTCAAACATGTTTGACGCATGCAAATAAGAAAAAAGGTGCTAATGGAGGATATTGAAGCCTTGTTTCAAGGTGCCGGTGAGCGGTTACTGTGATGAGTCCTTATTTGTGGAAGGTGATGGGGTTAGCAATGTCTGGGGGCTAGAAATGTAGACATTTTCAAATTATGGTAGAAGTGTGTGTATTTGTTATCCGTGCACATGGGGTTGTTTTTGTCCATCTGGTATTTGTGCTAAGGTGTTAGTAATGAGTCTCATTGCTATTTGTACTCTGGTGATTGGTATGGGTGGATTTGCTCTTTCTTTCTAGGGGGTCGGATTGTGGGCATTTCCTGTTTGTCCATGCAAGCTGCTCCTACTGTGGACACTTGTTATTTGTGATTTGATGTGATGATTGTGTGTGTTTTCTGTTTGCTGCTGGTTCTAGCAATGTGACCTGACCTGCTTTTCCCCTTGGCTGCTGGCTCTGCCAGCAGGCGTTGTAACATCACAACTCAACTGTAATAAGAGTGTCTACATCATTTCTTTGTAACAGGCAAATGGCTGTGTCACAAGTAGCCTTTTAGAAAGAAATTGGAGACCAGTTTTCTTAAAGGGATTGCAAAATCCCACGTAATATATACAATTTAATATTACAAAAGTACAGACACCCCAATTCTACCACACTGGTAATAATAAACTTCTTTACCAGGCAGACACTGCCCCTGTACCTTGCACCCATCAATCAATAATTGTACCATTAACCGTGTCCAACCATACAACCATTGTGCCACCAGCTAACACTCAGTGTTTCAGGTGCATTCGCATTGTCAGGTACAGGCTCCTATTCTCCCTCTTACAAATATACACTGATACCAAGTTGTGTTTCTTCGGGCTTATGTGCCTATGTTCAATTAGCAGACAAGTAGCAAGCTTAATTGCATTCCAGTTGTAATTGCTTGTTGCTTATTTATTTGTTTTGAAGTATCAGAAATTGCGAGCAAATTCACAGACATCAGAGAGCTTGGCAAATCAATAAATACGAACAAAAATGATTGCAGAATACTACTAATTTACCATTCATTATTTCTTTTTTTAAATGGTTCTCAAAATGGTGGCTAAAATCACTCATTCTCCCATGCGGAACTCACATCACACCACACCTGAAAGAGCTCCACTGGCTTCCCATTCACAAACTAGCACAACTTAAACTACTCATTCACACTTTCAAGGCACTACATAAAACTGACCCACCATACCTCAACAATCCCATCTGCTTTCACAAATCTTCATTCCTGGAGTGCCTCTGACTTTGTTCTGTTTCTTTACTTTTTGTGACTGTTGGTCCTGCAGGGAAACATTTTCAATGTATGTTGTCTTGTTTACTGGGAGCATTGCTTTTATTTTCCTTTAGTGTAATAGGCTGGCTGGTGAAGTGCACTTCCCATAGTGTGCAGTCACTTCAATTAGCCTTTAGGTGACTACCTGGCTTGATGGTGGTTTTCTATTTGATTTCATGTAACTCCTTGTCTTGATGAGTGCATTGGTTTTAGTTTGTTTGAGGTAACTGTTTCACATGCTGGTTTCATCACACAGCTGACACCCACCCTGAGAAAGCCAGAGCTGCCCTGTTAGTGGTATCCACACCAGTGCGCTTAGGTTCCTTAAAGCTCCTTCACTTGAAGTGGGTTACCACCTACCCGTTACTTTTTGTATTCTGCTCGTACCAAGTCAGATCCAGACCCGGACCAGTCCCCACAGTTGCTCCGGATTAAGGGACATTGTCATGTCATCTCAGGTGCGATCTAAAGACTCTCAGTGAGCTGAGGACTCTTTTGGCTCAAGAACCAACTAGCTGGAGACCCTTGTGGTTGTTTAAAGTTTTAAGATCAGCCTGTAACTCAGTCTTGAGCTGGGTGGGTGACCTCAATTACAAAGTGGCTGTGCCAGATGTCCCATTATGACCCTTTTTGCCTGTCTCCCCTTCAGACGCAGAGGGCATAAAACTGGGGGGTGCTCAACCCTGCCAAAAAACTGAGGGGTGAGCCTAAGAACACAGCTGCCATCCAATCAGGGGTGGGATGCTTTGGTGTGCTGGCCTGGTTATTTGGGTGCAATGGCTCAAGTTTTTCCCATGTAATTGATTGGGTGTCTTGATAAGTTGCTTTTATGTGAATGTCTGACTTATGACTGCGCATTCCTTTCAGTGTGCACTTGCTTCAGTTTACTTTTTGAGTCACTGTCTAGTTTGCTGGATGTATTGCTTTCATTTTTCTTTCATTAAACTGTTTGACTTGCTTGGTACTTTTATGTTGGTGCCTGCATGCTGAAGTGTACTCTTCTTCAGTTTAAATGTATGCGACTGGCCTGTTGGCTAGCACCCTGCTTTCAAAGTGAAGGTTCACAGGTTCACACTTGCTTTAGTTTACTTTTGTATGGTTGACTGCATGCACTGTTGTGCTGGATGCATTGCTTTAAGTTACTACTTGATGCATTGCTTTCAGTTTGCTTTCAAGTAATTGCCTCTCATTTTCCTAATGCTTTGTGAAGGCTGTTTCCCAACTGCTGTGCAACTTCTTCTACTCTTAGAGCTGAGATTTTCATGAAAGTCTTATAGTCTGAATTCAGCACCTGAGCGTAATAGGACGAAATGTATGAAGCTCTGTGGTTATACTGAATAAGCAGCTACCTATGTTATGCCATCTATTAATGTAATAACTGCACTTTCACAATTGCTTTATTAACCTTCCTGCTTTCTCAAATTTGCTTGAAAATGCACGATTTTTCTTCTTTTTTTTCAAAATTTTTGTGGGGGGGTAACCGCCCAAACCCCCCTTTTGGGGTTCGGGATCGCTCGCTGCGCTCGCTCGCTACGGTGCTGTATGCAAATCATTTTGCGCCCACCACTTTCAAATGTCACCCACCGCCCCTGCTCAACTTTGTTCTTAAACGTAATGCAGAGCTGCCCTCAGATACTGTGCGTGACTGGTTTCTTTCTGTCTGCATGAGGGCCTTTGTGACTTTGCTGCAAGCTAAATGATTCACTGGGTGTGTGTGGGGGGAGATGGCAGCGGTATCAACTGTTGATTACTTGATTTTGGGACCCCAGCATATTTAAAAACGAGAAGGGTACTAAAGTTTGCAAGTATAAACTGATGGGTGCTACATGGAATTGTGATTTGAAATAAAGCATAAGCAGCAGGTAGGAGGAAGAAGACCAGAATATTGGCACCCAGCTGTCTGCATCTTCATTTAGTGATAATAAGAAATGTTTAGTAAATAAAATGCCCTAGTGACAATATTTATTCAGCATTTCTTCATTTACACAAAGGATTAGACTTTTAAGAAGTTCATTTTGGTACACATTTGAACAAATAAAAATGACAGTCATATTATAAAACATTAAGTCGTTACAATTAAAAATAATGAATACGAAGGTATCCCTTAGTGATATACCGGCTTTACAGAGTGAGACATTTAGTGATAACTTTTTTTTTAACTCTGCAGTCTCTGCCTTTTGGTTTAGTTTTTTGTTCTGAGAGACAGAACTGTGCTGTGGACTTTAGGGCAAAAGACACCAGAATCAACAGTAGCAGACTGCAGTCCAGGGTGAAAACGGGACATCTCTGCCCCTTGGGAAGGCTGGGACTTCTCCTGACCCCAAGCTGCATTCAATGAATGCATGCGCCTCTTCAGCAACAGGACATGCCGATGCGCTGTACTTTATATATGGAGTCATGCTGCAGTCATAGTGTGGATCTGAAGGCTGTTCAATAAGAACTTCACGAATAACTTTATAACTTGTGAGCATGTCACACGCTCTTCTGCCCTTTCTAAACCCTTTACATAACGTGTTAGTTTATACTATTTATAACACTCTGTTTACGACCTTAGTAAAAATGCAAGACTGAGTCGGTTTTAATTCTGACTCGTTACCTGCCAACAACTGCTTTGTTTGCTAGGCTGCCCTGGGCCACCGAAGGGGGCCACCTAAGAGGGCGGCCACCCTTAGGGCCACATGATGGCACAGACCAAAGGAGCGGTCTAGTGTCGGGGACCTTGAGGGTCCCCAGTGACGTCACTTCCGGCGGGGGATGGGGGGGGGCGAAAGGTATATGAGCAGGGGTCGCCTACCTGGCGCCCTCGTTGGTTTCTGGGTGGCAGCGTGGACGGTCCCCCTTCTCCCCGTCGTGCAGTGCTGCCCGAACACTGTTTTTAGGTGAGTGGTCTTCCCTCCCGGCCTCCCCTCCCTGCTCCTGGGTTCCTTCCCGGGTCCCCGGTTATCGTGTGCTGCCTGCTTGAGTGTGGGGGCTGGGCTGCGGTCGCTTGGCCTGGGACCGGGTCGGGTAGTCTGCTTGGTGCCTTTGCGGTGGGGGGAGGGCCTTGTCATGCGGGCTGTGAGGGGAGTGGGTGGGTCATCTGGGTAACTGGGCCGGGGGTCCGGCTGGGCTCTCCTGTTGCGCAGCCTTGCCCCTCATGTTGCGGGGCAGTCGGGAGTAGTTTGGGCTGTGTCTCCGCGCTAGGCGTTGGGGTGGTGGGCTCCTGGGGAGGCGGGTTGCGCTCCCCGGGTGGGTGTCACGCGGGTCGGGTCGGCCTTGGTGTGGCCGTGCAGCCTGGGCCCGGTGCGGCCGTCCCTCAGCCTGTGGGTCTCTTGGGGAGGGGGGGGGTTGTGATCCCTTCGCGTGGCCCTGCTTCCCGGTGCCTTTCCGTTCCCCCCACCTCCCTTGTCCCGTGTCCCCCTGCCCTGGCTGCCCCCTTCCTTGCCTTGTGTGGACCCTGTGGCCTTTGTAACTCACCTTGTCGTGGGCCGGAGCTCTGCCAGTCTGGGGGTGGTGCGGCGCGCATCGGGCCGTGTGGGGGCTTGACGAGCCACAAGGAGGTTGGGCCTGCTTGCGGGGCTCGGGGGTCCCTCATGAAGTATCAAGGGTGAGGGTCGGGGCAGGCTGGGGGGGTGCATGCCGCTCATCTCTGCGGCACTTCCGGTCAGGGGAGGGGGAGGGCAGATTTTATAGTGCATACGTGAGCAGAAGGTGCCGGAGCGCGTTACGAACGAACAATTTTGCAGTTATGCAGCCATGTTTACAGCTTCCCTGCGGGGTTAGCATGAGCTGTAGCGAGGTTAAATAAATCTTATTTGGTAAGCGCATGCAATACCCGAAGGTGTACGAGCACTTTTCGGAAGAACCAGTTGTGATTTTATGCAGGCCAGGTTTACTGCTTCCCTCATGTTTATTTATTTATTTATTGAGGCGTTTTTATATAGCGCGGACATTAGGTGTCAGAGCGCTTCACAATAGGAATGGAACTGATACATGAGGAGAACATTACAAGTGAACAAATTACATAAGCAAACGTGAGGTTACAGGAGGCAAGGAGACAATTTTGAACAAACAAAATACAAGAGGTAGCAAACGGTGCATTACAGGTAGGAAAAGTGGCATGTGTGCAGGTTACAAAGGCGTACAAAGTACAAGGAGAGGTATAATACTGCAGTAAATGGCAGACACTCGAGCACAAGAGCTACGTTACGTAGCAATGTTTATTTAAATAAGTTTGTAATCAGCGCGAACATTACCCGAAGGTGTACGAGCGCCACACAGAAGAACCAGTTGCAATTTATGTAAGCCATGTTTACTGCCTCCCTCACGATGTTTGGCAGGAGTGGTGGCTATGTTTAGTTAAATGCGAGTTTATATAGCGCCAACTTTACCCGAAGGTTTGTCAGAGTGCTTTACATAGAATCAGTGGCATTACTTAGTATTGTGGAGTACATGAGTTCGTAAGGGGAATAAAATGCTAGAGTTGCTTATGGACATGAGGCTAGGGGAAGTGTTTCTATTTACACTTGCAATGTGACTGCTAATTTAGGTGTGCATCATAAGACCCAGGTACAAGCTTTCTTGCTCACTTCTTGTAGGTACAAGGCCACGCGGCATAGATAGGGCACAATGGCCCAAACCATGTGATTATATAGCGTGCATTTTCTCCTAGCCCATCCAGCCCCCCCAGGGCCTGGTGTGCTGTTTATGTTGGGCGGGGTTGGGGCTAATTTTACGTTTTGTTCTATGTCCATGCAGGCTACCATTCAGAAAAGGATGCCGGGGCACGCTTTGTTGAAAGTCACAGGAGTGACCATGGGTAAAAAAGTGTCGGCACACTGGGGTAAGTGGGCCTGATGTAACGGAAAACAGGTGTGGTTTGAGGCTAACGTGTTTTTCTAATTACAGATTGTCTGTTGGCAAAGAATTAGAAGACAAAGAGGACTTTGGGATTTGATCCGGAGCAGGTATGGTTGGACAAGCGGCGGGGAATGTGGTTAGTCAGCCGCGGGAGGGGCAGGGCCCGGGGCTCTACAACCAGCATGTTTCTGGATGCGAGTGGGGTATTGCTAACCTTTCTTTCATCTTTACTCAGACTTGTCGTGCCGGGGACTCTTTGTCAGGCCTGGATCATGTATACGCCTAGTCGCCCATTCTTGAATTGAGTGACTCAAACCCGATGACACGCCATAGAGAGCCAGGGCTCCCCATCTCTCTTTACGCAGACGTTGCAGGTGGCCGACTCATTGCTGATGCTACACAGGAGGCTCAGTGGGCGGCATTTATTCGTATGGCCAAAGGAAAGGGCCTATCTTGGGCCATGGGGATCTTAAAGGACATCGAATCAGAGGACTCTGGCGGCATATATGAGTCCCCCCACAGGACCTGGACATCAATCAGGAAGCCGCTTCCTCCAGGGTATCGAAGCGGGCTCGTGAGCCCACGTCCAAGGAATTCCCGCCAGAACCCCTGCCAGCCAAGGTTAGGGCAGTACAAGCGCAGAAGGAGGCATCTCCCCTGGCGGTCGCCCCCGCCTCTGGCACCTGTGGCTCCCCAAGACAATCTCCCGACCACGGCATGGTTCGCCACTCGTGAGGATCTGGTTAAGCTCTCGACACTCTGAAAGACTTCATGGCAGAGCTTAGGGGGGACGAGCTACCCCTACTCCAGTCATGCCGGCTGGTGTCCCAGCTGTGGGCGAGGGAGGAGCTGGGGTGGCGGCAGCAGTATGGGTCAATTAGGTGGTGGTGCCGCTGGCCCCCCTGGGGGCTCCTCCCCCTCCAGCCCGAACGTTCCTCTGGTGGTCCCGGACACACCTGTGCTTAGCGGGCCCACTGGGGAGCTGTAGCATCCACCCCCCATTGGCGCTCTGCATGCCTCCCATAGTCAGCAGCCGCCGTGAAGCTGTGGACTCCGCAGCGGCTGGGTTGGCAAGCTCTGTTACGTCCACCAGTACGACCGCTTCACCCGCACCCTGCAATGGTGCGGTGCACCTACCTCTGCCCGCTGATCACACCCCGTGTAGTTTCCCCTGCAGCTCAGTCAGCCGTTCCCCCGGCGGAGTAGGCGGTCACCGCTGCACCCCTGTTATCTTGTCACTGTCACTTGGCCTGGCAGGTACCTCTAGCTGCCAAGGAGATGATCTGGAGGCGAGAGCTGATAGACATTTTTTCGCTACTCTTATTGGGTCAGGATGGGGCAGATGTCAGGAAGGCGGGGGCAATGGTCATTATCAGACTCAGCATGTGAATAATTGACTTAGTTTCAAGACACTACACTTCTGCATCAGGCGCGGGAGGTACGAAAGTACGTGCCCCACCCATCTCCTTACGAGAATGTATTGTGGGCAAACTAGTTCTCGTAACTGACAAACAAGCTTGGCCTCAGTGGCGTGAGAATCCCTATTGCTATATGGAGGGGGGCAGGGCTTCAACTGGATGTTTTATGTCACTAATGCAGGAACCGCGCTGGAGAACCGCCCTACTCACTTGACGGTCCACCTGAACTATCAACAGGTATAAGGGTCATAGCACACTGGGGGCAGGGTGCTAGGGTCTGGGACACCCAGGTCTCCCCAGGTGTCAGGACTGTCCCTGTTGGGGGAACACAGTTTACACCCCATGGAAGTATTACATCGTATTCAACTGGTGAATCTGAGCTTAGCAGGTAGCTCCTGTACAATTGGATGCTTTCTCTTGTAAAACATCAGATGAACCTGGGCAATTTGTTGATTTACTGGGCAATAATTGGTGTGTTCTGTCGGTAAGCAGTGGGAGACTGTGGGCAAATCATGCATGCCCTGTGACAAAATTGAAATGCGTTTTCTTTTACACAACTTATGTGTCTGGGCAGATCATGCATCCCATGTGCAATAATGGAATGTGTTCTTTGGTACAGCAACTGGTGCGCAAGTAAGGGGCTCTGATCCTGGCGATCGAGTTAGCAAACTAGTTCTCGTAACCGACAAACAGGCTTGGCCTTGGTAGCGTGGGGGCATTGATGGCCCCTGTCTCATTGCAGAGAATCCATTTGGTATATGAAGGGCGGCACAGCTTCTAATGGATGTTTTGTGTCTCAAACGCAGGAACCGCGCTGGAGAACCGCCATACTCACATGGGGGCCACCTGAACTATCAACAGATAGAAGGGTCAGAGCACACTGGGGGCAGTGTGCTAGAGTCTGGGATTCCCAGGTTCTTCCAAGGTGTCATTACTGTCCCTGTTGTGGGGCGCTCAGGTTACACCCCATTGAAGTAATACATTGGTAGTTAACTGGTGAGTCTGTGCATAATAGGTAGCCCCTGTGCAATAATTGGATGTTATATCTTGTAAAAACAACTGATGCGGCTGGGCAATTTGTTGTTTTACTGGGCAACAATTGGGGTGTTCTCTGTAAGCAGTGGCAGGGTGTGGGCAAATCATGCATTCCCTGTGACAAAAAATGAAATGCTTTTGCTTTTAAACCACTGGTGTATCCTGGCATATCATGCATCCCTTGTGCAATAAGGGAATGTGTTTGTTTGTACAGCAACTGGTGCGCAAGTAAGGGGCTCTGATCCTGGCAATCGAGCGAGCAATAGGCTTACCTGTCAATGCTGATTAGGGGCTGTTTTCATGGATTTGTTATTTCTTCCAGAAACGCACGGGTTTCGTTCTATAATGGTCAAACCACGCCTAGCAGGCTGGCCTGCCAGGGCTCAGAGCAGGTGCAGAGGAAGAACACACTGGGGGCCAGTGTATGGGGCTGGGTCAGTACGTCCAGGAGTGGAGTGTAACTTGTTTTCTAATTTCAGGACAATCAGATCAAGTACACAGGCACCACTCTGAGAAGGACAGGTGGGAAAGGAAGCAGCAATGGCCAGGGGTGCTCCGGGCTCGGAGCCTGAATGTTGCCTGGTTAAGTGCTCTTGGGGGGCAAGGTGACAACCCGGTTCTGACTTCTTGTAGGGGAGAGTAGAAGCAGTGTTAAGGGTAGCGGTTGTGCAATTACCATGCCCCCCGTACACATCAGCCCCCGTTGTGATTAAGTACCTTATGCAACTGCTGGCCTCAGCTCATAGGTGACAGGAGGGGTAACCACAAGGGTAGATGGCCAGAAGACTGGTATGGTTTTCATTAGGGTGGTGCCCAGGGGTCTTTTCCTGAAATTATCTGAAGGTCATTACTTGTGTCACACTATAGGGTTTGCACACAGCAGGGGAGAGGGCCTGTCCAGGTGATCAGGGGCAACGGTATTGTCAAGTCTGGACTTCCGCAAGCGAGGCTAGGGCCCGCTAAGATCATGAGGGACAATTGCCTTTGGCCCAGGGCATCCTTTTAGCCGTAAGGGGGCCTGGTTCGCTTCTTTTGACATACTACTGTGGAATACAAATGGGTCAGTTCTGTGGGACGTATGCTCCGTTGGGTAGAGCTCCTTAGAGTAAGGCGTGTGCAGCATGGACCTAAGGTAGCCAGCTCAGGCTTGCTCCTGGGTTTGTAAAGTTGATGTGATGGGCCAAGGGGTGCTGCACCATGTGTAAATGATTTAGTACAGCATCTAGTTTACCAGTTCTGTATGGGACCAGCATTAGCAAATGCAGCTGCTTGTACGGATAGCAGTATAGCCTCTTTTTCGCCCAGGGTGGGGGCGGGCAAGGTCAGCATCTTGGAAGCCGGAAACGGAGTAGAGAAAAATCATATCCGGAACGGAGCAATGTGCACTCGGCAGTCAAGCAAACTATGTTTCAACAGAACCCTGATATACTGTCGGGAATAAATACAAGGTTATGGGCTACACAGAAATAGGCCTTTCGGTGTGCAGGGGGCGCGAGTGAGCCATTCCCAGGAGGGTGTGATTTGCCTTGACAGTGCTGAAATGGAGGGGATGGAGCACTAATAGGAACATCTCCAGAGCACAGTTTGCAGTGATAGTTGAGAGGTTCAGGGACATTACTGATACAGTTCACAGTCCTGTAGAGCGGCAGAACTGATAGGGGATTTTGGTTGCTGGGCAGCACAGCTTTCCAGAGGAGGAAAGGACATGTCCTTGCTTGAGCCGAGGGAGGCCTCTGAATGAACAGGCTGTAGGTAACTAGGCTATGGCGGTGGGGGGCCCTGGGGGGACGGTGGCCACACCCAGCGCTGTGGCGGAATTACAGGGCGATCTAAAGTCTGTAAGGTACAGTAAGGGTACCCTCTACAGGAGCACAGTAAGGGTGCAAAAGACAAAAATCCACAGGTAGGTCCTCACGTTGGACCCTGGAGGAGCAACGGGGCTTTAAGGTTGATGGGATTCACCTGCCAAAAGTAGGAATAGACCTATTTCTGCTAGAATAAGGCCAAGCATTGGCAGCAGCAGGTTGGAAGTGAAGGGTCAGTGACTGGGAACTCCCGAAATGCAATGGAATAGCCTGAAGCGGAAAATTCTTCAGAGACTAGGCGGGGTACTCACCACCCGATTTAATGGTAATACACCTAGGAGGTGATGAGTGGGTTTACCTGGGGTGCAGGGGCCTGCTGCACATTATGAGGAGCACTTTGGGTGAATTGAGCAACTTGCGTGGGTCCTGTGAGATATGGTGGTCCGAAATTACCCCGAGGCTATCTTGGCGGGGTGCATGGTCAGGGGAGGCATTGGAGGCCTCACGCAGGAGGGTGAACAGCACAATGCACAAATTCACAGAGCAAAGAGGATTTGGTTTTGTCAGGCATGGAATGCTACATGCGAAATGCATAGGGTGCTTTGAAGAAGACGAGATACACCTATCCTAAGTGGGGATGGACCTATTCCTGCTAGATTTAGCAGAGGCATTGGTAGCGGCAGGTTGTAAGTGAAAGGACAGTATAAGATGAGGGGGCTCTGGGGCGGCGGGGGCCACACCCAGAGCCACGGAGGAGTTACAGGGCGATCCAAACGCTGGAAGGTACAGAAAAGTACCCTCTACAGGAGTACAAATAAGGATGCGAAAGCCAATTATTCCCAGGGAGGTCCTCGCGTGGGATCCTGGAGGTGCGACGGCACCCCGTTAGTCCTACGGGCGGTTGTGGACCTGAGCAACCAGGGGTTGCCTGCAACGCTCCGCCCCCCCGTAGTGGGGAGGGGCATGAGTAAGGGGTGGACTGGAGGTCCGCCAGGGGGGGGGGCTAGCCCTTCACCCAAGTTAACACCACTGGGCTTTATGGCTCATCAGGTGGGCAGGTGGCGAGGGGCTGCCCGACCCCGGATCGTCCGTAAGATAACCCAACATGTTGGCATAATGATTATGCAAATAAAGCTGCAACAACTTTCTCCACCAAAACAATGTGTTGTGTCTGTTATTATAAGAATTGTTGTGAGCGGGCTGGGGTATGGGCCGATGTTGGCACTATGAGCAGTGAATGTTGGCTAAATACAAATCCTAACTAAATTCAGAAGCTACCATCTAAGACGAAATTAATCAGTTCAAACTGTGGTAAACCAGTTGCCACCCACTAACTGTTCTTGATTTTCTAAGTTGTCCACGTTTATTGGTGCTGTTGCATGATAGCTCAGTGAGATAATGACTTTGAGCTGCAGATTCTGATTTGGAAACGCTAACTCAGCCTTTCATGTTTGTCAAACGTGGTACCATTACATTGTGCAGTCCCTTGCAATGTGACAATGATGGCAGTCTTAAAGCAGTTATGGTCACAAACTATGAAAGCAGTTCTTTATAAAAAGGTTCTGTGCTGGACTTGAGGAGACTGTTCTAAGGGTTGGGGGAGAAGCAGTATTTTGCCACAGTTATGAGTGCTGATGTAAATACGCCGGTTAGAGCACAGCCCACCAAGCATATAAATTGCTTAACACGAAGACTGTGCAGTGAGGTGGAATATGAGGACTGTATGACGGATCGTGGAGGGGCATACCTGTAGGGGAACAGCTAAAGCAGTCTGTTTGTGCACCTGTCAAGAAAGGAATTTGCCAGCCTAAAAAAGCATTCTTTGTTTTCAGTGCTAGTTAAGCGGAAAAAATCATGCTTGGGGTTATGATGTAGGAACGTCTTTTACCTATTGATCTTGCAGAAATTTGCTTTAGATGATTCTCTTACTGACAACTACTTGCTGACAGTATGCAGTCCTCCTGGCCCTTTGGAGTAGAGTGCAGTACACTGGACGTCGTACTACGCTCTACCTTGCATATGGGGCATAACACACAAAATTAAGCACGTTTTGCCTTTTAAAAAAATTCTTTATTTTTACGCGCACGCTCACAAGTCAACAAGCGCACTGACACACTCATGGGTACACAAACACAGACGTCGATAGACCCATAAATATATACTCTGAGACACATTTGCACACTCAAAACTAATCTCACAAAAATGCACGCGCGTGCACACACACACACACTGACACAATCACATACACTGACCCAGTGATACACAGACACGCACTAACACAGAGAAATAACACACACAAATATAAACACAAATAGGCACATACTGACAGTCTCACATACACAATCACAGTCGGACTAATACACATCCATACACATTTACACAAACATTCTTTCACGCTCATAGGCACACACATACTCATACAGTACTCACTCGTAAACTCTCATACACGTGCGATTGCACGCATGTACGAGCACTTATATCCAGTGTTGAGGAGAATAAAATAGCTAAATAAAAATATATTTTTGGAATATTTATCCGACTTTCTCTATTATTCACCCCCATTGAACTGAACAGTTTAGTTTCATTGTAAAATGTGTGTTATCTAAATGCCCCGTGGGATTAAGATAAAGAGGGAACAAATTAACCTGAAAAGCTAAGAAATGGAAGAAAGCCTGGAGGCTGGCAAAGCCAATATTTCTCAACTTTCCTGCCATTACGTTTTGTCAGTGCTTGTTCTACAGAGCTGCGTTATGAATACACTGATGGCTGCTGACAGGAAATAGTTTTATACCACCTCATAATAAAATGCATGCCGCTGACAGGAAATAGTTTTATACCACCTCATAATAAAATGCATGCCAGTCATCCAAAACAGTGGCACTTCCTTTCTTCCTGAAGGGGTGGGTGCAGGATTGTTTGTTGTACACAATGCATAAAGGAATGTACATCAAACTAAATGTTTGATTCCATTTTGGAATTAACTGCACATTCTCCCCGTTCCTGAAGCTGCTCCATGCTGCATTCTTTATAACTTCTGTAATTTAGCTCGACACTGGATTTTTTCTGCTTTATATCTACATTGCAAATTACATATACTGCCTACCAGAGGCCAAACCAATGTGTGTTCCTTCCTCTCTGACACAGTGGGCGAAAGAGCAGCTCAACTGCTACACAACACTTCAGTATTAGTAGCATGAGGCATCCTCTATAAGTGACAAGCTCCAAAGACAAAAGAGGTCATACATCTTCACACACTTCTCAACTTGGAGACACCAATGCTCCTGTCCCTATTTCTATGTAGAAAACCCAAACCTTTCAGTTTTGACTAACCATTGACTATGTGATTTCTGCAATAATATCCACCTCAAACCAAGAATATAACCTGGTGCTAAGGAACCATACTTCAGTTCACCTTGATGTTCAAGAAGAAGCTCTGTACATCAGTCTAGAGCAGAGGTCTTCAAACTTTTTGCTTACTGCTCTGTATTAGTATTTTAGTTTATAAACTGGAAGCAACAAAAGAATCTCTCTGACAAAAACGATAACCCATTGACCTATTTATAGTATATGCACTTTGTGATCTGAATGCAACACGTTCATTGCAGTAGGCATATTACGATGAGTGAAAACTTCTACTACCAGACAAAGCTCTCTCCAGGAAGAACATTAATCACTTTGACATTTTTATTGATGCTTTAAAATTGCTGGGACAAGGAAGTTGATCTCGGGTGCTTTTTAAACAATTAACATAGCGCCCCCAACCCAAGTCAGCGCCCGGTGCGGTGGCACCGATCACACCACCCTAGAGCCGGCCCTGTGGGGCATATTTGCATTTCTTTCAGGTGGCCACGCACCCTGACACAAACGCCTTTCATGGAACAGGAGATGCAGCAGACTCGGCAGAAGCAAACGATCGACCGCTCTCCTTTTCCAAAACCAAAGTAAATGTTTTTGAAAGGCTGGGGAATGCGCGACCCCCTTCCTAGGGCTCCACGGCCCCCCTGGGGGTCGCGCCCCACAGTTTGAAGACGACTGGTCTAGAGAAAGGACAAAACCGGTCTTCCCTTTCCAGGCCATACAAGTACAGGTTCAGCCCGTGTTTTGGAGAAGAATTCGCTAGTGTTTCATTGGAGAAGTTGGGGAGTCTTACTGCCAACTGAGAGATAATTCTCCAATGTCATGTCCAGACTTTGAGACTAGCCGTCTGTCTTTGTAGAAGAGGAAGATGTGCCAAGACTTGAGAGTTTCTATATGCTTCTTAGGACGAACACTAATCAGGAAGTATTTTTGGAGACTCACAGAGGCTAGTGGTGGAGACTTTGCAAGAAGGCCTTATCTCCTTGACTACATTGCAACCTTGCAGCATGTGCCTGCACGACAGCAGGCTTCATACCACTGGTGTGCAGATTTGGATGCCCTGTAAGGGCAGTGACCACTCTGTTCTCATCAGCACCTCTCATGGCAGCAGTAACCTAGCAGAGTGCCCCTGAACCGTGTAGACAATGTAAAGCTGACTCACAGGTACACCGTGGTTTTATTTATTTTGTTTATGGGTGTCAGTAGTTGTCTCCAGCCAGTCCTTCTCATTACCCAGGGATTGGTAATGTGTGCCTCAACCGAATTGAGCTTACCATTTGTGGAACATCATTATGTCATGGTACTACAGAAGCAGCCTTTAAGTTCAACTTGACATCCTAAGCAACTGCCCCTTCATGCTTCTATGGGCTCCCTGTACTGCACCTCACAAATCTGAATCATGATCATCCAGCTTCATATCAATTATACATAAAGTTATTTGCATCTTATTGCAGTATGTTGTTCTTAGGAGACTAATGGCCCTGACTTTTGTCTTAAAGTGTACATGATTTAACTCTCAATTGGTTGTTCACGTAGCCTATTATTGTTTAGGGGAACTCATTAAAGCTCTTATATGGTGCACTTAAATAAAGGGAAAGTATGCAACAACATTCAGTATCTCTGCAACAGGAACTTAAAGCTAAAGGGATGCCTTTGTCCTCAATTGAACTATTTGCTTTGTTCTCCCACCCACATTGGTTCTCACCTACCGAGGCATACGTCTGGTGAAGAATTTAGCTTATGGAGGCTGGGAACTTCGAGTTGATGGAAGAACTACAGGAAAGAGTTTCTGTTTGAACCAGTGTCCCCGGAGAAACATTTCCCGAACCCATAAACCCCAATCAGTGACTCAGCAGTGAGCGTTCAGAGGCGTGGTTAGTCTTCAATGTTTGTGAACACCCACATAATTCAGAATTCATAAACTCCTGCCTTTCCCCTTTCCACCTTCACAAGGGTCAAAGGTTTATTCCAGGCGATGGCTAGCATAACTCTCCTTCTAGGGTGGGAAAGGAAATGGTCACCCTCGAGATTTCCTGTTCTTAATTTGCTCTTTTTTATTTTAACTCAAATGGCCCCCAGGACCAGCTGATCGTGCCTCCTCACTCCCTCTTGAGGATAAATAAAGGCTGGATTTCCTAGGAAACTGGAATCCTGTGGACTAGTTTTGGTTGGACGTGCCGTGGAAAGTGGTAAACCAATCTCCAGCAAGGCACATAGGCACCCTGAAAGTGGCTAGTGACCTGGAGCCTGGGAATGTTGACAGGGAGTGCAGTCTGCTTTGAGGGCTGTGGGACACTACTTGAAGGAAGACACGGAGCAAGAAAATTCCAGAGATGTGGTCAGAAAGCCAGGACTTTGAGTCTATTTTTCAAATGAGGAAAGATCCATATAAGAAAACCATCAACATTTTGGAGGCCAAGTAGCCCCATTAAAAAATACTTCAGGAGGCTGCAGTATTCCACCAGGGGCAAATCAGTGAAAACCCTGTACAAGAAGGGCATCAGGGTGTAGAAATCTGCATTCTTATCTGCTACTTGCATGTGGCACTTTCGACGCTGTAGTGGTGCCTGGAATGCCAGAGTCTACTGCTGCACATCACCTGGTCTCTGCAAGACTTTTATGCCTCAACAAGGAGGACTGGTGTCTCAAGGAACTAGACAATCTGTTATCCCCTCATTGTTGTATACCATTGGGGCGGGTCCAAAAAGAGTGTTCCTTGTTCTCAGGGTTGTTCTCGGGCCTCCTTAACATGACCCTGAGTCAGTGGGACCACCCAGGTCACTCCTGTGCTCCCCTAGAAGCTCCTGCACTGGGGACTGCAGACACAGCCAGGCAGGCGAGAAACAAACTGCTGCCGTCACTGCCCGAACCGCTTAGACATGAAGCGGGTAGAAGGAGAGGTAACCAGATTTCCCAGCTCCGGGAGCCTGCCGTGCAATCTGAAGAACACTAGCACAGGCGACCATGAGGGCAGAGGCACCAATGTGCAGCACCGGCATGTTCAGATTAAGGTTGAGCAAATGCCTGAAAATAGAAAAAAAATAACAATTCTGTGGCCTCGCCTTGGCTGCATCAAAGCTATGTTCAGGGAAAAGATAAAATCAGTTTGTATTTCTGGTATGAATGCAATTTTAAATCAGTGGCTATTTTTGAATCAGTGCAACCTTCACCGGTCGTTAAGGAGAGATATTGAGTTTCTGCTGATTAGGTCCTAGTGGTGCGCAGACAATATGAAGTGTCTCCGGCATAGGGGTCTTGTGTACACCCAGGGGAGTTATTTTACTTGGGTGACCGTTCTTTGCTCTGCACCACATGCATATTATGAGGACCTTTAGAGCGTGTCCACATGGGCATTTCCCCTGCCAGACTGTATATATATATATGTTAATTTGTGTTTAGTATTTAGTCTTGTGGGTAATAAAGTAGTTTTTCTTTTTAAAAGTAGGACCAGTGACCGAACATTGACTAACAAGTGTTCAGACTCTTCAGGTCCAGACAGCTGCTCTGAAGAAGCCTTTCAATGCCCTGCCTTGCTATTGTGAAAGGCAAGTCCTGTAAGGGGTACTTGGTCCCTCTTTTGTGATTGCTTTACGGGGACCCAGGAGACCAGCGCCTCTGACTGCCCTGGTACCACCAGACCTGAGTTCTCACACACCTGAAATAACAATCATGTGTATATATACTTGTTCATACAAGTATTTGCCACCGATATAGTGAAGTGGCCCTCCACTGTGAATGTTATCAACTTGTGATTGTGGACAGGGAATGCAAAGATACTTAGATACTTTTCAAGTTACCTTTTGGAAGATTCTTCTTGTTGTTTAGTGACCTCCAATACGTAAGCTGAGTTGATTTCATTCCGTGACCGGTCATTTTCCCGGGCTATATCTGAAGCATTCTGGATCACCAGTGCATGGTAGGTTTCCAGTCCCATGTCCTCTGCATTCCGAAGGAACGTCTCGATTGAAGTGTTTTCTTGATGTTTGATGCTCATTTTTTGTAACATCTTCTGGCGAGCCAAAAATCCTCTCACGACTGTCAAAGTGGAACGAAAATGGACAAATTAGCTGGTAAAAGAAATACATACCATGAGACAAACATATGAAAACACAGTTGTAGTCAGTATTTACTTGTGAACGCTCCGAGTACATATGAACACCAAAACTCACATTCTGCAATGATTTTTGAATTTATATATTCCATGACTGTGACATTTCCCTTGAGAAAGCTTTCTTATGCACTGACGTGCCATCTTGTGATCACGTTGGTTTTCTAGAAGCATAATAACTTGAGTGATTGAGCATGATACATAGTAGACAATACGTAAGACAATTAAAGTTGACCCAGATGTACTGGATTAATGTTTGCATTTTCTCCAATATGAGTGATCTTTCTTGATTGCTGTTGCGAACAATTCATCTACAAGAGTTTTCTAAAAAAGCAGGAGGTGTAATTCTGCAATGGGGAGAATTTTGCTGAATTGGAATGAAACTGGCTGTTCTAGGATTTCTTAGTTTGGCGGGAAGCTGAGTTTTGTAAGCAGCCCAGTCCTTTGCCCTGTAGGATTTGAGAATGAAGCAAACTAAAATATATTTAGTTCAATTGTAGGCTCACAGGAACCAATCATTGGCTTGTTCACATGGACTTGTTTCCTGAGATTGAGATGGTAGCAAAGTGCGGAAGGCTGATTCTCCACTCCCCATCACCTCTCCTAGGTATTCTTGTGAAGATCAATGTATACAAGGTTTTGCAATCACTAAAGCGGACCATTAAAATGGTTTGGGTTTAGCTCCATTCTATTTTGGTATGGAAGAAGATGTGGCCTTCCAGCCATATACCTAGCTGGATGTCTTTAACATTGTTTTTCTCTGCGGTGAAGGGGAGATCAGTGTCAAAGATAACATCTTCGTTTTGAATTGCTGAGAAGTGTTCCATTACTAGTATACCTTTCAAAATGCAGCTTAAGAATGGTTAGAGCCAGGTTTTCAATTTTGGTTATGATGTAGCATTGAAAGTCTTCTTACATCCAGCGGTGTAAGTGGTAGGAGACATTTGGTAACGCTTGAGCGGTCAGCTAAATTATTCCCTAATGTAACGAGAATTTGAGAGTCCTCTGTGCACAATTGTAAATGGACTTTGTAATTCTGCCGCACTTGTGTCAATGTAAGCACGCAGGCATTGTAGAGTGGTGGAGAAAAAGTGGAACCTTCTGGCGTGCAGAAGAGAAACTAAAGAGTCAATTATATTTCCATTATTAGCTGACTTTCGGCAGTGTTTTTCTTAAGACCTGACAGCAAGCAGGTGCATTTTGAAAGTTATGCAAAGAAGGATGGGGCAGGATGATGTAGCCTGCTTTATATTAGTCCTGAAAGGTTCTGTGATATTTGGATTCGATGTACAAAACGGTATGCAGTGGAACACCATAGCAAAAATTAAAGAAATACATTAATTTGGGCACTACATGCTCAGATCCAGCACTGCGCAATTTAGCGTGGGAGAGTTAAAATAATGCCAAGGGTTTTGTGTTAACAAATTCACACACCACTGTCTAAGATCCGCTTATGAGATGTAGCCAATCCCAGACAAAAACAGATCATGTGATAAGACCCTTGGTGTGATCACTTGTGCTCACTGCATGAAACGTGCAGTTCATTTGATGATCAACCTTTTTATTCTGAAAACTCCACAAATCTTTAGAATGGAATACTGTTATGCTGACCGAAAGAAGTATTCTAGGAATATAGAAGAGAGGGCAGGGGCCCATGTGTTGATAACCGGATTCAAGACAGGCAGCCTAAGAAAACCCTATCTACAAATGAAGCTGTGCATTATATCTGTTTGATGGTATTCGAGCAGCAATCTAGGACTTATACATAGATTGGTGTTTCTACACATGGATGTTGTTCTCCTTTCTACTTTTTTATTACCATCTCCTCTGGTGTTTCCGGATAATATAGTCACCCCGGCTCTTATTTTCACTTTTGCCTCTCTCCTCTTCGTTTTCGATTTCACAGTTTTTTCTTTCACGTCTCAGCTTTTCTTCTTAATTTTTTTGTTCCGTTGTTTCTATGTACATATATTCTTTTTAATTTTCTGTTTTGTTTTCATTTGTTTTCCCCTTCTTTCGATGAATATTCAAATAAAGGCATACAAAATCCACAGGGTAAACAACCCAAACAATAAACAAGCCTTCGACATACACTTAAGAAATGAAATGTATCATGTTGCATCCCAAATATAATTTTTATGATGTGAGCCAAAAGAAACATGAATAGCAAGCATAATCCATACTAATAATATAAAGAGACAGCCTAAACCTTTGAGGCGGGTAAACTCAAAAAGTACAGCACCAATCACAACACCCAATACAGCGTTGGAAAGGGCAGTTGCAGCAGAAGGACATAGGCTATGCAGACGCCCACCATATACATTTAAAAGGTAAAAGAACTGTGCCAGCAAAGTAGTCCTTTGTAGGCGTGTCTGCGTTGTGCTGTGGGCGTGTGCTGGGGGCGTGAAAAACGCTGGGGGCGTGTGGTACGTTCCGCCCTTCATGCCATGTCTTTTATCGTGTGCTAATCCCACCCTGCTCCCTTTAAATAGCCCTGCACCCCATAATCATAACCCACCCTTACTCCTTAAAATACCCCAACACCCTTAAACACTAACCCATCTTAACCCTATAAATATACCCTGTACCCCAAAACCCAAACTTATCCCTAAACCCTAAAAATACCCCTGTACCCCAAAACCCAAACCTAGCCCTAAACCCTATAAATACCCCTGTACCTCAAAACCCAAACCTACCCCTGAACCCTAAAAATACCCCTGTACCCCGAAACCCAAACCTAGCCCTGAACCCTAAAAATACCCCTGTACCCCAAAACCTAAACCTACCCCTGAACCCTAAAATACCCATGTACCCCAAAACCCAAACCTAGCCCTGAACTCTTAAAATACCCCTGTACCCCAAAACCCAAACCTACCTCTGAACCCTAAAAATACCCCTGTACCCCAAAGCCCAAACCTAGCCCTGAACTCTTAAAATACCCCTGTACCCCAAAACCCAAACCTACCTCTGAACTCTTAAAATACCCCTGTACCCCAAAACCCAAACCCACCTCTGAACCCTAAAAATACCCCTGTACCCCAAAACCCAAACCTAGCCCTGAACCATAAAAATAACCCTGTACCCCAAAACCCAAACCTACCCCTGAACCCTAAAATACCCCTGTACCCCAAAATCCAAACCTAGCCCTGAACCCTAAAAATACCCCTGTACCCCAAAACCCAAACCTAGCCCTGAACCCTTAAAATACCCCTGTACCCGAAAACCCAAACCTACCGCTGAACCCTAAAAATACTCCTATACCCCAAAACCCAACCCTAGCCCTGAACCCTAAAAATACCCCTGTACCCCAAAACCCATACCTATCCCTAAACCCTAAAACTACCCCTGTACCCCATAACCCAAAACTATATCTGAACCCTTAAAATACCCAAACACACCAAAACATATACCTCAGTACCCCAAAACATATACCCCTATACCCATACTTACCTTATCCAAACATTAAAAAAAAACATGCTTTTACCATTCATGCATTTACAACGAATTTCGTTGTAAATGACGTATGCGTGGTAAAAGCATATAAAATGTAATGCCATGCGGTATAATGGCATTGCGGAGTCATGGTACTTTCGTAATGAAAGTATTTGGAGTGATGGTATGCGGAAAGAAAGTTGCGGAATAATTGGTGTTTACCCTCCCCCGGTAAGTACATTGGTGGCACGGCAGCTCACATCTCCAGCAACATACTCGTATTTTTTCACCACTGATTTGGAAAATGCACAGGTCTCTCTCATTGGTGGCCAGCACCGACATACACTTTTAGACACACCTCCCGCCACAAGTTCTAGAATTGCGAACTTTAGAGCTGGGGAGCTACGTTCGAATCTCGGCATCAGCTCAACATCCTGTGATTCCAGGCAAATCGCTTTGTCTCCCCGTGCCTACCACAAATGAATGTGTTCTTCTGTAATGTAAATTGTGCTCATGCCATGTTGTTGAGTTCGCGCTATATAATATTGCAAGGAAAAATAAAGTAGGGAAACTCGAGTTCACACACTACTGAACGCGCACTCTTAAGTGCATCAGTACATTGTGATTCGGAGCGTTTCACAGGCCTGTCACAGATAAGAAATGCTATCAAAACGAAATCCTACAAAACAATATACTACTGGCCGGCAGCAATTCATACCCGGACAACGTCGGGACGGGCTGCTAGTGTTAGTATAAGACGAGTGAGCGATAGGTAGAATGTGCAAATATTTCCTAATATGACAGAGTATAAAAGAATACAATCAATACATTTTGAGTTCTTTTTGGGAACACTATGCCATAGCTCACTTGAAGTGTCAACAAAGCTTTTTGGAGGCCTGTTAAGAAAACAATGAAGTGCATTACTGCATATAAAGAACCCTAGCCAACAAAACAAAGCTGGGATAAGGCATTGGCAGGAAAAAGCAACCCGTTAGCAATGTGGTTGCTACAGTGGTGAATCACAACGCAGACTAACAACATAACAGATACACACATAGGAAGCAAAGAGAAAATATGAGACTTGGAATCTCATAATGGACATTAACCAGAGTGTAAACAAAGTAAATAATGAGGCAAAATGAGCAAATACAAAGAAAGCACAATCACATTTGGAACACAATAAAGAGGTTCCCGACTACTAATTCTTTTGTTTCAAGTGGCTTGGAAATGTAAACTACCGTTTTTATACGTGTTTGTGAAAATGGCTGACAACTATGTTTGCATTAGGTTAATCGTTTTCACATACATTGCAACTAGCTTTTCATTGTCTCTCCGATTTGCCTTTAAAACTTCACCATGGGAGGCATCTCAAAACACAATTATACTCCATTCTGCCCAAAAATGTACATGGCATACTATCCATGAACCTCAAGATAATTTAGGAGATAATTTAGTGGCCATAGTAAGACAAATAGTAAGAGATGCTACAAAACAACCCCTGTCAAATACAGCACACATATTATGAAGGTGCAATATGGTTAATGTTTTTGTTCAAAATCAGGTTGTACGTTTGCCTATTGAGTACTTTGCTGTGGGAAGGACTTCTGTTTTGAATAAAAAATATACAGAGAAGAGAGTTGGATCGGACCCTATCCTCTTTTGGTTGCTGTTGGTCAGACCCCTCTCAGTCATAGGTTAAGAAAGTGTCATTCTAATTTTAAATCAGCCCACAGGAGTATTTTCTCTTCCAATGGACGTTCCATTTCATAAGAACTTTAGGTGTATAAATGGACCTATGGAGTGCTTTAAGCTCTGTCTACAGTGCAGTGTTTCTTCCAGTGCATTGGGCCTGCTTGGGTCACTCCATGCAAAGACATTGCGCACAAAGACTTTTGTGCCACCCCTTCTGCACTTTTGTTGCTCAGTGCCAACATAACCAATTCTCCTCCAACCTCCTTCGTGCTATCCCTTACATTATATCAATTTGTCAGCCAGCACTCCCAGCCGGGGTCCTCACTGTGAGATGCATCCCAAGTCCACTATTAGCTGCTCGCATTACTGAGGAGAAATGAAGGGCCACATGTACAACACATTTTAGCAGTCTCAAATGGAGAACCCGGACGATTGCAGCTGCTATAGAGTTGTTTGGCATCTACTAACCTTAATTTTCCAGTCAATAACCAATCACCAACTCGCAAAATAGGGTTTGCAAGTCGGTATTAGGAAAGGGCATTTCAAGGGCGCCCATTCCTAATAGTGAGTCAGAGGGGCATGTATGATTGTTTTGTGACTGGAATACAATCGCAAAACATTTATATTTTTTGACTCCGTGAGGGAGGTGGTAACCCAATTCCAAATGGAAAGGGCTTTGTGAATGTGAGTACAAGCCGTTTTAAGTCTTGGCACGGGTCCCACGGACCACTGCCTACTCCTAAAAAATGAAAATGTAGCTTTTCCTTTTTATTTTTGAAATGCAGCCTATATTTCCTTAAGGAAAAGGGGCTGCATTTCAATAAAAACATATGCTTTATTTAAAAAGCAATCACAGACATGGTGTTCTGCTGACCCCAGCAGGCCACCATCCCTGTAATTACAGGCCATTCCCAACGAGTCTCAAATTGCAACCGTCATCTTGAATTTGATGAGGCAAGTCAATTGTGATCCCATTGGGAACAAAACCTGTGTCTTAGACACGGTTGTACATATTGTGAGTTCCTAAATGCTAGTCACAATTAGGAACTCTCCAAATGTTTCCGTTATACATGTGGCCGGAGAGAGGTAGGCGAGGCAAGTAACCTGGGGCTGCAATTATCTGTCCCTGCCCAAGCTTTGACTGCCTGCAGCAACATAATAAGTCCAAAATGATGAGTCTCCCCTGCAGATTGTGATGAGGGGCCCCTCAGTTTCCCATATCTCACAGATATTCATTGACCAAGGACTGAATGGGTGCCCCTGGAATGCTTGGAAGGCCCATAGATGGCTGGGACTCCCCCTGCTCTACAGGGACTGCATGGGCCTGCGTTATGCCCGACTCGGCCCTGCTCACTTTCACAGAGATGGTGGGACCCAGGTTGGAAGGCAGCCTGGATAACTAACTATTCCTGTTTACTCCACCTGTGTCTCGTCAGTCTGCCGGGCTAGTGTTTCTTTTAAAAGTAATAGCACAAAACGGTTCCTAGATAGATTGACAAATTATGACAAACACAGGGCATCGGCTGGAAAAGATATACCAATAAATGCTTGTTCACAACAACAACGTATTCTCATTTTTATTTAATATCTTTGTACAGGCATCCCAATACTTTATCATTTTGTGTAATAATCCAGTAACTAAAATAAAATGATAATATACATTTATTGATGTCTCTCAAAGAAGACCCAACAGCTGATGATTTTAACAGTATCAATTTACAACAAATGCACTCAGCTTTCAGCTAATCTTACTTTTCGTTTTAAATCACTCCATTTCTGGCTGGCAAAGTTATAGTTCTACTTCTGAAATTAGGCACTGTATCTGTAGAAAGGCCTGCACTTAGAAATAGGCCTGTTTTATCATGTTTTGCAGCACAGTCATAACGATCCAGCTATTTTACCCGCTATTGTAGAAATACGTTCATCCAGATGAAGAAGGTACCCATAGATGATGGCAATTATTTTGTAATATTTGAAAGGGGCTCCATTTCACCAAGGGCGACGATTAACCAAAATGCCAGGGGTAGTGGAAGTGACTTCAGAAATTCTCTTTGACCCTGATGACATCATAGGATGTGTCATCATATGGCTGTTGCCCTTGGGAACATCACAAGAGGTGGTGCCAGCTGACCTTCAGCCCCAACCACATCATAGAAAGTGCGCTCTTAGCTAAAGTGTAAGATAATCAAAATAACAAAACAAAACAAAAGCAAGAAAGAAGAAGCATTATTAACTTGAGGTTGGCTATGTTATGCCCTTGGTCAGGGCACAAGTCCTAAAAAAAGAAGTGGGGGGACTCTCCAAGGTAGGCGTGGTCACAGGAAGTGACATCACGGCAGGAAGTGACATCACGGCAGGAAGTGACATCACGACAGGAAGTGACATCACGACAGGAAGTGACATCGCCTGTAAGGCAGATCTATCATTTGCATATATTGCAAGATTTAACAATTGAAGCTGCTTGGTACTTAAGCCTGTGACTTAAGGTCCCTGTATGGAGGAATTAGCAGCCCAAATGTGGATGAAGTTTGGCGTACAACTACATTAGTCAAACCATTAAGAGCTGTAAGTTAGGCGTACTAAAACATGGGACCATGAACAAAAGTAGAATTAGTGTGTTGAAAAAATCCGAAGAAAAGCACATACTAGAAACTACAATAGTGATTATCAAAACTATAAAATGTATTACGCTACCTAGAACACGACATTTACATTTATTAACAAGTATAATACACTGTGACCATGAGATAAAAAAAATGCAAGGTGCACACTTACAGTTAAAGCCTGATACTCTGTTCATCTGTTATTTCAGACATTATGACTCCCACACTGCTCGTATTGCCCTTTTGCTAGAAGCAATCCACCGGATTGAAAATACTCGCCCACATCTCAGTTTACCCTTAATTGTTCACGATCACTTGAATAATGAAATATTCTGAGTGGGAGAGCTCTTTGGCAGCACTCTGCCAGGTTTCTCTCTCGTCACTCTCATGCTGCTGTGTTAAAGAGCCTCGGTTCTACCGCACAAAGAATTAGGGTGACCAACTGGCATTGGTGCAAATTCAGGACGGTGAGTGTAAAAATTCAGGACAAAGGGTCAAAATTCAAGACACAAATTCAGGACAGGAGGTCAAAATTCAGGACAAAACTTTAGGACAATAGGTACGTTTTACAGACACATCAGAGGTCGCGCAATAGTATATAAGTAAGCCCAGCCATTTCCAAAGATATTCAACCATTTGAAAACCTATCCATCATGTATCCTTCCATCTATCATTTCACTCATCCATCCCTTCTTCCATCCCCTCATCCATCCTTTCACTCATCCTCAATTATCCATCCATCCATCCACCCTTTCACCCTATCCATCTGTACACTTATCCATCCACTCTTCATCCCATCCATCCATTCACTCATCCATTCAGCCATTTACCCTTTCACCAATCCAGCCATCCTTTCACTAACTAATCCTTCCACCCATCCACTCTTTTAGTCATCCATCCATCTTCCCTTTCTCTCCATTGACCCTTTCACTTAGCCTTCCTTCCATCCATCCACCCACCCATCCATCCATCCATCTACTCATCCACTCATGAATCCATCCATTGCCCCTTTCACTCATCCATCTATCATTTCACTCCTTCAAACATCTATTCATCATTTTGTCCATCTACCCTCCCTTTCACTCACTCATCCATCCTTACACCCACCCTTTCACTCATATGTCCATTCATTCACCCTTGCACTTATCAATCCATCGATCCATCCATCATTTCACTCATCCACCTACCCCCCATCATCCACCCACCATCCACCCACCCACTCATCCATCCTTTCACCCACCCACCATCCAATCCACTGATCCATCCTTTCACCCACCCACCATCCACCCACCCACTCATCCATCCATCCTTTCACCCACCCACTCATCATCCATCCATCCATCCTTTCACCCACCCACTCATCATCCATCCATCCTTTCACCCACCCACTTATCCATCCATCCATCCCTTCACCCACTCTCCATCCATCCTTTCACCCACCCATCATCCATCTATCCCTTCACCCACTCTCCATCCATCCATCCTTTCACCCACCCATCATCCATCCATCCATCCATCTGTCCTTCCCCTCATCATCCATCCATCCATCCCCTCATCATCCATCCATCCTTCCCCTCATCATCCATCCATTCATCCTTTTCCCTCATCATCCATCCATCCATCCCATCCATGTATCCTGCCCCTCATCCATCCATCCTTCATCCTTCCCCTCATCCATCCTTCCTTTCATCCATCCTTCCCCTCACCCATCCATCCCATCCATTTATCCTGCCCCTCATCCATCCATTCTTCCCCTCCATCCATCCATCCTTCTCCTCATCCATCATCCTTCCCCTCACCCATCCATCCATCCCATCCATTTACCCTGCCCCTCATCCATCCATCCTTCATCCTTCCCCTCATCCATCCTTCCTTTCATCCATCCTTCCCCTCACCCATCCATCCATCCTTCTCCTCATCCATCATCCTTCCCCTCACCCATCCATCCATCCCATCCATTTATCCTGCCCTTCATCCATCCATCCTTCCCCTCCATCCATCCATCCATCCTGCCCCTCATCCATTTATCCTTCCCCTCATCCATCCATCCTTCCCCTCCATCCCTCATCCTTCCCCTCATCCATCTTTCCCCTCATCAATCACCCAGCTACCCTTCCACCCATACATCCAGCTATTTACATTTTCTCTCCATCCTTCCCCTTACTCATTAATCCATGTATCCTCTCTCATTATCCATTTATTCAATCTTTCATTCATCCATTCACCCTTTCACTAATTCATCCAGCCATTCACACATCCCTTCACTTACTTACACGCCCACCTTTCCATATTAATTTTGAGCTGAGCCCTTTTGAGAAGAGGTCCATCAAGAACTTCACCCTCGCTGCAGGGGCCGTTCCAGGACTGGGACAGAAGCCACCCAAAGCGGAGACAGGATCCACCGCAGGGGGGGGGGACAAGAGCCATCACAGGCGGGGGTGGACTGGAGCCGCAACATGGGGGGACAGGAGCAGGAGTCATCACAGGAGAGGGAACGTGATCCACCAGGGTGGGCACAGGGGTGGGCATGCAGTATTCTAGTATCATCTTGGGCTTCTCGCCCCCTCCTGCACAAGACAACAGGAGATACTCTAAGAGAACTGATTGTCCTCCATACTTTGTTAATCAGTGTGGGTGCGATTGTGCCATTTCTTTATTGTATTACATTATGCATGTCTGAAGAACCGAGGTTTGCTTACAAATTAGTGACAGTAATTAAGCTCTGTGAAGAGAAGCAGATGCTGCCTCTGTGTAATCGGGGGTGTAATCTGGCCGAGTCTAGGATGTTTGGGGCCCTGGGTAGAATGTGTGAGCCCACTTCTAAATAGAAGATACAAGACGCATTCAGGGTTGTTTGCGTGTGAATGGATGCCTCCTGCTCCGAAGCTGCCGCCCCCCCTCTGTCACCTTCAAGCACCTCTTAAAAGCTCATCAAGGGCTGAAGGTGTGAGGGTTGCCATCCCGCTGTGCCTCGAGGGTGCTGCTGGGGGTCTGAGCTTTCAGGAGTCAAGAAGGGAGGTGAGGCAAGCTGTGCCCGGTTTAAATTACGGACAAATGGCAGGGGCGAGGTGACCAGCGGCGTGCTTGGTAACTTCAGGATTCAGCCAGCCACTCGCCCACCCGGAAATGCTTTATTTTCTTTGTGCGCGCCGCGCTCCCGTTTTTTTAATGTTGGACGCGGTTTTGATTTAGCAGGGTGGACGGCGTCCACCCTGAAAAACCCTCGGAAATAAGTGGGGGGATGCCGTCCACCCGCGTGGTACCCCGACTCGTGCCCTGCCCTTGGTACAGTTATAAAAACCCATTGGCACATTTCCAAATAATATGTAACATTAAAAAACTGTACAGTTTTTGCTACTTTCATATCCTTTATTAAGTCGAGGACCGTCGCACTGCGTAGCAGTGGGCGGAGTCCGAAGATTTTATGTTTTTTAGTTAGCGGGGCTTGAACCCGCCCCTCTTCCCCATTGGCTGGCTTCCTAAATGGAGGCCAGCCATTGGAGGAGAGGGGCATCACTCGGTTGAAGACCCATCTTTTACGGATTTGGGGGCGTGTTTTTTGCGTTCTTTCTACCTGTGACGTCATCCGTCACTCAGAACTCAAAAAACACGCCCCCGATTCCGAAAATTTCGGACGTTTGCAGCCGCCATTTTTGTTGTTGTTGTTGTTGCCCGGAATAGGCTCGCTGCCACTCCAGGTAAGTTTTCTTCTGCCCCTGATTGTGCCGTTTTTTTCTTGTTTCTGTCGTCTCCTTGTTCTTATTTTTGGTGGTGGAGAGTGACTAATGTGAATACACATGGCCCTGGTCACAAGGATATTTTGAAGTTAGGGTGGGTTCTCTTCGAACCCAGCGCAAAGTTAAATTTAGGCTTTTGTTTCGTGTTCTCCTTTAAGAGCTAAATTACCATACGCACCGTGATGACGTCCGCACTTACTGCATACCACAACTCCACACATGCAGCGGTTCTGCAGCATACGCTTGTGTGTATTTATTTGTGGTGCGCGGTGTCAGATGAGCGAAGTACCTCTGCATACTCTGTGGGCTCGTAAGAGGGCGACAGAACGCCGCCTTCTGATTTAGCTTCCGTGCATGCGCTGAAAATATTTTATTTAAAACAAAAATATGATGTGTTCGTCTGGTCTTGGCTGCTTTTGAGTCACCGCCAAGGTCAAAGCTTTTATTTTGAAAAACATTAGGAATAAGCTTGGCTACCGTGGCCCCGTCCTAGCGTACCTGCTTTCCCACTCGGCACCTTCCCCACCTCCTCATCCTCTCGCCTCCCCGGTACTTCTATTCTTTCCGTCCGACATTGAACAGCGCCTCCTTTGCTCCTCCCACCGCGACTCCTCCCTTTCCTCAGCACCTCCATTTAATTGTTCCTGTCAGTCAGTTCACCTTTAAACTGGTCTCTCTCGAGGCTACTTTCAGTTTACCTCCGAGTCTTTTACCGCGTTCTCCAGAGCTGGCAATGGCCTTGCGGCTTCTGCCCCGGACTTTACTTCGCGCCAAAGCGCTGATGACCTCACCCTATAGGTGAGTGAATTCCAAGAACTTAAGGCCGTTTTGAGGGTACGCGGGACAACTCTGATAACTCTTGGCACTGCCACGCACCCCTCCGTGCGCAGGTTGGACTGGACCGTGCACGAATGGGCGGGTGAAGGACATATATAAGACCTTATCTGAACTCCGGGCAGATGAACATACTGGGGGCAGTGGCGCTGGGGCATTGAGAAGAGACTTTAAGGGTGCTGGGGAAGAGAAAGGGGTGAGCGAGTTACGTTTTGGTGTGAAATGTTGTGTCAGTAAGAGAAGATCGGTTAAAAGCGCGATGGTGCTGCTTGTTGACAGTGACAAGTCAGGTAAAATGCAGCTGAGGCGGAGTTATCAACAGTGCAGCTGGTGTAGTAGCACAGAGCCCTGTTGGGCTTTCTACGGATCCATTGAACTCCATTTTTGACTGTATTTTACTATCAGTTCAGCCAAAATAAAGGCGATGGGGCATTTCCTGTACCAGGGCCCACAGCACCCTTGAGAAAGGGTACCGTGAACTCTGGGCTATTAAGAAGAAGGCAGATAATAAAATAGTTAGTGGGCTCTGGGAGTGCTGAGAATGAGATCTGACAAGGTCGTGATAACTGGGGTCAAGGAGGAGGGACTGGGGGTGAGCAAAGAAAACCGATGCACGTGACGAGGGACCCGAATTACAAGGCGAATATGTAAGTAAGAATGGGCCAGGAGGCTATGAGGGAAGGTGTGAGTGATCAGGGGTTGAGGTACAGCGAGAAGGGATTGGCCAATTTGGACTGGGTTAACATACCTGCCAGCTCACACAGTGCCACTGTGTGATATCGGCTCCCATCACAGGGTCTCCAGACGAGGAGGCAATATCACATGGTGGCAGGAAAAACGAGATGATAGCCACTGCAAATAGTGGTTTTCCAGCTCGTTTTCCGAGGCTTTGAACTGTCGACGTCCATTGAGGGTGGTTACAGCACCCCAGGACATCGGCACCAGTCCCAGTAAGCTTTTTTGGGGGGGTGGGGGGGGGTTGTGGTTGGAGTGGGGTTCAAAAGTGCCTCCTAGCTACTTCTCGGCAGGAGACCACACCCCCTTCAAAGCCCCCCCCCTCCAAAACCCCGCCCCCTCTTCACACAGGAGATGGTTCTTTAAGTTGGCAGGTATAGGTTAATGAGATGGGAACGGGCTCATTATGCCGTAACCGGCAGCGGGGTACGTAAAAATAGTCTAGGCCTAATATAAGAGGCTTGGCTCTGGAGATTTAGTGTCTGCTGTTTGGGGTGGTCCAGAGGATTGGGTCAGGGAAAAAAGGCTGCAGGAACTGAAGTGAGAACGAAGTCATGGGGAACAAGGTTAGTGAAAAGGGTCTTCCTGCTGGGCTGTGATTGGGAGAAGAGCACGGGTCATCAGAAGGGGGCAGAGTGGACCTTGGCCCGTCTGCAGTCAGTACACAGGCCATTCAACTGAGCACAGGCTCTGTGTTGCCATAGATCCATGTTGAGTTGGATTATTGGACTATGCTTTGAGCGTTTGAAGTGCTGACCCTGAAAGCTTGAGGTGAGGTGTGGCCTGGGACCAGACCAAGTATCTTCTGTTTGGATTTGCCTTGTTAATAAGTCACTAGAAACTGTTGCAAGCTGAGGTTGTGGGTCAAAGTTCTCCCCTCACAGAACGCCGTCAGTCCCACGCGGATATTGCATACAGACACATACCACAACACATGACATTCACAGAGGGGCAAAACAGCACATGAACCGGTACACAGATAAGGGCACCATCACAAGACATTCACATACAGGCAACAGCGCAGTCACCAATACAAACACAGTTACATTCTTACATTCTGTGTTGTAACAGTTCTGTGGAGCTTACTACTCCTGTATGAGGTGCTGAAATGCTGGCCTGCATAGGCAACATGCTAGACTGTGCAGGGTTTCAAAGGGAGGTGTTGGTATTTAGATCTTGTGTGGTTAAGTGTACCCAAGTCATGCATGGTAACCTCCAAGGTGGAGTTATCTCACTATAGGCACTGCTTAGCAGTGTGATGGTTGAATAAGTGTGAGAGAAAGGGGAACATTTTATGGTTTTCTGTATACTGGCCTATTTTATCATCTATGCAGGCCCCATTATGGTAATATTATTGTCAACTGTCTGCTGGGCTGGTTACCACACAGGGTTCTCCGTTCTGAATTTTTTCTTTATGGTCTTTAGCAGGCATATATGGGAGGGAGAGAGCGTGTAAATGTGTGTGGCTCTAGGACTCTTTACTACTCACTCTCTCACTATTTAATACTCACTCTTTCACTTCTTACTACTCGCTCTCTAATACTCTCTTTACTAATAACTCTCTCCTACTCACTACCAACTACTCACTCTACTACTCTACTACTTACTCTGTGTGTGGGTGCTAATGCAATAGGTCACGCATTTGCAAGCGATTAAGCTATTGGCAATATAAATGACAATGCCATTTATTTATGATTTTAAAAAAAATGTAATGAGCAATGCCAATAGCTCTACCTTTAATAATGCCGAGACTATTGCATTGTAAATGCTTGTTCTTCATTGTGGTGCATTTGAATGTATTTTCTTACTCAGAAAATTTGCAAATGATTAATTGCACTGTAGTCCTTTAAATGTATACTGGTGTTCTATGTTGCCCAATAAATTAATTATTTGCGTAATTCCTTGAATATGGATTAGCCCAACGACATCTGAGTTGGTTTCAAGTATTAACCCCTTTCGGTTTACACTCTTTAATGTTCTAACACAATTGAATCAAATACAGTGTATTATTGTAATGTGTGTAAGAGAACTGCACAGCGAGCTCATAGTCTCTGAAGGAATACTCCAAGCATGCTTTATCACTTTAGCCCCTCTTCCCTTCTAATGCCATGATATCCATGGCGACGTTGTACAACCATTTCTTTGTAGAAAACAAAAAACATTCTTGTAAGAAGGAAGATCTAGGAGATTTTTCCTAAATGTAACCCCTATAGTTTGGTGTTGTACTTGCTATTTTGATTTCGGACAATGGGAGTTTAGCATAATGTTAGGGGTGGGTGGTGTTGGCAGAATTTGATTCCATGGAAATCAGTGGAATTACATAAAAACATTTAAAGAGTCAGTGGAATTCCGTGGTGGGGCAGAGGAGGCATTTCGCACTATTTTCTTAGCGTATAATGCACCCTCACGTTCAAAAAGGGAAGCAAGGGTGCATTTTGAGCTTAAGAAAATAGCGCAGCCAAATGCCACTCAGCACCCTTACATATTCTGCAGTGATTACTACTACAGTGGTTTTTAAACATTGAGGGACTTCTCACTCTTTCCGCCCTGTTTAAAAATCACTGTAGTGCATAGCCCTCGGCATCCATACATACTCTGCAGTATTTACTGCACAGTAGGAGGCCCCTAGGGGGGTGTCTGTAGTGGTTGTTTACTTCTAAACAAGTCTGCAAGAGGGAGCAGTCCCTCTATGTTTAAAAACCGCTTCAGATTAAACTTTAATTTGCAGTGATTTTTAAACATAGAGGGACTGCTCTCTCTTGCAGGCCTCTCAGAAACACATATTTACTGTAGTTTAATTCTGCAGGCAAAGCGGCGGCATTGAAAAGAGGTTCCACTTTGCAAGAGTAATGTGGAATTACCATACTCCTATTATTCCACCATAGGAATTAATGATTCTACCCAGACATACATAATGTCCTTATCACCCATTGCCTACTACCCATTCGTCTTATATTTTACATGGGTCTTACTGTGAAACATATAACACATTTCGATTTATTTTATTTATTTTTATCACACACAGCAGCATCACTCAAACTGGTTGATGGCTTGAAAGGCAATTAAGACCTGATACAGCTACTGAGTGCAGTTTACACAATACATAAAAACAGTTATGTTATAGGATTTTGTAAAGCACAGAGCTGCCCAAGTATATCCCAGCACTAGAAGTCAGATACCGTACAGGAAGCCAGAGGGGCGTTTAGTAGTACTGTTGATAAATCCAAGTCTTCAGCTTTTTCCTAAAGATTGATTCTATTTCAAGGAATCTAAGTTCACATGGTAGTGAATTCCATAACTTGGGTGCCATCGTGAGAAAGATCTACCACCCCATCTGGCTCTTTTGATTCTAGTCGCTTTTAATAGAAGTTCAATGCAGGATCTAAGGCACCTGATAGGGACATTTGAGCCCACCAGGTCTCTGATTTTACAGGGCCCTTGTTATTTATGGCTTTGTGTGTCAGGCAAAGTGCCTTGAATGTGACTCTAGCCTTGATCAGTAACCAGTGTAGTGTTCTGAAATGCTTTCCCACTGGTTCCTGAATTGGGACCTTACACAAAAGTCTAACTGCAACATTCTGCACTGCCTGGAGTTTTTTGCTAACAAATTTTGGAGCCCCCAGATAAAGGGAGTTTCCATAGTCAAGGCGTGATGTGACCAGTGCAAATATTACTGTCTTTCTTAGCTGCAAAGGGATAAGCTTCAGAATCTTACGGAGCATTCTGAGTAGTTCAAAGCAAGTACCTGCCAGTTTCTTTGCTTGGGTCTCCATTGTTAGCTCCCTGTCTATCCAGAATCCAAGATTTTTAATAGAGAAGCTAAAGGAAAGGTGACAAACCTAGACAGTTTGGCCAGCTAGTCAGAGGCCTAGGGACCGCTTTATTTCCGAGGACCATCAGCTCAGTTTTGTCCCCGTTCAGCTTCAAACAACTGCTTGTCATCCAATCCACAACCCTTTACAAACATGGTGCTTGATGATCTTGTCATGAGTCCCCGTGGATATATTTACTATAAACTATGGGGAAAAGGAAAAACACGGAGGATGTGAACGAGGTCGTGGGCGTGACATCCAGGGAGGCGAAAAAACCTAGGAAGATAAATCCCAAGCCCCCCAGGAAACCAACACCACATGCAGGGGGGAATTGTGTCATGGATCGTATTGGCGATCTGATTGAGGAATGTGAAGAACTACTAACTGCTAATTCTCCTTCATGTGGGAGGGGCCATGAGGGCGGTGGCAGCACTGCAGTTGTTGATGGGAGAGGGTTTAAGTGGGGTGCAGCAGTGATCCCTGAAATGTTTTTGGGTAAATCTCATGGTGGTGGAGGCGTAAAACCCGTGACTACTGAGGGGAAAAAAGCACATATAGATCCTGACATAGAACAAGTACAAAACCCCTCTCCTGTGATTCCCTGTGTGATTGATTCGACAGTTTTGACCTGTAATAATAGGTTTGCAATTCTAGCGCAAATCGATAACTCTGGTCCCATACCTGGTACTGAAGTACCTATGAAAGATGTCCCACGAAGAGAAGTCGAATCCCAGCTGTCAGGCATTCTTGGTACCCTTTCACAAATAGAGTTAGATAGCAACCCACTGATCTCAGTAGTAAAACACCTGTGTAAACTGATAGAGGGCATGTAAGTTAAAATTAAAAGTCTTACTGTCGCAGTAAACAACATTAGGACGGGTCCGGGCTCTTGCCCAACTTGCATAGCTATCACGAAAGATAGTGGCACAAGTAGAGTCCAGGTAGCTGAGGCTGCTGAACGTAGTATTCACCCCTCTAGTAAATAAAGCACTCCTATACTTCCAGGTATCTCACACAGTGAGGTAGCTAGAACACAGAGGGGAGTACCTCAAGCCTGCTACAGTCACAGCAATGGGGCTAGGCAACTTACTTCATTAGTAGGGGAATATCAACCAGGGAAAAAGGGTGGTGGTCCTACATTTAACGATAGACCTATCAACCAACAGAAAGTCACTAGCCACCTAGAGAATAGAAAAGCCAGGTTGAGTCCGAGTGCCCTACAGCTCAATGCTCACTTAAGTAAATTACCTAAGGTGTATTTGGTTAATATCCCTAATCTGAGCCCTGGAAATGACCAGGAACCCAGTGAATCTCTAATTAACAAAGCAATCCACTGGATTAGGCACATCAGGGGTTGCAGATCTTTAATTAGAGATGATATCCTCAGTGCCCAGAGGATCACCTCCCTAAGGGACCCAGTTGATTGCATTGAATTAACTTTTAAAAACCCAGAGATGGCAGAAAATTTAATACAACTGGAGTTCAGAAGCTGTTACCCAGACTATTCTAGGATACAAATGAGATCCTCTCTCCCACAGAAATGGTAGACCGATCGAGAAAAGCGAGACAGAGGGAGTGTAGTGGGAAGTTCTGGCTTAGATTGTAAGGATTGACTAACGAGTGAAGCTGCCCAAGTAGGGTGCACTGACGATATGGTTGTAGAAAATCCAACACAGTATATAGTATCTAATCTGGGTACCACCTCCTTAACAGCATCATCGAGGCTTTCTGTGGATTCTGTTACCACCATGCCAACTATAAATATAAATACAAATCTAAACGCTAGCTTCTCACTTGACCCTCTTAAATCTAGATCAATTTTATCCTGGAATGTAGCAGGTTTGAAATCAAAGGCAGAATCACCGGAATGGGCCTCGTTTATCAATCTGCATGATATATGTTTATTCAAGGAAACCTGGTTATTAGAAGCATTGCACTTTCCTGGGTACCTGAACTTTAGCGTACCAGCAGTTAAGGGAGGAAGAGGACGTCCATCGGGTGGACTATCAATATGGGTTAGTCAGGACCTTGATGTTAGTATTAAGGTCCTTCCCTCCAATCATAGGGATGTACAGATTCTTACTCTCAAGTTTAGAAATGAAAAACCAATTCATATCTATAACTTGTATGCTCAGAGTACTGGGGGTAAGAAATCAGAAGTTTTAGCCCTCCTGGAAGAATTTATAGAATGTCACTCCCATCATTCATATATAATTCTAGGTGGAGATTTTAACACGACCTTTGAGCCCTTGTTAGGTGGTGATTGGAATATTTCGGATGAGGAAGACAGAGAGTGGGGAGTTCCCAAGCTAGACCTGGAGCCAGTTAAAAGGTGGACCGAATTATCAATCCAGATAAACTCACTCTGTTTGAATAAAGGGTTGAGAGCAACAAATGGCTGGACTCTGCATGACAAGTTAGGGGCCACCACTTTTTGGAGTGACCCTCGCGAAAGTAGAATCGACTATATCCTGATCAACTTGGGATTATGGAAATATCTAGTGGATGTGTTGATTGTTGATAGGGTTGAGAGTGACCACAACCCTTTATGTATGTCCCTGACCTATTGGAAGATATCCACCGATGGTAGGGGGGTGGAGAAAGGCTCTCCCCCTGATATAGTCATTTCACATGATATGCGCCATGTTCGATGGGCCAATGTTTTGGAATGCCAAGAGCAAATAGATTTCATATCAAGCAAGCTAGTACAAGCAACGTGCGAACTGGGAGTGCAAGCCAGTAAAGGGGCCTTTGTTTCAGCCTTAGAAAATGGCACTAAGATCCACAAATCATTTTTTGGCGACCTAAAAAGCTTATTTGTTAGACCATGTAAGTCAAATGGCAACCGCATCTACCAACCACCACGTTGGTACACTGGGGAGTGTAGACAAGCCTGATTAGATCCGGGTAGAGCCATTAAAAGTGAATCAAGCAGTAGTGTCCGCCTTGCTAGGCTGGCATATAAGAATGTAGTATCTAAATCAAAGTGCGCCTGGGATAAGAATAGGTGGCAAGAATTAAAAGAAGCAGGTGCCCAAAAAGACTCGAGAAGATTTTGGAATGCCCTCAAATAGGGAAGAGAGGGAAATCCTGACAAGCCCCAAAATTTGGTAGCACAAGCCAAATGGGTGGCCTATTTCAAACCACAATACGCCAAGGGCGTGGAATCAAATTTAACTATGGAGGTTCCACTCTCACCCTTTATGGATGAGGCATTCAACCTAGGTGATGTGTATCATGCCCTAGATTTAGTGGTCCCAGGTAGAACGCCAGGTATAGATGGAGTCCCTACAGATATATTCCTGCAATATAAAGACTCCTGGGGTAGGTACATACTGCTGCTAGCAAACACAATAGCCAAAGGAGCCCCCATACCCCAATCTTGGAACGGGGCTGAAATCATACCGTATTCAAGAAAGGGGATAAATCGTTACCTGGTAATTACCGCCCAATTAGCCTGATCGACACTATGCAAAAAAATGTTGGCAGGCTGATTTTAAATAAGGAATTAACAAAAAAGGAGTATCACCAAAAGGACCTAAAAAGGTACTCAATGGGATGTCAGAAGAGAAGACAAAAGGATATTTCTCTTTAACAAAAGGGAAATATCCTTTTGTCTTCTCTTCTGACATCCCATTGAGTACCTTTCTAGGTCCTTTTGGTGATACTCCTTTTTTGTATCACCAAAAGGACCTAAAAAGGTACTCAATGGGATGTCAGAAGAGAAGACAAAAGGATATTTCCCTTTAACAAAAGGGAAATATCCTTTTGTCTTCTCTTCTGACATCCCATTGAGTACCTTTTTAGGTCCTTTTGGTGATACTCCTTTTTTGTTAATTCTATATTGAAACCCCGGGGACTAGGAGTACCCTCCATTCACAACTGTGAAAAATTCCTCACTCTCTTCTTTGTTAATACGTGATTTTAAATAAGGTCCAGGAGTGGGAACAGGACCAGAATATCCTATCCCACCTACAAGAAGGATTTAGAAACTCTATTAACACAGTCGATCAAGTCCTGCATTTTGCTAAGCTGTACTGGAAGACTGTGCGAATAGGAGGGGGTAGCCTATATGGGATGTATGACGGTACCACGCGTACTTTTATAACGCGTACCGTTACCACGCTACTTTTACCACGCAAGTCGTTACAACGACTTGCGTGGAGGGGCGCTGGATAGTAAATTATTTAATTTCACTGCACCATCAGGATTCAAGCAAGCCGGGCCGAAGAAGGCTGAAATGCCAGAAACCGGTCCCCGGTAGCTTGTCTCCTTTCTGGTGAAGAATTGGCTTGGTAGTTTAGTCTGCCCTGTTCCCATGATGCACGGGGCCAGGGACAGACTGATTTGCATATAGCCAGGTTCTGAGCTGGGATGGTGCAGTGAGATAAATAACGGTGATGGATCAAGCCCTGATCTTTGGACTGGGTAAGAGTGGTCTGCTTAATTCAGACACTCTGTTCATCACCACCCCCTTTTCTGAATCGTGCTTATAGCTGTGGCAAAGTTTCTTTGATGGGCATGGCCAATTAGAAGCAAACTGGTGGCAGGGTAATCTTCTCTTTAGGTGACTCAAATATTCTGGACTCAAAACATGCACTTCAGTACCTTTGAATTATGTTGTATTTATATCAAAAGAATTTTATCATTGGTAATTTTAAATGTATTAATTTTTTTACTCCTTGATGAATTTTATTTGTACCATTCGCTTTTATGACAATTGTCGAATAAAGCTTGTTTTGTTTGTTCCATAGTCCATCTCAGCCATCTCTATGGGAGGGGTGTTATCAAATCTTTTTCTATCGATTGCACTTTTTGTACAAAAAAGTCTGCAATACGATCGCAAAGAGACTTTGATGGCGGAATCTCTTGTTGAAGAATTATAGGGTTGGTGAAGGAGTTTACTATCTTGAAGATATCTATCTATCTATCTATCTATCTATCTATCTATCTATCTATCTATCTATCTATCTATCTATCTATCTATCTATCTATAAAGCTATCTATCTATCTATCTATCTATCTTCCCTACTGGTAGTAGGTAGTTATGGGACCATGTTTCCAAAGGGAAAGTGCTTTTTGACATGCCTATATCTTTTGGTGCTGCTTGACAATTCTTAACAAAATTTTCAAAACAAAGTGTCCTGGTGATTTTTACTTTAACTGGAAAGTTACGTGGTGATCCAGCAAATGGAGTAGAAGAAAAAGGGTGGGAGGGTCAAAATAAGTATTTTTCCAAAGTTTTCATAGGAAATGTTGAATACAACTACAGCCCGAACCGTGGGATGGAATTTCACCAAACTTGGCAGAAAGCTAGCTCTTGGCCCCGAAAGAGTGTTTTTTGTTATTTGGTGTAAATCCATTCAGTAGTTTTGGAGAGAAAAAATGTGTATATCTAGGGACATCGATCCTTTGAGGATCCAACAGTCCCTGTGCTCAAATTTGATTGGCTGCCACCACTTCAACCAGGAAGTGTTAGTAGCATCTATAAACTTTAAAAAAAATAAGAACAGGGTGCAGAGTTGGAATACCCTGACTCCCTAGTTGCAGTGATGGGGTCCCAGTGGCACCCTGCCACGGCATAAAAGGCTTTTTTTAGAAACGCTTTAGGCGGGAACCTTGCTGGGTCTGCCGTTCCCACCAAAAAGAAAGAAGCATGGTCTCTCCTGCTCTTGACTATTGTTTAGCCTCCGGGTGGGGTCAGGTCCTGGGGGCATCAGGGATTATGAATGTGCAGGGGGTGCCAGAGCAGCACTCCCCACACCCCAGGGGCAGCCACCTCCTTGGGACAAATGTAAAAAAATATGTGGGGGTCCCGCTCGGCCCCCTCGCAGCCCCCGGAACCGCCACCTTCCTGGGGTAAATGAATAAATAAATGCAGGCCGGCCCCGCATGGCCCTGCCGCAGTCCTATGGACCACCACCTCCCCAGGGCAATTTAAAGTATGTGTGGGAGCATGCCCGCCTGCACCTTGGGGACCACCACCTCTCTGAGGAAATTAAGCTAAATTAATGCTGGGGGCCAGGCACCACCCACAGCCCTGGGGAACAATAAAAATATATATGCATAAGGGCACACTGAGTCCGCAAGCGCCTCGAGGACCATCACCTCCATGGGCCAAATCATTATAAAATAATGCAGGTGGTTTTGTGTGGACCCCTGCCGCCCATGGGAGAGCCACCTCCCTGGGGCACCATACAAAATATATAGGCAGGTGGGCCTGCAGGGCCCACCCACACTCTAGGGACCACACCACGCTAGGGTAAAATATATCAAAATAATGCAGGGGCCCGCACGGCCCCCATGAGGTCCCGGCGACCGCCACCTCCCCGGGGCAGTTGATTTAATCTAAGAGGGGCATGCGGCCCCTCCACAGCCCCAGGGACTACCACTTCCCTGGGGCTCAAATATATTGATGTAGGGAGCCCGTCGCCTCGCCAGGGCTAATTGTATGATAGAGCATGGGTGCTGACACTACCACCAAGCAAAAGCAAACATAGCTTTCTGTTTATTTGCACACAGATATGCATGAGTGAATTTCTAAGGTTCTTTCAATTTTATTTCCTAACTAAAATGTCCCTGTAACCTTTGGGTTTTTTTCAGTGAATATATATAACCTTAGAAATTCACTGAAAAAACACAAAGGTTACAGGGACTTTATAGTTAGGCTCACATTTCACTCAAACAAAACCAGTGAAATCCATCAGTTATAGTTACCTGAGTTAACTATGACTTACGCCCCCGAAATATACTGCTTATGACCTCACATATTACATCACTCATGACAAGACACGTGTCCTCCTCCTTTTGTAGATCACGTGCCAACCCCGGGAAGGGGGTGATCTCTGGGCTGTGCATGGCCCAGGAGGGGGGAAAGGACCCCCTGCCACTGTTTTAATCTGTTTGTCCCATGTAGATGGTGGTCCCCGGGCACAGAGGACCACGAGGCCCTCCATTACTGTGAATTTAGCCCTGGGGAGGTGGCAGTCCCTGGGGCCGGGGAAGGTCCACACACTGGCCATTTTACTTTTATATAATCCTGATTATGAATTTATGCCTTGGCGGGGTTCCAGGAGAACTCCAAGACCAAGGTTTGAGTGTCAGGGTATTTCTACCTTGCCACCTTTTTTATTTTGTAATGCTTTTATGTGGTGCTCGCTGAAGCTGAGTCCCAAGATGGCTGCCACCGCTTGCTGGTTGAAGTGTTGGCAGCCAATCAGAGCTCTGCATTTCCCTACCTAAGCTTGTTATTATTCGTAAAGTCTCCTTTGTCACAGATATCATGAACTTGATTTTCTTAAATTTCTCAACAGCTACTTAACAAATCTACACCAAATAACTGAAAGCGTGATCTGCATAACCAAATCTACCTTTCTGCTAAGTTTGGTGTAATTCCATCCAGTGCTTTGGGCTGCAGGCGCCACTAAATGTCCTATGGGAATTCACATTGGAAACACACTTTTTTTGCCCCCCCGAAACCCCCCCCCCCTTTTTTCTCTGCCCCACTTCACAGATCAACCCAAAGCTTTTGATGCTGGAAGAGATTCACCAGGTCAGTTTTTGGGGAAAGGTTTTTAAGATTCTTCCAAAAATGCTTTTCCTATGGAATCATGGTCCTAACTATAAGTTCCTACTGGCAACCTCTAGTAGGTTACATACATATTTATCACGGATTTCTATGTGTCAAATCAAAAAACACATTGGGAAAACATTGGAAACTATTGAGAAGGGATGAGGATCTCAGAGATCTAACTTCAGAGCACTTAAATATTACATACAGAAAGGTACCATCCTTAGGAGATCTTTTAACATAAAGCTATTTTACAAGAGGCAGGGCACAAGAAGAAAACTGGTTGAAAGGAAATGGTTTTGTGAAATGTCAAAAATGCAAGGCTTGCTGTTATGGAAAAATTTGGGTAGATATCAGAACCCACAATGGTACAAAGAAGAGGATAAAAGAAAGGATACTCTGTGAATCAACACCTGTAGTATATATATATCTTAGAATGCGGTTGTGGTAAACAGGACATCGGCAGCATAGTCCACAAGCTAAAGTTACGTATTCTTCACCACATGAGGGCAATTTTGATTAAAGATTTTACCTATGTAATAGCCAAACATAACTGGAAGGAACATGAGCACTTTCTGAACAATTTTTCATTTGCTGGCATTGAACATATCCCAAATAGGATTAAAGGAGGAGATCGTGAAGAAAGCATTAAGAAAGGCATAATCAATATGGATTATAACAATTGGAGCTGAGATTCCGTGGATCCTAAACACAGATGCCAATCTGTTTGCTCATCGATAAAATCATCTGTGGATTTGGAAATGAGAAGTAGGGATATGGATTTCATGTGATGTTCAGAAGCTCAAGATTAGATTTTTCAGACATAAAGAGAAAACCACAGCCAGGGCATTTTTTTTACAGTTATAAGCACTCTGCACTTTGCATATGTTTGCACGTATGGCGAGGTACATTAGGGGAGGAACAGTTTTGCTGCTGCCAAAGATATCTAGATAGTGACATTATTGTCTGTGCACTTCATAGTTCGAAGCATTATGTACTTTATAAACATTCATATAAGTGGAATTATCAACTGTGATGCCATATAGCTGGGGTAAGAACACATTGCTCGGTGAAAAAGCTACATGGTTAAGATCTGTATTTAAGATAAGTACTTTCTACATAACAACTTTGTGAGATTAGCACATAACCGATACACTGTAAAATCATTTTCATAAATATCATATATATAGAGAGTTTTAGAAGAAGATAGCATTGTTTGTGCACTTTATAACAAGAAGCTCGAGGCACTTTGTGTATACTTGCATGAGGAGCTTGGGTATATTGTAACTATCGTTTAGATAACAATTGTGTGAGTTTTGCACATTTCCAAGGTATTGTGAAATCATTTTCATCCTAGTGTCAGTCACTTAGCTTTATTCGATTTTCATTTAAAACCATAAAAGCATACAGATAAAAAACGATATGAAAATAGGAGCGTGGAAAAATACATATAATACAAATTAATAGAGACATATGCCCAACCAATAGGAACCTTTTCCTTATTTGAAACATAATACATAAAAACCGCGTTACTGACTGGGTTAAAATGTAAGCTTGACCCTTTATAAAAACTTCTCAAACATTGCTGTATTTGTAGAATAAGTCAAATTTATGGGGGGCAGGTAAGCTAGTACCACCCCTTTCTAGCAAATGATTATATACTGCTGTGGGTCTTGGGAGGGGGATGTGTGGGGTACACAGATAAAAATCATACAAATTCCAAATGGAGATGGGACCGTCACCTTCGTGAGGCTGGGAGGATCGTAAATAGGGGACGATGTTCCTATTCCTAAATTTAACAAGAATTAAGTCCCCGGGAATGTCCTTAGGTAATGACCCTAACCAGCCCACCCTTCTAACACTCAGGATACCACCGTCCTTATCGGGTGGCAGGTGTCTATTTTTAGCTAACCAGAAGATGACCTTGTGTAATAGGTCCTGATAACTCTCGGGTTTACTGTGAGCGGGAGTCGGTACTCCTGGAAGAACAAGCACAAAGGGTGCGGCTGCCGGAGGTAAGTCTATACATGCAGCTCTGTTTGGCTCTGCTCTAACAGCAGAGTAATTAGTTAACACAGGATTTGGGGCATTTTTAGTGACCAGTGGGGGTTGACTCTTGGGAGGCTGTCTTTCAATCGGGACATTTTTTCTTGTATTAGACAAAGATTTGTGGGCGGTTTTGGTAGCAGTTAGAGGTAACATGCTGGGAAATTGTCTTTCAGTTGGAACAGTTTTTGTTGTGTCAGTTACCTTAGGCACTTCAAGTACAGTTTGTGTGATGGAACAATTAGGTATCGCCATCTTTATAACGGATGAAGAGTTGGCTTTAATAGCTGTCTCTATACTTGTCAGCCTATCCCCTAAAACGGTAATTCGTTCTAGCAAGGGTGCTATTACAGATCTTAACAATAGTTCAAGCTGAGGCAGTAACTGCAATTGAGGCGATGATACTTTGTCCTCCAAACTTTCAGCGACCCCCCTGGGTGTGATGGAGTTTGTGGCAGGCGATGGGGGATCAATACTGAGTTTTTGTATTTTGGGTTGGATTTCGTAATCGTTTACCCGTCGTGTTTCCTTTTCGCACTTTGGCCCAGCGACAGTGCAATTGCCTGGGTGTTGTCCTCATTGGGTGGTATGGAAGGTTCATGAGGTCTGTCAGCGGGAATGTTAATACTAAGGCCTTTTACGGGGGAAGGGGATGTTACTGGAATAACGTTAGTCCCGCACAGAGCATTTAGTTCCTCCCAGTAGGACAAGTTTTGCAAACTTTTAGGGGTATATATCGGGGATTGCATTTTATCGAGGGGTTGACGGTGGTCATCAATATCTATGTCGCAGATAGTGGTAGGTGATGTATAGCTCTGAATAAGCTGTTCCATTCTCTAGCTGTAATATGGGAATTTAATATGCCCCCTTATGTGTCATGAATAATAAGGTATGGTCAAAAGTGGTGTCTGTGATAGAGAAGTCAAAAAGTCCATGGATAACTATACCTTCTTTTGCTGGGAAGCCAAGGGAGGTGGCCCGTCCCCGTCCACCTCGTGCCTCTGAGGGCCACAGAGGTCCCGCCCTTTGCCCGGGCCTAGCCCGGTGGTCCCGCGCGCGTCCCGCGGGGACAGGAGGTGTTCCGTTGTTTGTAGGCGCCTCCTGGCGCAGTCAGTGACGTCCCAGGTGCACCTCTGCCACCGGGGCACCTGGGGATTGTGGTCTCGGTCTGTTTGCCATTTCCCTCACAGCGCTCGGCGAAAAAAGGAAAGGTGAGAGTACTTTGGGACTCTGCCGGTCCCCCTCCCGTTCAGGTGCAGGTTGAAGTATCCCCCACGGAGCTGTCGGTGCTTCGCTGTTTGTAGGCGCCCTAGTGTTATATGTAGAGACATGAGGTCGATGAGAGGATCGGCTGTGCACTCAATAATCAGGAGAACTTGGCACCTTACATATAATTGATCAATGAGCGATATAAGAGTTAATACATAGGGATTCTTTGGTAGCATTGCCTTTGCACTTTAGAGCTAGTGGTACTTGATACTGTGTATATTTGTGCTTGTGAAGGTGGTATTAAAGTCAAAGACAAGTACTGTGATATTATCTTTGTTATATATATAGGGCCTTTTAGATGAAAGAAGGATTGTCTGTGCACTTTATAATTAGAAGCACTCAACAATTTATATGGATCTGCATAAGTGGTGATATATGAGACAACTTTTATGTGCAGGGAAAGGAGACACTGCATACTGCACAAGACATAGATTCACACTGTCATCTACATGAGGCATGCATATAGATACATATACATTTTTTAAATTATGTATTTGCGAGGTGTGCACAACATCAAGGGACTGTTGAATCCCTTTAAATTGTAATCTTAAATTAAATGATGAATATATTTTACAGATAAAGTCGAATGGTACCAGCACTTTGTTTTACCCCACTGAAATGCCAGGATATTTGGTCTCTTTTTTCAGCAGTGACACCAGAGTACTTCGCAATCCACTGAAGAATAGGATGTCTTGAAATATCAATGTTTCTCAATGGCCAATAATTGACTTGAATGAAACATTGCACTTTACAATGTTAGCAAGAAAATTATGATAAAATGTGTTTTGACTTGTTAACATGAATGCTGATCAGTTAGAATTATGTGATCCAATTCCTTTAAAAAGTAAAACTGTTTTTAATCAGGTGGTGGAGGAAAAGGGGCTGTAGCTAAGCATGGGTGAATTTTGCGAATTTGCGATCCGCGAATTTGCGGATTTGCGAATTCGCAATCCGCAAAATTCACGAATTTGTGCGGATTTTTTTATTTTTACGTGTTCGCGGGGCACTTTGCGTGTTCGCGGGAGTTCGCGGGGCGCTTTGCGTGTTCGCGGGTTTTTTTTTTGCCTGGTTAATCACTGCCACCCTCTCGTTTTTTATGCCCTTCTGCCCTCTGAACCACTCGTTTCTGTGCCCTTCTGCCCTCTGCCCCACTCATGTTTTATCCCCTTGTGCCCTCTGTCCCACTTTTGTGCCCTTCTGCCCTCAGCCCCACTTAGAATGGCGCCGGCAAGTTTGGGGTGATTAATGATTGTGTAACTGAATTTGACCTTGAACTCGAGCACCTGTAATTATTTTAAAATGGCTCTGGCAGCTTGCCGGCTCCATTCTAAAAGAGTTACGAAAGTCAGCTTGAACTTTTGACCCAATCCGTCCGCTCGCTGATTTTGCGGGAAATTCGCGAATCTCGCGGATTGCGAATTTACCGAAAATTCGCAAAATCCGCGAGCGGAACGGATTTTCCGCCCATGCTTAGCTGTAGCCCTTTAAATGTGACACTCAGTGCACCAACTCTGTGACCCAGGTGAAAGACAACGAAACGCATAGGTCTGTTTCTCTGGCACACATACACTTTGAAAAGTGAAAAAAATATAAAAATAAATAAAGATTGTGACTGGATATTCCATACCTTTGCGTGTGTCGTCTTCCTGTGTCGCCCATGTTGGATCAGTTGGTGATTGAAAAGGGCAGTATCCAGGAACGAGTATCCTATATATATATATATATATATACACGTGATCAAGGGCTTACGGGCTTGAAACGCGTTGTGTTGGGTCACTGAATAAAATATTGCCCACTTGAAAAAGCTCCGGAGGTCTGCTTCTCTTTCCTCGCCTGTCTGCCGCTGGGAGAATTCAGGAAGTGGTTCGAGTGTTTCCAGATATATATATATATATATATATATATATATATATATATAGCAACAGCAGTATTTCAGGGCTCCGCATTTCATCGACCCAGAAAGACCACACGAATCCAAAACGTAAATGAAGGCACAGGGTTTATTAAAGTCTAGTCCAACAAAATCTGACGCGTTTCGGGCATCCGCCCTTGCTCACAGCATATATATACACGCAAATCCCCTCTAATCTCCAGAGCTGGCAAGCGAGAGGACACGAACCACAGATTGAGGCAAGATTTTATTCCTTTTTATTCACGATATGACGCGTTTCGGGCTGCTCTAGCCCTTGATCACATACATCGGAAAACATTTTGCCATGGCTTTTAAATACTTGTTTTACCAATACCACGTGATGCACAAACAGAGAAAAAACACTTTACCAGAGCTTTTTGGATACACGTCACCATAGTCTGTTCTTTCATTATTTGTTGATCATATACACACTTGTACTTAAATTGCTGCATAAATGCGTATAGGTCAATATATAAATGTATAGAGATTTGCAACGATAGACAGATTAATATTGCACATGCTCAATTATAAATATATAAATATTTAAATCAATAAATTACTATATATTACTATAAATAAGGCAAAAACAACATCCTAATTCATAAATATTGCTAAAATCTCTAATTATCAATGGATAAAAACCTAATTGATCATATTCATGAAAACTTAATTGGTCATTTTCACACAATGTCATCAGGATAAATTCTGTTTCAAATCCAAAGTCCAATCCATTTTTACATGTGCAAAATAACTCATATTTATAGGCATTTTAACAGTCGTAATCGCACATCCTTCAACTAGTCTATTTGTATGTACAAAATAACGCATATTTGTAAACTATTGGAATTGACAATTAGGCACGACCTAAAACATTTTTGGGGGTATTAACAGTAGTGCAAAAAACGTCATCATAATATTTTATATCAACGACTTGGTTACTCAACAGAAATGTGCAAACATTGCATCTGGAAAGTGGCAGTGCATGTAGAAAAAATGCGCGAAAGGAACTAATTTCCAGCCGGAAATCCAATTCTCAAAAAAAGTGCACATACCAAACATTGTTTATTACTTATTTTTTCATATTTTCTCCTACTTTTTGTTAAAAGAAACACCAATAATATTAAAAATTAAATATGTGTTACACTAAAAACAAAGGAAAATTCACAGGAAAGCATGCAAACTCTACCCCTTAGTGACATAGAAAAAACCTGAAAAATGGAAGTCAAAAAAATGTGTGGTTGAGGAAAATACATACAAAAGTTTCATAACCAACCTACTCAATATTTACAGAAGTAATCACAGTTGATCCAAAAAATCTCCTAGGGGGATTCACGGCATCCTTTCCTAAGGTAAAAACTGGTCACTTAATCTATTTACAAGCAGCAATGTAAGTCTTCTGTGTTTTTTAATCCATTCGGACTTTTACTGTCTAGTTCACATATGGTTCTAGATTCCAAATGGCAGAGCTTCTTTTCTCTGTCGCCTCCCTTTTTCTTCTTGGGAACTGCCTTTATAACAAAATACCGGAGACACCTCAACTCATTGTTGTGTTCACTTTTGAAGTGCCTCGCGACAGGATATTGAGTGTCATCATTATTAACAATTGCACGTAAATGTTGGAGAATTCTGACGTGCACCTGCAGCTTTGTGCTACCCACAAATCTTAGGCCGCAGGTGCACGTCAGAACATAGACCGCAAAGTCTGTCCTGCAATTGAAATTCCCATTTATGGCTACCTCAGTTGGACTGAAGGGTGTCTTGTAATGGGTGGTATTAATACCAAACTTGCACGCTCTGCAAGAGCTGCATTTATAAAAACCCCTTTCTGCTAGTCAACCACATGTTACTGGTAGTGTTTTCGGGACTATTTTTTACCACTTGTGATCTCATAGATGGGCCCTTTCTGAATGTGATCATAGGCGTTTGGGGGAGTCTTGGGGCAAGTACCCCATCAGTCAAGACTATCGGCCAATTTTGCTTAATAATTGACCTAATTTTCCTTTCTTGCCTACTGTATGTAGTTATTAATCTAGGCTTATCTTCTGCCGTAGTATCTACATCTTTGATTGTCTCTACACTAGGCAAGAGAGTTTCCCTGGATCTGATGTTAACCTTGATTAAAGCTGTTTGAAGACATTTCTCATCGTATCCTCTTTCCCGAAATCTGTCAAGTGCTTCATACGCACAGATCTCAAACTCACTTTGATCACTACAGATTCTTTTGAACCTGAGTAATTCACAAAAGGGGATATTGCTTATAAGGTGCTTAGTATGTGCACTGCTGGAGTGCAGGATAGAATTACCTGCAGTGGCTTTTATATAAAGGGTTGTAGCAATTTTTCCTCCCTTTATAAACACCTTCACGTCCAAAAATTCAATACAGCTTTTGTGCATATGAGAAGTAAATTTCAAATTGCCTGAGTTGTTAATTGCAGAGATAAACTCTACTGCACTCTTTGCTTCACCCCTCCACACTATAAAAATGTCATCTATGTACCTTAGCCAGTAAAGTACATGGCTATTGAACATCAGCGCATGCACCTGTTTCAGGACCTGCTCCTCCCACCAGCCTACATGTAAACACACATAGGTGGGAGAGAAGCAGGCCCCCATCGCTACACCTCTTTTTTGGAGATACATCTCCTCCTTAAAGACAAAAAAATAGTTGTTTAAACACCATGTAATGGCTTGAATCAGCATCTTATTGTGACCATAGCATTCAGCCTGTCTGGTGTTTAAAAAGAATTCAACTGCATTGATACCAGCTTGATGTTCTATGCTGGTATACATCGATTCTATGTCCAAGGTGATAAACATAAGGTCTTCCCCCCAAACAATATTATTAACTTTGGTTAGAAAATCACCAGTGTCCTTTACATATGTGGGTAAAGTTTTTACAAATCCCTGCAAAAAGTAGTCCACATATTCGGTAATGTGTTCGCCCATACTTCCAATGGTCGATATTATAGGCCTGCCCAGTATTGGGGTACAGTTTTTATGGACCTTGGGGATAAAATATATCCTGGGTACTATTGGAAATTCAACTTGTAAAAATTTGAATCCTTCATTGGATATCATCCCCTCTCTTTTCCACTTGGGCAATAAATTATTCAAAATGTCTTTAGCCTGGGTGTAGCGGCGATAATCCACCTTCTCATAGCATGTTAAATCATGAAGGTGCCTGAAAGCTTCAATGATGTAGTCCTGTCTTGGCCAGATGACAATATTGCCACCTTTGTTAGATTTAGAGATCACAATTTCTTGATTCTTGCTCAACTTCTTTACCAAGCTGTTATATTGTTTCTCATGATCAGTTCTTGTTCGTTTTTTATGCTTGACCTGATCATACAAATTCTTAATTATTTCTGTGATTACTTCGTGAAAGATGTTGCATCACGAGGGTGGACCGCCCGCTTGCAAGAGGGGGCGGTGTCGCCGCGATCTATAGGGACCAGTGGGTCTTCTCCTGCGAGCCCCAGGACGAGCTGGTGGACGCGGAGGTGCTCCATTTCTCCCTTGTGCTTAACTCACACTTCACCGTAGGAGGTACACTGGTGTACCGGCCTCCGAGATATGCTGGGAACTTTGTGGGGGCACTGGAAGAGGTTATAATTCCGCGTGCTTTAAGATATTCAAGGTATCTCCTTTTGGGGGATTTTAATATCCATGTCGATATCTTACACTCCATTGAGGCCATTCGTCTAGATGAAGCCCTCTCTATGGCCCACCTCAAACAATGGGTTGACACTCCAACCCATGTGGGGGGGCCACCTCTTAGACCTGGTCTGCTCTAATTTCGATATTGTCATGGCCTGCCCTGAGAGCGTGACATGGTCGGATCATAAGTTGGTCAGGTTCTCCTGGTCTTTGGATGCTGCTACGGAGAGTGGTCCTCCATTTGCCCATTCACAGAGAATTAATTTAGTCACCCTGACTGAATCTTTGTCTCAAACCCGTCCAACACTGACCTCGGAGGTGGAAGTGGCGGTTAGTACCTTTAACGCCTGGGTGGAACATGGGTCTGATGCCTCCATCAATAAAGGCTGTATCAGTAGGCTGCGGTCTACCCCTCCAAACCATGGTTTTCCCACACCCTACGGGAATTGAAACTGGGATGTAAGAAACTCGAGCGGGTGTGGAGACAAGCCTACCTGCCCGAGGCAAAGAGAGATCTGCGGGTGGCGCAAAAAAACTACTATGCTGCTATCAGAACTGCCAAGAGCAGCTACTATGCCGGGCAAATCGAAAAAGCGAATAATAATAGCAAGGAAATATTTTCAATTGTTAAAAGCTTTTTATCACCATGTGCCACGCAACCTCTGTTGCCTTCATCTGAGCAGTGGTGCAAAGAGCTTTCTTCTTTCTTCGTAGACAAAATCGCCAAAATCCAAGAGGACTTGCACGCCGTTTGTGACGGCTTTTTGTCCCCCCTTGCACTCCCCCCTCCACTGTGCCGAAGCCAGTTGAGCAGTTTGCTATCTTCTCTCCATCTACTGAGTCCGACATTACTGCAGTCCTTGCGGCCTTGAAGTCGGGGTCTCCCTCTGACCCTTGCCCTGCCAGGGTCCTGGGGGGGGGGGGGGGTAGCTGAAACAGTAGGCAAAGAGGTCATCCAGATTGTTAATCTTTCTTTTTCCTCTGCCACTGTACCGCTTTGTTGGAAGCAAGCTAAATTGCTGCCGCTTCTGAAAAAGACTGGGCTGGATCCAGCTGTGCCTTCCAACTATCGGCCCATATCATTACTGCCAGCCTTAGCAAAGGTCTGCGAGAAAATCGCTTTCAAACAGTTGGACAATTTTGTTGAATCATCTCAGGCACTGCATCCAGCTCAGTCTGGATTTCGGGCTGCTTATAGCACCGAAACGGCGCTAGTCGAAATGTCGGAGGCTATCCGGGAGTGCCTTGATGGAGGTGGCAGAGCGGTTCTGATTTTATTAGACCTCTCTGCCGCCTTCGATACGGTGCCCCATACTCTACTCCTCACTAGACTAGCTGCTGTTGGCATCACCGGCCCTGCTCTTGACTGGCTGATGTCTTTTCTGGACAATAGGACGCAGCATGTCTGGATGCCTCCACATGCCTCCTTACCTAAGAAACTCACCACAGGAGTTCCTCAGGGGTCTACTCTGAGTCCCTTGCTTTTTAATGTTTATTTACCCCTTTGATTTATCTAGCGGAACAGCTGGGGGCCAAAATTATGGCCTACGCCGACGATACCCAACTTTTGTTCACCTGGCCAAAGGACAATTTGGATACGTCGGCGGTCCAACTTTGCCTTTCACCGGTCTTCCGCTGGTTAGCACTTGCTCAGCTCAAGTGTAATGAAGACAAGTCCGAGGTTCTCTTTTATGGCTCCTTTCCTGATAAATTCAGTGACCTTTTATGGCCCGTGATCTGCCTTGCCCAAAATCCATAGGTGGCCCAGCAAAAAACCTTGGAGTTTGGTTTGGGAACGACCTTAAGTTTGAGGACCACATTAAAAAACTCACAGGGTTTGTTTTGCCACTCTCAAAGCCCTACGTAGGTTTTTTCCCCTCCTCCCGAGAGAGGCTAAAGAGACGGTTTCGCGTGCTCTAATACTTTCTAGGCTAGACTACGCAAACGATCTGTTCTGCGGTCTACCTGCCTATCTGATTCAACGTCTCCAGGTCATCCAAAACACGCCCGCAAGGCTCTTGTTCAAACTAGCCAGGAGATCTAGTGTCTGCCCCTGCCTCCGCAGCCTCCACTGGCTCCCGGTTGTCCACCGGATCATGTTTAAAACTCTTGTCCTTTCTTTCCGCGCGGTCCATCAGACTGGTCCTGTCTGCCTGAGCAAAAGGTTTGCCTTGTATATCCCTAATCGATGCCTCCGGTCGGCTAACCAGTGCCACATGATTGTGCCTAGATTTAAGTACTCGCGACTAGGTGGCCAGTCCATTTCGGTCAGGGCCTCTAGGGCCTGGAATGCTCTTCCTTTCCATCTTAGGGCTGCTCCGACCATTACGGCCTTTAAGAAGGGGCTGAAAACTCATCTGTAAGTATTACTCTTTAAAATTGTTAACTCCTTCTTGCCTTCTGAATCTGCCTCACCTTCCGCGCCAGGATACTATTTTAGTAACAGAGCGCGCTACAAAAGCCTTTAAATCATATCATATCATATCATGTTGATGGCATCTTTGGGCATATTGGGAACAAATGTTGATTTCGCTTAAAAAGGGCTTAAACCTGCTCCTTTTTGTTTAATGTTTGCGTCCAAGAGAAAATCTTGTGTTCCTTGATACTCAGGGTGGTCTTGACCGCTCATAGTTTCAGTTCTCCCTAATTCATATACCATACGTAAAGTTGGAATATCGGAAGATTGAAAACCACTGCCTGTATCACTTGCATCTGTAGCTGAAAGCGTTTTCTCCTTTGTTCCTGCTTTGATGGTAAAAAACTTCTTAAGTTTCAATTTGCGTATAAAACAAAAGATATCTATTCTAGTAGTGACATAATTAAAATCCGTTACCGGGCAAAATGACAAGCCCAGTGCAAGCAGTTGTTTTTCAGCCTCAGATAAAATTGTAGGGGAGAGATCAATTATTGTGTTGTCTGTTATTATTTGCGCCATTGATTTATTTTTGGTTTTACAAATCCTCCTCTGGCGCCGCTCTCTTCTTTTGATTGTCCTTCTTGATTTCCTACTTTCCTCTGATTCCGAGTTCGCAATGTCTGTCTGCGGTCTGAGGCAAAAAAATTAATTTCTTCCGCTAGATCTAATCTTCTTGTTTCTTCACCTCCTTCTTTGCTGCTAACACTTTCATAATCGGATGCCGATTCACTTGTCAATAACCTTCCATCCGATTCTGATGCAGCACCATTTTCAGCATTATCAGTATTCCTTTGCTGCTGCCTGCTGCTCATCATTTCATTTAAAGGTTTTCTGCTTTGTTTTACTTTTTTTGCTAGCTCATATTTGCGAGAAAACGTGAAGATACGCCCTTCCTCATAATCCGTTTTGTCTCTTGAGAATTTAAATTGCTTGCGCATTTTGATTTTCTCTTCCTGTTTGTTGAGACGATCATGGATCTCCTTTCTTGTTTTATCAATATTGTCATTGGGCTCTAGTTTTTTCAACAGCTCATTTATATTATCAATTTCTGTCACCAACTTCTGTCTGTCTATTTCAGCATACTTAACTAATATTTGCACTAAATTCATGGACGCATGCAAGTTGCTCTCCCCCCACTCCTTTAGCATACTTGGATTCGGGTCCTCATAGCTGGGGGCAAGTACAATTCTAAGGCCCCTAGGAATTCGCCCAACTTCTATGTATTTGGTTAAAGATTTGTGCTCCCACCACTTGGTGACTTCACTCCTCATACATTTTTCCAGTCGTTTAAGCAAGGCTCTCATGTCATCCTCCTTACTGCCAGCTGCCCCTTCTGGGCCTTTTTCTTTAGCTGGAACTGCGGGTAAGTTGTTAAATAAATCTTCTGCAGCCTCTTCCCTCATGCGACGCAGCTCCAGCAATGCACTGCTTTTACGGCACAGATGCGTGACGCATCTGTGCCGTTTTTGCCACATGGTGCGCCGCATTGTAAATGCCGCGCACCATGGGTGGCGGAGCTGCGGCGCACAATAACTGGCGCATCCCTGGGGATGCGCCAGTTATTGTAAATCTGCCCCTATACATTTAGCCAACGAGGGAGCACTTACTGATTAGACAGTAGAAAGTACTCCAGTTGAGTAGAGGTATTGCACAAAAAGGTGGCATCTTTGTGGACAAACACGCAGGGCGGGATTCATTCTGCCCCCTGTCAGACTCGTTTTTTGTGCCCTTCTGCCCTTTGTTAGACTCGTTTTCCCTTGTTTTTCTGCCCTTCTGCCCTGTTAGTCTCGTTTTTCCCTTGTTTTTCTGCCCTTCTGCGCTTTGTTAGACTCGTTTTTTGTGCCCTTCTGCCCTCTGTTATTCCCTTGTTTTTGTGCCCTTCTGCCCTCTGTTAGACTCGTTTTTTGTTACCTTCTGCCCTCTGTTAGACTTGTTTTTGTGCCTTTCTGCCCCCTGTTAGACTCGTTTTTTGTGCCCTTCTGCCCTATGTTAGACTCGTTTTTCCCTTGTTTTTCTGCCCTTCTGTCCTCTGTTAGACTGTTTTTTGTGCCCTTCTGCCCTCTGTTAGACTCGTTTTTCCCTTGTTTTTCTGCCCTTTGTTAGACTGCTTTTTTGTGCCTTTCTGCCCTCTGCATCACCACATCATCACTCAGCGCTACCCCAGCATCACTCAGCACCACCACATTATCACTCAGCACCCCCACATTATCACTCAGCACCACTCAGCACCACCACAGCATCACTCAGCACCACCACAGCATCACTCAGCACAACCATAGCACCACTCAGCACCACCACAGCACCACTCAGTACCACCACAGCATCACTCAGCACCACCACAGCATCACTCAGCACCACCACAGCACCACTCAGCACCACCACAGCACCACTCCGCACCACCACAGCACCACTCAGCGCCACTACAGCATCACTCAGCAATACCACAGCATCACTCAGCACCACCACATTATCACTCAGCACCACCACAGCACCACTCAGCACCACCACAGCATCACTCAGCACCACCACAGCATCACTCAGCACCACCACAGCACCACTCAGCACCACACCAGCATCACTCAGCACCATCCCAGTATCACCCAGCACCACCACAGCACCACTCAGCATCACCACAGCACCACTCAGCACCACCACAGCACCACTCAGCACCACCCCAGCATCAATCTGCGCAACCATTCAACAACAACTGATTCAAATATGTTCTCTCAATGTTTCAAGCTTTATTACAAATGTCACAAAAAGATGTTAATATTTCACTTCTGTCCTTGGATTTTCGTCACAATAAAATACACTGAACATAATCTTCAGAAAAGTTATTTACAAAAGTTTAAGCTATTGCCATTATATATTAAAATCACTTTTATTTAAGTATAAATTATTTAAAAAAACTTAAAGCCCATTGTAATTTTTAATATCAATACATCTAAGTCATGTAAATACAAAACATGTTGCATTACAAATGCTATAGGTGTCACATTTGCGAAAGTTATAACTATTGGCATTGTAAATGACAAAGCTATTAATTTAGCTATTTTCAAAACCAACACATAAATAAAAAAAATTGTCATTTACAAGACCAATAGCTCAAACTTTCCTAATGCGAGACCTATTGCATTGCAAATGCTTGTTTTTATATCTGTCAGTGCTTCCTGTTGAGGTTTAATTTTCGTGACTGGCGCCTCATTGCCTACTTGTAACTATTCTCTGACCCTGCTTCAAGGGTCAGAGCAGGGTGAGAGAATAGTTGCAAGTAGGCAACGAGGCGCCAGGAAGCACTTACAGGCTTACAGCAGCAGGTGCCCAAGTTGAAGTTAATTTCTTTGTAACCCTTTTGTAAAAGGTTACAAAAAATTAGCTTCAACTTTTGCACCTGCTGCTGTAACCCTGTAAGTGCTTGGCTGAAAATTCGTCCCCGCTGATTCGTGGATTTTACTGTGATTTCGCGAGATTCGCGGATCGCGAAATCGCGGAAAATCCGCAAATTCCGCGAGCGGAACGAATTTTCAGCCCATGCTTAACCCTTTCGATGCTGATGACGAGCTCAGCTCGTCATCAGCCACGGTGGTCGTGTGCTGATGACGAGCTGAGCTCGTCATGAATAATGGCATCAAAAATTTTCCAGCACACAGCGGGAAAACGCCTAGCAGCCAAGGTGTTAATTAGTGATACTTGCCGCCCACCCGGTACATGCTACATTAAGGTAACTTGCGCATTCTACGAGGTCAAAACTGCAACAGGGACACACACATAAGTACACTTCCTGGCCAGGCAGGAACTGAACAACGCCCAGGTCCCTGGAATAATTATTCACACCCCTATGCTGTCCTGGCGTACGCAAGCCCAGCCCACTTTACGTACGTATAAATAGGATAACGACGACGCCACGTGTTCCAGTTCTTCCATATTGCCTCAGGTGATATGGCTGCATCCACCTCGCATATCACAAAGCGCAATAAAAAAAGGGATCAGTGAGGTGTACACCATCCTGTCATTCAACACTGGATAAGAATTGTGAACCCTACTGGCTGTTGTGTTTGGAAAGGGATCCATGAGGTGTAGACCATCCTGGCAATCAACACTGGATATGAATTGTGAACACTGCTAATCGTCGTGTTAGGACATACAACAATTACAGCAGGTGAGCAGTGGGGCCTGGGTGCACAGGGGCTGCAATTGAGCGCAGTGCTGTGGGAGGGGTGGCGTGCATCAGCCTGGGTGCGCAAATACGAACAAGCGATGTTGCCGTGCGTAATGCTATGATCTCTGACCTCCTTCAGTCACACATTTTAGAGACATGCTTGGACCATACTGTAGGCCTGAGCCAGCGGGCAGCTCTGCCCTACAGACACGTGGCATTGGCTTTTGGAACACCGTAGTGAGCTACTTACTGAGTGTACCTGCACACAGGCTTGCACCACTGCATTACACACGCACAACATGCTTCTAGCATAGGCTCTGTTCCTTTGTATGTGAACGTTGTCATAACATATTATTTAACCTGGTGAATTCTCGTGCACTCCAACTCCTCTTTGAACCACGATTACCACTAACAGTTGGTAGATCGTACTTCAAGAAGGAAGGATGCACTCAACTGGTGTTCTCTATTAAGCTTGAAATAAACCTTCATTTACCTCAAGAAGTTTCCAGCATTATATTATTTCTCCCTTTTCAGACACTGAGTTGGTTGCGCCAAGATGGGTGGAGTAGGTGCTCACCTCGTGACTATGCCCTTGGCATTCTGACGCCTTCCATCGTGGTATCAAGACACCGTCCCCGACAGGAGACCTGCTGTGCTACCCTGAGAGATGCAACCCGGAGTCGGAGCTCGCATCGGCTCATCTTTGAACACACTGGTGGTGGCAGGTGAGTAGTGAGGCGTCGGTGCACAGGAGCTGCAATTGAGCACAGTGCGGGGGAAGGGCTGGGGTGCAGCAGCCTGGGTGCACAGGTGCAGGCAAGCGATGTTGCGGTAGATGATAATGTAATCTCGGACTCATTCATATCTGTTTCATTTTAAGGACTTGCTGGACCGCACTCTTTCTCACGGACCCCAGTGTCCCAGACACACGGGTGACAGGAGGTGAATAGTGAGGGCTGGGTGCAGGCGGCCGACACTCTGTCTCCTCCTCCCTCTGTTCTTTTGACTCTCCCTCCTCTTCTCCCTTCCAGCCACTCCCTCTCTGTCCCATTCTCACTATCTTCCTTTCATTCTGACTACCTTTCTTTTTCTCTTGGACATGGCACACATTTTTGTCTAGAAGGTTTTGTACACTGCTTCGGCAGGAGTCCCACCCATTTATTTCATGTTATACTGTTCTTTGTTCGAATAAAGTTGCGTTCCCAATTATTTGTTTTGTTTTAATAACGTTTTTGTTTTTTTCAATAAATAATTTTGTGTATGGGTCTTCTTTTTCTGACAACACTTGTCTGTAGTTTATTGTGAAAATCGGCGGTTTATAGGAGGTTATAAGGGAAAACATTTGTCATTTTACGGTGAACCTAACAAATATAAACCAACAGACTATTACATAAATGAAACCTGGGTAATTCTACAACTGCAAAGGTTCTATGAGTGTATCACTTTATAACACCATGAGTACTGCCCGTGTGATTACAGAACCAATAAGGCACTGCCTAGGGCCACCAAGGCTTCAGGGACTAGCGAGGCCCACCCTGCATATTTAAGTAAAGCCCCAGAGGGTGGAGATCCTCAGGCTTGAGTTGGCCTCGAAGCCCCCCGAACAATTAGTAAACAATACTCGGGGACATGGCGATCCCCTAGGCTGCAAAACGTCTCTGTGCCCTCCCGCGCCTAATTTACATGTGAGATTGAGGTCCCCAATGCTGCAGAGACCCCGCAATATAATAATAGGATTGGCCCCGGAACATTACCCACCAGGGGGCTCATTTAACCCCTTTCGTGCTCATGACGAGCTCAGCTCGTCATGAGGCACGGTGCTCGTGTGCTCATGACAAGCTGAGCTCATCATGACCACACCCATTTATATTGGTCCTCAGCACAGAAGAAAAATATGTCTAGCAGCGATGGTGTTAAATGAACAGGTGAGCCCCTGCTTCATTTTTTTCTCCATTTTTACCATCTGGATCCACTTTATTGAAGCGATACGAGGTTTTCCTCCTATCGCTTCAATGAGGCAAACAAGGATTTGCTATCACAGGGTGGAAGCCATGCACCAGCTCTGTAATAGAAAACATAAATGTCCCACAGATGCACACCCCAGGACATTGTATGAGCTGCACCTGGGAGGTGGCGCTCCATAGGGCCATGAAGCATTGGTTACGGCATAACTACAGAATTAGTATAAACGCATACTAACACTACTTGCACACGTGTAGTACAGAGACCAGAGTGTAGTGAAGAGGCAAAGGAAGCCCAAAATCAAAAAATATAAAACCTACCAGAGGTCGGATGACATAGTTCAATGAGCCGACGACCCTAGGATGAGTAGAAACAGCTTCACAAAGAAAATGGATCTTCATCAGAATGCAAGCAAGCTCGAAATATTGGTGAGTGCCACCTTCTTTTTACCTTCTCCCGCTCATCGCCAAATTTATGTAGTGAAGAGGCAGACAGCAGTGGATCCGATAAGTAGATTTATTGCAGGAAAACAAGACAGCTTAAACAGCCACCAACAGGAGCAGACACAAGGCAACCGTCTTCTCCAGCACCATGTACAAACTCCCCAAGATTTCCCTCATGGGAGCCCTACATTCTAACATTACATACTTACATTCTACTACCATTACATACTAACATTCTACTTTTACTTACATTGGAATACTACACAGAGTACATGACTTTACAACAATGAGCTCATGGTTTCATCCATGAGTCTTGAGACCGGTAGGGGTGAGTAGTTCACTTCCCACTCCCTGTATTTTATAAACTCAAACTAACTGATACATTTAATCTTCAAATAGCCCATACCACATTTGAGAGTCAGCAACATTTGGAAATCCAATGTTCTAAACATTTTACTGAGCTATTGCACAGCACACTATGTTCCATAAATTAAACACAACTGGCTTCATCCATGTTTTCAAAACTTCTATTTTGCTAACAGGTTTTAAAACAACTTTTGGATTAATTCCTTCATTTTTGGGCTCTCTGTATTCAAAATTGTTTGGAGAATTGAAACTACTCTTCTCATCCTGGGGTGGGCAACATGCCAACATGAATGGAAATGCAGCCCACCTGACTGAATACCAATACTGCAAAGCTATTGCATCCTACTTCAGAGAAGAACTTCAGCCTTCTCAAGTGAGACCTTTTTTCATTGCTCAAACTATTTTCTGGCTGTCATCTTAAAGAAAACCATTAGAACAAAAAGTGCGCCTTCCTGTCCTGTTGATTTCTAGGAAGCAGCTTGTCCAATCAGAGAACATCAAGTGTTCTGCAGTATAATGCAGTTACCCATCATCAAAGCTGCTGTTAATGATTCTTCCCTAAGCTGACTGTGCTGATATGTGTGACGACATGCGTGGGACCAACAGTCTCCCAATTATGGGACACCTTCATGTCACTTCATGGAGCTCTTCAACGGGTGAAGCTGCACAGGATGACATATTCATCTGCAGTTTCAACACCTTTAATCTTCAGTTGCATCCTGGCTTCATCATCATCAACAGCTGGTGAGTACAAGTATCAGTGCATCTAGCTTGCATATTTCCAATGTTCCCTATTTACAAGGGGGACTTGAACAATGCCAACGTCTCGATCTGTGTATTCCAGCTTCGATCTTGAAGTGTGAAAGTTTCTATCTTTTTTCATAATTATGTGAATTGAGTAAAATAGGAGAAAGATAATCCAAAGGTAATGCTGTTTTTGCTCTGAGCCTCATAGTCAAATGGAGCACAGGGCATTTTACCCATCTTTTTCAAGTATCAATGCATAATGAGCGATGTATACATATATTCATTCGAATTGCTTCACTATCATTCGAGGGATAACATCCTTTTCACATTTGCTGCGTATATACTATTAAAAATAATCAGAAATGTGTATTTAAGCTGGGTGCAGATAAGTGTAAACCTTCTGGGAGACTTGGCTTGAGCAAGCACTGCTGTAAACATCCTTCATGAAGATCACAAGCAGGCATCTTTGAGCCAGCCTGGGCATATCAGCTTGCTGGGTACATCCAAAGTTGTGGAGCACAGAGAAAGAGAACACCCTCCTCAATTTAACAAACACATCTGCTGTTCTACAGCTGTGTGCAGGTGAGAGTCCACCTTAGAAACTCGTATAGGCCCTTTTGGTGCTCAAACAGCTTAGCTAGGGGCAAGAAGGGGGGGGGGTTGGAGAACAGAGACTGTTTCTATCTTTCCTTGGGATGAAATCTTGAAACACTATTACAATATTGCAAACTATTTTACATATTTTGTTTATGAATCACTTTCATTACGACTAATTTGTTCATCTTCATAGTTACAACTATACATATTATTTGCATTACAACAGGATGTTCACTTTTATTGACGTTTATGATTATTTGCTATTTACAAAGGCATATTACGAATAGTATCTTTCTGACAGCACGCATACAAAGATAGAACGATCCTATTTTCTTATGTCCTGAGACTCTACAGACACAAATATACTACTTGCTCATAAAATATGTTTTGTGAATAGCAAACAATCATAAACGTATACAATAGTGTGTTTACCTCTGTGAATCAGGTCCAACATGTGTATACTTGAGTGTTTCCACTCATGCCGAAAAGAGATTTGGAACCAATCAATCACAAATACTCCTGTGAGTCTCACAGGAATGATTGTTGCCTAAAACGCATCATGCTCAGGTGTTTTGAGTATTGCTGTCCTCCAGGTTAACTTTCTCACACTGGTAAATTGGCATCGAGCCTGCACTATCATCAGAGCGTCTAGAAACACTACTCCCAGAAAGGATTTAGTAAGGAAACTGCAAAAAGGTATCAATCAATTCAGGGCCATGCCTAATGATAAGTCTGAAGTGCAACAAACTACAACATAAAATAGGGTATCAGTGTCATTTAAATGGGAAAAGATAGTTCTGTTGTTTCATTACCTTTTTGGCAGGTTATAATTTTTCTCCTCAGCTGAAGGCATAAATCATTAAGGTGATCAGTGTGCCAGTATTTCAGAAATACTTTTCGAACTCCCATCTGGAAAAATAAACGTGGGGAATTTATAATGCCGCATGAGTCTAGAATAAGAATCACATTATTTGCCAAACCTGTGTTCTTGAAATAGAGTGCACAGAACTAACATCTCAACAAAGAGTGCTGGCGTAAAAGTACAGACGTCCATTATATGTCATCCTTTATTAACAATACTCATTGAGTTTTCAGCAGTTTTTGACACTTTTCGACGCATGCATAAAGTACTTGAAATATTATACGTCAGTCATCGCTGCAATTTTTATTAGAGGAGCTTATGGTTTAACAAGAGAATTGGTAAATTCCTTAAGTAATGGAAGCAACTCGGACCAAGTCTCTCAATACATATTATCAACCCTTTTCTGGTCCAACAAATATTCAGTTCATTTTAAAAGTATCTGTGCATTTACGCTGCAGTATTCACATAGGGTTTCCTGCAGTAGGATACATTTGGAAGTATATACAAAATAAAAGCAGAAGAAATGATTGGCTACAAAATAGCAATTACTACTCTCAAGATGTTGTGTGCACACTATCTTATAGGAAAATTCTTAACAGAATCAGAGCATCTTTCAGAGTACGAAGAAAGGGGTTAAGATAAATAAAACTTTGAACATTAACCTCTGTACGCGCACAATACGTGAAAACATTAAAATAATATTTTTGATGAATATTCATGAATACTGGTATAGAGTAATGGGGCGTCTCACATACCCATTTAGGCAACCGCAAAAGAAAGAATTAAAACGAAACACCATTAGTAGCTGGAGTATCAGGGGAACTAAATCACAGAAAAAAATGCAGGAGAAGTTAGTCTGAGGTTGTGAAGGTAGTAACATGAAGGCGATTCTTGGGATGTTCTCGCTGTAACAGTTTATTAAATTTCCAATGAAGTGTGAAACAGAATATGTTGAAGTCAAAAGAAGCATCTCAGTGCCTGAATGTGTGTGGTTTGCAGTGCTCTCCTCAACATAGCTAGTATGAAAGACCATCATTTCAATCCTGCATTACATTACATTTCACCACCTCAGTCGATGGCATGATCATCGGGTGCTAAATGAAATTTGTTCTCGAGATAACCATAGACAATTTTTTTAAAGAATACTTTCCGCAACAAAAACTTTGGAAGAGAAATCTTAAATAGCCCCTTCATCACATGAACTTCTAATTTTCTTGTGCACCTCGTTTTGATGTCAGTTATTTGCATGCGTTGGTAGCAATGAGAAACATACCCTCTCAAATGGGGAATCAATGTGAGCACAAGTCCTGGTTCCTTATTGATCACTACACATCATGGTTCACAATGTCCTTCTCTAAAAAGTGTGGCTGATGGATTGACTTTGTGACTCATCTTTGACATAAACTAGGTCACTTCTCAATGACCAACCAGAAAGGCGTACTAGTCCTGTAGTGCACTGTTAAACATGACCTACCATTTTCACCAGTAGTTCCACTAAAAGACAAACCGAGCTCAGAAGAGTAGGCACAAATATTTTCTAAAAAAACTACATCCAGACGTTTTTCATATTATATCTTTTGTTGTTATGAGCTTGAGAAAAACAAAATCATTATTATCCTTAAGAACTGCAGTTTGTTTCCTTTTTGATGGTTAGATTATTGTAGCCTATACATTACGATCACAATTACTCATTTAGGGACTTTTCTCTCTTAATTACTAACAGGCATTGCAACAGCTGCCGTTCAGAATACGAATTGAAAGCAGTGAATAACATATTTAATATGTTTCCTATAGGCTCTGCATTTGAAGTTAAAAAGAAGAGTCTTCTTTATAAAGACAAAGAACTGTTAATATTGTTAGAGTCATGCCCAAATCTCCCCATTGGTGGTTTAAAGTGTTTGAACACACGCTCACTATATATCTCCACCTGGAAACGTTGTCTGATCCATTTCAATAATGAGTGTTATGCAAATAACTATAAAAACATGTCCCCCCCCTCTCAATTGAGTCATCACACCCAAGAAAAAACTTGTGGAATGTGGATACAAAGTTATATACATAGCATAATATGTGATTCTTGAACATATGACTGGCTGCGTGGATTATGCCACCGATTATGTCCGGTACAATGGGACTTTTATAACAGTTTGCAAAAGCAGAGCCAGGCACTATCCTTGGCCAGATGTATGAAACCTTTTGCAGCTCGGAAACGGCCTGATTCGCAATAAGCATTTTTAAATGTACAAAGCCCTATTTGTGATTCAATAAGCTATTACTGTATTGCAAATTGGGTTTGCAAGTTGCTATTTGGGAGTGGCGTGCCAAGGGCGTCCCTTCCTAATAACGAGTCACAGGGGCATGTATGAAGGTTTTGTGACCAAAGGTGGTCGCAAAACATTCATACTTCCCCGACTCCGTGAAGGAGGTGGTAACCCATTTGCAAACAGGAAGGGGTCACCAAGGGACCCCTTCCCCTTTGTAAATGTGGGTGCCAACATTTTGTAAGAGCAGGCAGTGGCCTCATTTCACTTTTTTAAATGTATCCTATTTTCCTTTCAGGTAAATGGGCTGCATTTCAAAATAAAAATCTGCTTTATTTAGAAAGCAGTCACAGACATGGTGGTCTGCTGACCGCAGCAGGCAACCAGCAGGCCATCATCCCTGTGAGTGCAAGCCATTCCCAATGAGTGGTAAATTGCGACCTGCCTCATGAATATTAATGAGACAGGTCCTGACCCATTGGGAATCGCAAACAGTGTAAAACACACTGATGTACATAGCTGTGTGCGATTTCCTAAAAGTGAATTGCAAAAATTCACTATTAGGAACTCGCATACGGAAGGCTTTGTACATCTGACTCATATTTACACATCTAACGTGAAAAACCCCTCATGGAGAGAATGCTATAGACTTGCAGCTACTTTCTAACAGGACAGCAATCTTCTTTCAGAGAAAAAAACATTATTTGAATTCATCACCATGAGAACAGAACTAGCTTTGGGATCATTCTATACGTGAAATTGACAGGGCAGGAAGCTACTGGCACAGGTGTCAAATATGGATTCATGTTTGTAATCTATTTTTTAGACACTTACATTAATGGCATAATGAAATGCAATAATAGACGTTGGGAAGTTACTATGCACATAAAGGTATTGAAAGTAAATGATTGGTAATGCATAACTTGATTCCAGTGTGAATAAAAACAACAGTAAATTGTTAATAATTTTCAAGTTAAAAACGTAGGCTAGATTTTTTTCTGATGGTGGAACAGCAGGAAATGATAACTCAGTTTACTCAATATACATAGGAATTACAAAATCCGAAAATGTATACTGTGGAAACCTTATGGATTGTGAAGTGGGTCACAAGCAAAAACAACACACAGTCGTTTTGAAGTAAAACGGTGTAAAATTTAAAAGGAAAAAATGGGCAGCAGTTAATTCTTATGTTTCTAATGCTTAACCCTTGACAACTCATTCAGCAATCAACTGCTTGTACACGTTGGCAGGTGTAGGTCAAGTCAAGGAAAGCTGCATTCGACTGATTTTTTAACAGTCATCAAACCACATAAAAAAAAGACAATAGGACATTATCACGATTTTAAAAACATTGATCTTGTAAAATCATTAAAATATCAGATGTTATTAGAACAACAGCCCTAGTATCTTAAAAACATCAAAAAGGCTCTTTATGTTAGACTTCATTAGTTAAATACATCTTCCTTTGAAGGAGTACCTTCTTAAGAAACATAGCTGTGCACCAGGTAGTTTCTTCCCTCTCCAGCATCTGAAGTCTAATTAGTGCAAGGCGGCATTGCCGCAATCTCTGCAATTTTAAAAGCGGTAAAATCCATGCTTTCCTCAAAACATCATAAAATGTAATGAATAAAACCAAATGAATTGTGGACTGGGTAGAAATATTGTCGCACGGACAGAGAGAAGGCTCCCTTGACCAGTCGTTGATTTGTGGGATGGTCACAAGTCCGTGAACAATATTCAATCTAAACCAGGTCAGTAACCGTCTGTCAAAGCTACCCAGCACAAATGTGAGGTAAGGTTCCATGTGTATTACAGTTACAGTTATCTGATGTTGCCTTACGCTGGGTTTTATAATTTCTCCTGACAATCTAACTATACCCAATGATTGAAGACACTCCTTGGCTGTCCAGTCTTCGGTGTTCCTGTGGGAGGGGTAGGTGCTGAGATGCCTACCATCAGCGACCTTTGAGGATTTCCTCACTCGCTGCTGGCCCCACCTGGACAGCTCGTGAGGCCTTCAGGAGGAATCACAACGGTTCCCAGGAGGTCCCTCGCAAGGAACCATTTCTGTACGATACTATACAGGTCGTATACCGGTGTCCTCTTAATTGAGAGGATCCCAGCAATTATATGAGCACGAAGGTCCTGACGAATTGCCCTTATGGCAAGAAACATGTCGACCGCATTCACATCAAGGGTTGAATAAGGATTGGTTTCATTGCCCACCACTCCTTAATACCCCTTTATTTTTAACAAAGCAGTGAGCCTGACTATTAAAATAATCTCCAAGGGACTCGACTGACTTTTTTTAGACACACACACCCCCACGCTCACTATTGCACTCTTTTAGGCCCCTCACACACACACACCCGTTGGCTCGGAATAGAAGATCTCCGCCAAAGTGCAGCTCCCCTTGCTGCCCGACGGGCATTGCACCGCCAGCCTGCCGTAGGAGCAGGATACCGATGATGACGCTGGACGGTCATCGGCTGGGACAACAGTTGTGGTCCTGCCGGTAGCCTGTGTGAGGTATCCTTATATTCTGAAAAGGGTCTACACCATGCACTTATCCCTTTTTTAACTAGTGAGAGAGAAGATAGGTTGAGCTAAATCACTGGCTCCCATTGGGGAACTCTGTACAACACTCATTGTTTGCTACTCCTTTTTTAAGGCCTTTCTAGAAATCGCCTGTAAAACAGTTGGGTCAGTAAAGTATTCTGGGTGCACTATTTCCTTCATAAAATTACAGATATACTTTATCCAAGGGATCTTTAAGACCCCTTCCAAGTTAAGGCAGTCCTGTATGATTTCCCTATTTAGCTTAGACTGATCCTTTGACCAGATCCTATGCCATAAGAGGGCTGGTTCTATTTTAATAAGGTTTGAGATGCAAGGAAGACCTAATTCTCCATGACAGCCAAAGGATGGGGTCCTTTGTGGCACCGATAGTAGGTATCTTAAAAAAGAATTTTCAATAATGTGTATGCGGAGGGTATTAGCAAAACCCTATACTCCCGCCCCATACATTGCATTAGCGGTGCACTTAGCCGTATAGATTTGAATAAGCTCACACTGGGGCTTCCTGCCTAACCTTCTTGATAATGACCCCTCTTCAGATGTAGATAAGTGACAGTTTTTTGCGAGACTGGCTTGTGCCCACGAATCCCCTTGGTTAAATAAAATACCTAGCTAATTTTTGACCGTCCATGAACATAGTATTCATTCTTTGTACCCCACGGCCAGAGCTCATAGTAAAGGTCTTAGAAATATTAGTGCTAAGCCCTAGGTCTTTCATAAAAATGTTAAAACTATCCAGAACCTTCTGAATCCTATTTGGGTTCTAGACATTAAAACGGCGGCATCCGCAAAAAGTAGCACAGGTATGGGTCGTCCATTCACGGTAGGGAAATCTTGATTATTCCTAAGGAGGGTTTGGCACATACCATTAGTGTACAAATTAAAAAGGAAGGGGGCCACGACGCAACCTTGCCGCACCCCCTTCTTAACAGGGAAAGCAGAAGTGAGCTCACCTGCCAACCCAAAGCCAACACTGTCCAATGCGTCTTTGTACAGGCGCCTTAAAAAGAAGATGAAGTGAGGATCACCTCCGACGGCTCCAAGGATCTCCGAGAGTCTATCATGCCTTACTGAGTCAAAGGCCGCTGTAAGCTCAACAAACACCAAATAAAAGTGGCCTTTCTTAACTCGCATATATTTACCAACCAGTAAGGACAGATTTAGGCCCTGCTCTATGGTCCCCAGCCTTCTCTAAAGCTGTATTGAATGTCTGAAAGAACTGAGTTTTCTTCTGCCCAGGCTTGCAGACATTCCAGAATAATCTGTCCTACATCATTGACCATCGAGTCTATTAAGAGATCGGTCTGTAGCTCCTGGGATCAACTCTTTTCCCTTTTTTTAAAAATTGGAACTATGATGGACTCTGCCCAAGTTTTAGGTAATCGGGCCATGCAACTGGAATTAATCACCTGAGGTATGATGGGGCCCCAAAGTAGGGTATTTGACTTAAAGAGATCCATGGGTACTCCATCAGGGCAGGGTGCTTTACCGCTCTGACTCACTGATTGAGCTCTTTTCAATTCCTCCAGGGTAAACTGTAGATCTGCATAGTCAGTTAGCTCCCCTGGTGTGTCACTAACTTGGGAGTGGGAATTCACCTGCCCATTATATACTTTGGAGAAGTGGTTAATCCATTGTTCCTTTGATATGGCTGTTTCAATTGTAGGGCCATCTGTAGATTCTAGGAAAGGGGTTTTGACTGCTCTCCAGAAGGCTCTCCAGAAGGCAGCACTAACTTTCAATTGTGCTGCGCTTTGAAGAGATTCCCATGCTTCCCTTTTCCGGGCACGTCTTTATTCATTAAGAGCTCATCAATACTCTTGTCTCACCTGTCTGACCTTGATAAGGTTTCTAGGTTGCGTGTGCAGTTCCAGTTTTAGATTAATGAGTGTGTGTGTACATTGTGCGGTAAACTATCCTTGTTTTTTAACATTACCACTCATTTACACAAATAATAAACCTCTCACCTCCCGCCGCAATTTGCTGAAAAGACAGTAGAATGCTATCTTTGGGGCAAATTCACTCAAACAGTTTTCTATATCAGTAGGGCATTTTGTTACCAGTTGTTTAGTGACGGCTTCAGGGTCGACCTTTGACCACTTCAAGGTATTGCCATTAGTTCTATTCAGTGCTACTATTCCCCCCATTACTGCATCTTTATCTGTTTTGGAGAGCCTATGTGATGGCAAGTCAACCTTTAGGCTTAATGGAAAGTGGTTACTCATGGGGTTATTCCCCACCTTGAAAGAATGCAGCCTGTGCGTGTGGTTAAGTGAGACTGATATATAATCTATATTGGAGGATAGACCTCTTCCATTAAATGTCGAGGGCATAGGAAAAGGTCTGGCCACTAGGTTGTTCACGAAGCCTAGCTCCATGCTCACAATCAACTCATTAAGACGCTCCCCCATCACTGTATGACAAAAGTGTGTGCTACATATGCTCACCTCATCAATATTGCCGCAGATCCTACTATCAACATGAGAACATAGCGCACAATTAAAATCACCCCCACCGATTATCATGGTTTCTTTTCCACTAGCAATAATAAATGAATTAAGATCACTACCCAGTTTTTGGCCAACTTTAACAGGTTATCTGTGGGAATATTGTTGTAAAGATTAACCAAAATAATACAAAGGGTTGGAGTTTGATGTATTTTTACTAGCTCGTAATATCTGTCCCCCAGTATAAGATCTATTTCACCCAAAGCAAGTTTGTTCGAGATATACACGCAAAGCCCACCCTTTGTTCTACCCCCTTGCTCTGTCGCTGCTGGTGTGTGGAAGGTTTTAAATCCATTAATATGAGTTGGTTCTCTGACCCAGTTTTCCTGGAAACATAATATATCCTGGTCAGAGATAAAATTACACCACGGTTGACTGTGTATCTTGCTGTGCAACCCTGCAATGTTCCAGGAGTTAATGTTGCATGGAGATCAATCACAGCTCAGAGTACTTCTCGGAGGAAACAGACTCAGAGGGGCAGGGTTACCAGTCTGAGCATGTGCTTGAGCCAGTGTTGATGCGTCACTAAAATCTGGTCGACTAACTCAGGAGCTACACATGGTACATCTCTCAAGGAGTTCCCTCGCATTTATTATGTGCGATGACCTGGGATCTATGGTTTCTTGTACAACAGAGTGATCAATAGGTGTTACTGCGAACATATTGCCCCATGAGGTACCCATGTCAACAACTGAATCCCCATTTAATGACTTTAGTCAGTTATTATCATCTAGGGTGTTGAGAACGTCATAGTAGTTATTCACTGGGATGGCATATCTATGTTGGGTCCAACCCTCACCTCTGTCCTCCCCTAGTAAGAACTGTGTGGGGCTGTGTGTCTTGTAGAAATAACCCAGTGGTATAATGTTGATCCCCATTTGTTCTATTGACCAGTTGCCCGCTCTATCTAGTATTGTTTGAACTAGATCTGAAGTAGATCTGGCGACCCAAATGTTAACACTGCACAGTCACCCTCTAATTACTTTTTAGATCTTCCTAACCAGCCAATCCATCTGACCATCTTAAACTCTGAAAAGAGAGGGTTTGATAATCCTGTCCTAGCACTTATGACATGCAACAATTTATTTTTTAATGTTGCCCAATGTTCCCTGGCTCCATTTAGCAATGGAGGGACATTGGCCAACACAATAGTATAGGGTGTTTTTTCTGGGGGAGATGTAATGTGTTCATACTGGGCGAGCCTCTCAGTGGGCTTCCTCTTTATGTGCGAAGTTAAGCCTAATAGGGGGGTTCCTTTTGAATGTTCAGCAACCGTTCTTGAATAGTGCTGGGGGCATGTACTGTGTTGTGTGGCCTTTCCAGAGCTGCCGTATTATGGCCGATGGAGCAATCTGAGGTGATTCCATTAAGCCAGGGCCAAAAATACCAGCCTGTATAGTCATAGAGCCATCAGTCCTGTTAGGCAGGGCAGACTTAGTTCTACATTGACATGCATTAGTCAGGTGTGGTTGAGGAGGCTGCTTACTATTTTGAATGAACTCTACCTGTAAGCTTGACTAGTTTATCTATGCTTGCTTCTAGTCTGGATAACCTTTGTATCAGCGAGTTCAATAAAACTGAGACAACTTCGCCCATTTTTAACCAGAACTCCCCACTGTAAAGGATCTGCGGAGGGGATAGAGTTGTTGGGGTAGACTCCTTATTAGCTGTTCTAGTAGCTGGACAAACCCCCTTCTCCTCCTCCATAATTTTAATTTTGGCCCTCTTTTTCGTAGGGGATGAGATTGCTTGTTAGAGCCCTGCCCTTTTCTTTTCTTGGAGTGGATTAAGGGACTACTCCCCTGACTGAAATTACTATTTTGGCCTCTGGTAATTACTTTAGGCCGAGTTGATAAGTCACTTCTCTTTGGGGCGTCATTAATTTTGGGTACCTGGCTATGCGACACATTAATCAAAGAGAAACTATTTTGTGAGTTTGTTATGTCTTCAAGGTCAGACGTTGCAGGCTGACCTAGGGGGATTTGTGGCTCTAATGTTAGTTTTAGCTCTGCAAGTGCAATTTCACGAATTAGGGCTGACTCTGCCCTTACCAGAAAAGCATCCAGAGTCCCCACCAAACCCTGGCCTGTTAATGATTTCCGTTTTTCAATGTTTTCTGTGCCATTGTCCTCTATTGGTATGGCAACAATATGTGATAGCACTGTTATACACTTGTACCTTAGGATATTGATAACATGTTGGAAAGAAAAATTAGTGTGACCAGCAATGAAATTGCCCTCACAGAAAGAAATCTTTCTATGGAACCGAGGCAGGGTTTACTTTCCTCTGATCCATTAAATGAGGCCCATTTCGCTAGTGATCCTACAGCAGCTAATTCATCTGCTTTACCTCTTGGTCAAACAGGCCAACGTCGTATTGAGTGCCCCAGCTCTCCAATGACCCCATGTCCCATCAGCAAAATAAAGAGCGTTTATAAACTCACAATAGAGGGGCCAATTGCCAAAAGGTTTGCTAATGAGCCTGATATAATAGTTGTACAGTGACCAGGCAGAGAGTTCCTGGAGGACAGTTTTGCAAAACTGAGTGGACCCTACTGATTCCCATCTTGCCACATGTTTTGAGAACACTTGCCTCACCCCCTCCATTCCAGCTCCAGCTTTAGCACTACCTTCTTTTGGTGAATCTAACAAAGTCTAACAAAGTGGAAGTATTTGCTCATCCCCAGTCCATTCCCATATCTACGCACCCCACAGATGCTCAACAGGTTGGTCTGGATATGCACCTAGCCTGTGTCTGTGACGTGAATGTTAAGCCCCCCGGAACCAACTGAATTAATCAGCAGCACTGCGTTCCCTCCCTCAGGCACTGCAAGGTTGAATCTAGTGAACCATTGACCAACAAAGACTTCCACTGCATAACACTAAATAGGGGTTTTGATATACAGGATGGCATGCAGATTACCTTGTCACTCTGAGTGAGCTGGCTTGGATCTAAAGATACACGGGGGACTGTATTGTGAAAATATTTGGAGACCTGGCCAGCTTGAAGAATCTTTTATTGGACCCAAAATGATGGGTTTCACAGTGTGAAAGAATTAACCCTGTTTCTTTTGTTTTTTTTTAATAGGCCCCCATCTCCCTCGCGTTTGAATCAGCTGGTGACTCATGATTATTCAAGAAACACAGTTTTCCCATGCATATTTTACTTGGCAATCTTCCTTTTGGCTATGCAATTCTAACCAGTTGTAACCTAAGAACTGGCCATACAGCCTTCGGTAGGCCCATGAAAACCTACTGGAAATGGCACCAACGTAAATGCTAACAATTCTGTCTCAATCTTGTCCTGGTGTTTGGACAGGCTGTGATCTAAGTCACAGTCTCCTGACTGGATTTCCCTCATTAAAGCTTATTACATTTGTTTGTTCAAGGAGACATGAAATGCCACTCAGGTCCCATTCAAGGGTGTTTCCTGTTACTCCATTCCCGCCTCACCATCCTTGGCGAGACGGGCAAAGGGGAGCCTATCAGTCTGATGAATGTTGGGGTAGCACTGGTGGATTCAAGGAGATCAGCATTTCAATTAATAATATTTAGGGGTCAGAAGCCATATTAAAGTTTACCTAATTAATTTTCTTAATCATGAATTTCTCATTCACCTGAACCCTAATCATGCATAACTGCTGGGTTATTCAACCTGGTGGACATAAGCAGCTCCGACCAGATTTCCCTGTCTGTTACACTGGGAGTGGGCATCAGTGCTAACATCAGTGCTGATACATTAACCTATGGCCACTCCGGTGTGGCGATAATAGAGGTACTGAGCTGGATGGTTATCTTGCAGATATGGGTTTGATTATTGTGATGGAATACACCGGAGTTGTACCACACGTCCAGCCAACCTATGGAGTGGGGGGATGTGCCACCACTATTGAATACATTCTTGTGTCAAGAAGTTTGATTAATAGTATTATACATGGAGAGGAGTTTATCACTTCTTTTGGTGACTACAAAGCATTGTTAGCCTATCTTAATCTATTGTTTAGTAAATCTAACCCCACTAATTCTCTGGCACAACCCACTTCATCCAACCCGGGAGTGAGACTGCTCTGCAGGCTAGAGAACCCAAGTAACCTATTAGTGTATTAGGCAGATTACTAGGTACTAAGGTAGAAGCAGACTTATGAAAAAGTCATGCAGTGTGGCACAGCAAGTCATCTTGCTGTGCTGCACCTCATGGCAGGGAATGTGCCCCATTTAAGGCATTACGGTGCAGTCTTGCTTTTTCCCCTGCACTGACGCTCTTTTGGCTGCCTAGCGCCAACTTAGGCATTCATGCACCATGGTGCAAGGGTGCCTGTTTTGCATGAAGGATTGTTTTTGGCAGGAAGGGCACTTTCCTGCACTAAAACAATGCTGAGAGGCAATATCCTCACTCTATTTGTGCAGCAGAATGCAGCACACAAAGAAAGAGGAAGTAACGGGCACAAATAAAGACATTTCTCCTTGTTATGCCTCTCTTGGAAGGCATATCTTTTTGGAGCATGCCCAGGTTTACCAGTTCTGGTAAATCTGGGAATGCGTATAATAAACATGGAAGTTGCGTGGGAACACATATGCAATGCCCATGGAACACCTCCCTAGTGCAAAGTAAGGAAACGCAGAAATGTAGGATGCATTTCTTTACTCCAAATTGATAGATCCTCTCAAAGTTGCATTACACAGCTTTATAAAGCTCATTTAGGACTTGTGCCACTCTTGCACCACCTTGCAAGAGTGACACAACTCCACTCGTACATAAGCTTCTTAAAATCTTTCCTTCGATGCCTTAGGTATGACGTAACCAGCTTGCACCTTATACAGGCTTTCTCATTAAGTATGCTCTCATGAAGCCCTCAAGGGTAGCTATTTCCACTCTATATGATTTGGCTCCAAATGCTAATAAACAGCTGAAGGCTGTCTTACCAGCATGTCATTGGGGTCCCGCTGTGGTGGCATCTGTTCCCAACTTCTATAAAGAAAACAGAGGGAGTGAAACCCTAGGTCGAAAAAGCCAGCTGGGAGAGCATAGTAGCTGCAGCCAAAACGAAAAATCCAACAGAATTTTGGGCTACAGCCAGGGTTTTATTCACTACCCCCGATCAAGTATCCCTTCTCATGTCATATTATTGTTGCTGCAAGGCTCGATCATTTCTCAGTGCTGCATAGAACAGAGAAGGAGGGATCATCGCTTACGGCCCTGGAATGTGAAGCTGTCTATGGCTTGAATTTGACCTCAATGGTTGACAAAGTTAAGCAGGTGATTGATTTGTTGTCCAGGTCTTAAGGCTCTGTGCCCTGATGGTATGCCGATCGATTTAGTCAACTGCAATGTCCAACTTTGGGTGCCGCTACTGACTGACATTCCAGCGGAGCAGCGTGTGGGGTAAGATGGTGGACAACTCGTCCCGAGTTTATTGCACAAGTAGCAATCACCCCCCAGACCTTCTAGAGTGCTAATGAAGCAAGCAAGCTATATCTATTAAGTCATGCAAATGCATGTATCCTGAGCCAAAAACCGCTGTAGGCACATTTTAGCCTATATATTTTTTATACACTTAAGAATTAATTTTTCACTTTTTGTTACTTACATAAAACTTTTGAGTTACGAACTAGTGAAACGTGAGTTAGGTGGAGAAGTTGTGCCCCCGTCCTGAAGAAGGAGCACATGCTCCGATACATGTCGACGCACACATGAGGTACTGTCCATAAACACGACAGATAGAACCTCGCACTTCACTTCTTTTAGCAGTACCAGCCCGGGGTTGTGAATAAAGTTTTTTCCTGTACACCCACGAGCCAGAAACTTTTTAATTCTTCACTAAAATCCCACCACTCACTTTAATATCCCTATCACTTGCACCACACGCACCACACATAGTCATCGATATCAGTGCTCCCGCGTAGTCGTAGGTCGCAGCACACCGCATCCCGCTAGAGGAGTGCGAAGACCCCTATGATGAAGCATGACACCAAGGGACCTTTTGGTGTGTGATGGGTATTTTACAAAACCCTAAGTGCTCCCACACCCCTATGGGTGACACTTCCCTGCTAGTAGGATTCCTCTTGTTTATGTATCTAAGCCCGTGGAGTAAGAATCCTACTTCATTACTCTACCTCCCTCCTTTGTTAATTTCGCTACTGACTAACCTACATAGCAATATAGCTGGTAATATTATCCTCAGTTCTTGGACTTCCTCCATAAATGTACCCATCTTCAAAAAGTTTAATCGGGGAAATCTAAGATGTTACCGCCTGATATCACTTATTGATATACCGGTCATAATAATTGGGAGAGTGCTATATAATTTAATGTGTACAATATTTTTCACCAAACCCAATATAGTTTGAGGGAACGGCTGGGTACAGTGGAGCTGTGCCTAAACCAGCATTTTTTTTTGGGCACGGACACCAACACATCTTTGTGATAACCTTTTTCTGCTGCATTCGGACTGCGTCATTGACTATTCTTGACCTTAACATCTGATCTACAGTCATTTTTTGTGCAGTTTGGCACCAGTACAAGCTCTAGAGTTATTTTAACGCTATTACAAATAGGTTTACTTTATTTATTTTAGGGTGTACTCTCCTTCGCTAACCACCATAATACAGCTGTTCAACTCTCAACTTTTCACAGGTACGCTTCTCAGTTTTGATAATTTGGATCGTATGGCCTATGATGATAGACATAGTTCAGATGCCTGGTTTTGATTCTATTTTTGACAATTCCCTTATACTTCATCCATTGAAATCTTAACTTAGCACAATATTTGCTCAAGGCTTGAACTTCCAAGATTCTACCGTTTTAGAATCAATGGTAACTACGATGTTCTTTTTCCTTGCTCTTAGCTTTCATAGTCCCACACACGTGGGATTTCATTCGACCTTACGAGAACCGCAAAATAGAATACTACTACATTGTTGGTAAGCTTCATCCAATATTATATCAGCCTTAGAAAAAACGGCGTCTATTGTCGCTGACTACAGGGTCTTTTTCGAATGTTTCATTTAAAACTTGATACTAACCTTCGGTGTGCAAAACAACTAAACATGAATGTGAAGCTACATCTATTAGCACATTATAAGCATATGTAGAAATGTACCTGTTGTAATTATCCTAAAGTCATCAACAGAAATTATTGTTCCACTTTGTTTTACAAAATTAAGTTGATGCGACATTGTTTTATATTTTTTTCAGTTCCCCTGAAGAAGAGATCTAAGGATCTCAAAATGCATTGGGATTAACAACTACATTGTAAATTACAAATGATTGTAATGTTATGTAAATTTTCTATGTTATTGAATACATTTTTGTGTTTGAAGCACTAATGCGTCAATATTAATGTAAATAAATACTGCAAGAGAGATTGCAAAGAATACACTGTGGAGCAAAATCATTAATATTATCGTAAATCTTTAGATAAGATACAGATAAAATAGAGCTGAACCAGATGGTCAGCACCAGCTGTGCAGGAAGGGTTCAGTGATAAATGTGTCACTTTAATCATATTCTTAATTACACAGGAGAATTGCTCCCTCCCCCCCAACCTTGCACTCCCTGTCTTAAACTAGTCTAAACTTTGAACGTAACAGATTAACACCATAATAACGAGTGCGCAGTACATCCCCCACACTCATACTTTCTAAAAGTGACTTTTTTAACCGCACAATTTAAAGACAATCTTTACTAAAAGATGTGTTATTAAATTCTGAGTTCAGAGAGTCTAAACCTCATTCCTCTATTTTGTCCCACAGGGAGTTATACTTGTAGGATGTTACAAAGTATCTCTCATGCTATCATATGGGACAAATAGCCTTTCAATAGTGAAAAACAAAATTGGCAGTATTTCACTATCAGGACATGTCAGACACACACACCAGTACATGTCCTACTTTTTACAAACGCTGCACCCTGGCAATGGGGGTACCTTGGGCATATGTGAGGGGTGTCTTACAGGTAAGAAAAGGAAAGGCTAGGGCCTGGTAAGAGGATGCACTTTCCAGGTCGACATGATGGTTTGGAACTGTGCACAGACAATGCAGAGGCAGGTCTTAGATACCTCTTCAGGGCTACTCGTGTGGGTAGCACAATCAGTGCTGCAAGCTCAATAGTAGCATTTGGTTGTAAGGCCCTGGCACACTCAGTGCACTTTACTAGGGACTTACCAGTAAATAAAATATGCTAATCAGGGAAACCGATTGTAATCACAAGTTACACAGGGAGCACTTGCACTTTGACACTGATCAGCAGTGGCAAAGTGCCAAAAGCGTCTAAGTCAGAAAAAACAAAATCCAGCACAGCTTCAAAAATACAGAAGGTAGAGGCAAAAAGGCTGTGGAAACCATGCCAAAGATGCCAAGTCTAACACGTGTCCCCTCCAGCTGAAAAGTGGGGGAACTACCCACCCTCTTGGGAGTTATCATCACTAAGGTGGAGGAATCTGGACAGATCATCAGCATTGGCGTGTTCTGTACCAGGGTGGTGTTCCACCATAAAGTCCATTGCCTGTAGGGAAATGGACCAACTCAACAGTTTTGGGTTCTCACCGCTCATTTGCATCAACCAACTGAGGGGCCCGTGGTCTGTCTGAACCCGAAAGTGAGTCCCAAACAAGTTGGGTCTTAGCTTCTTCAGCGCCCAGACCACAGCAAAAGCTTCTCTTTGAATTGCACTGTACCTCTGTTCCCTGGGAAGTAACCACCTACTGATGAAAGCTATGAGTTGGTTGAAGCCCTCCTCAGTCAACTGTGAGAGTAGTGCTCCCACACCATCCTCTGAAGTATCTATCTGTGCAATAAATTCTTAGGGGAAGCTGGGTGCCTTGAGCATGGGCGCCGTGCACATGACAGATTTCAGGGCATCGGTCCAGATCCCCTTCCTTGGCTGCTTTTTTGAAGTCAGCTCTGTCAAGGGGGCAACAATGGTGCCATATCCCTTGATAAATCATCTGTTTTACCCGATGAGACCTAAAAAGGCTTTCACCTCTGTCCGGGTCTTGGGGGCTCCCAAGCCAGAATGGTGTAGATCTTAGGATGTAGCAGTGCCACCTGGCTGCTTCCTACCTGGTGCCCTAAGTACACCACAGATCCCTGCCCTATCAGGCACTTACTGGCCTTTATAGTAAAGCCTGCCTTCTGCAGAGCCTTCAACACCTCGCAGAGGTGTTGCAAGTGTTCCTCTCCGCTGGAGACAAAAACAGCAATTTCATCCAGGTAGGCTGCGCTGAAATCCTCCAGGCCGGACTGCACCTGGTTGACCAGTCTCTGGAATGTCACGGGGGCCTTCTTCAACCCAAAGGGCATGGCACAGAACTGGTAGTGCCCCTCTGGCATTGAAAATGCAGACCTCTTTCTTGCACCATCAGTCCAGGCAATCTGCCAGTACCCAGACGTCAAATCAAACGTACTAAGGCCCCGGGCAGCTCCCAACTGATCAATGAGCTCATCAGCTCTGGGGATGGGGTGCACGTTGGTCCTGGTGATGGCATTGAACCCACAGTAGTCCACACAGAACCTGAGTTCAGGAGTGGCACCTGGTGCAACAGCTTTCAGTATCAAGACCACTATACTAGCCCAGGGGCTACCAGAGGGCTTTATCACCACTAACGCCAACATCTTGGAAACCTCTTCCGTAATGATGGCCCTGACTTTGTCAGTTACTCTGTAAATCATGTGTTTTACAGGTAGAATGTCCTGTGTCCACATCATGTACACAACAATTTGTGATATATTGTGAGAAAGAGTTCTCCCGAGTGATTTTAGGTCCAGAGGGGGGAGAGACGAATCAGGCAAAAAAGTACAAAACCTCAGTGAGGACCTATATTTCTTTTAACATTGAATAAATCAAATACGTTTGTATGAAAGATGCCAAAGAGAGAAAAACTATAAAGTGTTATTCAAACATATAAATTTATTAATCTTTTTTCATTTTTTGAAGAATTTTTGAGACACATTTGTACAACTATGCAAATCATTTTGCTGTCAAAGGAAAATAAATCAATTTTACATACATATTTTCATAAAAAGCAGAACATTAGGAGTGCCCTCTAATGACAACTAACCTTAACAATCAAACACACATACTCACATACCAGTCATACTGTTACCTATTTTAAAAAAGGAGCATATCTATCATCATGAACACAAAAGACTAAATTTTACAAGACAAGGGACTAACACAATTGGCAACTCTAAGGTGTACTTAGTTGATTACACATGGGAACCAAGATGGTATGGTTCTACTAGTTGTGATGGAATTAACCAGTTCGTATCCAAGACAATAGATGTTGTGCCGACGTACGTTTCGGTGAGAGCCACCTTCCTCAGGGCCAAGGACAACGTATATGACAAATTAACAAAATAGTCTTAAAAGATTGAGGGCATAATGCAATTTTCTGAAAAATAGAAAGTACACAAGAGCATGTAAATGTCAATATTCCTATTACTTCTTTATATAACATTCTAACTCATTGGCATCAAATAGGTACATATCTACGCTTTAATAATAACAGATAAATGCTCATAGCAAACAAAGCCTACTTATGTTGAGTTGAAATTAGATAGACCAAAAAATTGAGAGTCCGACAGTGAGGAGGAAAAGGACAGAACATAGCAATTCCCATTGTATCCTATGCACCCACAAAAGTGCTGCGATTAGTTGCATGCAGTGCTTGTAAGATATTTTAAAAGTGCTGTTTTATGGTATTAACATAGGGATTAAAATGATTTACCTATGGTGTGATCTATGTAGACACTGAATGTGTTGTGGGGCAAATGCTGGTCAGTCTTTATTATGGCAAGAACTGGAGAAACAAAAGGATTTCTGTAATTGCCTGATAGCATGAGAGCTAGCGTTTAGAAATGGCAATTAGGTCGCGCTATATTACCTCTGGTTATGGCGCAGAATCTCTAAGTTTTGGAATCTGTATTTTCATGAGACGGAAAGCTTCTGTGAATCGAGGGTTTTTTTCTGTATAGATAACAATAGATGACCTGTTAGGTATCTGACTATTGGCTGCACAGCAGGTGGCTATGACTGTATAGAAGGTTTATATAAGATACCCGGTCGTTTGTGATTATAGATGTTTAAAGCTCGGGTAACATGGTTCAGTGCGCTTCTAATTATATACTGGAAAAAACATGACAAAAATATTTTACTATGTTTTGTTGTAATTAGCGTCGGAAAAACCACACAGTCTCTACTTTTGAGGTTGACACAGCGCTATGAAAAGTGCCATATTACACATGTATAGTCAGAAGGTCAAATTCTATTTAATGCCTGTTTGTTAGTTAAGGGCAAATCCTATATGAGGTCTTTTTATACTGTTGTTAGGTATGGTGTATGACACCTCTTACAGTGCAGTTTTCGACTTTGCAGCGGCAGCGCATTTGTTAATATTACTGCTTATTGGTATTTTATTGCACCATGCGCTGAGACAAACGCTCAGTCACTACTTTAAAATCAGTACGGCATTCTGAATAGTGCCATTATACGCTTGTCTGGTCTAGTCATAGGCTCATGTTATTTATAAAGCTTATTTGCAGACGGCAATGCGTTTAGTGATATGGTGACCTATTGATTTTCTAAAGCGCTCGGCAGTGTTATGTGGCTTTGTCGTCTTACCTTGTATTCAGGGGTCTACCGCCGCAGCTGGGGTTTCCATGATTTTTAGGCCAATGTAGAGAATTACGCGGACATTCGTCACAGAGCCTTAAAAATAATGATAAGGGTTGCGATAAGACAGGAGGCTAAATGCATTTACAGAAATGCCTGAGGCGAATGGTGGCATAAGACTGAATTACGCGTTATGCTTGTTTGGGTTGCATGTTATTGGCAGCCGTTCCGTACGGTGTGATTGCCAAAGTGCAGATGAACGCGCAAACGGGGCATGCCTTCAGAAGGTCTCTTACCTCTTCCGTGTTAAGATGTTGCCGCAACCGGGGGTTCTTGGGACTAGTCCCAGCGAGAGAGGTTTCTAAACTTGGATAACAGTTTAAATATAGCGTGACAATTACATACAGGTGTGGGTGCATGGGAAGAGAGGTAGGATTCCCACTCAGCGTTTGTTTAGAGAGAGTGTAAACATAGTTGACAGACTGGGGCTGGAATGCCCACACTGGGGCGGCCATATTGGAGCTGGTTACAGTTACTTAGTTTTAAAGAGAGACGATAAGAATTAGGATACATTAAGAGTTGTCATTAAGCTCTAATTTACAAGATTAGCTCAAAGAGTCATGGGTTTGTGAAAGTTTGCAGTGTGGTGTGACATACAGTTGGTCCTACACACAGCCTTGATAAGGGATGCGTGTATATATGGCCAGATAGTCGGATTGAAATAACAGAGGCAGAGGTATTGTTAAAGTGTAACTATCCAGGAGATTTCCTCGTTGTGCCCAAAACGGACTGTATCCAAAAGATGGATCCAGAAAGTTTTGCGTTTTTTGCGAAAGATTGTAGGATCTTTTCCAGGAGGTGTGTAAACATGTTCCAGAATTTGCCATCGCAGATCTTTTTCTTTATGGCCATATTGGACAAAGTGGGATACCATAGGGGCATTGATTTTTTGCGTTCTAATTACGGACTTATGTTCCGAGAGTCTAGTACGGAATTCTCTAGATCTTTCGCCTATATACCCTATTTCACAAGGGCATATGATAAGGTATATGACATTTTTGGTTCTGCAATTAGTCATTTCTTTTAGGTTTCCTTGCTTTTGTCCATAAGTCCATATCTCACCGGGGATTATCTGGTCACATGCGTGGCAATTACCGCATCTATGATTGCCGATTGGTAGTGGGTTTCCATCGATGGTTTTCTGTTTGTTTCTTTCTTTGCCTTTCCACCTGCTGTGTACCAGTTTATCTCGGAGGTTTTGATTTCTCCTGAATGCTAGGATAGGTTTGCTCAGTTTATCTTCCTGGTCATTGGTGTTCAATATCTTCCAATTATTATGGATCACCTTCCTTATCTTATTGTTCATGGTGGAGTGATTCAGAACACACACAAGTTTTTGTTCCTGGGATTTCGGGGTTGGGTTTAACAGAACATCTCTGTTATAGTATTTTGCTCTTTTCATAGAGTTACGTATGAGACGCTTTGGATATCCTCTTGCCAGTAGCCGTTCCGTTAATTGGTTGGCATGTGTCATGAAATCCTTCATAGACGTGCAGTTTCTTTTTATTCGTAAGAATTCCCCAAACGGGATAGAGTCCTTTTGGCAGTTAGGGTGGTAGCTGCCATGTTCCAAGATGGTGTTTTTGGCTGTGGGTTTGCGATATAGGTCGACTGTCAGTTCTCCATTTGTATGTCGTATCCATATATCTAGGAATTCCACTTTGTCTGGGGAAAAATTGTGGGTGAATTTCAGATTTTTATCTGCCAAGTTGAGCCATTCTATGAATTCTTTTAAAAGATCTTCCGTCCCTGACCAGATAAAAAAACACATCGTCTATAAATCTGTGCCATCTAGGGATGTTCTCAAAAAAAGGCGCGATTTCGTTGTAGATATTTTTGCGCTCAAATTCTCCCATGTATATATTAGCTATGCTGGGGGCACAAGAGGCCCCCATGCTAACTCCTTTGACTTGGTGGTATACCTTGTTACCGAATTCAAAAAAGTTGTTTTGTAGAACCATTCTCAAACATTCTAGAATAAAGGTGTCGGGTCTAGATCCTGGTGTTCTTGCTAGAAGTGCTGCCACAGATTCCATTGCTTTATCTTGAGGGATATTTGTGTATAGGGATTCTATATCACATGTCACAAGCAATTGGGTAGCATTATTGAATGGAGAATGTTCAAGGACTTTGATCATGTGCCCAGTGTCCTTAATGTAGGAAGCATATGTGGTGGTAAGGGGGCACAGGAAGGAGTCTAAATATTTTGAGAGGGGTTCCGTGCTGGAGTTTATAGAGGCTACTATCGGTCTCAAGGGTGGGTCCAATGTGTTCTTATGTGTTTTTGGAACACCGTAGATTGCAGGTACCACAGGGTAGGTCTTAATGAGGTAGTCCATTTCTTTCTGGCAGATATGCCCTTCTACGAAAGCATTGGATACTATAGTCTTTATCTCCTCTGTTAGATTGGTGAGAGATCGTCTATTTGCTCTTCTGTAATGTTCCTCCACTCCTAGCATCTGATTGATTTTATCTGCGTAATGGATTGTATTCATGATCACAATCCCTCCTGCTTTGTCACAGGGTTTTATTATGATGTCTTGGTTGTCTTGTAACATCTTCAAAGCTGATCTTTCCTCTTTTCCCAGGTTTGTTTGAGGCATTGGGATGTATTTCAAAATTCTTTCCAGTTCATTAAGAACACTTTTCTCAAATATTGCGACTTCTGGTCACAACAATTGGTGATTCCTTGAGTCAGGGAGAACAGAGAGGCAAACCGTCCCAGCACCTGGCATCAGTCCTCTGCTGCTCTGGGGTCAGGGTGAGAGTGAGGGTCACACCATCTACTGACCCATCATGTTCCTTGGCAGACAGTAGGTCAGGGAGAGGCTCACTCTCCTCTTCCATCCCATCATTCGTAGCCAGGAGCTTTGTCACTTCAGACCTCTCAAAATGAGGTTTGAGGAGGTTTATGTGCTGGACCCTCAAAAGCTTCCTAGGAGACTGCAAGTTCACCAAGTTGGCTACTTCACTCTTGCACTCCACCACCTCAAATGGCCCAGCCCACTTGTCTTGGAGAGCACAGGGCTTCACTGGCCAGGCTGAAAATCAACCATAGTGGCATTCTGTTTGGACCATTGTTTCATCTCCTCCTGGCTGGCTTCCAGGTTTGGCTGAGTGAGTTTCCTGAAGCTCTGAAACTGGTTCCTGAAGGCCAGCATATAGCTGAACATTTCTTGGGGGTCTTACGAGATTTTTCCTCCCAGCCTCCTTCACCAGACTGAGAGGCCCTCTCACAGGGTGCCCATACAGCAATTCAAAGGGCCAGAACCCTAAGAACTTCTGCGGTACCTCCCAGTAGGCCAACAAGGGGCATGGTAAGAAGACGTCCCACTTATGGTCTCATAGGTTCTGTAAGACCCTTTATCATGCCTTTTAGTCTAGTTGAATCTCTCAACCAACCCATTTCCTTGGGTATGGTAAGGAGTAGTAAGGAGTGACGTCATATAGCTAGATATGAATTGTTTTTACCACGCAGGGGCCATGATTGTCCTGAGAGGAACTGCTTCTGGGTACCATGTGGCATGGTCTACCAAGACCAAGATATACTTTTTGCCTAAGGCTGTCTTGGGTTCCAGTGACCCCCCAGCCGCGATCCACAGCAGTCTGTGCAGGTAACAGCGGTGGGGCCAGATGTCCCTTCATCATCGTTCCTCGAAATCCCCGCTCACCCGGCACCACTGCTGTTACCTGCATGGACCGAGGCTGGTGGCCCTACAATATCAATGCCCACCCTCTCAAGAGAGCTGCTCACCACAGGGAAGGGTAGGAGGGGAGGAGGGGAGCCTTGCACTTTCCTCCACTCTTGCCACTTGCCTGGCAAGTCTGGCAAGTCCTACAACAAGTGTCAGTACTCTTCCGCATTTGGGGCAAAAGAAGTGGGCGGCAAGCCTGTTAAAGGTCTTGTCATGCTCCAAATGTGCTGCCAAAGGCCGATCATGAGTTAGACCCAGTAGGAAGGTCCTGAAGCTCTGGGGTATCACCAGCACACGGGCTGACCAAGGTTCAGCAACTTAAGTTCACTATAAAGGAGACCATTTTCCCAATATATCAAATGTGATCCAGACTGATCATCTGCTGTCTGGTCTGCAGCCTGCTGCTGTAAACAAACAAGAGTAGGGCACTCCATCTGCACCTTGCAGAACTTCTCCCTGGAGGAACCCCCTTGTTACTGCCAATGGTCAGCGCAGGTAGGTCTCCGAGTTTAGCCAGTTGCTCCCCTGTAGGTTCCAGTGCATCCCCCTCAAGGACTACCTCCTCCTGGACAGTGGGAACTTCTGGAGTGGATTTCCCACCCCCTGCCCCTCTTCTTTCTGGCAGTTACCTGGGCCACTGTTTCAGGCTCCAGGCCCTCTTGATTACCCTTACTGGCTGCCATTGACCAAGTGGTCACACCCCTCCACTCAGGCAGACCAAGCATCTCCAAATGAGCCTGGCGTTCCACCTCCTTCCAATGAGAAGTCTCCAGGTCATTGCCTAGCAGACAGTCAACAGGAATGGATGGACTCACATTGACCTTCCAAGTACCTGAGACCCCCCACTCAAAGAAAACTTTCACCACCTTACACAGGTGCTCAGAGTTGTCTGCAGCAACTATAGGGTAACATACATTGTGGATTGCCGCCTGACAGATGTCACACTGTGTCTCTCAAAGCTTCTAACCTCCTCCCATTGATAATCACCCACTGCAGGTACTTTTTAGTGTTATCTAGCTTACCAGGTTTCCTGAACCATTGCTCTATCTCCTAATAATCACAGCTGGCTCCCCACATCACTAGAAACCAACTCCTCCCCCAGTACTACACTAACTAACCCTGGTGATGGTGCACCAATGGGTGCTGGTGGTGCCTTGTGGCACTTTAGATCATTCTGCATGTGACCCTCTTGACCACATGTATAACACTTGCGGCAACCCCAGTTGTCTGGCCTAGCCCTAGGGGGCCTTGGATTCTTACTATTGGGGGATGGGAATCTTTAACCAGAGAACTATTTTGGAGCCTTTAGAGAACTCCCTTTGGTTACCCTTGTCTCCTCCACTGCCAACCTTGGCTGGGTTTCCTAAATACCACTTGTGGACCCTGATACTCGTCCAGCGGTGTACCTCCTGAGCAAACTTCCTGGGATCAGTCAGCTTACTATCTGTCAGATGCTGGTGCAGCTCTTGAACACAAAGACTACTCAAGTGCTCCTAACCAATCAGATTGTACAACGCCTGGTAATCAGTTACCTTGCTGCTCTTTATCCAACCATCCAGTGCACTGCACTAAATATTCACACATTGCACACATGTATTTGAATCAAGCTTTCTTAAAAGACCTAATATTTTCCCGGTACTGCTCTGGTGTGAGCCCATACCTGAGGCATAAAGCCTCAGTCATATTGGGGTTGGTCAAAGCACCCACCTCCTCCAAAGGCATCAGGATGTTCCACCCACTGGCCTCAAAGTATTTCCACAGGCAGTGCTGCCTCATAAGATGCAAACCAAGCATAAATATCTTCTCCCCTCGTGGAAATTCGGCACTAGGTCTTTACAAGTGTATGCCTTCCCCCCTTGCACTGGCTGTAAGCTGCTACCATTTGTATTGGATTCTGCCTATTTGGCCTTGATGTCCAGTTCTCTCATGATCAATTTATGTGCCAAAATCAATTTATTTTCTTCCAAGTCACAAGCGTTCTTGCTCTTGTCTGTCTTTGTCTGGAGCCCCATGACCTCCAACTCATGATCCCTGGCCCTTTGTTTTCCCTCCATTTCCTCTGGAGCCAAAATCGTGGAAGAATGATGGCTGCCAGCCACAGAGGCTGCTCTCCCAACACGCAAACCCTCGTATCAGAAGCTGCACTTTGACACACCCCAATCCACATCTGCATCATCGGCCTCTCCAGGTTCTCTGGCCGTCTACCAGGCACTCAAGGCCTTCTGCAGCTCCTCTTTCCTTGAGGTACTTTCAATGGGGCATCCAACGTTTTTGCAAAATTGCTTGAGCTGATTTAATTTGTAGGTATGCAACATTTCAATGCTAAACTCCAATTCTGCTTCCACACTTGGTTTACTAATTAGCGATATGGTGTATGGATACTTCAAGGGTCCAATCATAAACAGAAACAAAAACACAGTATGTGGTTGCATAGGGCTCTGCACTAAATTAGTGATGTACACCAATCACTGTGGGTCAAGCACAAATGCAAGTTCAATCCTCACTGCTACCTACAAATGTTAGAACTGGGGGTATCTAGTTGGCAAAGGTATGTACCTTTGTCCAAGTAGGGAGCCTTGCTTCTAGTCAGGGTGAGGGAGATACACACTTTAGATAACCCCTGCTCACCCCCATTTGTAGCTTGGTACAAGCAGACAGGGTTATCCCAAAGGCAATGTGCAAAGTATTTGTACTCAAACACACAGTAAGACAAGGATAACACCACAAATGGACACCAAACCAGTTTAGAAAAATAAAGTATCTTAATCTAAAGCAAACAAGACCTAAACAACAAAAATCCAACACACGTGCAGTAAAATCACACTTAACAACAGTTATTTCTGAAAGAAGCTTGAAGAAAACCAATAGCTCCAACTGAGGCTATTACGATGTTCTGACAGCAATAGGTCAGAAGAAAGGCGCCGACCGAGAGGTGCGTCGTGCCGGTTATCCACGCCGCGATAACAGGATGCACGCCCTGGCGATGATGCAGTCTGTGCAAGTGCTGGCATTGGAAATGCTGATAACTGCAGGTGTCAGAGCTGCTGTATAGGCCTGGCAGTGCGTTGTGCACTTCATGAGCGGTGGCCCGACCTCGGTGCAAGTCGCGGCATCACAGGAGCATCGTTGACGGTGTCGGAGATTGCTTTTCTTGCTTCTTTTGAGTTTTTTCCAGCTCCGAACAGCAGGAACAACCTCCTGATGCCCCAAATTGGGACGGTAAACTCCTGGCAGGTCGGAACTCTCAGCAGTAGAGTTCAGGGGAGCTGGGGGTGAAGTATTTGTGTCCCTGAGACTGCAGAACCGGAGGCCAGCACACACAAGCCCTTGGAGATTATTCTTCAAGCAGGTTTCTCAGCAAAGTTCAAGTCTTATATATATATATATTCACTGAAAAAAACATATGTTTCAGGCACGTTAGAGTACGAAATTAGCATTTAAAAAACCTTAGAAATTCACTGAAAAAACCATAGATTTCAGGGGCATTATAGTTAGTTGGACATTTCACTTGTACAAAACCATTGAAATCCCCCTGTTATGGTTAGTTCAGCTAACTATAACTTGCGCGCCCGCATTGCACTGCCGATGATGTCACATATTACATCACTCATGACATGGTCAGTGACATCGCTCATGACATCACTCATGACATCTCAATTGACATCACTCATGACATCACTGATGACATCATCCATGTGATAGAGTGGCAGACCTCCTCTCAACCTAATATAACCTTTGATACACAAACACTCAAAAATAGAAACTAACATTTTCAAAACAATGGACATACCAATACCACTTACAACACACCTATTCAGTGGTGTAAAAAGGGGCATGGCCTATGAACACATCTCCCTGGCGCATACTGGAGGTACCTGGTGGGCTAGTTGGCCCCCAGGGACCCTCAGTATTGAAGGGGAATTAATTACCCAAACTACAACTCACCAGGGGGTGCGTTTGCACAGTGGTGAACAAAGGGGCAGGGCCTGAGGGTCCCTGGGGGCCAATGAGCCCACCAGGTACCTCCAGTATGAGCCAGGGAGCTGTGTCGCAGAGAGTTGTTCAGAGGCCATGCTCCTTTTTACAACACTCTGCACCCCCCGGGGCATGGCCAGTTTTTTTCATTTATTTAAATTTTTGGAGGGGGGCTGCAAGGCCCCCTCCTCAGACCATTCATGGTCCCAGGGGCCTCATTCCCCAGGGCTGGCCTTTCCGTTTAAAAAACAATTAATAAATTATAATTTGGGAGGGGGCGCTGCCCTCCTCCCGGGCAACTTATGGCCCTTTCCATTGAGGACCGTGGGGGGGTCCCCCATCCCCCCATGGTCCTGCCAGCTGCCCACCTCCTGCGAGAGCCGGCATTACTTTTCACAATGGGATGTGCTAAGATGCAGCTCCCCGTGTGGAAAAGCAATCGTGTTTGGTTTTTGGAAGAGAGAGCTTGATTCCCTGCTCTCTCTTCCAAAAACCAAAGCTGTTTGCTATGACAGGGTGGGAGCCACAAGGTTCCTGCCCTGCCTTAGCAAAATGTAGTGTCCCGGGGGTGGGAACCCCGGGACACTGCAGGAGCCAGCCCTGGGGGGTGATGGTCCCCAGGGCCATGACAGGGCTCCAACATTAGCGTCCAACGTCCCAACATTAGCAAAGACTCTGGGAGGTGGTTGTCCCCGGGGCTGGGGGTCTGTAACGGACCCCCCAATTTGCATACTTAGTGCCCTGGGGAGGTGGCGGTCCCCAGGGCGTGCTGGGGGCTCGAGCCCCCCCAGACAGGTAAGTTTAAAAAAAAAAAGAAAACACAATCCCCATGGGGTGGGGCTCGCCGGTGCTGCGGTAGGGCCATGATGAGCCACCTCACAAATATTTTTGAAAAAGCCCAGGGGGGTGGCGGTCGCCGGGGCTTGGGGGGGGGCTTTGAGCCCCCCACCCATTTATTTTAGAAGCCCCGGGGGGTAGCGGTCCCTGGGGCTGGGCGGCAGTGAGCCCCCAACAAATATTTCCGAAGAGCCCCGGGTGGCGGCTGGGGGGGCAATGAGTCCCCTCGCACATATTTTTGAAAAGCACCATGGTGGCAGTCCCCGAAGCTAGGGGCCCCTTTGGGCTTCCCATTACAATATAAAGATTGCCGCCGGGACTTGGCCCACCCGGGTGCTAAATAGAAGAAACGAAGCATGCACGATTGACTGAGTAAAATAGTTATCTATTGTTTCCATGACTCTGAAGATATTGTTCCGGTTCTAGGGGAAACAAAGTTGTCATGTTTATGAGGTTGTCAAAGACTAATCCCTTCTTGTTTATTCGAGAAAGTTTCTAGTGACCTCTGAGTTATCTGTCACACGCAATTAAGTTTTATATCCTCGATAGAGACATACTGACCCTAGTCCTATGTCAAATATATAGTGTATATTATTCCAATGAGCAGAGCCTGTTGGAAATAAAGGAACTACACTGCATGGCACCCAACGGTTTGGTAAGGCACTAATTTAATGCTAGATACTAATGTAACTCAGTCGTGCTTTTCTCAGAGACCCTCTACTCATAATACTCCAATAGATGTCTGGCGTGGGTAAGGGATAATATCTGCCATAGCTGAGTAGGACAAAAACTTCTATTTATTAGTTTTGGTTTGTTCAACGTTGAAGTTCCGTGTTCTAAAATATTGAGCACCTTATCTTTGTTTCCTTGAAGCTTGCTCTGCGAACTTTCAGTCAACAAAATGGCAGAGAAAGATAATCCCGGGGCCAGTGGAGCTGCAGGCGAAAACGCCGTACCAGCTTTCAATCTAACAGGTTTCCAAGAAACCGACGCAAATGCTACAATCATTCCTCCAAATGTAAGGAAAGCCATCACTATAAAACTTATAAAACATGACCTATTATCAAGAGGTGGTAGAGCAGTTTTTGTGATAGAGGCATGTGGATATTACCAGTCAGAGGTATTCTATTCATGGATAGTATTCCCTGAATCAAATCCAGTTACACATTTGTTTCACTTCTACAAAGAAGATGAACCACCAGAGGAATATATTCCTTTCGAGGATATAGAAATTCCACTCACATACCAGGAGTATGAGCTCTGGTTTAAAGGCGCCCTAAAACATTTAAATCACAATACCAGGCTTGGTCCGCTAGGTAGACCAGGAGCAACTTGGCTGATTTTAGCCGGCTATACACCACATCATGACATTGAAGAAATGACAGATGTAGAGTTATTAGCTCAACACAAAGAGTTAATCAAAATTTACAGACAATTGGTTCAATATGTCATGCAGACTTTTACAGTCCAACCACCAATAGTTATTCCGCAGCAAACCTCTCACCAGAGGAATACACTAAACATTACACCATAGACTTTACACGCAGTCATGGGTAAATTACCCGCAAAATGTGAACTAATTCCGTTCTGGATAGCTCAAAAAATTACTCAAATCGAAGCAGTATTTCCTAATACTAGCCCTCATGAGAAACACAGAATGTTAACAATCTGTTTACCAATAAGGGTTCACACCACATCTGGAGGACTGCACCCCTAGGGGTACAGTCTTCGCTGCTATCTACACTAAAAAACACGGTGTTCCGTATATGCAGTAATACCTGATGTCCTAAAACAGATTCAAAACAAATACGGGACAGAGTCTGCTCTGAAGGTAGGTATGAAATTACTGAATTTTTTTATCGAGGTCTTATGAATAATATTATCAAATATTAAAGGAGAAGCAGCATCCGTGGTGATCCACCAGAAGTTAAGGGAATTTGATGTAACAGAGCAACCACAAGAACTAGCCAGAATAATTTAAAAATCCTATTAAGAATTAGGCAGAAACAGTCTGAGTGGGAAACCATTAAAGCCACAACTGTCTGAAAGTCCTGAAAGAGTCTTTTCTAAAAACACTCCTACCACTTCTAAAAAGTAGTGGGAAAATAGCAAACAAACTTCTAAAGAGAAGCGTTCTCAATCCAAAGGTAGGTCTCCTCAAAAGGAGCCCTCTGAAAGGAGGTATAACCACAGGAATAGAGATAATTTGAGAAAACCTTATAGATATCAAGATACTGATACACATTCCTCTCGTACCTTTAAGACTTCGTCACAGAAATCCAAAAGAAGAGGACGGTCAGAAAACAAGGAAGAACGTGTGAAGTCCAAAGACGATCAACACGTTCAGAAAAGTAAACCAAAAGATCAATTTACCAAAAAGAAATTAGCAGGTCTAAAAATGAGACATGCAGAGGATCTTGAGGACACAGCTCAAGAACAGAGAATGGGCTCAGACAATGTTGGACAGCGCAGCAGAAGTCTCAATAGCTCGCCAGAACCTGAAGGATCTTCTTGAGACAGTGGACTTGAATGAATTCATTCAAGTTGAAACTGCAGATACCAGGGTTAGTTCTCCAGATATGTTATATGAAATAACACTCCGAATGGAGGGAGACATACCAAGAAAAGGGAAAGCACTCTTTTGGGAGCGAATTACTAAGGAATAGGGTGAATACAATTATACTTGGATTCGCCTCTGAGGGTTATAAATTAAATTTTAAGAAATCGAGAATTGCCCATCTCAACATCATTTTTCTAGGATATGAACTTTCAAGCGAAGGCAAAAGTCTGGCAGCCAACTTTTTCGCAAAGTGTGCGCTGCTCCAACCTCCAAAAACGCTGAAAAACTTACAGTCAATTCTAGGTTTCCTAAATTTCGGAAGAACTTACATTCTTAACTACGCAGAAATGGTTAAACCTCTCTACGAACTGATCAAACCTGATTTTAAAATTGGACACAAAAAACACAGAAATTTAGCATTTGCTATAAACAGACATGTTAGCAACAAAACATTTACAAACATGTGTAAACGTATGCAACTTAGTGATCCGAATCATTCCGGGTCAATGCGGATTCACCTACTTAACTTTTAATGAAGGTGAAAACATTCCGATAGCGCACAAATCACATTTGTGCACACAAGCAGAAATGAAATTCACTTCTACAGAAAAAATTCTGACAGCTGTTCAAACAGCTGTAGCAAAAGAAAGACCCCTAGCACAAGGGAAACACATTATGGTCATAACTGCTGTACCGGCCTTAGAGGCAGTGACAAAAGTAAGCATTCCTAATGCTAAAGCTTTACATCTGAGACGGATACAATGGGTTAATTCTCTTATGACAACAGATGTTGAATACATTTTTGATCCATATTTAAAAACACAAGCATTTCTACAATATGAACAAGAATGTCCTCTGCCTACTGAAATTCTGCCTCTTGACCAGTATGAATGTATAATTTGTACTGATGGATCAGCTCAACCCACTTCAGTGGGTAAACAAGCCTATAGTGCGGCGTGCGCGATCGTTAAAGGTTGTGTGCGCGATGGCAAATTCAGACCTATGGTCACAAAAACGCAATCTCTAGGAGATTGTACAGCTCAGCGAGCTGAACTACAAGCATTCATAATGGCGCTTGAAAATACGGATCGCGAATTCCCCTCACTCATAGTGTGCAATTCTTTCTATTGTGTCCAATCTTACAATGAATATTTATAGAATTGGTTTAAAAATGGTTTCAAAGATGCACAAGGTGGCACAATTGAGCATAAAACGCTTTGGGAACAAGTAGTTCAGTTATGAGTAGGGCTACAAAACACTCACGTGATACACACGCTGTGTCATCAACATGATGGCGTTCACGTTGAAGGGAATTCATTGGCTGATGAAGCCGCCAAGGCAGCTGTGCAAATGGCTTCCGTAGCTGCAATCACTCATTCAAAAACAAAAATAGATGGTGAAAAAATGATGGCTGTCAATGCTCCAAGCAAAGACAGTGGTAAAATATTACCGAAAGGGTTTCCACTCAAATACTCATATATAACTGATGGAAACAATATTCCTTTTGCTCGAATCTCTGGAGTGCGGGATAGGGTAATTCCAAACATGGAACATAGATTAGGACTAATGCTAGCAGCACATGAAGGGCTCGCCTCTGTACATGCAGGTGTTTCCGCCACAGTATCGTTTTAAAAACAGAGATACTGGTGGCCGTGCATGAGGACACAAACCAGAAACTATGTTTTAGAATGTGAAATATGCCAGAAAATGGAAGTCTCTACTGTGAAATGTCCTGTGCAGACGCCCCTGTTAATCTCAGATAAACCATTAGCGTGTGTTAACCTTGACCACTGGGGTCCCTTTTAAAGGAATGGTAACTATAAATATATCATGGTCGCAGTGGTTTTGTGTTCAAGGTTCATTTGGATGTGGCCTCAGAACTCGGCTGACGCTCGAACTGGTATTAAAGATTTGCGAGTCTTTATCGGCACATACGCAATTGGCACGCTACATTCTGACCAGGGTCCTGCGTTTAGCTCTCAAGTTTACAAAAAGTCCATGGCCAGTTTGGGCATTGCATTGCGGTATTCTAGTCCATTCCATCCTGAGGGAAATTCAGTTGCAGAGAGAAAAAAACAGGAGATAAATCAAATTATAACAGCTAGGGTATTAGGTTCGGGTGATGGGTGAGTTAAACATCTAATAAGTGTCCAACGTAGTCTTAACAACTTGCCAAGAAGTTCTCTAGGGGGTATCACTCCATATGAGGTCCTCATTGGAACAAGAATGTTTGTCTCGGAGCTTGATTGTCGGACATCAGTGGTGGAACAAAAAACATTTGATATCAAAGATCGTTTGGCTGTTATGAATTAGGAACAAAACAAAGAAACGTGTTCCTGAAGCCAACCGTCCCATCAAGGCCTGTCTGGATCCCAAATCTTGGTGATCTAGTCAGAGAAAAGAGTGTGGACAAGAAGGAATTTGGGCCTTCTTACAGACAACCGGTACTTGTCCTAGCAATCTACGGATCAAGAACAGTATTACTGCCGCTCCTTGCTGGTAAAAAGGAGAACCGGTTTGTGTCTATCGACCTGATAAAACCACACTATGTAGCCGATACTAAGCAGTAGGCCAAGTGGACTCCGACCAAGTAGCAGATGCACTCCTCTAGCTGCTATCTAAGAGGTTCAAACTGAGAGGAGACTCATCACCTTTGAGGAATCCGCAGTGTGAAAAAAGGACTATGCAACAAAGCTATGGAACTTGTACCTCTTGAGACCCAAATAACAGTTAGTTAAGAAACACCTGTCTACAATGAAGTAACAAGTGGTCAAGTGGATCCAGCGATTTCAACGCATCCTGATGCAATCCCAACAATTGACAGAACTGCCTCTGGCTATTTTCCTAACTTTGATACGTTTTCTGAGGATCCCAGTGAAACTAAAACAACGCCAGCAAAAAGAACTTTCAAAGAACAAGCAAATTACATTTTTTATCACCTGGAAAAGGCGTATCTGGTTGCACCATGGATTGTACTTTGCATTGTGTTGGGAATATTTTTTCTTCTACTTTGGTTACCTCTGGTAATAGCTCTGGGTATTCTGATAAATGGAAGATATGTCAAAATGGACACAGCAAGTAAGAATGTCAACTTACTCCTCAAGCCACTCAAATCATCCCATCCTGAACAAACAACTTGCCACCAGTGAACATCACAGCTGTTCCTATACCAGATGGTATAGCTTGGGACAGATCAGAATATGACATTTTTGGCCCGTCGGAGCTGTTGAGGATTCCACACCAGTTCAAGATTTCATTACATGACTTTGTTTCATCTAGTACCTTTCCTGATGATTGGGACTTCGAGACTGTTAACAATATGATGTCAGACCTAGAAATGTCTGCAGTGTTCACTAATCATGAATATTTAGAAGGTTCTTCAGACTATGAACAAATGTATTGTTATAATCACTATGGTCATCACTAAATATCTGGGGATACATCTGGATAGACGGCTTACATTCTCCGTGCACTTCGACACTATTGAAAAGAAGGGAACAGACCAATTGCATGCATTCTGCAGATTATCCAAACAGCTAAAAGGTCCCTTGTTCACCCCCCTTCTCACAGTTATCAAAGCCAAGCTACTTCCAACGATAGCTTATGGCAGTGTGGTACATAATGGAAGAAGTGCACCACTATTAGATAAAATCCAAACAAGAGTGTACAAAAGCGTATTTTGTTTACCGTGCGATGCTTCACCCGCACAGGTACGTCTCGAATTTGGATTGCAGTCTCAAATATTACATAAAAGATATGAGTCAATTAAATTCTGGTACAACATTTGGCTCAATACCAATATAGAAATTAACTCTGCCATTTGGGCTGCCCTGCAAAGCAACCACAAATCTCATTATGCGAATTACCCAAATTCCTCCCTGAAAAGTACCGAGATGACAGGTGTTTGGCAAAGGAAGCTACCAGTATCAGCATTCAAGCAGATAGTAAAAAAAGCAGCTAATATGCACTCGTTGATCGAAGATAAAATAACTTTAAGCCGCCGTGCACAAGCATGAATGATAATACAATCCTACAAAAAGCCGGTACCAGCTGCCTATCTAGGCCTTGCTTTTCCTCCCCACCTAAAACTAAAGTACTTGAAGCTACGTATGGTAAAACTTCCAACAAATGCTGACCAACCTTGCTGGAGGACCACGGGCCCGAAGGATTGTAATTTATGTGGCGCTGCAGTGCAAGACCTTATACACCTGATCTGCATCTGTCCAGCACTGGAGAGTGATCGCCGGAGTTTACTCAGGAGAAAGTTCAACGAAAAAGGTATTCGAACATGCCGCTCGGCGATATTAAATGCATTAGATTCAGTGGACCCACAACTCATATGTCGAATAACTAAATATGTAATCAATTCTGAAAACTTACTGAAAAGCTAACACAAGTCAGAACCTTTGAACTTTGATCTTGCGATTTACATTGGTTGATTTAGAACTCGTTTCTGAAACTATTTATTAATATCAAGAACACTTGCAAAGGACAATAAGGTTAAACTTATAACTCACCAAGTTGCATAAAAAATTCCTGTATCTGTTCTTTTTTTATAACAATGGTGGTTTTAATATTGTATTTAATGCATATTAGTATGCTAAGGAAAGTATTTTATTAACTGGAATATTGTAACAGTTTTTATTAACTATACAATAAAGAATTTATTATTTCTTTATTTCACTATGGTCATCATTTCTTGCATAAATCAACAATTCCTAGAAATGTATATTTGTATAACCAATGGGAACATTGTCCTACTCCACCAAAGGGTAGCTCAAAAACATTTGCTAATAAGTTTCCATACTTTTCAGGGATCAATGTATCCAATCCAGAATCATTTTACTTTAAGAATGTAAACAACACAGGAATGAAAAGTATGTTGACAAATACAAAACAGATTTATTTTGCAGCCTTTTTTGTCCAACTGTCTAGTCAAGGTTTCGACTTTGGAAAGACAATATTGAGACAAAAACTGTCTGGGGTACAAAAGATTGGCTGGTACAAGGTGTAGAAGCTATGTTTAGAGCCTGTATCATCCCTGCGCAAATTATGTTTTTTGAATTACACTGTCAAACGTCTTGCCTTGGGTTAGCCAAGATCAAAGACATGAACAACCCGTCCATACCTACAGCTACACCTGATAGTGAAGACACTTCAGAGGGGGAGGTCGACGTACATACTATTTTGCATCACAAAAGAACAGATCCAGATTGGAATAAATGGTTGATCTGGCCAACAGACACAAACCACTGTCAAGATGAATTTCTGAATACAACACAGGGTTTCACATTCAATAGGCCAGACCCAAGACATGTTCAAAGACATCATCCTGGAATAGTAACAACATACAGTGTAGGGAAGCTCTGCCTTGATTGGCTACACAAATCTACACTTAAGGATGTAAAGCAACACTTATCTTTACTTAAAGATGATGCTGATCCTAGGGAATTCTTGCTAGGTCCAAGAAAACCGCGTCAAAAACGTTTTATATATGCCGGTATCTATGCTGCTTATAATAAAGCATGGAAGATTATGCAAGCAGAGACCGCAGAAAGAATACAAGAAATTGATTGTATTAATTTAGAGAAAACTCTCTCTGTAGTTGACAATGGGTTAATGACTCTGTCGTCAAGGATAGATTCATTAGACAGCATAGTGTCTTCTGCCCTAGACATCATGGAACAGGACTTGGTGATGCTGCAACATGGTCAGTCGCAATTACGTTCTATCATACTATTAGGTTGGACGTTACAAAACCTTTGTTCAGGCTATGTGCCTTGGCGTTTAATCAATACTACATCACTGTTTTCAATCTCACTAATAAACAGATCAAATTGGCATAAAAGGGAGCAGACTATACGGTGCTGAGCATTCAAAAACTGGAAAGATTGCCATTTATAGTAGCAGAGAAACCAGCTACTGAATGGATAATACATGGAACAATCACTCTGCCTGTTTTCAATTAAATTTCAATTCAATAAAACTTTATTCGTTTTTTTACAACCATAAAAGTATACAATTGTTAACAATGCCTTCAATAAAATAGATATATACAGTTTTAAAATCAATTTCTAAAATTCACAAATTCATTTTGATCTCTTCAAGGTAGTGTGTTTTTATTCACACGGCTTCTACCCTTTTGTGACTCATTCTCCTCGTACCTGTACACCTGATCATCTCAATTCTCAGTGCATTTAAGGGCTCTTTAACTTTTTTAATATATTTTCCCATGGCACAAGCTATGTCTAAATTAAACATTTCCACTAAAAGGTTTACTGCAGGCATCCTATTTTTAATTCCAATTTTTAATATCATACTTTTCACAAATTCATTTTGATCTCCTCAAGGTAGTGTGTTTCTATTCACACGGCTTCTACCCTTTTGTGACTCATTCTCCTCGTACCTGTACACCTGATCATCTCAATTCTCAGTGCATTTAAGGGCTCTTTAACTTTTTTAATATATTTTCCCAAGGCACAAGCTATGTCTAAATTAAACATTTCCACTAAAATGTTTACTGCATGCATCCTATTTTTAATTCCTATTTTTAATATCATACTTTTTAAAAATCGGGCATAAAAACTCTTTTCGAATTTCTAAAAACTTCTGACAATCTAATAAAATATGTAGAGCATCACATTTTGTTCCTAAGGTGCAAATGCAATTTCCTTTTTTATCTATCATAGACCTTTTTACCCCTTTGTTCGCGTGACATGGATTCACTCCAAATCTCAGCCTGAACACATCTCTCCTTAATGGGCAACTAGGTAGCCTATCAATATAGGGGAAATGTAATTCCTTTTGCCACGCTGTGGCCATATGGAGAACTTAGCTTTTCCTCAAGAGGTTATCTTGGTACTCTACTCGAGATATTGTACTCTGCCTGTTACAATTTTCCATTTTCAGTATTGCCTGAAACACATACCAGAAGGCAAATATGAAAGGTTGGGTAAAGAATACATCAAGGCATCCTGGGATTTACCATACACACACAGATGTTGGAGTATGGGACGTGAAGTGTTTCTTAGCGGCACAAACTGTGAAAACGCACTAAGCGGTTCTCTCCTTTGTCAGGGTATTTATTTATACGGGGCCTGCGATGGTTCCTCTAACAACTTATCCTGTCACCTGCAAGGTTCACCAGCTGCGGTGATTAATCTAATTTTTGGACAACTTTTGAATGGGAGTTAACTTATGTTGAACGATCACAGCTGCTGTGGCATGTTGCCAGGCATACCATATCTAGTCACTGTGTCATCCAGGGTCACTTGCTGTATGCAAGTATTGTTTCCACAAACCAACATAGACAGGGAGTCGCCTTTATGGCCTTCACTGAACATTTCTTCTATACGGATTGATACTCTGAGCAGGATGAAAGCCATTCTTTTGCAAAAAACTGTGCCACTGACCTCGGTCAAAGAAACATAGGAGTTTTGCCGAGATATATACACTTTTGACCACTAACTGCCCCATACATTTCTCAGAAATGTTAAGTCTTATCTTAAACATGTCTGATACGAGCAGTATTGTACATCTCTTTAAGAAAGTATGTTCCGGACTGTTAGCACCTTTTCAAGCAGTCCTCTGAATATTTCCAAACTTCGTGCTTGGCGGACTGCCCCTCCTTTTGGGACTCGTTGCAGGGATACTATTTTTGCTCCTACTGCTGCTATATGGCAATCCAAATCACCAGCGACACCCAATTCACCGCGGAGAGAGCTCTGCGGGAGACGGAGTGTCGTGAGCGCATTGTCCAAATTTTGGGACTACCTTGTCTACGAGAATTAAATACCACATGGTTTCTGTCATTTAGACCAATCTGGCAAGATTGCATTTTACCTGTTCTACACTGCCTGCTATGCGGAGAAGAATGCGTGTTAGACACATGTCTCACACTCCCATCAGTCATACCAATGGATGTTGATACTTTGCTTGAACCGGTAATGGCTCATGCTCTGTATTGGTTACTAATTCTGATGACGGCATTCATTGAGATCACATAGATTCAAAATGCTGATGCTGAGGTATGAGAGGAAAGTACAGGCACACAGGTAACATCCGATTCGAACATTGTGATGCGAACAATGCTGAAGGTGATGCTTCACATCTATGCACGGTTAATCTTCTAAACAAGGTAACCTGAGGGGCGTGGCCAAGATGGCGGAGTGAGCGGTTGCATACCCCGAGTGCTCCTCCAAACCTGCCCTTACCGGACTGTCTAACTCAGCGCCTCTCCCCCGCGCAGCAGGGGTGGGGAGATAGAAGATCACCCCCAGCAGCCCTGGGGAGCTGCGGAGCCTGCCAGCGGGGGAAATAGATCTGCACACTACCGCTGCCATTAGCGAGCGCAGCAAGCAGACGGAGGCCACGTGACTAAGCGGCTACCAGAGAGACACTTGGGCGGGAGCGAAGGCGTCCCCTTGAAGTGGCACCGACCCCCGCGCTGAAGAGGCAGGGTCCGGCGTCTTTGCGGTCGCCCCGGGGGACGGTTGCACGGGGACAGCCGAGAGTCTGGGCCCAGCTGAGAGACAGCACCCGGAAGCCGGCGGCGCCCAAATCGAGGCCGAGGTCGTGGCCTCGCCCTGGAGGAGATCGAGACAGCGGGCACTGGGCGGGCCCATCGGCGGGGCCTCAACGGCCTGTCACCGACTTAGGAAAGGGCACACAGCGTTCACGGCGATCTCGCGGCTTGGGCGGTGAGGACCTGGGGTGACCAGCCGGGTAGCCTGGAGGAATAACGGCCCGGGAGGCGGCGGCGGGGGATCCGGCTAGCATGGGGAGGAGGTGAGAGGCCACCCTGGATGCGCTGTGGTGCCACTCGCTGGGATACGCCTGAGCCCCAGCGGCACCAAACTCGAGGCCAAGGGCGCGGCCTGGCATCAGCAGCAACTCGGGCCACGCGCGGGCCCGGCCTGCCGAGCGGGTCCTCGCCATCTACAGGGGCTCCCTGCCGAGCACCACAGACACCGCACATTCCCCGGCCCCTGGCACCTTCCCACATGGTGATATAGCAGCGGAGCCGCAGGACAAGGAGCAGAGGGGACAGGGCCCAGCTGCCTGCTGGTGAGGCCTAGGATACACCAGGAGGGGGTCCCCTCCCTCTACCAGACGCGTGGCACACCCAAAGGCCTAGTGGTGCAGGCCCAGCACAAGAGGTGAGGAGCGGCGGGGGCTGCATCATCAGGAGCGTCAGGGCCTATTACACCGCCAAGAGCCAGAACCGGGAGACACACATCAGGGAGGCCCAGAACATTAGTCTCCAGAAGGGTGGCCGGGCTCGCCATCTGCCCAGTGTCTGCCTGACCCACCAGCAAGAAAGGACATGGCAAGAAACGGCGCTCGCAATAACGTGCCGCGGCCTCCTCCACAGACCCCACCACCATCAGCAGACTCCCCGGGGGCCGAGGGGCGTCAGAAGGGGCCACCAACCGGAGCGGATGGCCTAGGAGACATCCGGACCTGCCTGGAATAGAGAGCAGTGATAGAAGGATGACACGATCCGCACCCCCGGGGGTAACGCCCAATGGCGGGCCATCGTAGGAAAGGGGAACGCACCCTACCGGAGATGCTGAATAAGGGGCAGATGAAGGGAGATAGGGGCCAGACGTCCCCGGGTGCTCCCAAATAGCCTACTGATGCTTCAGATGGTGAAGTGCCCATCACCAAATTCTTCCTCGAGAACCTCTTTAACTCCCTCCGAAACGACTTCCACGCTTAGAAACAAGAAGTAGCAGGAGAGGTGCGCGAGATCAGAAGGGAGGTTGACGGTCTGGGGGAGAGAGTGGCCACCGTCGAAGAAACAGACCGCGCCCTCAGCGAAGAAGTGGAGCTATTACAACAAGAGGTGCTACGCCTCCACGAACAGCACGTGGACCTGCAGGCCCATGCGGAAGATTTGGAGAACAGATTGCGACAGAATAACATTAGGGTCCGGGGGTGCCGTCGAAGGAAGAGGGGTCGGACGTTACAGGATATTTGCAGGCCCTTTTCTGAGAGATCCTTGGAGAACCGGCGGACTTTGAAATCCGCACAGATAGAGCACACAGAGTGGGACCACCACGCAGGACCACTGCCCCCCCCCCCCCCCAGACATCTTAGCTTTTTTACCGGACTTCCCTCTCAAAGACCGTATCCTAAAAGCAGCCAGGAAGCAACAACCCCTCAGGTGCCGCTCCAAAAGCGCAAAGCATTCAAGATCGGCACATACTTCCTGAGGAGCAAAGAGGTTCCCTACTCCTGAGGACACACGTTCCGCCTAATCTTTAAATGGGCAAGCACCCGACGCCAGCTACGCTCCCTTCCAGAGACATGCACCCTGCTGGGCATTAACCAGGAGGAAGACGCCGCGCCATCTAAAACTCCATGGAGGCCTGCTGGGGATGGTTGGCAGTTTGTCCCTAAACGACGGTCATCGATGCCAACCTTGAAACCAGATGCACAGACCATTCAAAGAGAGATGGTTAATGCCATCCAGGAAGTAGTCAGAGACACTGCATCCACAGAATGAGTATCTCCAAGGGGGAGAGCACTTCAGCTTTGACATGGCACGGGTCTGGGGGGTGGCGGGGGGGGCAGCGGGCAGCGACGTGGCTGCACATTCCAGTAAGTACTTTACCATACCCCTGCACTGCGACATAGGCAGGTCTGGGACAGTGCCATTTCGTTGGATACTGAGTTGGGGTTCGGGTAGGGGGCGGAGGAGTGGGGTGGGATAAGTTGAGGCAAGGGGGTGAGGTTGGGGTGTTGCGGGGTGGGTTGTTGTTCTGGGAGGGGAGTCTCTCCATTGTCTACAATATTTTCAGTTTCTATTATTTTGGCACGCTTCTCAGAGGTCCGGAGACACCTTGCCCACCAATGACACACTCCAACCTCAAGGTACTTACCCTTAATGTAAGGGGGCCCAACAACCCTATAAACTTGAGCTGTCCTATCACTCTTAGAGCATTCTTCAGCCGATATGTGTCTCCTCCAGAAGGCCCACCTGCTACCCAAAGACCAACACCGCCTCAAGACGCGCTCCTTCCCCACGCACCTTTTCTCCTCTTCCCTCCAAAAAAAGGCAGAAGTGGCAATATTGGTGTCCAAATCTTTTAAGGGCAGGGCTCTCCAACGGGAGGCGGAGATAAGAGGGCGACTATTAGTCTATCACTTACTGGTGGCGGGACTCACGGTACTAGTGGGCTTGGTATATACACCCAATGAAGGTCAAGAAATTTTCCTCCATACAGCCCTAGCGGCAGCTATGGCCAACACGGAACGACATTTGGTGCTGGGGGGCGACCTTCACCTGGTTTTTCACAACGTAGCTGATTGCTCTTACCAGAGAACGGGACAGGTGGGGGCTCTCTCCAAGGCGGGACACACCCATCTACGCGACCTAGGCCTCACTGACTTTTGGAGACACCTCCACCCACATAGTACAGCTTACACCTACCACTCTCGGGCCCACAAATCTTACATCAGGCTTGACTATTTCCTCTGCACCTTCTCACTGGTACAACGCACGCACGAGGTAGATATTCTGCCAGCCTCATTGTCGGACCACTCTCCGGTAGTGGCCACGTTTCTCCTGCCGGCCACCCCGAACCCACAACAACACTGGCGCCTTAGGGACACCCTTCTCCACACCCCCTCGACGGTAGAACGGATCAAAGCCACTATTACACAATTCTTGACCCATAACAACAACACCGACACCACACGGTCCACTCAGTGGGCTGCCCTTAAGGCCGTCCTTCGAGGGGAATTCATATCAATCGCCACAGCCAACAATAGAGAGCGGGCGCAGAAGAGAGCCGAAATAGCGCAACGTGTGGTGGAACAAGAACAAATGCACCAACGCACGGGAGCGGCTCGGGCATGGCGTCAGCTCTGCACGGAGAGGAAGATGTTACCCGCCTTAGATCAAGACACTGCAGAATACGGAGCACTTCGCCTCAAATGGGCCTACTATGCAGGAGGGGATCGGTGCGGACGGCTACTGGCGACCAAACTGCGGGATTCACTACAGCGACAGGGAGTACAGGCCATAAGGACAGACGGAGGGGACCTAGTCTTGGACGACGCAGCTATAACCGAAACGTTTGGGGCATTTTATCAGTCTCTATACGCAGGCGACGCTCTGGACCTGCAGGCGGGCCAGACTTACCTGCAAGGTGCACGTCTCCCATCTCTAACCCCGGCCGAGGCAGACTTTCTGGACAGGCCCATAGGTCTGGAGGAGGTAGTGTCTGCGATCTTGCGCCTAAAACTCGGGAAGTCGCCCGGCCCTGATGGGTACCCCGCAATCTTTTACAAAACATTTTGTCACCAAGTGGCTCCTGTCCTTCGGGAACTTTTTAACTCCTTCGCTGAGCCTGGGGCGATCCCCGCAGAACTCCTAGAAGCAGCAATGTTGGTTATACCGACACCAGGCAGAGACGCGACCCGCTGTGGTTTGTATCGGCCGATCTCACTGCTGAATGTTGACTTCAAACTATATTCGGGAATCCTAGCGAGCCGCCTGGCACCTTACATGCAACAGCTAGTGGAGCCAGACCAGGCAGGTTTTATACCTCAGTGGCAGACTAGTGACAACACCAATAGGGTCCTCCTTCTCATTGAAGCCGGGTCACGAACGAGACCGGGCTGCATGCTCCTCCCTATCGAAAAGGCATTCGACAGAGTGCATTGGCCCTACTTAGAACAGGTCCTGCACCTTTTTGGCTTTGGAGAGGTACTCTATACTCGCATACTGAACTGCTACAAGCAGCCCAACGCCACGGTGCGAGTCAATGGACACACCTCCTCCTGCTTCACGATCGGCAGAGGGACCAGACAGGGCTGCCCGCTCTCCCCTATTCTGTTCGCCCTCAATATGGAACCTCTGGCGCAGAGAATCTGGCAACCCGCCCTCATGAAAGGCATTCAGTTCGGAGGGGATACCCACAAAATTAGCCTCTACGCTGATGACATTCTGCTCTCCCTCACCGACCCAGTCCAGTCTCTACGCGCGCTATTTATTGAGCTGCACAGCTTTGCGCTCGCATCTGGGTTCAAGATCAGCTCCAACAAATCAATAGCCCTTAATGTTTCTCTAGCACCAGAGGCGCTAGCCGAGGTACAGGAGGAACATGACATACAGTGGTCAGCCACCACAGTCCCCTACCTGGGAATCCTCTTGGGCTTCACACTCCCGGCCACCAGCGAGGCAAACTATGCCAGGTTATGCACACAACTTCGAGGGGAACTTCGGAGATGGAAACACCATTCCCTCTCCTGGCTGGGGAGGATAGCCTCCACCAAAATGACTCTTTTGCCGCAGATTTTATATTTGTTTCAGACCCTTCCCTTACGGCCACCGAAGAACTGGATTCAGCAGACGCAGTCTGAACTGGTGCGCTTTATCTGGCAGGGCCATCGCCCGCGCTTCAAACATGATATCGCGGTCCTTCCACCGGGCCACGGCGGAGTGGGGGTACCGGATCACCAACTTTATTTCTACGCGGCGCAACTCAGGAGCCTGGTGGAATGGCATCAATTAGAATATGGTAAGCACTGGCTCTTCCAAGACCAAGCTGTAGCGGGAATGCTGCTCCAGGGGGTGCCCTTTCTCCCGAGACGACACCGGCCGCCGAACCTTTACGCATCTCAGATCACGGGCACGGTCATTGAGGTGTGGGACTGGGTTGCCACCAAATACGATTTGACCTCCTTCCCCTCCCCCATGACACCAATACTCGCCACCCCCGACTTTACACTGGGTCTTAACCCGAAAGCATTCACTACATGGCGACACTCCCCTTGCAAATCCCTGGGTCATCTTTTTAATTTAAATGGTGTGCTCTCCTTTCAACAAGTAAAGGAGGACTACGGCCTCACAGAAGAAGACCGGTTAACATACCTACAGGTTCGCCACGGGGTGCTCCACCCTGAAGTCAAACCCGGGGCACAACTACACATCACCCCCTATGAGAAATGGCTGGTCACCCGCACATCCGAGAAGAAACTGATCTCCGACTTGTACCAACACCTCCTCCTCACGAACATTTACACACATAGCGCTGGCAGGTGCAGATGGGAGCGGGAATTAGGAAGATCCCTTACACACAAAGAATGGAGTGGCATCTACCATAGAGCGCGACATTCCGCATACCACGCTGGACTGACAAAAACTCTGACTAAGGTGGCCACCTATTGGTACCATACACCAGAACGCCTCCACCAATTTGACCCACAGATCAGTGACCGATGCTGGAGAGGGTGTGGGGAGCTGGGCACATTAGAACATCTGCTGTGGAGCTGTGACCGCCTCCAGGGGTACTGGGGCACGATATTAGATGACATAGATGATCACTTGGATACACAACTCCCCCGATTCCCCGCTTACATCTTGCTAGGACTGCCCAACATCCTGATGTACCCCCTGAAGTCCCAGAGAGGTCGTCTCATTGTTATAGCGCTAGGGGCAGCCACACAAAATATTTTAGCACACTGGAGGACACCACAAGCCCCCCCCCCGCACATGGGCTGGCTACATAGGTTGTGGATGGTGTTCAGCATGGAGAAGCTGTCCCTGGTGCAGGCTGGGCGGGGTGAGGAATTCCCAGAATTGTGGCGCCTCTTCTTGACTTTACTCACCAAAGAAATTCGTTAATTGACCTGCCTTAGGTACTTGAACCTTCTCCGATTGGCAGACACACCAATACCGGACCAGAAGGCGCCCAAGCGCAAACTGAAACCCAAGCACTGAGGATCAGCTCATTTGCTTTTCCTTTCCGTCATACAAAGGATATCTTTTTGTTTAGTGGACAAGGGAGAGAGGGAGGGGGGAGGGCGGGGCTATTATGTTTTGGGGTGTTACAAGAGATCCATATCACGGATTGGCTTCGTTTTGCACCGGAAATACATGCTTCTGTCGCACTGGAGCCTACTTTGCCTTGCTTGCATGACCGCCCGAGGTCTCTGTATCTTGTTCCTTTTGAAATTTCAATAAAAGATTTAAACCATAAACAAGGTAATCCTACAATGATAGACAAGTTTTTTTCCAGATATAGAAGATTTCATGTTTTCTCCAAGCACAAACGCTGACTTTTGAATTTGGCACACAGTGCCGTTAGAGACTTCCGCTTGCTTGAATATTGATTTCTCTAAGAAACTCATTATTATGCATGAACATCTATTCCCTAGGGGTTCATTTATGACATTCATACGCCCGACTCTTACGTCAATGCTGGCATTCATAAACACCTTCAAGGTATAAATATACCTTCACTTGCTATGGCAAAGCACGGTGTGGTTTGGTGCAATTCGACTACCTACTTGCATGACGCAGCTCACCACAGCAAGTCGCGAAGGAAGCCAACTCCCCAGCTGACGCACTGACCAGAAGCTGTCATCCTCCTGCCGAGAAATCCAGTTCCAGGGTTTCTGACTCCCCTTGCGTGGTGTTGGGAAATCGAGTCCCGAGAAAGAGACATCAACCTCTCTCATTCTAAGGTATAGAGCTAATTAGAACCTAGAGATACCTTTGGCAATTCTTGGCAGAACTAAACTATAACTAAAGACAGCACCTACTTCTTCCCTCATACAAGACCTAGGTTAGGTACACTAGGGTAGGCATATTTTTGAAGCACCAGTTGAGTATTTTAGCCTGTGTTATTTATGTATGTATTTTTATATACATTATAGCAACAGACTATGCTATTACAGTATTATTTTATATTACTGTTCAGGCTGTACGCATTATACTTCCCATTCTGTCTAACAATTGTAGCAGTTCATATCTCTTGCATGAGAAATAAGACTGTTCAATAAACCCTTTTATTGAAACGCCCGTCTTTCTATTTCTATGCAACTCTGTAGAAATGAAGCATGCACGATTGACTGAGTGAAATAGTTATCTATTGTTACCACGACTCTGAAGACTCTGAAGATATTGTTCCAGTTCTAGGGGAAACAAAGTTGTCATGTTTATGCGATTGTCAGAGACTAATCCCGTCTTGTTTATTTGAGAAAGTTTCTATTAACCTCTGAGTTCGCTGGCACACACAATTAAGTTTAATATACTCGATAGAGGCATATGACCTCAGTCTTATGTAAAATCTATAGTGTATAATTCCTGTCTTAATTCCTCCGTCCCTGGTCTCTCCGCCTCAGCACAACTTAGCGCTTGGACGCCCCCGGGCAGCAATCGCGCTCAATAAATTTATTTTCATTTCATTTTTATAATATTCCAATGTGCAGAGCCTGTTGGGAATATAGGAACTACACTACATAGAGGGTCAGGGTGTTTCTACCCTACCCCCTTTTTGTGTTTTGCACATTTGCTTTTCTCTTTTCTTGTGCCTCGGTTCTACCGAGGCACAAGATGTCCGCCAACACTTCCTGGTTTGGAGTGTTGACAGCCAATTAGCATAAAGCTCGTGATCGAGATGGTGCCCGGATCCTGCGCGGCTCTATATATCTAAGCTTTTTTAATTTTGATTTTCTCAGCAACTACTGAACGGATTTACACCATTTAACAAAAAGGGATTTTTCTGAACCAAGGGCTACAGTTTTGCCAAATTTGGTGTAATTCCGTTCAGCAGTTCGGGCTGTAGCCGTGTCTAAAGTTTCCTATGGGTAAAACACTTTGTGGGACCCCCCTTTTCAAGAGAGGAGCGGACTGGAGCGCCTCATAAGTTTTGAATATTTTGCGAAGATTTGTCTATCGGCGCCAAAGTTATTGATAATAGAAGGTTGCGATTTTTCTATGGTAACTAGGTCCTAACTATAACTACCTACTGGCGACCGCCAGAAGGTAATAGCTGTTATACATTTTGGACACCAAGAACTAAGTAAGAAATATGGTTGCTTTTGTAGAAGTCTTTCATTCGTCTTGCTTTTTTCTGGGGCGTGATTATGTCTTCAGAGGTTACAGTCATGGCAAATTGGTGGTCCTAGGTTTATTCAGCAATATAAATGTTCTCAGGTTACAGCCAAGACGTGTTTCATTGTGTTCTGGCATGGAAGCCCAGGCCTTTCTCAAGCCTTTGTGTGATTATTGCTAACTGTGATCCTTTGGTATTAACTTTAATACTGTCTGACTGAATTGAGGCATATTGGTCCTGGGCAGGCAAAAATCATGATCTGGTCTGTAGGTCAATCGTATCTTAATTTCTCGCAAAGACAAAAAAAGTAGACAATTTGATGTTCCCAGGCAGCTGTAAGGGAATGAAAGTGTAGTGATTTTTTGATGATCTTGCAACGAGGCATATCTCTGGTATTAGCTATGGATCTCCTATGTATATATCCATCAGCTAGGAGCCACTCCAAATGTAAAATTCGGGTAGTGTACTCCTTTCTCATTTACAATTGTTAGATATTAAATAGCTGTTTCAAGAGCTTGTCTTTAGTTTAATCATAAGCATTTTGTGTGGAAATGTAGTCCTCGTCCAGAATGTTCAAGGCTCTGATATTATGCCTACGAAGAAATGTAAATGTAAGGAAAGCCATTTCAGAGAATATGATCCCATAGGGGCACGGAAGCAAATGTGTGTTAAGTGTAAATGTTCAAGAAAGATATCAGCTTTTAATGTGAGTTTAAAATGGTGGTATTCTTGCCCAGGGTCTAAAGTAAGAACATAACACCCCCTCCCTGGACGTTAGATGACGAAAAAGCTTCCTAAAACACATGCTAAAATATAATAAAAGCAATGTGTTCCTAGATATTAAAACCATAAAGTAAGCCTAAATTATATGTAAATGTCATCTTAAGAGGCAAATAAAAATACTGCATTTAAAAGCAATTTAGAACTGTCAGTATTGTTTAAATGTTCTAAGAAGCAGGCAAAACATAGCCGTTTCCAGCTGCCGCAGACAATGTTTCTTTGGCACCACTCACACAAATTCCAATGAACTTACAAGTCCCAATCCACCCCCCTTAGCAGACGCTGAAGGATTGACAGTCAGTAATGCATCCATGGAGGACAAGCCAGGATCAAGGACTCCAGTAGCTGAATTATCCTAAAAAGGCTCATAATATGTGTTTAGTAGCAACGCCTATCACGCAGGGCATATTTGCAAGGTATTTTTTTATGGGAAACATAAGGAGATGATGGACGGAGTGCTGAAACTTTTCAGACACTCACCCCCAGTCACAGATCTGGGTTGAATTAATCATCGTTCTTTAGCTCACTTCACCACCCCAGTTCAGACTTGGCTATATGCAAATCAGTCTTGACCCTGTGCCTCATGGGAACAGTCCATCCCGAACTGCCAAGCCATGACTTACCTAGACTGCAAACAAGCATCCTGGGACTGGTTTCGGGCTAACAGCCCTCATCAGCCAGGCTAGCTTGAATCCAGTGGCAAAGTGAGGAGGGACCCATGTCTGGGCATACCCTGCCAACTAAGGGCGAACAAAGCAAACACAAGGAGATGATGGACAGAGCGCTGAAACTTTTCAGACACTCACCCCCAGTTACAGATCTGGGTTGAATACATCCTCGTTCTTTAGCTCACTTCGCCACCCCAGTTCAGACATAGCTATATGCAAATCAGTCTTGACCCTGTGCCTCATGGGAACAGTCCAGCCCGAACTGCCAAGCCACGTCTTCCCTGGACTGGAAGCAAGCATCTTATGACCAGTTTTAGGGCATCACCCCTCACCCTCCAGGCTAGCCAGAATCCAATGACAAAGTGAGTCCAGGACCCACGTCTGGGCCTACCCGGTGCACTAAGATTGAGAAAGCAAAAGACTCACAGATGATGGAAGAAATGCAGAGCAAATAAAAAATTCACCCCCAGTCAAGAGAACTGGGTTAAATCCATTGTTCTTTTGCTCACCATGCCTCCCCAGGTTAGACATAGCCATAACCAAATCAGTCTTGGCCTTGTTCCTCATGGGAACAGTTCAAACCCAACTTCCAAGCCAGGTGCTCCCTGGACTGGAAACAAGCATCTTAGGAAGGATGGTTTTATGGCATCACCCCTTATCAGCCAGGCTAGCCTGAATCCAGTGACACAGTGCACCCAGGACCCACATCTGGACATACCCGGTGCATTTAGGGTGAGAAAACAAAAGACACACAGATGATGGAAGGAATGCTGAGCAAATCAGTCTTTCAACCCCAGTCACGAGATCTGGGTTAAATCCATTGTTCTTTTGCTCACCATGCCACCCCAGTTTAGACCTAGCCATATGCTAATTAGTCTTGACCCTGTTCCTCACAGGGACAGTCCAGCAAGAACTGCCAAGCCAGATCCTCCCTGTACTGGCAACAAGCGTCCTGGGACCAGTTTCGGGGTAACACTCCCCATCAGCCAGGCTAGTTTGAATTCAGGGGCAAAGTGAGCAATGACTCACGTCTGGAAATACCCTGTCAACTTATGGCGAACAAAGAAAACATAAAGAGATGATGAATGGAGAGGGGAATCTTTTCAGACATCCCAGATGTCAATGGTTAATTGGCGAGTAGGGACTTTCAGGAAACAAAAATAAAACTACTGGGGAAAGTCATTAATTAAGTACCCAAAACTAGAACGTTGGTGGCCCCATGTCATACGGTTCATACTATCTCAAGAAGACTGTGTGTTTTGAACAACATAAACGTCAATACAGTGCAGGACTGAGTCCATGCACACCATCATGATATGTTGATCTTAGACCTGGCTAGCTTAAAGAGCACCACCAGGACTCCTAACCTGGTAAGGTAACAGGTGATATATGCAACCTTCGAACATGACAACCCTGACTCCTCAAGGAAATCGTGGCAACAGATCTAAACCATTTCATTTAGTAACTCATGAATGCCCAAAAAGACACAAAAAATACTCAAACTGGTATTTCAAAGATTTATTGAAGCAGTAAGATTCTTGTGTAAAATACGTGCACTGCAATGATTATTAGAAGGAAACAAAACAGAGTAATCAACATCACAAGAATGGTAATGAAAATGAAAAAATTGTAAATTGATACTTGTATAGCTCACTACTCACCCACAAGGGTCTCAAGGCGCTTGTACGAATACCGCTGTGGATCCCATCCTGGCTTTCCCTGTGAGGCGTCCACTCCTGGGCACCCCCAAGGTGGAGGCCAGGCATCCTTAGCATTGTGGGGGCCGTTGTGGAGATTAAGCAAGCTATTGCCCAGAGTGGGACTCCATGATTGGAATAGGCACCGAGGCAAGAATTATCAGGGCTGTGGAATTTTTGAGCCCAAGACCCGTGGAGGCGGGATATTGAACCCTGGTCCCGGGTTAGATCTCTGCATCAGGGTCTGCCGCTCTAACCATTGAGCCACACTTCTCCATGAACAGTTCACCCATTGTGCTGTTACAAGGTTTATATGCTTTCATATAATTATAGTTATTCTCCTACCTAGTGCTCACTATCCTAGTGTGCCTAGGGTGGGTGTATCAGCCAGAATCCCTTAGTTTGATCTAACTCCCCAATTATCTGTGGGTATGATTTATCTGGGAGCCCGTCTTGGTGTAGAGCAGGGCACCACCCCTTCCAGGAGGTAAACAGGATTCAGGTGGGCTTGAATTCCAGCATGGGACAGTGTCAACGAAAATGCTCATTTATATAATAAACTTCACCCATGTTACCATGCCAAAGCCTGAGTCAGGCCACCATTACTGGTTCTACCCTTCCTGGTTCTATCCTTCCAGAGCTATCACTGAGCGGACAACAGCAAACATCAACATTTTGCGGAGTGAACTTAGTCCTCGCACAGAATGTTCAAGGCTCTGAAAATATGTCTATGAAATGTGAATGTAAGCAAAAGCCATTTAAGATAATATTATCCCATGCGGGATGTTAACTTTAAAAGTGTTACAAAGGCAGTGCCAGCGTTCACAGGAAGCAAGCCAGGGGTCACAGCTGTGACCCCTGGTGACAACTAAATGATGTCCATGAATAAAGAATTCAGGGGGAAACAGGAATTCGGGTGTCGATTTCCCTTATATTCCTCATTTCCATGATTATTTTACTTGGACAGCTTATCTACTTCTAAGCAGGTGGATTCTCTGGATAAACCACAAAAGATCTGCAGGCTCCATTACTAGCCATATCAGAATTAAAAGCTTGTTATCAAAGAGGGCCAATATTCTGTATATGTAGATGTGCTGCTTCCGTCTACAGTAGGAAGATATTAACATGTAAGAAATCTGTAAGCAGAGATTCGGTTCCAGATAATTATTTTGGAGGAGGGTAATCAGAGATGTCACAGCCTAGCTGTTCATTATGCTGAAGTATTTTCAATTATGTGGCACTGTCTCATTTGGCTGCGGCTGACTGGCTCTTATTTATGGAATTAACGCTACACTGAGTTTCACTGAATTTATGAATATATTCCCCCACGAACATGTTCATTTTGGAGCAGAAAGGCATACTTTAAACATGGCTTGAATTTGATATGCAATCGATGTGGTCTACAGTCATGTGACCAAAATGCTTTTGCAGTGCAAATCGGTGTCTTGAGTGACCTCTTTTGAAGCAAGAATGCCCAAACTGCTTTGCAAATCATCCAGTCGTTGTGCAAGTAAATCAGCTGTGAAATGCAGCCTGGGCTATTATCATTAGGAAACGACCCATCAAGGATATTGTAGTTATTTTTTAGAATGGCGGATTTTTAGACCGAGTGAAGTTGTCAGCGGTGACAGTGACGGCTCGAATTACTCATGGGTGCTCTACTTTACCGTGTAGGGCTGCGACCGTAAAGGCATTCAGTGCAGTGGAATTATTGTCATGAATACATTCCGACCGGTCCGGAAGGAGCCATTGTTTTTTCTCCACTTCACACAGAAGTTGCTTGCCTCAAAAACAGCAATTTCAATAACACTGCGTGCATTCCTTGAGAGAACAAAATCCGAGTACCACAACATTTGGGGCGATAATAATTTGAGAATTCTACTAAAGGGGTTTCAGACCAAGCATGACACTGGACAGAAAGACAAACACACCTAGACAGACAGGAAGGCAGACAGAAAGATAGGTAGGTAGGTAGATAGATAGGGGAGTACCTGCCGTGCGGTGACGTGGGGAGAGGGAGGGGAAGGGTGAAGGTTAATAATCTATGGATTATGGAGGTTAACAGGTAAGTAAACATATAAATAAATAAAACAAATTTCGTTGCGCGCACTGCATTGCATTTGGGGAACGCTGCATTCTTGGACATGCTGTCCATCGCTACACAATGGACAGTAGTTTGGGCGCACCAATCCATTTGGAGTGAGAGTGACAGGGTGTAACCAATCGGCACAAAGCAGGATACAGTTCAGCAGGGATTGAGCACGCCTCCTGCAACACTTACCTGGCACTGAAGAAGGCCTAACGGCCGAAATGCATTTGCCTCTGTGAATTGTGAAATAAGCGTCCTCCTCGATGTTCCCTCGCTGTGGCTTCCTCTCTTTTCTTGTAAAGGAGGGTTTGTGGACAGTTTCAACGTGTTTGCCAGTGACACATTTCTGGAAGCCCCCGCATCGCAAGTTGGCTCTTGTTTCATTGGCGTGGGCGGCTGCGGCTGTTCGTATGCTTTGCCGAGGTATCGGATTTCTAGAGCCCACCTTTAATCTGGGAAGAAAACAAGCAATGCTGAGGCAATTCTGTCTCACACCGGGCCTGATGCATTGCCATTGGGGCCCTCGTTTTACAGACTCCCGGATGCGAGGTTGGTGCGTTGAGGGGACCTGAGGGGGCACTTTGTCTCCTTAAACACATTAGGAGATTGGCAGTGTTCTTTTCCTAAAGCTATCTGTAGAGACTCATCGAGCTAGTTGGTATTAACCCATTCCAGCATCGCCCGGTACCTGAAAGCTGCATTCTGGGACATGCTGTCCATCGCTACAGAATGGACAGTAGTTTGGGCGCACCAATCCATTTGGAGTGAGAGTGACAGGGATTAACCAATTGGCACAGAGCGGGATACATTTCAGCAGGGATTGAGCACACCTCCTGCAACACTTACCTGGCACTGAAGAAGGCCTAATGGCCGAAATGCATTTGCCTTTGAGAATTTTGAAATAAAGCGGCCTCCTCGATGTTCCCCTGCTGTGGCTTCCTCTCTTTCCTTGTAAAGGAGGTTTTGTGATATACAGATTACCATGTGATATGGTCCTTTAGTGCCATCGAGGGGTTCCATGAATTTCATGACCGCAAAACCCAAAGCAGAGTCATTTTGAGGTGCCAACTGCATAGGTCACGTATCAAACAGTTATGACATGCATAATCTATAATAGGAAGTCTTCAGTGCAAACTAATGGGCAGCTTTTTGTCAATATGTTTATCAAATCGCTCTTCAAATATGTCTCAATCTTAACCAGCTTAGGCAGATTTCGTGGCATTCATGGAGATCAGCTTCTAATGAACTATTAAATTTCCTAAGAAAAAGATTATTTAAAGATCAAAAGGAAGCTGAAGTTAGTTTTACTTCAAGACTTTCGTCTCCTTTAGCCCTTTCTATTGGACACTCAACGGCTCCACCCCAAAAAAATCATTCGGCTCCACTCTACTATTGAGCACAGTCACTTTTACCTGGGTCTCTTCTACCAGCACCACCTCTCCTTAGACAAAGAATTTTGTTCTGAGGTTCTTTGGTGGTTTCCACTGTATTGGAGTGGAATGGCATGGTCATCATTGGTTCTTACCCAGATTTTGTCTTCCAGTTCGACACAGCAAAATTGGAAAATGAGGAGCAATGCCAGATATTAACTAAGGCCTCAGGGCTCCTCTGTGTCAATAGACTGCAATTACTTGCCAGCACCTTTGCCATCATGAGTCTGGCCAAAAGAAAAATGTACTGCTCTGTCCTTTGCAAGCTTGACAACTGATCATAGTAGACTCATAGTAGATCATAGAGACTCTGTATTTATCCCTAGGAGCATTTGTGGGTAACAAACGTTAAGCCTGTTATGAGTGCTTTCAAGATATTTCAATTCAGTGGCAGTTTGGTACTCTAAGCATCTCCAGTATGGAAGTGAATTGCGAGCTTCAGAAGTTCATGAGGTGTCATCAGGAACACCAGGCCAGGGCTACAAATGCTTTCTCCAGGACTGATTAGGTCTTTGTCCTTATGCCTTCAATTGTTTCTCCCACCACCCAAGGATAGCCTCCTCTCCTTGACAAGATTTGCCTGCAAGAATTCCATGATCATGCTGGATTGGATATCCTATATGTGACTTCCTCATCTCCTAGAACTGGTGGTGGATTTTCTTTGCATTCTGACTTTGTTCAAAGGTCTACCACATAACCTGTCCTTACAAGTTCACTTGCATCTCCTTTATTGGTTAATCTGCACAGATCTACATAAAGGTTAGGTCTTTCAATATTATAGGAAGTCTCTGCCAATAAACCCTCACTTCAATGAATTAAATATGCCAATCAGCCTGCTCGAGTAATTTGGCATTACTTGGGCTTGGAACTTGATGTGAACTCTCTTGTTCTGCTTCATTCTTCCCATTTAAATTCCCTTTAAGCTCTTTGCCTAGGGTTTATCCCATCAAACTTTCAACTTCTCACTCACTGGTCCCTTTTTCCTCCATATGTACAGATCTTCTACTGTGTATTCATCTATGACATATCTTTGGTTATTTGATGTTTATTCCATTGACTTCCCATGGTACCTCTTTCTTAAGACTCATCTCTTTCAGATAAAACTCGGACATCCCATCCTTTGTCCCTTTCCAGCTAGTTGTAATTAGCAGAGTTGCTATGTCCTATATATTGGCCCTGACAAAAAAAATCATCTTATCATGTAATTTACTTCTCTTTCTCTCTCAGCAACTTTAATTTTTTCAGAAAGTACCTATCTGGGATGAAGCTAATAAGAGCTTGATACTATGACCAGCTTTCCATTAGTAAGCAACACAACCCTAACTTGTTGAGTTTGTGAGGTTATTTCTTCTGCCACAGTTGATGTTTTTGTTATTGGACCAACAGAACTACAAAAAACAAGGGGGCATATTACCAAGCAACAGCTGCGGCGATTTTTACCGCAGATAAACCTTGGTAATACCAAGGTTTATCGCAAATGCGATAAAAATCTGAAATAATGCATGAATATCGCTGAAAAGTCCGCGATATTCAGGCATTACCGAGCTAATGCTCTTAGCCATTTTATCCACCTACCATTGGATAACATGGATAAGAACTGCTCACGGGCAGGTGTTAGCTGTTGGAGATATTCGCGCTGGTAATAGGAGATAGCGATATTAGCGACTGTTTCCAGTCGCTAGCATCTTGGCACGCCCACTTTGCATGTCATTAGTGATAAATATCACTGACATGCAAAGCGAGGCCTAAGATGGTCGCTATCTCCTGCTAGCTGTCGCTAACTGGTGTTAGCGACAGCTAGGTAATAGGGAGATAACTTTATCTCCACTTTCTTGGCTTTTAAAGCAAAAAAAGCGGAGATAAACCCCCTTGATAATATGCCCCAAGATTTGTATATTATACTTGCCTCATTGTGTTCAATAGAATCTCCACTTTCCCAGCTTGAAAATTCCCTGCTGTGCAGGATGAAATGGCTAGTGTTAGAAAATATGAGCAATTTAAATTTTTTAAATGTATTGTCCCACTGTTGAAAACATGTTTCTCCTTTCTGTGAAGGCACTGGAAAAATAGGGAATGTTGGTGCACTTTTCCACAACACTGTCTCATGTAGGTGTAACATATATGTGCTGAACACTAGAAAACAAATTTGAAAATGTTTGTGAACTATTGTTCATTTGAAATGAAGGATTCGATTGTGAGTGCCTCATGAAATTTCAAAATGATATGTTTTTCAGATTTTACAGACAGTGGGATTTTTTCACCAGATACATTTTGGCAGAACAAACCTGCTGAAATGTAACAGCAAAAAAATATTAGGTAAACACCGGGACAAGCATTTTTGGGTTATGCCCTATTTTCAGGGGAAAACTCAGATTTACAATTCAATTCAAAAAACTTTATTTCAGTAATACTGCCATAAAAGCACAATAAAATATCACATATATATATATATATTTTTAAAGATATCTCAGCATAAGATAGCATTTTACAAGGTGTAAACAATTACAATAGTTACTCTCACATTTAAACCCTTGATATCAGAGGCTATACAATACAATATGAATGGAAGAGCTGCCCCACTAGAAATTAACCCTTGGTAACTTTTAGGGAGAAATGAGCATCATAAATAACAGTCTCTAAAATCAAGCAAAAATAATACCATCATAAAAATAGTAAAAATGTAAGTGTAAAAAATAAATAAGCTAGCGGGGAGGTGAAAGATTACAACATCGATTAATACCTTTTAAAATCAGGAAATTGACCAGTAGGAAAACAACGCCCTCTAGTACTTAATCCAAACATCTCACTAAAGTTCTGCGCTTGCACCACATTGCAAATAAAAGTTTTGCTATGGCAACAACAACAACCGGGTGCTTATCATGCTTTAGTATTCCTTAGACCTCTCTGTAGTTTCTTGCTCCTAAATTCTTACAGAGTTGGAGAATCTATTTCGATCTGGACAGATGGTACGCTCAACAAAAAAAGATCACCTGGATCTCCGTCCCTTCATTCTCGTTACACCCGGGACATAACAATTTGTTGGCTCCCACCCACTTATTAGTAAATGCAAAAAGGGGGAGCGTCCCGTGCCTGAATTGAACAAACAATTTCTTAGCTACAAGAGGTTGTATCATGTCTAAAGCTGGCTCCAGAGTGTAATGCAATTTCACATCCAGAAATCTAGAGGTTAGACTAGATGACTTGTTTGATTGCAAGATTGTTGTCAGTCTAAATTCCTTCAAGGCAGAGGTTAGTGATTTTTTGGAGATAGCAGAACAAGTCTCCTCAGGTGCAGACCACAGATCATTTCTCCCTATTTTACGAGCTTTTTCCCGAATGAATGACAGCCAGGGAATCTTACCTGCCCCCAAGGTTGACATGACTGACTTCAGTTCCTCTCTATAGTCCACCAACACAGGCGTACTCCATAACCGACGACAATAGAGTAGTGGACGGGAGGCAATCAGGTCAGCAATGGGAGGAATTCCCAAGTCCATCCTCAGTGGGATTAAGGGGGTACTCTGGGGTAAGCCCAATAAATTCCTTAGAAAAATCTGTGGACCCAATTCCATTCTCTCATTCAAAGTAAGACCCAAATAATCAAAAACAGGCACCCTTTCTAGGGATCTAAAATCCATTTTGGGGTGGGGACAATTGGTGGAATCGGCATGGAAGACCATATACTTTGTTTTCGAAATGTTGACTCCAAATTCCATTTTTTGCAAAACACGCTGAATTCATCTAAGACACGCTGCATCCCTTAGGTGTTTTAGATAGGAGCAGCGTGTCGTCTGCAAACATTAAAGCTGGAATTCTGCGATTAGCAAGTTTTGGCGAATCTATATCTTTGACGGCTAAAAGTTCATTTATAAGCCCATTTAGGAAGAGGGAGAAAAGAGTTGGTGCGAGCACACAACCTTGTCTCACTCCCTTCTCTACAGGGAACGGTGCAGAAAGTTCCCCGCTTTTCCCAAATCTTATTTTGGCAAATGTCCCTTCATGTAAGCGTTTAAGCTGTTGGCAAAGATAGACTGGGGCCCCCATTTCAAGCAAAAGGTCCAAAAGTTGGTCTCTGTCTACCATATCAAATGCAGATTTGAGGACCTCAAACGTTAGAAAGAGAGAGCCTCCCCCCAACAATAAAGTTTTCCAATAGATCAGTTGAAGTCTGAACAACTGGTCTATAGTGGAGGTTTTAGACTTAAACCCGCTTGCAGGGTGGTGAGTATATTATGGTCGTCCATCCAGTTCTGCAGTCTTCCCAAAAGGACCAGAGCAAAGATCTTTTGAGTTACATCAATGAGGCTGATGGGCCTATAATTTGCCGGGTCTAAGGGAGAGCCTTTTTTATGAATGGGAATAATCTTCGCACCTGCCCACGTTTGCGGGAGTGTCAGGCCACGGAGGATTGCATTAAATAGGCACTGCAAATATGGGCCCCAAAGCACCAATTCAGATGTAAACAGGTTTCCAGGGATCCTGTCCAGTCCGGGTGCCTTGTTTGGGAGAACTTTGGACAGGGTCACTGTAACCTCAACCAATGAACAGGGGGGTATATCTACCCGTGGTACTAGAATAAGGTCAATGGTGGGCAGCCCCATCGCAATGACTCCAACTCGAGGCTTGGAATACAACGGTTCAAAATGGGAGCGCCAAACCTCCTCCCCAAGGTTTGGTTCGATGGCATTCCTGCCCTCGGGTGTTCCATTTTTCACCAAGTTCCAAAATCCTCTAGTGTCCTTGACTTCCAGGGCTTTCTGCATTGCCTGCCATCTGTCAATTTCCCATTCCGCTCTTGTCTCAAAAATACATTTTTTAAAAGAAGCTCTAGCCTCCCTTATTCGTACAGAGTCACCCTGCCGCAAGTGGGTCAGCAGGGCGTTCTTTGCCTCTTTACATGCCCTGTTGTACCAAAGGTTATTGGTTCTGTTAATGTTCTTTTTACGTGTTAATGCAGTAAAAAAGAACGAAGCTAGAGTATTAACCATAGCCACATGGTTTCCCCCATTGCTTCTAACAAATCAATGGCACCATTACTATCTGTGAGTATAGTTGACTTAACTAAAAAAGGTATGATCGAAATATACAGGGAAGCCTTCACCTCTGGGGATTGCAAAAAGGTACCCCAACAAATCCTTCTACCTGCATCAACATCAAACAGTGCAGGAGGAGGAGAGGTGGTCGCAACTTGTCCCTCTGCCGGATGATACCACTCCAGGGTTAACACCAACGGGTTGTGGTCACTTTTGGCGCGAGGCTGTACTAGAAAGTTTACAATCCTATGCCACATCTCCACATTGATCAGGGTATAATTTATTACGGACTATTGGCCAGTCCAATCAAAAGTGTTTTTCCCTGGGTTGTCGGCAGATAGGCGACCATTACATGCTCTCAAAGAATAGCTGAGAGTAAGGGTGATCAGTTGCAAAACTAGATTTACAGTTATTTCTCACATGCAATACACAAGGAAATATTATTTATCAGATGCCAAAATAAGATAGCAAAAACAAAGAAATGGTAATCAACACCTAGGAGGATATTAATATTAACCACTTTTGGATAAGATTTTCGTTATCACCTATCTGATAAAATCACTGGAATCTATGTTATAAAATACGTGAGCATGATTTACACTTTTGTAGAGAATTTGTTTGTTAGACTATGAAGGAGAGAGGCCAGTGTCTTAGGACTTCTAAAAGAAATTCTTGCCTCACCTTCCAAGTATGTGTCGAGTAGTAGGGTCTACCTCAGGTCAAATGAATGTGTACTAAATTTGTATCAACAAACCCAAGAGTAAGATATTTAAAAATTAAAGAACTTTAAAGTTCCTCAGCAAAGCTAGTTAAAAAGTCAGCCAAAAAGATGTATGATACAAAAATATCAGGCATAAATATAGTTTGACAACATTTTAGTGTCATCAATATTGTTTACAAAAATATTGCCCCATTACATTTAATAATCGAATATCTATACCCTATCGAAATGTATTTTTGAAAAAGACAATTACACCACAATAGTTATCACAGGTGATATTTTTGGCATTGCTGTTCTGATAAGCAACCAAAAGAGGTGCCACTAAATTATTCAAAGTGAACGACTAGTAACACCTATCTGATGACCCTGATGGAGAATTACTTAAGTGTAGCAGGAAGCTGCCCTACACCTTCCTCAGCTTGCGTCACTTGCTCTAATGTGGGACGCCATTGTATGCAACTAACACTATAGAGGTTACACAATGACACCATCCTGTATGAAGCACTCTTGATATCCTGGTCAATTAACATGTACACTAGAAAAATACAGAGCATCATACCCCCATCTGCCACAAAAACTGTCATTCAGATTCTCCAAATTTCAATGTATCATTCTACTCTCTATGACTCATCTTTAGTATTAGCATCAGACTTGGCCCTCTTTGCTTGGTCACCCTAAATGTTTTGCCTTCATCCCTCTTGTTTTATTAACCCGCTTTTGCTGGCTTTTCGGACTCTGTGCAGTTTACCACTGCTAATCAGTGCTAAAGAGCTTGTGCCCTCCCACTAAAACATAGTACACTTGGCTTACACCTGACTGGTACATTTAATTTACTTGTAAGTCTCTCTTATATGGTATCACATTTTCCGAGGGCCTGTAAATTAAATGCTACTTGTAGGCAGCAGCACTCATTGTGCCATCTCCTAAATGTGTCTAACACAACTCTATAATCAAAGCCAAAAAGACATTGGAAAATCACAAATTTTCAGTTGCCTCAGAGCCGTTGAATGCTTCCAAAATGGAAATACTCACATGTGACAATTGGAAAAATGATAACCCAGTTGCCTCCTGGCCTGACGATCTGGGCATGCCACCTGAACTATCTAAGGAAGTAAGAAACCTCGAAATTACCATGTACTCCAAACTATCAATAAATTCCCAAGTAGACAAACTAGCAAAATCAAGCTTTGTTGCTATAAAAACTCTGCAATGCTTCTTCCCCCACCTGGGATTTTCACACTAGGTCGAAGCTAATATCTCTCTTGTTCTGTCTAAACTTGATCATAACAATAGCCTCTACCACAAATCATCTTTAACAACTATGAAAAGACTAAACTCAGATTCAGAACTCTGCTGCCAGACTGCTCATATATAAAGCCACAAGCCCACATCGCCTCTGCCCTGAAAGCCCTATATTGGTTACCGGTAGCCAGAAGATCCACATTCAAGCTGCTTTGTATCACCCAAAAAACAATACATGGAATAGGACCGCTCTTCATCAGAAATAAAATAACTAAATACATTCAACAAAGGAACGTCCTCTCTAGACTAGCACCTTGCCTCAAAATCCCATCATACAAGAAAAAAAACATAGGTGGCACAACCTTCTCTGTTCCAGCAGCCAAACTATGGAACTTTTTACCCCCAGAAATAAGATCCATGGATAATTACCTTACCTTCAGAAGACTACTCAAGAGTTGGCTCTTCCCCACATAACCATCATGTATCTTTATATTTATTGTTTTACTTCTAATTCAGCATCTCCAATGCACTACCCTATATCTCACCTTTCTAGACTCTTCCTTCTTCTACCCCTCCTTGGATCATCTCAAACCTCCTTTACTCTTCAGATATCCCAAACAGTTCTTTCTGAACCCTTCCCTCTGAATATTTCTCCCTCCACCTCCCCTTTACTCTTCCCATGCCTCCTCCTACATCTTAGATCCCCCAAAAACACTTTCTAGATCCTTCCCTCTTCTATCCATCCACTATTCTTTTCAATCCAACTAACAGACTGACATGTCTACCACTCAAATTAATTTCGTATTTCCCTACTAATCCTGTTTGGGTTCTGTAGTAGTGTGCTACCATCGTTAGGCACGTCAATCCCTCATCAGGGGATCCAAGCACTACATAAATACTGTCCATTCCCTCTTCCATCCCTCCACTTTCTTTTTTCAATCCAAATCCAACTCACATGTTCACCGCTCAAATTAACTTCATATCTTCCTATACTATTTCACCACTAATCCTCTTTGGGTTCCGAAGTAGCATTATAATCGCCAAAAAGCACTTTGATACCTCGTCACGGGTAGTAATCGCTATATGAATACTATTACAATACCAATATAACCCTGAAGACTCTGAAAGAATGATTGTTATCCGATAAGCATTTGCTCCAGGTAAGTTGTGGAAGGATCAGGAGCCACAGTCTGTCTGTCTTTCCTGCTTAGGCCCACAAGCTGGATTATATATATATATATATATATATATATATATATATATATATATATATATATATATATATATATATATATATATATATATATATATATATATATATATATATATATATATATATAGACACACCTCCAACCGGTCACCGTGCAACAAACGCCTCATGCACGTTATATATATATATATTCACTGAAAAAACCATAGGTTTCACACCAGTTATAGTTAGCTGGAAATTTTACTGACATAAAACCATAGAAATTCCAACGTTATAGTTAGTTGGGCTCACTATAACAAGCGCGCCTGCAAAGCATTGCTGATGACGTCACATGAAATGAAATGAAATGAAATGAAATTAGATTTGTAGAGCGCATGGCTGCCCGAAAGCGTCCCAGCGCTTGCTTAGGGAACCCATCCTGGTATTCCCCTGTGAGATAACCCATTATTGGGCATCCCCAAGGTGAAAGCCAGGCATCCCGCTGCGAGGGGCCGTTGTGGAGATTAAGCAAGCTATTGCCCAGAGTTACAGAGTGGGACTCGATGATTGGAATAGGCACCGAGGCGAGAATTGTCAGGTCCGGGGGAAATTTGAGCCCAAGACCCGCTGAGGCGGGGAATTGAACCCTGGTCCGGGCCAGACCTCTGCATCAGGGTCTGCCGCTCCAACCACTTGAGCCACACTTCTCCACATATTACATCACTCATGACATCGTCAGTGACATCACTCATGACATTACTGATGACACCAGCCAGTGAATGTGTGTCTTTCTTTAAAATTAATATGTTTAATATTTGTATTTGTAAAGGTTGATGGAAGAATAAATGGTTAAATAAGTGTGTAAATGGATGTTTTAAAAAAAAATGATTGGTTAACTGCCTTATTAAGTGTATTTTATTTAATACATATATTAGCGAGTAACTTTTAAATATTGAAATATATGTATCAGTGTTTCACTTTGTGTATAAGTAGCTGCATGGGTTGGTGACTGACTCCTTGTTTGTATGTGTTTTGAAGACAGCATATGTGCAGGACTGTATGGGTGGATGAGTGTGTATATGTGTGTGTTAGTGAGTGAATGACTGTCTCACTATTGTGTTTTTTAGTAACAACATATATTTTAATCTAGTGTATGTGAGTTTTGATGTATATAAGTGAGTATATGTGAGAGTAAGAGATTGTAAGAGTTCCTGTTCAAATAAGTATATGTTTATATAAGTGATTGTTTAAGAGAGTAAGTATGTGTAAGTTTCCTTAGAAGTAAAGAGGTAGTGTGTGTATAGTTTTATATGCAAATAAATGGATGTTCAATAATTTATTTGCATGAGTGAGTATGTGTGTGAGTAACTTTTGGATGACTGTCGGTGTATAACAGGATGTAAAGATGTATCACTACATATGATGAGCGAGTATATGTATGAGTGACTATATAGAACTGTTTGTAAATGAGTGGATGTGTATATAGATGGTGGAATTACATGAATTGGTTGTTGTAACTGGTATGGGTATCTCCATTTTTTGAAAATTTTAGTTTCTATTTTTGAATATCTATTTCAAGGGTTACATTACAATAAAAGGAGGTCTGTCACTCTGTCACAAGGATGGTGTCATAAGTGATGTCATGAGTGATGTCACTGACGATGTCATGAGTGATGTAATATGTGACGTCATCAGCAGTGCATTGCAGGCGCGCTTGTTATAGTGAGTCCAACTAACTATAACGTTGGGATTTCTATGGTTTTATGTCAGTAAAATTTCCAGCTAACTATAACTCGTGTGAAACCTATGGTTTTTTCAGTGAATTTAAGAGGTTTTTTAAATGCTAATTCCTAACTATAAGTGGTGTGAAACCTATGTTTTTTTTCAGTGAATTTCATAGGTTTTTTAAATTCTAATTCCTAACTATATATAGGGCCTCAAACCTATGAAATGTAATATTTTTTATAAGGAATCCTATATTGTATATTCATATAATACTATTTTTAAATTTTTTTGCCCTGGTGCGCTCCCGGTGCGCGCCGGTGTGCGCACTGGAAAGCGCATTTTTCCGGAATGCCCCGGGTCGCGTAGCGGTGAACGTCCCGTTCGCGCTATTGCCGCGAACGAAAATATCATGACGTATCGCGTAGCCGCTTCCGCGTGATACACACGGCGTAAGCGCACCCGGAAGTACTCAAGCGAATACGATCGCGCAACGTAAGCATCTGAAGCGCTTACGCGACGCGCCCCGTGGCGCGAGCCCGGGGATGCGCCGCGTAAGCGCGTCGGGTCATGTGACCTGAAAATAACACTTTTTATTGGTGGAAAACAGTTTTGGTTTCCAAATGATGAAAGCCCTGGTCATGTGACTTGAAAATAACACTTTTCATTGGTTCAGGACAGTTTTTTTTCCAAATGATGAGAGTCCCCACCTTTTTTCCTTATTCTGACTTTGTCCTTTGACTGAGGAAGACCTGTTTGGAGATCTATCAGAAATATTTTGTACTTTAAAATGGCTACAGTAGCAGCAGCAGCTGGAGCATCTGCACCACCACCACCACCACCAAGAGGACCACCACAACATCACATTGGTGGTCAAGAAGAAGAGGAGGAGGAGGACAAGGGGAGGAGGTGGCTGCCAGAAGACAATACCCCATACAGGCCAAGGCAGCACATTGTATGGGAGTTTTTTTCTATCCCAGAGGGCAAGAAGAAAGTCAATGCGCCCAAGGCGACTTGCCAAATCTGTGGCATTGAACTGTCAAGGGGGAACCCTAACAAAAAATATTCTTTTGGTAATAATACCATGATTAGGCACATGCAGCGCAAGCATCCGAACAACTATGCTGCCGCAGAGGTGAGAGAACTGGCCAGCAACCCTCCCCAATCTACACCCAGTACCTCCAAACGAAAACAACCCACTCCATCGGGACCAGAGACAAGGGAGACGATCCCTTGCATACAACCACGGTTTGGTGAATTCAGGATCACATGTATTTTTTGTGGTAACACCATCTGCTATGGTGAGCAGAGCATAAAGCTCATCCTCCTTGCTGGTGACAACCACAATTGCCCTAAAAAACCCTATTTTTTTCCTGATTTTTTTTTGCTCCAGTTGAGCCATTTTCAATTCCCTGTTTTTTGTTTCTCCCCATTAAAAATATCAAAAAAATATAAAATAGTTCATAAAAGCCAAAAAAAGTACAAAATGTTCAAAAAACATAAAAAAAATATAAAACAACAAAAAGAAGAAAAAAACCGTTCTTTTTAGAACTACCTCCAATTTATAAAAAAAGGCTAAATTTTTTAAAAACTCTATCATTCTTTTTTCCCCATGGAACGTTTCCCGGTACGCTCAGCGGTGCGCGTACCGGGCGCTCCCCCCGCGCAAATCAAAAAAAAATTTTTTTTGCCCCGCTGGGCCATTTTATAGCCCCCACATCAAACCTAGGGGGTCAGGGGGGTCTACTCTGCCCCCTTATGGTAATTTCCCCCTTTGTTTTTGCCACCTCTTGTGTCTCGATCCTACCGAGACACAAGATGGTGGCCGCTCCGGACTGTTTGGAATGTTGACAGACACCCGAGAGCCAATCAGCTTTCCGCGCGCGAACTTGCGTAGCGCGCTGGTTAGTGCCCCGGTGAGCGTACTGGGAAGCGCTTATAGATATATATATTTTTTTAACCTAAATTACTCAAAATCCACTGGAGCACATATCTTGAGACATAGCAAAGGCACATCGGGCTACCAGTCCCTACAATTTTGCCAAGTTTGGTGGAAATCCATTCAGCTGTTCGGGCTAAAAGTGAGATCGACCGCCCTATGGAAATTAACATGGGGAAAACACGTTTTGGGACCCCCCTTTTTTTCTCGGCCCCCACTTGACGAATCCCCCCCAAACTTTCAGGGAAGGACCGGTGCGCCGCGAGGCAAATTTGAGGAAATTTTCAGGCAGATTCCTCAACCGGCGCCAAGGGTAGGCAAGTGAACTGATAATAGTTGGAGCAGCTGTCTAGTTCCAAATTAACAGCCTTCAGTAGAGGCAGGATCTGGTCTGTCTTGAGGGAATCCAATAAAGACACTTTGCTTGACAAACAGCTTTGGGTTGATTGCTTTACTATTGAAGTCCTTCGTTATTAACAATGAGATGATGTCAGGTTCATAAAGAGTGGTTTTTACTAAGTGTTGGTGACTTTGCAGGTCATCAGAGGACAAGAGATAGAAGGAGTCCATTTGGATGTATTTGGATGTATTCAGGGGCTGCACTCATCTGGATGATATGGTTCAAGTGGAGAATTATGGCACCAATGTCGCCTTCAGAGTTGTAGGTGGCTGCTAAGGATATCAGGTCCTCGTGGAGAGCACTTTCACAGACATTCTTCAATGAACTGGTGAGGGTCAGTTGCTTTGATGTCTTTGTTTGCCATAAATCAGTTTATGTATAGCAAAGGCAGTCAAAGAGGATGGATGTGTATTGAGTACAGTCAGCATAAATTGTAATTGTCATATTTTGTTAACAGGAGGAGAGGATTTCAATGCATCCAATGGGTGGGTGTTTCCTTAGAGTACCGTGCTACAATGACTGTTGGACATCCACAATGCCACACCCTGCTCAGTTGGGCTTGTCAATACGTGGGATGATATTGTGTTATGAGAGCAGGCTACTGACAATGTGGTTTGTGATTGGGGGAACAAAGTCTCTGCAATATAAATGGCATCAAGGTTATCAATGGTGATGTGGTGTCAGATGTATGACTGCGGATTCAGCATTGATCCGTCTGAAGTGAAGTATGTGTTCACTGTGATTGCAATATGATATGGTGAAATGGAATATTAAAAGGTTTTTAGGGACAGTTAATTTGTGAAGGTAGAGACACTTTTTCCGTGTTTGCCAATATGCTATATAGTAGAGAAATTGGAAAATGAGATGCATAGGATGCATATATCATGAATATGAATGGTACTTTGGAGCAGTGTTTTAAAATTTTCTGGGGTTCTGTTCCCTGGCTCTTGGTAGGACCTAAAAGACATAAAAGGGAATACACGTTTTTCATAGATAATTAATGCAAATTTCCAGGCGATAAATGTGGTAGGGGGAGTGAAGGGGTATGGGTTTAGTTTCCACTGGAGCATCAGCAGTAGGGCACCTTGAGGAATGAGGGGCCCACTCAACCCTGATTATTGTTGTAGCTTACAATTCATACAGCAGCTAGGGGGAAAAAAATTCCTAGCGCTAGTGCCCACGGCACACTGGCTATTCTACTGTGGTGGATAGCGCAGTCGAGTGATAGAGAGAGATAGAGGCTTAAAGGAAGGCTTCAGATGGAATTTTGTTTGACAGTTCTTGTATAAAATTAATATATAAGCATGGAACATCCTTGGCGTTGTTTTTCCCCAGCTTTTTGACTTCCAGCCACCTGTTTTGCTGACTTCGTTTTTGCTGGCTTTAGGACTCTGCACACTTTACCACTGCTAACCAGTGCTGAAGTGCTTGTGCTCTCTCCTCTAAACATAGTGCAGTTGGCTTGTATTCAATTGATACAATTAATTTACTTGTAAGTACGTAGTAAAGTGGCACTAACTTTACCCAGGGCCTGTGAATCAAATGCTTCTAGTTGGCCTGCATCACTGATTGTGTCACCCACTGATGTATCCCTATAAACATTTTTCAGGCCTGCCACTGCAGTCTGTGTATGCAGTTTTAAACTGCCATTTCAACCTGGCAAATTATAGGATTATTTCTCCCAGTGATACAAAATGAAGATAGGTGTTGGTAGGATGGGCCACTCTGGGCTGATAAAGGAGAGGAGCTGTCACAACTGCACATCACAAGGGCTCTTCCTGAGCACTATCACAAAGGGTTTGATTCTGGTCTGTTGGGGCCCCCAGATAAGTTGGTGCTCAGGCAGGGAGGCAGGACATTTCAAACACTTAAGTGGGGGGACCCCTCAAGAAACCTCTCACCAGGTATCAATATTGGATCCTTAGACTCAACTCTTCAGTACACATCTGGACCTGTGTAGGAAACTCAGAAGTTGGACTGCAGTGCTGCTCTGCAAGAATGACTGCCACTCGGCTACCCTGTTGCCTGAGTAAAGGATTGGACCTGCTTTTGAACCCAGGGCCACCAGAGGGACTCCAAGGCTTAGCCCTCTGGCCTCATTACCAGAGCCTCAGGGTCAGATGGCTTTAACCACCTTGAACCCATCACCTGGACTCTGACTTTTGTGAGTTCTACCCTCCCAGGTGGTGCCAGCTCAGTCATGGATCCTTTGAATGGGGCCTGAAGGTGCTCTGCCCTCCTAGCTATTGTCCAAGCAGAACCTACACAGCGTGATGCATTACCTCCCAATACTCCACAAACGGATGGCAGCATGAGGCATCTGCACAAAGAAACTCTGCATTAGGACCTGTGTGTGATGTAGAACTTCACATCATAGGCAGCAGCCTCATCAGAACTGCCACTACATGACGCATTCTCGAAGCAGACCTTAATATCGCAATTCCCTCATTGACGGCACCCATGATGAGGAGGAAGGATTCCACATCACAAGCCTAACAGCTACTTCAAAATCAGCCAGTGTGCAATGCATCTTTGACACAGCACTTAGCATAACAAGCCCCTCATCAATTGCATCCTCAATGACAATGCAGAACCTCGAATCACAGCTTCCCAGAACTGCCACTGCACCACACATCTCCACACCAGGCTCTTGCATTGCCTCGGCTGCACGATGCATCTTCGCTGCATAACCTCGCAATGCTCCACAACCAGGATTCGCATCTTGGTGGTGGTGAAACCGGGAGGCTGTGCTCAATACCGGGACTCGAAGACCCAGAGAGCCGTGGGGGCCGTCAGGAGACAGCCCCGCCCATCCTCCTCACACCGGGGGCTGCGAGAGATGCTGCGCATCTTGGTGGTGGTGAAACCGGGAGGCTGTGCACAATACCGGGACTCGAAGACCCAGAGAGCCGCGGGGGCTGTCAGGAGACCGCCCCGCCCCTCCTCCTCACACCAGGAGTACTTAAGGAAGTCTTGGTCTCCGCAGCGCGGAAGCGCGCGGGCGTGCGCCGGGCGAAGCCTGGGCCAAGGGCGGGCCCATCTGAGCCCGTCCAAGCACGATCGAAGACGGGACCGGGCTCCCCTCTTTAACTCCTCCTGTAAATTATACAGCAAGGTAAGTGTACTCCAAATTGACATCGTCTATTGTCTCACAGCCGTCAACGTCTCTTTCTGTCACAAGTTACTGGAAACATTGTTGTAACATCGACTAGGAAAATGGCTGCCGCCGGTGTGGGGAAGGGGAGAAGGTCGCTCACTGGTGGAACTATTGTGGGGACATTAGATCAATTCCTAATAAGAGCATCATCAGTGCTACAACTTGAAATTGAGATAACTGAAAAAAGGCTATCTTTGGAGCCGATTTTCGAGAAACGGTCATCGCTGGGTAGACTGGCCAATGTACCATTGCCAGTGTCTCAAACCACGGCCCAGGAGTTATCACCAGCGGCTCAGACAACGGCCGAAACTATGTCCGCTGGCTCCTCAGGAGAAGGTAATCAGCCATCAGACACAGTATGCAGGTCGCTTAGTCCTTTAGTGACCGTGGCAACGGCAATAACTGACCCATGTATTGTTCCACAAAGCCCAGGTACAACCAGATTGGGATTGTCAATTTGGTCGGCATCTTGTACCAAACATGGGACAATTAAACAGGTGCCTGATGTAGTAGTTGAAAGAAAGCACGGAGGAACTGCACTATTGAACAGGAAAGCAAAAATGCCGAAATGTGGCAATGCAGAGAGTAATTCAATTGTAGCTGATCCGGATGTAGTGCAGTTAACTGTAAACGCGCCTTTGATTACCCTTGTTATTGATGATATGATCCCTCCTGAGAACAGGGGAGACTTTTGGGTCAAACTGGAACAAATATTCACAGAAACTTGCCTTCCCATCTTTGAAAGACTGAATTCTATTGAACATAGACTTTCTCATCTTGAATCACTGTGTACTACAGCACAGGGTGGGGAGGGTATGCGGGTTGTGGATAGTGCCAGCAATGGCCAGGGCCTCCCCAGGTCAACAAACCCAGGTTGTCAGCACGTAACCCTGTTAGCAACAAATGCCATAACGAATTTGCCTGCCCCACTTGTTCCACTGGGCGATCGACATACAATGCTTTCTGTTCCTGCTGTTTATAATGTATTTTTGGCCATAGATATGAATAAGGAGGGAGGAGGGGATAAGGGGGTCCGAATCCCTGATCAATCAGTAAATATGGTAAATAGGGCAAGGTCCTCTGATGTTCGTAACACCGAGTTACCTCGTTTGGACCTCCCGCCCGAGTCTATACCTTATGTGAAAAACAGAGGCCTACAGTGAGCTTAAGAACAAATGTATTCATTGGTTAAATCACAGTAGGCCTCTCCCTAATCAGGGATCTAGTGAAATTATTTTTGCTAGATGTGTGGACTGGGTGGGGCCCTAGGCCAAAAATATACAGGGTGATTGCGTTGTTATCAATTTTAGGATTAGTCGGGCCGTCAAGCATATCTGCTATTGGGAGGCAGGCAGCCTGGAAATGCAAATAAAATCTCTTCCCTTAACCTATTTTTATCCGGTTGCCTCTAGTAACCTTAACCCTGAATCTAACAGGAAAAGGCTGGTCTGGGGGGATGAGGAAAATCAGGGTGGCACTTCCTTACCGGGCAATGCCAATTGGAAGGGGTTCCAAAATTATTCCTCAGCACTTGAAATGTTTCATCATAATAATAGATATAGTGCCCTGGACCTAGTAGATTGACGGTTGAGGTCTAGATTGCTTCTATCTACCAAATTTGATAAATACTTTGCACATTTCCTAATTGCTCTGTGCCAAGCTACCGGAGTGTGAGCATAGGTTACTTTGGAGTTTGCTTGTGACGCACCTTGATAAGGACAGTGGTTTCAGCTTTTTCACCTCCCTCAACCAATAACCCAATTTCTTACAAAGTGTTCAGTACAGAGACTTATAAATATGTTAACGATTAAAAGCCTGCTTTATCTTTCTACAAGAAAAGGGCACCAAAATACATGAAAAGGTAATTAACAGACAACTTCTACACATAATACAAATTGGTGAAAGTGTTGTACTCGTTGTTATAAAATCTCTTTTTGTATGGACGCAGATATACAACTCAAATCAGTTGGCAGCAAATACTGCATTGCACCTTCAGCAAAAAGGTAACTTTAAAAAAGCAATTCTTGAATTGTCATTTGCACCTGAGGCCACTTTGCTTTCAGCCCTGATCTCCTTCCTCACATAAATAGAATGCTGCATGTGTTGCTTTTACTGCTACATTCATATTTCACTCCCACGGAGTATGTCAAATGCAGATTACATTTAAAGTGCTCAGTTATTATAAGAATTATGACTTCAGATGTGATCTCAATCAATGTGCATTGCAAACTATTTTGAATAAATGACTCTTCCCCTAAGCAAAGTAGTACCATGTGGAGATATTGTCTTGACTAAACGAATAGGAAATGACAATCTCTCTTTATGTTCTTCTCAATGCAAACCCACGGTGCTTTGAGTCATTAAAGAAAAGCCTTTAAAAATACTCCACTTGACGAAATGATCTATGCATATCAAGTAATGGAAAATACTTAGTCATCAAATATGAATGTTAACTTTGCTCATGCCGTCAGATTAAACTACAAATACTTTTCTGATTTTGCTAACATTCATTAAAAGAGCGACAGGGTTCAACATGCTTTGGGTGGAAATGAGAGAATACATTGAAAATATGAGTTGGATAAAAATGCACAGTTATGTAGCATTTACCAGACAGAATGGTTGTGTGCGATTGTATTTCTCCAGGTTCTCGACAAGTTAGTTAATAACAGAGTATTAGCTGTGGCATTGATAGTTATTTTCACTGCAGACGATTCCAGTTAGTTAGTATAGGACTTGGGAACTCAGTCTTGGAGTCCTAAAAAATAATTTGAAGGGGCACTTAAGAGGGCATGGTGAGTGCACCTTGGCCCCCAGGACAGTTTGGGAGGCCCCAAAGGGTCACCCTCCCCATTGATTAAATTTAAAAACAAGCATGCGCAATGCAATAGGTCTCACATTAGGAAAGTTTGAGCTATTGGTAACCATGGGCGAAATTTGCGGATTTGCAGTCTGCAAATCCGCAAAAAATCGCGAATAAATCTGCGAGTTCGCGCGAAAATCTGCGAACTCGCGGATTTGCATAATGTGACCATGACCACGTGTGTCTGTAACTTTGCCACCGCGCCGAAAGGCGCCGAGGTCCCTCAAGTGAGCTGTCCATGATAGTGAGAAAAGGGTGGGAAGAAGTTGCATACCCTAGTGTGTGTGGGGCGGGGCAAAATGGGTGGGGCTTCCATGCGAGTTCACATGCCTCTTGTAAGGGTCAGAGACCGATCAGAGCAGCAGATGAGAAGGAAGCAGCCTACTGGTCCCAGGAAGTACACGGCCTCGACCGTGCTCACTAGTGGTTTGGGCTGATTATAATGCGTTACTGAATTTGAGCTTCAACTTGGGCACCTGCTTTATATCTGTAAGTGCTTCCAGTTGAGGTTTAATTTTTGTGGCAGGAGCATTGTGCCAGAATAAATCCTGCCTGCATATTTATCCACGATGATGCCACCGTGTTGTGCCATACCTCTACTCAACTGGAGTACTTTCTGCTGGCTAATCAGTAAGTGCTACCTTGTTGGGTAAATGTATAGAGCTTTTGCTACACTACAGCTGCGTAAAGGCCCAGAAGAGTTGTCTCCAGTGACCAGGTGTGTCTGTAACTTTGCCACCGCGCCGACAGGTGCTGAGGTCCCTCGAGTGAGCTGTCCACGATAGTGAGGAAAAGGCGGGAAGAAGTTGCATACCCTAGTGTGTGTGGGGCGGGGCTAAACGGGTGGGGCTTCCATTCGAGTTCACATGCCTCTTGTAAGGGTCAGAGACCGATCGGAGCAGCAGATGAGAAGGAAGCAGCCTCCTGGTCCCAGGAAGTACACAGGGATTGCACTCGAGAAACTTGTGGATGCAAAGACCTCCATCAAGGATTACATCTAATTGTAGACAATAGATATGGGGAGGAAGCACACCTGCCTAGCCTAGACAGTGCTCACTGGTTGTCTGGGCTTATTATAATGTGTGACTGAATTTGACCTGCTTTATTTATATCTGTAAGTGCTTCTTGTTGAGGTTTCATTTTTGTGACAGGAGCATCGTGCCAGAATGAATCCTGCCTGCATATTTATCCACGAAGATGCCACCGTGTTCATACCTCTACTGGGAAAAAAAAAGAAAAAATCCGCCCGCGAGCGGATTTGCAGATTTTTTCAGCAATTTTGCGAGATTGGCGGATCGCGAAATTGCCCAAAATCCGCAAAATCCACGAGCGGAACGGATTTTGCGCCCACCCTTAATTGTAAATGACAAATTTGTTATTTATGTTTTTGAAAATAGCGAAATAAATAGCTTTGTCATTTACAATGCCAATAGTTATAACTTTCGCAAATGTGACATCTATAGCATTTGTAATGCAATATGTGTTGTATTTACGTGACTTACATGTATTGATAATACAAATAACGATGGCTTTTAATTTTTTTTCAATAATTAATACTTAAATAAAAGTTATTGTAATTTATAATGGCAATAGCTTAAAGTTTTGTAAATAACTTTTGCGAAGATTATGTTCAGTGTATTTTATTGTGACGAAAATCCAATAACAGAAGTGAAATATTAACATCTTTTTGTTACATTTGTAATAAAGCTTGAAATATTGAGAGAACATATTTGAACCAGGTGTTGTTGAATGGTAGCACAGATTGATGCCTTGGGAGTCCTGAGTGATGTTGTGATGGCGAACTTGTGATGCTGTGGCGTTCAGTGATGCTGTGGTAACTCATAATGATGTTATGGTGCCCCTGAGTGATGCTGTGGTGGTGCAAAGTGATGCTGTATGCTATGTTATGTTTTGTTTTGCTATCCTATGTTTTGTTTTGTTATGCTATGCTATGTTTTGCTATCCTATGCTTTGATTTGTTATACTATGCTATGCTATGTTTTGTTCTGCTATGCTATGTTTTGTTATGCTATGCTATGTTTTGTTATGCTATGCTATGTTTTGTTATGCTATGCTATGTTTTGTTGTGTTTGGTATGCTATGTTTTGCTATGCTATTATGTGTTTTTTTATTTTGCTATGCTATGTTTTGCTGTGTTTTGTTAAGCTATGCTATGTTTTGTTGTGTTTTGCTATGTTTTGTTATGCTATGTGTTGTGTTTTGTTATGCTATGTTTTGTTATGGTATGCTAGGTTTTGTTATGCTATGCTATATTTTGTTTTGCTATCCTATACTTTGTTTTCTTATGCTATGCTATGTTTAGTTTTGCTATCCTATGCCTTGTTTTGTTATGCTATGCTATGTTTCGTTGTGGTTTGCCATGCTAAGCTTTGTTATGCTATGCTATGTTTTGTTATGCTCTGCTATGTTTTGTTTTGATTTATTATGCTATGCTTTGTTTTGCTATGCTATGTTTTGTTATGCTATGTTTTGTTATTCTATGCTATGCTTTGTTATGCTATGTTTTGTTATGCTATGCTAAGCATTGTTTTGATATGCTATGCTATGTTGTGTTTTGTTATGCTATGCTATGTTTTGTTGTGTTTTGTTATGCTATGCTATGTTTTGTTGTGTTCTGCTATGTTTTATTATGCTATTTTTTGATATGCTATGCTTTATTTTATGTTATGTTATGCTATGTTTTGTTATGTTATGCTATGTTTTGTTCTGCTATGTTTTGTTGTGTGTTGTTATGCTATGCTATGTTTTGTTCTACTATGCTATCTTTTGTTCTACTATGCTATGTTTTGTTATGCTATGTTTTGTTCTGCTATGCTATGTTTTTTTGTGTTTTGTTATTCAATGCTTTGTTGTTTTAGGGTGAGTGAGGGTGTGTGAGGATGAGGATGTGTGAGGATGAGGGTGTGTGAGGGTGAGGGGGTGTGAGGGGGTGAGGAGTGAGGGGGGTGGGGTGAGGGGGGGTTTCAGGGTGAGGGGTGCAAGGATATGAGGGTGTGAGGGTGCGTGAGGGGGGTGGGGTTGTGAGGGTGAGGGTGTGGGTTTGTGAGGGTGAGGGGGTGTGAGAGTGAGGGTGTGAGGGTGAGAGGGTGTGAGGGTGAGGGCGGGTTAGGGTGAGGGAGGATGATGGAGGGTGACGGGGGTGATGGTGACGGGGGTGAGGGTGAGGGTGTGTGAGGGTGAGGGTGTGTGAGGGTGTGTGAAGGTGAGGGTGAGGGTGTGTGAGGGTGAGGGGGTGTGAGGGTGAGGGTGAGGGGGTGTTAGGGTGAAGGGGTGTGAAGGTGAGGTGGTGTGAGGGTGAGAGGGTGTGTGAGGGGGTGTGAGGGTGAGGGGGTGTGTGAGGGTGAGAGGGTGAGTGAGGGTGAGGGTGTGTGAGGGTGAGGGTGAGGATGAGGGGGTGTGAGGATGAGGGGGTGTGAGGGTGAGGGGGTGTGAGAGGGTGTGAGGGGGAAAGGGTGTGTGAGGGTGAGAGGGTGTGAGTGTGAGAGGGTGTGTGAGGGTGAGAGGTTGTGTGAGGTTGAGAGGGTGAGTGAGGGTGTGTGAGGGTGAGGGTGTAGGGGTGTGAGGGTGAGGGGGTGTGAGGGTGATGGTGTGTGAGGGTGAGAGGGTGTGTGAGGGGAAGGGCATGTGAGGGTGAGAGGGTAAGTGAGGGTGAGGGGGTGTGAGGGGGTGTGAGGGTGAGGGGGTGTGAGGGTGAAGGGGTATGAGGGTGAAGGGGTGTGAGGGTGAGGGGGTGTGTGAGGGTGGGGATGTGAGGGTGGGTGTTTGTGGAGGTGTGAGGGGACGAGGATGAGGTGTGTGAGGGTGAGGGGGTATGAGGGTGAGGGAGTGTGTGAGGGTGAGGGGTTGAGGGTGTGTGAGGGTGAGGGTGTGTGAGGGTGAGGGGGTGTGAGGGTGAGGGTGGGTGAGGGTTGGTGAGAAGGTGTGTGAGGGTGAGAGGGTTTGTGAGGGTGAAAGGGTGTGTGAGGGTGGGTGAGGGTGAGTGGGTTGGTGAGGGTGGGTGAGAGGGTGAGTGAGGGTGATGGGGTGCAAGGGTGAGGGGGTGCAAGGGTGAGGGGATGTGATGGTGAGGGGATGTGAGGGTGAGGGGATGTGAGGGTGAGGGGATGTGAGGGTGAGGGGTGAGTGAGGGTGAGGGTGTGTGAGGATGTGTGAGGGTGAGGGAGGGTGAGGGTGTGTGAGGGTGAGGGTGTGAGGGTGAGGGGATGTGATGGTGAGGGGATATGAGGGTGTGGGGATGTGAGGGTGAGGGTGTGTGAGGGTGAGAGGGGGTGAGAGGGTGAGAGGATGAGTGAGGGTGAGGGTGTGTGAGGGTGAGGGTGTGTGAGGGTGAGGGAGTGTGTGAGGGTGAGGGGTTGAGGGTGTGTGAGGGTGTGTGAGGTTGAGGGGTGTGAGGGTGAGGGTGGGTGAGGGTTGGTGAGAGGGTGTTTGAGGGTGAGAGGGTGTGTGAGGGTGAAAGGGTGTGTGAGGGTGGGTGAGGGTGAGAGGGTGGGTGTGGGTGGGTGAGAGTGTGAGTGAGGGTGATGGGGTGTGAGGGTGAGGGTGAGGGTGTGAGGGTGAGGGGATGTGATGGTGAGGGGATGTGAGGGTGAGGGGATGTGAGGGTGAGGGGTTGTGGGGGTGAGAGGGTGTGTGAGGGTGAGAGGGTGAGTGAGGGTGGGGGTGTGTGAGGGTTTGTGAGGGGGGGAGGGTGAGGGTGTGCTTGGGTGAGGGTGTGAGGGAGAGGGGATGTGATGGTGAGGGGATGTGAGGATGAGGGGATGTGAGGGTGAGGGGATGTGAGGGTGAGAGGTGTGAGGGTGAGAGGGGGTGAGAGGGTGTGTGAGGGTGAGAGGATGAGAGGGTGAGCGAGGGTGAGGGTGTGTGAGGGTGAGGGAGGGTGAGTGTGTGTGAGGGTGAGGATGAGGGGGTGTGAGGGTGAGGGTGTGTGAGGGTGAGGGTGTGAGGAAGGGTGAGAGGATGTGAGGGTGAGGGGCTGTGAGGGTGAGGGGGTGTGAGGGTGAGAGGTGGTGAGAGAGTGTGTGAGGGTGAAAGGGTGTGTGACGGTGAGAGGGTGAGTGAGGGTGAGGGTGTGTGAGGGTGTGAGGGTGTTTGAGGGTGAGTGTGTGTGAGGGTGAATGATGAGGGGTTGTGAGGGTGAGGAGGTGTGAGAGTGAGGGGGTGAGTGAGGGTGTGTGAGGGTGTGTGAGGGCTTGAGGGTGAGTGAGGGTGTGTGAGGGTGAGAGGGTGTGAGGGTGAGTGGGGAGGGTGTGAGGGTGTGAGGATAAGTGAGGGTGTGTGAGGGTGGGTGAGGGCTTGAGGGTGAGTGAGGGTGTGTGAGGGTGAGAGGGTGTGAGGGTGTGTGACGGTGAGGCAGTGTGAGGGTGAGGGTCCGAAGTAAATGGTGGCAGGGCAGACATCATAAGACAGAGAGAAGAGACTGCATGGTGACTGCGTTGGTCAGTTTCAGAATCAGGAGGGGCAGAGTTAGCACATTGTACGAGGAATCAACATGTCTAGAGGCAACGCATAGCGGATGTACCATTGCAGCTAGCAAGTCGAGTGTTTTCAAGCTGAGTGTGCCTAGAGAGATGACAACCCAGCAACAGCATGTGAGGAGCAAGGCTACTGTAAATAAGCACGGTAGGCTTTCACTTTCGTCCAGAAAAAAAACGAGAAAGGTGCAGAGATTGCCGAACAAAACACGGCTTCCCCGCGAAATAGATGCAAATAAAAACAAGCTCTCGGCATTGCTGTGGCGGGGGAGCAGGAGCGCATTCCTTTGAAGTGTGATGCCAAGGCTCAGACAAATGGTGGTGTGCGATGTGCACGCGGGGGAGTGGCAGCCTTTGAAGTCTGATGCCGATGCACACACAAATGGTGGTGTGTGATGTGGCTGGCTCTGTGTACGCGTATAGCTCACATAAACTGGACGAGATCCGCAGGCTAGGTAGACTTTTCTTTTCCACTTCATATAATCTTGCTTATTTATCCCTGCGGGATGTAATAGGTGAGACCTAAAAAGAAGAGATTTTCAAGCAGGATCTGCTGATCCTCAAAGTATCCTCTAATCCCAGCAAGGCCTTCATATGTGGATTTGAGAATCTTCTATGGATTCCATGATTGGAAGGATTCCTTGAGGATTGGCAAGGAAACTTGCATAGGTCCACTGCACAAGGGCAAGGAATCTAGTATGAGGATTCGTGGATTCCATTTTGGATCTACTGATCCCAAGAAAATGGCAATAAAAATAGGCAGAAGAGTTTGGTGTAGACCAGACCCTGCATTCTATTGTGCTGGCTATGGGCAGAGTGGTTTATTGCCCACAGAAGGGTGGCTGACCTCTGCTGCACATGGGCAAAGGCTTATGGAGTGGGAGTTACACTGGCAGAGGAGGGAAGGGTTCCAGGCTAACCAGAGACCAGGCCCTGTGGTGATCCCTCGTGTGTGGATGTGTTGGATGTGGTATATGATAAAAAAGAAAAAAAACACTGAGAACAGTTAAAGGTTAAAGTGAAGTTATGATGACATTATTATAACAGATTTGCATATGTTTTAAATAACAACAGAAACTCACCTAAAAACTACAGTTAAAGTCCAGTTATGGTTAGTAATTAAAACTGAAAACCCACTGAGATTCACAAGTTAGAACACAATTCATAACACGCACAACAGCAGTGTAAACCATAAATCGCACACCAAATGTAATATAGCAAAAATGTCATGGTTCCCAGCGAAATATGGTTTTTGTCATCATAATTATTGCCCCAAAACCACTCTGCAGAGCTTTAACATTGTCGAGGGTACCAGGATTAAGTCACAAGGAGGACGTGATGAAGTGAGGTTATCTAATTTATGGGCCAAAACAAGCAAATTATGTGCACATTTTCTGGCAGTATAATTTTCACTTATTTGAGCTAGAAACAATATTATTGGTGAACTCTGCAAATTAGGTCAATTACGTGGCAAATTCAGTGCCAAATGTGATAAATCCTTTCTGGCTGTTTACTTGTTGTCCAACCAGGCTTAGCTCCAGGTTTCAGCTTTATGCCACAAGTGTCAAAGGATACCACCTTCTCTCCTCAGCGTCCCTGCTGCCTAGAAATGGACCGTGCACTCCCGGGAGTGAGAGCAGGGTGCGAGTAGCAAGCAGTGTATCGAGCAACGCATTCAGGAGAGGACATGAGTGCACTCAGCAGCTTCTGCGGCACCCTTGCCCATGTTTTTATTCACCCAGCTGTGTTCTTTGTTGTGGGCTCAGCAGTGCTTGTCAGGTGGACAAGTGATACTTGGCGTGATCTTAATACCCTATATATACCTAATTGTTTCTTACTCCGTATCTGACAACCAAATTTGACAGCTTATTCGTTTTAGTGGTCGATGACCCCCACAGGAACGTTGGCACCCATTGGATTCAATGGATCCCTCTTGCAACTGGAAAAAACGAGTTTGTCCCTTAGCATTGTACATGTTTTTAAACCATGAATTCTGAAGAACTTCTCATCATAGAAAGATGGTTTAACTGTTCTGTAATCATATAGACTAGAACTAGCCAAGATATCTTCGCATACGGACCTACTTTGTGCAAAGCAAACCCCTTAAGGCAAACTCTATCCTGGAAGGGGATGTGGGCCCCCATAAAGATAGTGAAAGTCAAGAGGCGCGTAAGCTCACTACCCGGCACAGCCCATCAAGGGTGCAAGCACGAATGCTGCCATTAATATGCTTTTGGATGGACTAATGGCCAGATGTCAGCTGGGCTGCCAAGCGTCACACTCAGCATGCGGCACTTACACAAACTGGCATTATCACTACATCCTCACAGCGCAGTGGTTTAGGCATGCATAGTTTTAAGTTTCTATGTGCTACTTTCATTTTGCGGGTCTTGTGTCAGCTTTGACACGAGCTTCAAGAAATAAAGCAGTGAGCTTCTACAGACAAAGCTGCCCTTCACGACATTTTTCGCTTGCATTGTATGGATATTCCAAGATTCAAATACCAGCAGACAATTTCAGGCAGAGCCTGGAAGATCCAGTTACAGATTATTGTCGTTGTCAAGTCTTCTGCAGGAAAAGAACAGGGCAGGCACCACAAGTGTGAAAAGGACTCATTGCCACAACTTTACCTAGAGTGTGAAGGCTTTCAGCTCTAATGTGCTCCCACGGGTCTTTTCAAAACAATTTGGAATCTCTCAATGTTTGTAAATATTGAATGGGTCTTTGATGGACCTCTATTATATAAAGATATTTCATCAAATGAAAAATTCTATGTAACATGTTTAACTTCAATGCTGAAGGAGCCCGAAGCACAAGATGCGTTCCCATAAACAAGTTTTCTGTTTTCATGGAAGGAATTCAATGAGCATCAATGCCCAGATTTAATTACATTTTGCGTCAGGGTTCAGCCACTTTTGTGACACAACCCCCACACATTGCCGCAAAGCAGTATGCTGTCTTCCATGACTTTGCTTTGCAAAGGTGCCGCACGAGTAGAGGATGGATGTTCCTGGGCACGCAAACCCAGTTTTACAAAGACTTATAAAAATGGGTTTGCTCCAAAATAGTGGGCCCTTGGCGCATTTCTCACTCCCTTTCATGCAACACAATGCCATGAAATGCAGCAAGTTGCCAGGCTGGGTTGGGTAAATATTAGTAGATCTGCCACTAACTTTCTGAAATACTTCTTCCCAGGTAAAACATTTGTTGCCTTCTAGCGTAAACGACAATAACGTTTTCCAAAAGATTTAGAAACCACTTCAACGATTCTCGATTAAAATACTCCATAGAAAGTGCAAGTGCTTCATCAATAAGGTTAAAATAAGTTGTGAGAGCAAACTTTGTTTGTGCTGTCCCTTTCGAATTTGTGTGAGCTTTCGAGACCAATGTAAGTCTATTATTATGTTGAACTACTTAGGTCCTGCCACCACCGGCTTTACTTTCAAATAATTTCAATGTCAAACCCATGTGAATTATACCCAGTATCACAATAGTCGGAATGGTCTTGCATCATTTACATCACTCTCATCAGTAGCAGACCCGACTTGAGCACGTGGAACAGCTAATTCAATTTCCACAAAACGTCATTGGAAAGTTAGTGGATATTCTGCGAGGGGAATATTCTACAACTCTATACATTTAATATTACAACTCTGTATATTAAGTTCAACTCTGTACATTAAATACAACCACATAGACAACTCAGTGGCAATGATTTTTGTGCTTCGGTTCCCAGTGAACAACTACTGCTCCAGTGAACAGTGTTGCTGTTGATGTCAGGTTAGATCCCAATAACCAAGTTGAGCAACGAGATAAGCGATAGCCACTATCACTGTAGCTGGTGTCTTCATGTGGCAAGGAAGAGGAAACACCACATCATTAGATGGTTTGGGCTATGAATCACGTCATAGAAAGGAAGCAGAGTTTAGAAAATAGGAGGGATACACAGAATGGAGAATTAGCAAAGAAAGAAAATATTAATGTTAGGGGCAAGCGTGCGTTTTATGTGGACAAATACTGTGATTATGAAGACATGCTCAAGCAGACTTTGAACACGATTCAGGGTAGTTAGAAACAATATAATAAAAGCAGAATGTCTTCTGCTGAAGCAACTGGGAAAGTTATGGATGAGAAAATACAATGAACCACTGGTCACCACTGTCTTCTCAGAATCTACTCGACTGCCCACTTGTGAGATGATGAAAGCTATTGCACAGCTGTCTGCCAACTATTATGGATGTATTAAACCATGGTACTTTCTGCTCAATTTCACATGAACCAAAATATTGTATATATTTGTACACTGTAGGAAAGGGACATCTTCTGCCCGATGTCCCCTCAGATCTTTACCCTATCTTTTCTGCTAGCTTTAGAATTTTGTGCATTCTACCCCTGCTAACCAGTAGTGTTTGTGCTCTCCATTTAAATATGGTTAAATTACCATACTTCTAACTGTTATATTTAGCATGACAATATGCTTCTAGTGTATGGTACACAGTGTACCCAGGTCCTAGAAGTGAAATGGCATTAGTGGGCTACAGCATGTATTGTACTATCCACTACACTGGCAGCGCAAAAATGGCTTCATGCCTACCATTGTGACAGTGCAAAAATAAAACTGTAATTCGACCTGTCAAAATAAAACCTTGTGACAGGTCAAAACATTCCTTTGAAATAATAATCATCAGCTCTAGTAGCCCATGAGATAGGGTGTATGGTATGTAAAAGTAGGACATGTAGAAATTTTATGTTAACATGTCCTTACTGTGACTAGCACCCAAAAGCTATTATCACTATAGGAAGGCTGGCTGGCCAGTAACGAAACATTGGAAGGCAATTAAAAAATATATTTCTGCTATCTCTTGGTAGAGACCAGCTATAAAAATGATTTAGCAAATCTTTTTAATATGTATTAAAAGTCCAAAATAAACGGTGAATTTGAATTTGTAATAAATATATAGAAAAATTAGCTTTTGTTAAGTTACCCTTTTCATTCATAAAACTCCTACAAGCTAATTTACATTGACTCTCCAACTGTTACATAGCTAGTAAATGTCCCTGAAAGTATGTGAAAGCTGTTTGCAGAGCAAAGAAAAAGGTCTGGGTTTTGGGAGGTTTCTTTGTTCCCCTGGCAGAATGGCTAGTTGAAGTGGACCCAGGAACCTAACTTACTTCAAAGAGGCCTCATTGTCACAGGCAAATATTAACTGACACTTTGGCAGCCCACTGCTTTCTTCACCCAATTAGGCAGGCACCTAAATCAGTGGGAGTCAAGCTGCTCCCAGAACCGGTTTGAAGTAACCATAGAGGAAGGGTTGCTCATTACCCTGGTCATATGTCTGGGTGGGCACACAAGATCTACACAAGGGGTGCAGGGTTTCACCATTTGTGGTTTTAGGAGTAAAGAGAACGGTGGAATTGTTTGCAGTAGGGCAGACAGGAACTGCTGCAAAATTGGGGAGGGTACCCCTGGTAACGTTTACCGCATTGATTACAGAGGGGCCAGGAGGCACTCCCACCCACATTGGTATGCATAAATGTGGCACCCCCTGACTTCCTCTTCAGAAAACAACTGGATCTGAGGAAAATCAGACTGAACCTGCTGTCTGTGACATGGTAGGAGCCCTGAAGGACTGGAGCTGCTTCCTCTTGTACTCTTGCAAAAGTCTAACCACTGGCAATTATTCGGGGTAGCCTTCCACCCCATCATTCTTTGCCCATCATTCCACTTCAGTTTGGACCTAGCCATATACAAATCAGTCTTTATACTTCTAAAAAAGCAACAGTCCATCTCAAGCTATCAAGTCAAGTCCTCCCTGATCTAGCACACCAGCAAATCAAAACTAGTTTCACCCTGAATGAAGCTTATCTTTCACGTTTACATTAGTTCCAGTGGGCACAGGAACCAAGTCTGGGCACACCCTTGCCACTTAGGGTATTACAGTAAGCACATAACAGGTGATGAGAGGCTTACTTGCTATACGTTTAACCACCAGCAATCACTTAGTGTAGCATTCCAACCATCGTTCTTTTGCCCACAATGCCACCTCAGTTTGCTATTGGAACCAAGCTGCACCAAATATCTCCTAACTAGGGCAAAACTGGTCTTGGGTTGCTTGTGTTATGATTCAGAGAGGGTCTGGCTAGGCAATTTTATTCTGATTTTTCCTACTGGAGGAGTGGAAGAGGTGTGGCGATGCAGCCAGGGTGCCGGACTCCGGACCACAGGGTTCATAGTTCGATCCTTGGCGCCGGGGGCAGGTTAGCCAAGCACGATGTGACTCTGGGCAATTGCTTGCTTAATCTTCCCAATGCCCCCCCCCCCCCCAGTGCCAGGACACCTCTTCGGAGGTGGCTGTGTGCGTTTCAAATGCTGGTATTTCATTTATTTCATTTCATCAAGGCTGATTTGCAAATGGCTGGGCCTAATCTGAGGTAGTACTCTGGGCAAACAAAGTAGACTGGTATGCAGTCTCAAGTAGTTGCCAATGGCGAAAATTAAAGCATTCCACAAATTATGTTTTTGTATTCTTCAGTGTGATGCTCTATGTGCGGTGGGTCTGTCCATAAGTGAGTCATTTGCTCAGTTTGCCACTGGAACCAAACTGCACCCAATTAATGAGCCCCAGCTAGGGCAAAACCAGTCTTGGGTTGCTTGTGTTCCAGTTCAGAGAGGACCGGGCTCGACTGTTCCTATTGGAGAAGGATCAAGACCAACTAGCATATGGCTATGTCTAATCTGAGGTGGCATTGTGGGTAGAGAAAAGATGGTCCGGGATGCAACGGCAATTAAATACCAGTGGCTGACAATATTTCAAGCCCTCCATCATCACTTTTTTTTATATACACTCTTGCACACAGGGCAAACAAGTAGACTCCAAGAATCTAAAGGCTGACCTCCTCTTCAAGGTGCAGTGATACAACAAAACAAAAGAGGCCTTTTAATTCAACTGCCTTTCATACAGGTTGATCCCGAGGTTGTGGAAAGTTTCTGAATCTCACTAAACCTAACACTCAGGTAAGAGGTTGAAAAGGACAAATGAGGAAAGGATCTCTTGAAAATCACTAAAAGTATTGTATAGCTGTCATGAATCCAATAGCTAGGAAAGGGAAGAGGCTGACACCACAAAGAGTGAAAAATAATTCATTCAATCTGTACCTAGTTGTGGGGAAGCATATATGCAAACTAACAGAAGTAACCAGGCTAGGTAAAAACCTCAAAAAAAATTGGAGTTAGAAGCACCAAGCACCCCTTCCCAATAAATTAAATTTCTTACTACCTCACCAAAACAAATTCAGTTCAGATAATTGAGGTGGAAAGAACAGTTTGGTAAAACATCCACCAGCAGCACAGAAACAATGCAGTTACATTGAGAAAAAAGGAGGATCTAACAAGAGTGAATCAAATGAACACATGAGTATAGTAAAAGTTACAGGCCCTGTGGACCCGATTCACCAAATACATTTTGTAGTCTTACAATACTACTATAAAACTCACCACAAAATGCTATTCACAAGCCTCACTTCTAAAGAACTGCTGCTGAAAAAATAAAAATAAACAGCACTAAGTCCAGCACCACACCTAGTCAAACACTGGTACTGCAATACCCTCCCTTTGAAAATACTGAAGGTAGGCAGTTTAGATAAAACCTCATAGGAAATAATGTTAAATTAAATCAAGTTATTTTAAAAAGTTATGTTAATATTAATGTCAAAATATGCAATGAAACGTGTATGCTCAAAAACAAGATTGAATCACTGTTGTCAGAATCTCCGGAGACGACCTCTCCAATCCTGAGGATGTGGCTTAACGGCTAGGGTGGTCGACCTTGAAGCTGGGGAACCAGGTTTGAGTCTGGTGGGAGGCTCAAACAGCCTGTGATTCTGGGCAAATCACTTAATCTTCCTGAGCCTAAAAAAATGAATGGGTCCATCTGTAATACAACCGGTGCTCATGTAAAGCACTCTGATACCTTTGGGTCATGTTTGCACTATATAAAACTGTGGAAAAAAACAGAGTAAGAAATAAGTGGTCAGGCAGGCCCAGTGACCTAGGCATCAGGCTATTGATTGACAAATCACAGGTGGCTTGGCACATAACCAGCCAGACAAATGAGAGTACAGTAAAGGTCCAGATTAGGCCCACAGATAGACAGCAACACCACAATGGTCCTAGGAGATTGGCCACAATAGAGTACATATGGCCAGAGGGGTGCACCTGTTCACACAACTAGCTAGATGCCACATGAAGTTAGGTACACTCAGTCAATCAGAACACAGCACACACAGTACACACAGTGATCACATGCTCCTCAAACCAGACATCTGGACACTTCAGCCACTGGCCATCATTGTGTCCATGCAAGGTCAAGACATACCTGCATTCATAATCAGGTGGCCTGATTTATGTCTCCATGACTAGGCCCAAATTCCTTTTTCTAAAATAAGATCTAAATTGTTTCATGGTGCTCCAAAGACTTTATATAATGCTACCCAGAACAAATGTATGTTGAGATAGTCCTCAGACCCGTTTCTAGGACTGTTTCCTAGACGCAATGTTTAATTAAACCATTTGTTCCTGTTTTGCCAAACGCCTCTTCTCTTTCTTTTATTCAAGGTAAATTCAATTCCGAGGCACTTGAGACCGGGTAGTCTCGAGCTAGTAAGGTCACCAGGACTACTGCCCTGAAATTTATCCTTATTCCGGCACAGACTCATGGAGGCAGTCACACTGTAGCATTGGGTCAGCGTTTAGGCATTTCTAAGGTACACTGATTTAGGGTACTGAGAGGTTGGATTCTGTATGTTTCACTTCTGATTCCAAACGCTTTGTGGATTAGATTCAACTGGTGGCAAGAAATATGTCGACCTTTTAACTTGTATCTGGGCTAATTCCCCTGCTATGCTGGGGGGCGGGGCGGGGGCGCACAGCCCCCCGGTGCTCATGACGAGCTGAGCCCGTCATGAGCCAAGGTGGCCGTGTGCTCATGACGAGCTGAGCTCATCACGGTCACACCCATTTCTTTAGAACGCTCAGCACAGCGGGGGAATTTGCCCCACGTGCAAGCGTTACGGCCGTTATGATGAGCTCAGCTCGTCATGAGCACACGGCCACCGTGGCTCATGACGAGCTGAGCTGAGCTCGTCATGAGCATGGGAGGGGTTAAGGCTACCTGAGATCATTGTCTCTACTCTTGGCAACCACAATTGTAATTAGAAAGGCATACTAACTGATTAATATTATTTTTTAGAGATCTGCTTAGACTATTTTAATGCACTACTCACTAAACACTTATACCAACCTTCTAATCTACACCAAGGGCCCTAAACCTGCACTTCACATACAGCATTGGGACAAAAGATCTCTGATAAAGAGACCCCTTGAGAGTGCCCATCAGGCAATGCAGCGCCGGCCGCACGAGGAGCAAGACCTATGATGAAGCATGGCAACCACATGGGTGTGTGAAGGCCCTAGTTCCAAAATGAACCACCCCCCTACCTTTGGTTCCTATATGTCTTACCTGATACACGTCCTCCTAGGAACTGCATTCCTTTAATTGATTAAATTTACCTCATAGCACATATGCTGGACCTTCATGCGCTTTTCATCACTCCTTGCTGTGATTGGTTCACGACTAGGCCCGCATTCCTTTATCTAAAATTAGATCTAAATAATGTTATGGTGCTACAAAGACTGTATATAATGGAACTCAGAACAAATGTATGTTGAGACAGTCCTCAGACCCATTTCTGTGACTGGCCACAGCATTTAATTAAACCAACTGTTCCTGTTTTGCCTCACGCCTCTTTTCTTTTGCTTTTTTAAGGTAAATTCACATTCCAGCACGAGTTCAAAATAGAAATACATTTAATTTAATGTTAATAAAACTAAAAATAGTACACATTTATTATTCAAAAATTTGATTTTTTAACAACCTTTTTTAATATAAACATGCATGTAACATTTTTGGGCATTAAAATTGCATGTATAATGTGCTGTGTTGTTCATATTGCACGACGACAGGGCAGCGTGGCGGGAGGGACTTCGTTGGGAGTTAAGTTACTACCTTAATGAGAGGTAATGATGCACGATGTAACCTGCATATATATATCATAAAAAGCCTGTACTATAGTTGTTTGATAATGCAATAAAGAAAATAAAAAATATATATCATTACAGTTTACATAATTCTATACAAGACTTTTAATAATTATTAAATCATAATAAAAATATATTTTTTTAGTTTGGATGTATTAATAAAACTGTTACATCAGAAAAATTATTTGAATTTAATTTAATATATTTCAATTAATGAAAGTAAGACAGTGTGGTTGGGATCAGCTCCATTATAGACCGTTTACCGGTTTGTGTGGTTCATTTTCAGAATTGCTCTCGAGGTGTGTATTAGCACACATCCCGACACGAGGAGTTGTTTTCTGAGGCTCCGCTCGTGATCCTGGGACCCAACTGATCTACATGTTTGTAGCTTTTGGTGGGATTAACCGGGAATAGGGCCTCTACTTAACCCTTATGCAAGTTTATGTGTATGGTCTTATTTCCATTCCCTATCTTTTTATTCAATATTTTACATTTAGAGGGGAATGCATAAACAACAGAGGATTAAATATCCACTTGTGCAGTTTACCTCTGATTTATATTATTGTGGTCCCTCTCATTGGTCTTCGGCCTGTGATAATGATGTCCAGTGAGTTCATGCTAACTTACTTTCTACCTATTTGTTGCATAAGATGTATATAATGTTGTCCGCACTAATCTGCCATTGCTTGACTTTTTTGTTTCTAGTTCCAATAGCCGAGTTGGCTGTGGGGTACCATATGGCTGTAGAGAGATAACATATATCTCTTCCATCAGGTAACACACTTTTTGCTCTTGAGTAGTCTTGTATGTCACCAATTTTATGGGGAAAATGTTAATGTGCCCTGGGAATTCCACGTGCAACATAGCTATATAAGGCGTTCTTGATATTTGTTCATTTACAGATGGAGATGGCGTAATAAATCACCCATCATTTTTCATGAAGTCAAAAAATCACGGCCATTATATCCATCTGAATAATTCTATTACTGTATGCAGAGTGACTTGAATTGTTTACTGGTCTTGAAGAATGCCTAAGAAATCCAACTGGAGTCTAGTAAAGGCAGAAACATGTTCACCACTAAGGGGTTATATTTGCTCTGAACCCCCTGTCCTCTCTATTTGTAACTCTATCCAAGGTTACCATTGAATAAGTATATTGAGTCCCTGGAGATAGTTTTAACTTTTCACTTGTTTTGGTTTTGCACTATGCTCCTCACTCACTCCCACTTCTCTGTGGCATCCACAATTTAAAACACCTCAGCGCCTCTTGGTGTAGTGTTGCAGCTCACACCCATGACCTTGCGGACCCGATGTGAGGAGGGAGCCCCATCATGAAGCATGTCACCTTCAAGAGAGTGAGGGTTCTCGTCATTATAGAGGAATACTTTTCCTTATTAGGTAAAAAGACAACCTGTTTCAAGTAGAACGTATCTTTTGTGCGTCTTATGTATTGGTAGGCAGTGATACACTCTCATTTGAGATTGTTGCCCTTGAATCCTTAGTGTGATTTTATACCTGACTCTGAAGACCTATTTTTTTATCCTCAAATGCTCTACCACCTTCTTGCTATCAGGAGATTTTGTTTATCACCCCCTGTTATCTGCAACACATTTTTTCAGGCCTTACCTAAAGTGATGGCTACCCAAACACTCAAATCTTCTAATTTCACACTACTAGGGGGTCTGCACATTCACCTCGATGACACAAATAGGCTGCAAACCCCTAATAAACCAAATATCTGACTGCAATTCAATTATTACAACTAATAAAATTTTCCACTCACAACCTGGGTCACCTTTTGGACTAGGTATATACAAACCTATCCCAGATGAATGTGATACTACTTTCCCCTTGATATGATCAGATCCCTTTGCAGTTCTTATCTCTCTAGCTCTTACTGTCCTTCTCAGCTCATCCCCAACTCCACCTAGTATCAGGAGGTAATAGTTTAAACTTGATTCTGCAGAATTTGAATGCTTGCTAGCACTTTCAAATCCAGATCTTGGAAGGAATGTCATAGAAGCAGATCTTACACTTAAAGAATGGATTATAGCAGCTCAAAACAAATATAATACATTATGTGATTCTTTGTGTGCCTCTGGTAAGTTGCCAGCCCCATGGTTAGACCTTCCTCTCAGCAAACCTAGGAAGAAGTGTGAAATCTTGGAAGTGGAGGAAAACATACAAAACTTTCAGTAAATACGATTATAAGAATAAACAACTAAAAGTTAACATTACACTATTAGGAAAAAGTGGACAACTTTCTTTGCCACCTTAATTGAAGGAGCAGTCAACTCAGCAAAATTAGTTTTTTTCAATTACAGTTAAAACTATGCTTGATCTCATTGCAAAAAATCTGTCAGTGAAGCCTTCTATTGTGAACTGTAATGAGTTGGACAACTTATTTTCCAAAAAGATACTGAACCTTAATGCGGCTTTCTTGAGTCAAGTGGTAGATCTTTTCCTGCCGGAAAGTACTACACGTGTTATGCCCTCAGGCAGCAATCTAGCTTATTTTTTATCCATAGAAGTAGACAATCTTGAAATGCTGGTCAAGAAGGTTTTCATCTTTATCTCTTTTGTAACCAGTTTTCCCCACATTCTCAAACATACTGCCCCTGCTATTTACCCTGCACAAAGAGATCTACTCAATTTCTCATTATTCAGGAAAGCAGTGCCAAGATCATAATTAAATATTGGGTTTCTGGTTTGATGAAAAGCTTATCTTTGAAACCCATGTGAAGAAACTTGCACTCCGCTGCTTTGCACTCCTTAGAACTGAAAGAAATATATGTGGTACTCTTCCTAATTTCACACAGAAAACAGTAGTCTATTCCATTATTCCATCCCACCTGGACTGTGGATATGTGGTGTACTAAGGTGCATCACAGTCTCTTACTGAAAAGACTGCAGATCATACAGAATGGGGCAACCTGACTTCTTTTCCACATTCATAAACATAAATCAGCCTCTGTTTCTCTTGCAGAACTTTACTGGCTCCCTATTAAGAAGGAAATTGACTTTAAGACATGATGTTTTGCCTACCGCTCATTCAGCAATACTGAACGAACCTTCCTGAGACATTTAGTTCATTCTTACACCTACTCAAAACCCATTAGGGCTTCCAAATCCAATCTTGCTGTATAATCACCAGGTTTCTTAAAATCAGAAAGGGAGGATGTTCCTTTTAATTCATAGCATCCAAACTACGGAACTCTCTTCACCATACTCTTTGTCACTCTCCTAATTATTAGACATTCAGAAAATCTCCAATGACCTGGCTGTTTCAATATCTCTGCAAGTGTATTCCACTTCTAAATTTGTCTTTTGCGTAGGGTCCTTCTGGATAGCCGTGCACTATACAAATCCTCCAATCAATCAACATCCCTCCCCTAAGCTGAAGGAGGCTCTAAATGTAATAATTCAATAGCTAAACTTTGTAAATCACAATTGGAGTCTTATATATCTGGATTATGCATTTCACATAATTTGACGCTTATTCTAGATTAGATTTTTTTCTAATTTTTTAAATAGTGTCAGACCAACTAGAGGAAATCACAATCAAATTCCTATACATTTCTAACCATGCCATGATCATAATGGTTATAAAACCAAGTTATGGATGCGATGCCTGGCACGCTACGAAATTCGTTTTATTGATCAAATTGTTTAATTATCTCCAATTATCCATATTCTGGTTTTTAGCAACCCCCACCTTGCCCCTCCCCCACCCCGCCCCGCCGCTCTACCCCACGGAACTCCCTCCACGGGACGTGGCTGGACTCTTTACACTGCTTATGATAGATTTGATAAAATAGCAGTCAATTTCCTAGAACAAATATCACAACATAATATTATTGTTCCAAACTTGAATTACTGTCTCAACAAAACACAAAAGGTAGAAATCACTGCCACGACCATAATGAGAGAAGAGCTTTGGACCAGGTCGTCTACCATGTGAAATATGGGGTCTTTAGCAGCAACACATTCAGTTTCCCAAGATGCTGGTGGTTCATGCAGTCTTTGCTACTAGGTGTATTCCTTTAACTGGACTCAATGCATCATTAGTGATTTTCTGTAAATCTGTCAATGTTGCGTCACTGTGTGTGACAACAAATTATATGCTATAATGATGGTGACCTGACGTCAACATTTTGTGACACAAATTATACAGCCAGATCAAGAAGGCTTTAGTATTAACTGCCATAAAAGACAACATATATAAGTGATCAACTAGAATGTATTGCTATAGCTCTAACTCATTTAGCAGCAATGATATATCTTGTAGCGGCTGCTATAAAAGTCTTTAATTTAGTATACTGGCACCATCTTTGGAGAGCAATAACTTGGTTTCATATTTTATCAGGATTTAAAGTAGCAGTTATAGCATTGCATGATTCCCCAAAGGTTGGGTTGACCCTGAGGGGTATACAGAGCAGATAATACATAGCTCAATGAGGAACCATAAAAATCTTCCTACTTTTGCCTCTTCTTTTCTAGAACTTTATTGAACCACTGGCAGAGGCTTTGTGAAAAGATGGACAAAGTCCAGGGATTCAAATCGGCAATATTACCAATAGTGAAAAGCTATATGCAGATGATCTACTGACAAAAAACATTTGAGGTATTAGTGTGGAACATATACAAATTATACTAATTTCAGATTTTCCAACAAATGCCAATAAAAATTGAAGTCAATGTTTCAAATAGCATAGATGTAGTATACTGTTGCCAACATATAAACATACTACATTGTATCTACTGTGGCCTACTTAGGATTATCATATTATACCTGTAGGAAAATGTCTCTTTTTGCATATTGACCCCCCTTGTTTGGACTATGCTGCTGGTGCTATGACTCTGTGCCCTGGAATTATGCTAACCAGGTCCCAGTGAAGGGGCTTTGACTCCCAAAACATGTTGAAATTGGCTATACACCTCATTGGCATATTCTTCTAATCTACACGTCCCTAGTATATGGTATAAAGTGCACCCAGGGCCTGTAAGTTACATGTAATTGGTAGACTGCGACACCCATTGTGCTACTAACAACTGTGACACTGCAAACTTGACTGCAGGTGTACCACTGTAACCTGTCTGTGCAGTTTTTAAGCATTCATTTTTATTAAGTAACAATAACACTTAATGCCCATAAGGCAAGGTGCATGGTATTTAAAAATATGACATGTAGAAGTTTAATTTTAAATATGGCCTTACAGTGAAAACACCCAAAAGCCATTTTTATTGTAACAGGGTTAGCTTTTCCTTCTGATAGTATTGGAATACAATATTAAATTCAATACTAGTATCTGCGGCTGGGAAACTACAACAAATTATTTGACGTTTTGAAATATTTATTACAAGTCAATTTCAGTAATGAAGTTGGTTTTGTAATAAAGATTTTGGGAAATGTATTTTTAAAGATTTATCTTTCCCCTTTCGAAAGTCTCTAGATGCCCATTTTCATGAACTTCAATTGTCACATGGCAGCTGAATTATGAGGATTTTTTGTTGCAATTTTTAATATAGCATGACCCGAAGGCATTGGAGTGCTTTACATGAGCACCAGTTACATTACACAAGGACACATTCAATGTTGGTTGGCAGGGGTGGGTTAAGTGATTTGCTCAGAATCACAGGATATTGAGCTGAAGCTGAGACTCAAATCTGGCTCTCCAGCTTGAAAGTCGGTAGCTTTGGCCATTACACCACATCCTCACCCCATGGAGGTATCAACTTGCTCCCAGAGCTAAGACAAAGGCCTAGGGTGTGGGGCGATGTTCTGTTGCTCTGGCATGAAAACCATCTGATTAACTTCAAAGAGGCCTACCATGTCACAAGCAAATGTAAGCTGACACCTGCACAGGACCCTCTTTTGTCCACCTAGTAAGATAGACACCTGTCCCCAGAACTAGGTCAGAGTGACCAAAGAGGAGGGGCTGCTCGATTCCATGGCCACACATCGTGGGTGAGCACAAGAACTCTGGGCAAGGGAAAACAGGTTCTGCCATCTTGGTTTTAGGTAGAAAGGTGTAGTTAGGGATTGTTTCCAGTAGGACACACATGAACTGCTCCAAAATAGATAGGGTTACCCCAGGGAACTTTTTCCCTATTGTTTAGGCAGTAGCAAAATTCACCCAAAGGCTAATGCCACACTTAAATGTGGCCCCCCCGGGTGCACTTTTCGGAACATTACTAGACCTGTAGAAGACATAGGAAAGACTGCATCGGCTGTTGAGACCTGTGAGGGGACTTGAAAAGCTGGATCTCCTCTTTACTATACCCAAGACAAAGAAGTCGACTCCACAGGTCGGTTGGCTGAACCATTTGCTCAGAGATATAACAAGCTGAAAGAACCACTTTTCCTGAAGTGCACGGCTGACCAGTTTTAACTGGCCCTGCCCTGGAGCCTGCTGACGGCTTCTTCTGGTGGAGTGAATCTTGATCCCCCAGTGCTGGTCCTGAGGTGCTGGAACCCTTGACTGTATCAAAGTAGACTCCTCCTATCATACTGAGAAACCAGGGGCTTTGAAACATTTTTGTTCCAAAGACTACGAGATGACCTGTACAAAGCAGTCAAGTCAATACAATAAAGTTGTGTTGCTGCTGCGCCAAAGTTTCAGGTTGCTCCTGCTCGAATATTTTGTGCAGCAGCAAATCCATGTGAGCAGATATCACAGTAACAGTATCTGCCCTCTTGTAGCCCTGTTTTGCTACCAGCTTCCAGCCTTTCCAAACTGGAGGGATCCTAGCTCCAAAAAATTAACAAAGTCAGAATGCAGAAATATTCACTGGAAGAAGGCACCAAAAGTATTTGGCCGATGAAGGACCTTCCTTTGGTGTGAATTTTGATTTCTTTTTCTGCTGTAAGCTTTCCCACCAAAAGTCAATGGCTTAATTGGGACCTCCTTTGATGGCTATCTAGTCTTATGGATTCCTGCTTGGCCACAGCCTGTGTCTGATGATTTTTGACTTCCATATTTCAGACTTAGGAGCTGATTGCGATGTCGGTCGGAAAGTCTCCGAAATGCATTTGGTTTGTCCGAATCCGATTCTTGACCACCTCAGAAACACATCCGGCCGACCGATTAGGATAGTCAGAAACCGTTCGGTCATTCCTAGTTGGTTCTGATCAGCATGCGGAGAAACGAGTCAGTCGGAGCCAAATCGTACAGGTCTATGGACCGTGTTTCTGACCGACGCATTAGGCTGTCCGATACGAACAGCCTTTCCGAAAAGGTTTGTCTGACATGGATCAGCTGTCGAACATGATTTTGGAGAGTCCGTACCAGGCCGCCCTTCACCCAGAAATCTTTGGTTGTGGCCCGTGGGGATACCCATGGGTCCCCTCTTTCCAACCATTCACCGTGTGGCAGGCACCAAGGGATGTCCGCCACCGGGTTCAAGGTTTTCCGCAACAACCCCTATTTTCATTGGGATCCTATGTTGTCTGTCGGAACACAGGCTCCCATTGAAGTCAGTTTCAGTTTGAAAGATTTTATTTGGTTAAATAAATCAACCATATAAGCAGTACAATCATAAAATCAATCTACAATAATAATTATAGAATATAAAACTACATAATTGTTAAAGTATGTGTACATAGAAATTCATAAACATTTTGTAATAATAGTACAGCAAGTGCAAGTACAATAGTTTATGTATGGACCCTAGCAATCTACATAAACATGTATAAGTCCTGGTACAAAAAAATGCAAGTGCAAATAGTTACATGTAAAGCCCTAAAAAATCTTACAGTCAAGTGTCAATGATCATAGATTTCCTAACACAAATAGATTTCAAAAGAAATGTTGCTAAATAAAAGCACAATCCTGGGTCCTCTAATCTAAAAAGCAATTTCATGGCGTCTTTAGTAGATCTTACATTATAATATAAAAATAATGTTTTTAGATAACATTTTCTAAAATGCAAATAGAATTTACAGAATAATAACAAATGGCAGCAGCTTTGTCGGGAGATTCCATCATATGGGCAGGGTTGAACAGAACACTGTTTCATAACTGGGAAATGAACAAGATGATGTACGGTGCCCAATCTTAGACGTGTCAGCACAAATCTGTGTGACGCTCTTGTGACAACTGACAGATAACTTTGGAAACCCTGTTTAAGTCCCTGTTGCAGATGAAATATAAAAGTTGTTTGGTTCTTAATTACTCAGGATTGAACCTCTGTTTTATGGGCTAATAGAATTGATTTTATCTCTGTTCTGGTAACAAAGTCCACACACCCAGGATCCAACCAGATATCATAATTAAATAAGGATTTAAACCAGTAAGAAATATAATTAAGCTAAGGTATTCTTAAACAGTTCTCCATTTTAAGGCAGTCCCGTATTATTTTGTGGGTAAACCTTGTCTCCTCATTCGCCCATATAGATTTCCACAATAGAAGAGGGCGTAATGAAACCAGATCTGAGATATATTTGATGCCCACTTCACGATGAATAAGTTCTGTGGGGGCTGATGATGGGGCACACAACAGACGTTTAAAAAAATAAATTGGTTTGTTGTAATAGATTACCTTGACAGTGTCCCCAATCACCTGCGCCATAGAGAGCAGCAGTAACACATCTTGCCTCATAAATTGTCATCATATCTTTGATACAGCGGTTGCCCAGTTTAGCGGCAAATCTAAAAATACTGTTAATATTTCTGTTCATCTTGGAACAAGCATTTTCCTGTTCCTGTGCCCATGACCTATTTCCCGCAAATGTAATACCCAAATAACAAAAAGTTTTAACTGTCTGGAACTTAGAACCTACTATATGAAAGGATCTAGATGTTATTGGGTTCTTGCTGCAAGCCATAACAAAAGTTTTAGTTTTATTAATTAAAAGCTTTCATCAGCATACAGGAGAAATGGAATGGGATTCCCATCCACCCTTGGTGCATCCGACTCGGACAGTTTCAGGGCTGCATCTACCTCATTTATGAACAGTGGAAAAAGTAGTGGTGCCAGCATGCAGCCCTGGCGGATGCCTCTTTTAACTTTAAAAGGGGGGGTATATTCACCTGAATAACTGTACCGCACCTTACTTGTCGACTCCCCGTATAATCTTGCTAGAAAATAAACTATCTCTTTGGGAGCACCCATTTCTAACAATAAGTGCCATAAAATAGAGTGGTCTACCAAATCAAATGCACTGCTGAGATCAGCAAAGCATAAATATAAATTACCTTCTTTTGCTAGGGTATACTTGACGATCAAGAGATCCAAGTTGACACACTGCTCTAGTGTACCAACTCCTTTTCTAAACCTGTATTGCACTTGTGTGAGGATCGACTTTTCTATGACTCAAGCTTCTAGTCTTGAGAGCATGACCCTACTCATAATCTTTATAGAAGAATCCAATAGGGAGAATGGACGATAGTTACGGACATCAGTTTTTACTCCTTTCTTATGAATTGGTATTATTATTGACTAGCCACATGATAATGGGAATTGGGTCTCGACAGTGGCATTAAAGACTCTAGTTAAAAGCTGGGGCCATAGGTCCATTTCGTTTTTATAGAGGTCTATCGGGACCCCATCAGGACCCGGTGCCTTACCCTCCTTACTACTAGTTATACCCTCAGTAACCTCCTCTATACTAATTGACAGAGGTATTGTTGTAAGTGGGAAGGCAAAATGAATAAGGCGTCACTATCAATTGGATTAAATTTTTTTTAAAGTATTCTACCCAGGAATTGCAGTTGATATGGGAATTAAGTTCTGGTATATCATCATCTTTCAAAAAGGCACTATTAACCGTATCCCAGAATAATTTACTATTTTTAGTGTCAGCTGCGTAACTTAAATTTCCCCAGGCTATTACTTGAAGCTTTGCTTTTCTGGCTTTTAGAGCTGAAACATATTCTGCACGTAAGATCTTAATTGTATCCGGGTATCTCGGATTGCACCCCAGAGCTTGTTTAAGTTGATGTTAAGCCACAGTGCAATTACTATCGAACCAACCTACCTTAGATTTTTTATTTCCGGGGACTGGTTTCGTCAGGAGACTCTCAAAAACATTATTAATCCTAGTAACATTTTCAAGCATCAATTGTGGATCAACCTCATCACCTAAACAAAATTGGATTTCCTTCTGGCATTGCATAATAACATCATTCTGAATTTTGGATGGGTCCAGACCAGCCCATTTAATCCGGACACCATTTGGTCTAATAGGGGCAATACGCAGGCTATAAGAAACACCAGTTGAATTTGTAAATCCCTAACATAATAAATAAAGAGAAATACTATTATGATCACTGGTTGGTTGATCCGTTATCTAAGGTAATGAAAACAAATATACACTATTACACGAAGTTATAATATGATCAATATTGGACATTGCATTTCTACCTGTAAATGTAGGACATTTCACAGTATATTTATCAGTGGCACAGTGCAATAATTCTAAATCCAGCTTAGCAATAACACTATTTAATGCCGTACCATATTCACAATGGGGGAAGTGCATATAACATTCATCGTCGGTTTAACCTCTCCCGTGCCCACAAACTTTGGTCAGGGATAATGGACACTCCTAAACATTAAAATCACCAACCCTCAGAATGATGATCGATTTTCTAATGGTACTAATAAGCTTATTGATTTCCCTTTCCAGTGCATAGACAACTGACCCACGTTTAGAGTTAAACACATTATTATAAGACTTGATCAAAATAACATCTTTGCCCACGGGGGATACCAACCACATAATCTGGGAATGGGTACCAACAGTAGTACAACATTTAATCTTACATCTGTTCAAATTGATAGCGATCAAGATCAAAAGACCACCCTTAGCTTTACCTGAGGATGAAGCCAGAGCTGGGAACCAGTATGTGGTGAAATCCTCTACATAGATTGGTTCAATGCTCCACGTCTCCTGTAGACATATGATGTCATGTTGGGCCAAAATAAAGTCAGACCATGATGGTGTGCCTATTTTGCTCCTAAAACAGAGATGCTCCAAGTGGTAACTAGGTACCCATTACCAGTATTAACCTCATGAGCTTCCGAAGGGGTACTTCATGACCCACCCCTTCACTAGTAAGAATCAGGTCTGCTAAAATGCATTCGGAATCACCAGGGGTGGTTGGTATCAAAGTTACATTAGTAGGTAACACTCCACCCTGCTCTATCACACATGGTTCAGCCTTACTTAATAAATCATCAACGTTCTTGGTTCCCGTTATAGAGCTTTTAGGTTTTTATCTTACCCATTCTGCCTGAATAGACTGTATAGGTCCCTCACGTCAATTGTTAGTATCGAGATTACTCAGGGCCTGGAATCTATTGGACAATGGGATAGCAAAATGAGATAAAGTGGTAAGCTGGGGGGGGGCTAAGAAAGGCCCATTTCTAGGCCGACTACCATTTTCCTGCATCACCAATAGGTGTCTATAAAAATATCCTAGAGGGAGAAGAGTATTAAATTCCCGGGGAGAAGGTGGTGGTGCGTTATTAAGAGTATTGTTTGCCCACCTTGGAGACCGAAAATTAATAATGATGCAATCACCGTCAAAGCATTTTTTAAGAGGGCCAATCCAACCCACTCTACGTGTTGTCAAAATCTGACTTACCCCTTCCATTGGGTAACCACAGTTATTGGTCAGCCAAAACACTACTTTATTCATAAGTGAACCATGGTTTTCTGCCTGTCCAGGTTGAAGTTTAGGTACATGAGCCAGAATGGCAACATAGGCACTACATTCAGGTGGCAGATTTACAAAAGTGACAGATTTTCTATCCCCAAATGCCAGTGTTCTTAAACCATCTGGATTTAAGGGGTAAAATATAGTAGATTTACCTGACTTAGGGCCTGATGTAGGTAGCCAAATACCGGTCGGTAACGGCCGAAATTACAGAATTTCGGCTGTTACCGACCGGTATTGGGCTTTCCAGATGTAGTTGGCATTTTTTAAGGATTCGGTATTTTACCGAATCAGTATTTTAAGGATTCGGTAAAATACCGAATTCTTAACATACCGAATCGGTAAAATACCGATTCCAGGATGTAGGAAGCAGTGCATTCCTCAGGTAAGGATTCGTTATTTACCACCAACTAGAAGTTGGTGGTAAATAATGAAAACCCTTGAAAAAGCATTTTTTTTTCCTTTTCCAACAATGCCATGTTGCAGACATACATGTGCACCCATACACAATTGAGGGGTGCAACAGGGTGTCAAAGTGACACCGTGCCACCCTTCAATGTTTCCCCCAATTACTGAATCGGTATTTACCGATTCGGTAATTGACATTCATTCCTATGGGCCTCCAGCCCCATAGGAATTAATGGCAATTACCGAATCGGTAAATACCGATTCAGTAATTACCGAAACTTACCGATTCGGTAATTTTTTCGGTAAAATTACCCTCATCCCATTTGCCTGTTCTTAAATACCGAATCGGTATGATTCGGTATTTAAGTATCGGTAATCTGGGATTACCTACATCGGGCCCTTTGTCTCTTCTCTTTTCTGGGCAGGTCTACAATTATTAGTTGACTTTCCTGTTAATATATTTTGGTCTTTTTCCCCATTTACCACCTTTACAATAGGGTGCCATTCCTTAGAGTTATTGCTGGGTTCTCTATCCGGGACAGTAATCAGGTTAATGGGGCCTGAATTAGCATCTTTCTGTTGAATCCTGATAGACTCATTTTGGAGTTTTCCATTGACTTTAGCTTGCGAACCACTAATCTTATGAATTTTTCTGACTAAATTGTCCAGTTTGTCATAAAGCGGCCTTAAAAGCTCAATGAATTTATCGGAAATGGCCGCTAGTGTTAAACCATGCTGTAGAGAGTCTGGTCTAATCAGGTTATCAACGGATAAACCTGGTTTCCCAATATGACTATTCTTTTTATCTTTTTTTGGCCTAGGATTATGGTTAGAATTCCCCTGTTCTAAGATATTCTTTCTACATCCCCTAGTCTTTTGCAAAGGTGGGGGCTTTCAGGAATAGTCAAAGTAGGAGTCAAAGATATTTGGGTACAGTCCCTATTATTAGCTCCAACATTATTGGCGGCAGTGCCTGTCTCCTCATCTAGCAATGGGTGATCAATCAATTTATCAGATCTAGTCTCACTAGAAGGACTAGTAGGAGCGCTTATCTGATTCCCTTGTTCTTCGCCCATATAACTGGGACCCATAGACAGTTGCCTCTCAGTACGATCTATTTCTTCTGAGAAAACATTAACCGCTTTAACCAAATAAAAGTCAATCGTGGTACAAGATTTATCAAGGAACGGCTTAGCAATCTTCCACCTCGCCATGATATTACAAATAAATAAAACTGTACCAATAGAAGATAGGTGATTAGCCCTTAAGGAGCACCAAAAAGGGGCATAAATAACAGGTTACCCAAGTTTTTAAATATTGAACTTGCATATGAGTTACAGGCTTCTGTTCATAAGGGTTAGAGGGGTGGCCCAGCCTCCTCCGGGCACTGACGGGCAAGGACGGGCCCAGGCTTTGCCAGGCACGTGCCAGCGCGCAACATGCGCGACGAAGGCCCCACTCCTCTTTTCAAGCGCCTTCTGGTGCTTGGTGATGGCATGTGAAGCAGGCGCCACCAAGTAGATGCCGGGACTTGTGGTCCTTTTTTCCCGCGTCCCGCGCTGATGTTGGGTGAGTCAGCGGGAGCTACAGGGGACCCGAAGTGGTTGATGCGGTCTCCCAAGACCGGGGAAAACAGGTATAGTCGTCAGCGTCGTTCATTCAAAGTGCCCCTGTAGCAGGCCGCCCTACACCCGGAGACCTTTGGTTGGGGCCCGTGGGGGTATCCATGGGTCCCCTCTTTCCAACCATTCACAGTGTGGCAAGCACCAAGGGATGTCAGCCACGGGGTGGCAGGTTTTCCGCAACAACCCCTATTTTCATTGGGATCCTATGTTGTCTGTCGGAACACAAGCTCCCATTGAAGTCAATTGGAGTCCGACTGAACGGTGTTTGGAAACTTCGTAATCAGTTTGTCTGACTCCCCGAATCTGATTCGGTTGGAAATTATTCCGATACTGAGTCGGTCAGAATGCTTTCTGACCGACATTGTAATGAGGCCCTAAGTTACAAGGTAAAACTCAAGACTGGGACAAAACCAGTTGCTGGATCCGACCTGAGCTCCATCACAGGCAGCCTTAAATGATACTCAGGTCCTGGTCAAGCGCAACAAGATAACAGCAGTTGTCATTCAACAATTTTTTGCACTATCTTCACTTGAAATTTTAAATTTTCATATTTTGGGTTCCCCTTCTTGGATATTTTATCATTTTGGTATAATTTTGTTCATTGAATTAATCCATATTTTTTTTATAAATTGGCAAGGGATTTTTATTGGGTGTCTTTTCAATTTTTCAACTGTTTTAGTACTTCTAAATTCTTTACACATTTTTTAAGTTAGGCCTGCCTATTGTGTTGCATAGCTACCAAGGGTTGCAGTCAGGCTTAAATTAGGGACCCTTTGCTGGACCTACCAAGAGTAGCGTCATTGCTACATGTGGTGGTCTACCATTCGCCCCATCAAAAAATCCACTTTCGCACACTACTCACAAGTTCATTCTTATTATTTAAGCTAGAGAGAGGTAAACACAGATAGTATGCATATGTTTGTGACTGTGTAATACTCAGCCCGATCTGGTCAATAAAATCACATCATGTAGTGCAATCATGTAAGGTGTAGAAGTAGTACAAGATCCTGCTCTGGTCTGATTGGAACAGTGTTCCAGACACCCTTATGTCACTCCATAAATACATGTCTCTCTCTGTTTTTTATTCACAATAGCTGGAATAGTAATAGCCAAAGAATTGGAAGTGTTTGAAATTTACCGGTGTTTTCATATGGTTAATCCCTCTAAGGTGTACCACTATTTTTAATTTTTCAGTGGCAAATACACTGGAAGAAGTAAGAAAGAATAAAATATTACACATGGCCTAACGGCTATGGTGGTCGTCCTCGAATCTGGGGAACTGAGTTCGAGTCTCAATGAATGTGTCCTCATGTAACGCAACTGGTGCTATGTAAAGCGCTCTCATTCCCAATATTTTCGGGTCAAGTACACGCTATATAAAACTCTGTGAAGAAAAAAAAAAGTATTTGGAATGAAATACAGTGGGGGGATTCTAACCAAGAAAAGAGAAAATAAGTCGATTTCTCTGAAGTTAAATCAACTGATATTTGTTACAAATATTTTCTTTCACTAGCTCTTATTGTTACAGAGCTTTAATGTAATATGCTCCAAGAATTCGTTTGTTTCTCTCCCAAGGATAACAAGGAAATCCTACTCTTTGTCATCTGTGGGTATTTACTTTGAGAACTTCATTTTGCACAATTATGTATTTATTAATAACAACCACATTGTTAATATTTCTCAAAGTGGTGCTTCCTCAGATATAACGATCTGTCAGGAGATAAATAAGTTATGATTTTGGGGTATACCTTTCTTTCTAGGCAACAACAATACTAATAGCAACGAGTTGGATGCACAAATTGAAGTAGGAAGTGTAAGTCATATGATTATTTCTACTTAATTTGGAGATGTAGTTCTGAGTCAACTTGCACAAAGCATCACCATGGATAAGTCTGTAGTCTGCTGAAGTCTCTATGATGAATTCTAAAATAAAATAAAAAATCTGTATTGGGGACCCTTGATTAAAGCTGTGAAAGGATAACAAGAATTATCATTATAATGATCCTTCTGTGGAGAATATGTGAGTTCAAGTTGTGGCCATTTTGGTGGCAGGCTGTATGTTAATGGCTAAGTGGAATACCATAAGCATCTTAATTACGTGCTCCACCTCTCAGTAACCTGTTAAAACAAAACAGTACTGTCTATACTAAAATGTGTAGTATGTGATCAAAAGTGTTGCTTTGTTTTTAATACAGTGGAGACACTGAGTTTGTATTCTACTGAAACACGTGGTAGAAATTGACATTGTGATATCTGATGCAGCTGGAAGATGACATAGAAAATGAATTAAGTGGTCCAGTAGGTACTAATCCGGAGCGGAGATATCACTATGCAAGGTCAAGTGCTAGCTATTTAGTTTACATGTTTTGCTAAGAATTAGTTCAATTGGAATTGGATATCACTGAATGTTTTCAGGTTTTAATCAATGCTTTCAGTTTGAGAGTAAAGCTAGGAATTAACCCAGCTGAGTAAGAAATGTACAACAATTTACATTCAATTAGTTAAATATGAGATTGTATAGTGCCATATTTGAATTACTAAACTTTCACAATGCTTATTAACTAATGAATAACCATATGTTACTCTACCGCAATACATATTTAGACTTTGAATAATGATATCTCAAATTCTTCACATACTCTATATATATATATATATATATATATATATATATATATATATATATATATATATATATATATATATATATATATATAAGTGAGCATTAACAATAAATTATTAATACTACATTTTGTTACCTCACACTGTAAGCACGTTAAGTGAAAACCAACCTTAGAGAAAATAGTTTTATATCACATATTTCTCTTTAACATTCTCACTTTCTGCTTTAAATAAAGGTGTGACAACCCCGCTGTTACCCTCTACAGATTTGGCAAATTAGCAAACTTTAATCCTCTTTCAGGCTTTTTTTTTTTTAAAAAACGTTCTAACTGTGCCACATTTTGATATATTCGATCCCACAAGTATCAAACACGAGCTCTAGTTGTTGTGCTGTAATTCCACAAATGCACATGCGCACTGGTTGTTGCCTAGGATGACTTCCTTCTCTTTTTTCTTTATTTTATTGACAATAAATATGCTCCAATCCTCTGTCTGACTTCGGAGCATGCGTAAGGCACATTACGTCGGAGGGGGAAGAGTCGTTCCTCCCAACGTAAAAAAAAAACCCGGGCTAGAGGGCGAATAGTCGTTCCCCTGAGCTCCTAAGTAAATAGAAAGAAAAACGTACCTGAATGCGGTACTAGACACACCGCCAACACTTCTGCGTAGCGCTGCTTAACACCGTGTGAAAGCCGAAATCGCCTAACCTCAGAAACAGTACTCGCCTCCGCAACGGCTGAATTAACGCTGAAGAGGCAATACTGACGGCGGCTCCGCACCGTCTGACTCAAGCGCTGATGAGGCAATTTTAACAGTGATCCTTGGCCAAACAGCTCGTCCTAACTTGTAGACTCTGGCGATCCTTGGCCCAGCAGCTCGCCTTCATATGCATATTCAGCTTGGACAGACAAATTCAAGAACTGGGATAACGTCTTGTTGGGGTGAAACTCAGATGCCAGAACAGTATCCCATCCTCGTTGCCAAAGTGTGGTGTCGTTAATAAAAGACAAGTCGAACAGGTAAGTTTAACCTGAGTTTATTGTTATCACCCCATCCAACGACGATCATGAAACAACTGTCACTGTCGGACTCCTTCGAGCGAGCGCCCCGAGAATTCCAACAGTGACTTCATCATTACATCATTACAGAAGCCCATTTAGAAAGTGTCTGAGCAGACTACCAGGTCATCTGAGACATTCTGTTAAATATGAATTTTATAATAGTGTTTTTAGATTATTCCTGTTGCTGGACTTATGATAATGTTGAACACTGTCAGAGACAAATCTTTCCTTGAAGAAAAACAGCGTCCTAACATGCTCAGGGAACACAGCGTTAATCTAAAGGTCACACTCTGCAGTCAGTATTTTAGAAAATATGTAGTTTTCTCCAGGGAAAGATCTCAGAGTGTATCCATGATCTGAAATTTCCTCAAAACAGTTATTTTTACCTCAGGGCGTACAATTCAAATTACAGAATGAGTAGAAACAATCACTATTGCCACTGCCTGGTTCATAGTAAAAGGAAGATTGCCTTGGTCAATACACCTCTGTCTTTCATTTCTTCAGAGTGATTAATAAAACCACATAAGAAGTGGTTTGAAGGGGGGTCATGTAACATTTTTTTTGTGCAGAATATATTTATTGACCTTGACAATAAGCATTGGGAACTATACACAAAAACGTTTTGGAATAGATAAAGTAGTACTCTTGTAGTTTGATTTGAAATAATCTTACATGTCTTTGTGAATTGGTCCCAAAACATCTAAAATGGGGGAATAACATTGAGTAATTGCATAACTATTCAATTAGTGCAAATAGTAAGGACTGTGTCATGACTGCACTTTAAATAACAGAGATGTGGACATTTCAAGTCCACCTCACAAAGGCATGTAAAAGTAAGTAAAAAATACACTACAAGAGTACTACTTCACATACTCCAAAATGCCTTTGTGAATCAGCACCCGCCTTGTTTTACTAGGTTAGTGGCCCGTTTGGTATGATTCGCAAAGAAGTGTAGACTCAGAATTGTGAATGTTGCCTTACAGATATTTTTCAATTGCAAAATCTGTCATTAATATGCTGTGACAGCACTTGAAGAACCCAGGTATCTTCACAACCTAGTCTAGAGGGAAATGATGTACATTCCAACTTTGCAGCTGCTCAGAAAAGAAGAGTCACAGCATTCAACTTAATCCTTGTTAAATTGAATTATCGGCTTTATAATCAAATAGAATCCTGTGTGTAATTTACTCAATTTAAATTTTCCTGTTAGTATTATAACAAATTATGTGAAAAACAGTTACTGTATTTCAAGGGTTACACTAGCAGCAGCGCGTGTTTCACCCCATCCCATCGCTAGCAAAGGAGTTTCAAGGCAACACAGCTGTTAAGAACTATAATTGGATATATGCAGCTTTTTTTAAGTAGAAAGTGAACCTTTGCGGGAACACTAGTTTTCAGCACTTCAGACAAATTACTGTTTGAAACTAAGAATAAACATGAATTTTAATGAAATCAAAGTATAGGTGTGCATTGTTTGTGTTCAACACAAAAACAGAATGGTATGCAGTTCCTAATGAACACTTTTGGTTGATGTGCAAGTAGTGAGTTCAGAAGTAAACACTAGAGGCAGGAGGAGATTTCCTCCATTCCCAAAAGGTCCCTCACTCACCTCCCATCAGTGGGGTGTCTTGCTTCATCATCGAGTCTGCTCCTTATCGAGTCAGCTCAGCAATATCCGATCGGCACCCTCATTGGGGCCTTTTAGCGGAGATCTTTTTTCCTTTTACCATAAGGTGCAGTGCGTGTCAGGGCCCTAGTGAGTGTAGATGTGGAAAATACAAAAGTGAGGCTAAAATAGGAGGTAGAGGTCCACCCAGAACTATTTTGATGAATGTGGCCACTCACCTGATTAAGAACGTGAATATCGTACACCCCTGTTATAAGGTCAAAGGGACCTGCGCTGTTGGGGTCAACATGTTTCTTGCCATTTTTTCTATTCAAAGGCAATTCTTCAGGACCGATGCAAGATCTATCCACACTTTTTGGTAGTGGTCCCTAAATTAAATAAATAAGTGGCCACCCATGCAGCACCCTAATAAGTGGTACCTGTAGATCTAGGACATCAACCTGTAGAGAGAAAGGGAGCATAGAGATTTATCAGAGCATTTGCAGAAACCTACTATACTGGTATTGTGTTAAGTTAATAAACTAATTGACGTAAGTGATAAAAGGCATGCATCACACTAGGTGTTTGTGATCATGCACTGGGCGATTTAAAACAACATTAAAAATCAACCCAACTAGTACATATGCTGCGAGTGTGATAGAACTCACCCCAATTGGGTCAGGTTATTGTTTAATTGTTTTCCCCCAGGTGTTGACACTGAATAGTGCAGTGTCCTTGAAAATATGGTAGATGTAAAGGGATATTTATTTCCTGATTTTATAGAGTTTGTAATGAACTCATGGATTTGTTCGTTCAAAGCAAAAGCATCCCAGGAGACGAGGTTGATGTTGATGAGGAGCGCGTAGGTTTATTCCGAACTCACAGAGGCCAATGCAACCCCCTCAGTCTGACCCCCAAAGCGCAACCACGGTGGTAACGCTGAGAGACAGACCCGGGTGCCGTCAGTCACCACGTGAGTCAGAGAACACACTCTGCATCTTATCATTAACATCTACACTCACTAGAGCCCTCACACGCACTGCACCTTATGGCAAAAGGAAATCAGATCTCGGTTAAAAGGCCCCAACGAGGGTGCCGATCGGGTATTGCATCACCGACCCGATAAGGAGCAGACCTGATAATTAAGCAAGGTGTGTGAGGGTCTTTTTCCGAAAGGAGGAAACCTCCTCCTGCCTCTAGTGTGTTCTTCTGAACTCACTACATGCACATCACAACCAATAGTGTTCATAAGGAACTGCATACCATTCTGTTTTTTCTAACACATGGGCTCGTATGCAAGACCTGGATAAATATAGCCTGCAGTCCCTCCTCTATTCTACAAAAAAAAACATTGTTTGTGTGCACACATACGTCAGTAAGATAATAATATCATGTGAAAAAACATTCACTAAACATTGCAGTTATAGAACTGTTATTTACTTTTTACCTTTAGCATTATACCTACATGAAATGTTGATGGATGTGGCTCATGTAAAGAGGAAAATAAATACTCAGAAGTAAGAAAGTGAAACGTCTCTAACTCCGTCTACTGTTGAGATACATTGCAATTAAAAAAAATAGTTACCTGAGTTTCTATAGCTCATGCAAAATAAAGCCACCAGAGTTGGAAAAAGCAGGTTTTAAAAGCTGCCCAGTTAAAGAAGTTTGAACACCTTAAAAAAGACTAAAGAGTAATTTAACAATTGATGTATCTGAGGTTATTGCCAAAAAAGGCTGATGCCACCCATTCACCAACATTAAGGTTCATCTACCCCCTGTAGAGGTGAAGGAATGACAGGGGTTCTGGAGACGGAAATCCCTGACCCTGTGGTCCATCCACACAGGACCACTGGGTCACAGTGACAGAAAGCCCACCCATTTTTGGAAGGCCATCATCAATAAATGTCCTGGCCTAAGACCACCCTGCAAGGCATGATGGACCTAGGAAGAGAAAACAATCAGGAAGAAACCCTCCGCATATCAGGGCTTCTAATTTTTGGGATTTGACAAACTCCCACTTTTATGAAATATAAAATGAATGCTGAGCTGATGTAGGAAACATGGCCTCTACTTGTTATTCAGCTATATTTTGAGTACATTAATCGTACTAGCTATTGCACGTAAATCAGAGAAATGCAAACCAAGCAGGCATTATTAATACAGGATAAAGTGCTGAACCAGAAGCAGGGGTCAGTACCTCACTCAACCTGTAAGGCACCCTGACAGCATTCACTCTCTACTTACAAAATAAACTTTTGTTCAGTGCCACTAGCTAGACTTACTGAAATTGCCCCTAGATCGGGTGAACCGCAACCAGTGGCAATTTGTCTTTTCTTTGTGCCTTTTCACTTTTTAAAAATCTTTTCTGTAGCACCCATAATCTGATTCAGTGTACTTCCTTTTCACTAAATTGGTCTGATTTTTTTTTTGGCGGGGGGTTCGTTACTTGATTTTCATTTTCATTTGAGTTTGTCTAAATACTTTCTGCTATAGTTATCAGGGGGTAATCCCAGTTTTTCTCAGGGAAAATAAGTTGTAACCTTGCATGATCATAGAGGCCAGATGCACTAAGAGACTGTTCACAAAAGGGGTCACAAATTATGGCACATCTTTTTGCATATTGACTCTAATTTTGCAACGCTAACTCCCTACTAACGGGCCGGTTCTCAAAATCACCATTTGCAGGAGGCTACAGAACTACCTGCATAATGAATATTAATCTTGTTGTTACCAGTTTGTGACCACATTTGATTAGCTACTGGAAGGGATGAGGTCCTGAAAAGAACAGCAGACCACTATCTATGTGTCCTTAAAAAGCCCAGTGCTGCTTTAAAAAATGTATGTTTTATTTGGAAAAGCATCAAGGGAAGCAGGCAGTGGTCCCATGGACCACTGCACACTTCCCCGAGTGGGACCTTTTCCACTTTGTGAATCAGTTACCACCTCTTTTGAGGCTTCAGTTACTAATCAAGGGTTTGCAACCAGAATTGTGGTCACAAACTTTTGATGCATTGCATACCGAGCAGCAGTTTGGAAGGAACAGCCCTTTTACCTGCTTACAAATTGCGATTCAGCATGGGTCACAAAACCCAGGTTATGTGCCAGAAAACATCTGTGAATCACAACATGGGATTAGTACATTGCAAAAAGGCATTTTGCTTTTGCAAAACTGGTGACTTTTGAAAATTGCAGGGTTTGTGAATGTAAAATACCTTCTCACATCTGGCCCAAATTTATTAATTTGACAGGAGTCATCTCCTAACATAATAATCCAGAATCACTTAAGTGATAATGTCTCTGTATTTGATATATGTAAAATTATACCAACTCTTTGGGATAGTTCTATTTTCTCAATAATTCCCCTTTGATAAGAGGTAGGCATAGCAACAACAAGGAACTGAAAAAAATTAAATTGAAAAGACCATGCCCCTAATACTTTATATAATTGACTCCGGCATATAAGTAATGCCTTCAGTAAAATAACACCCACCGAAGAATAGTAATCTAATTTGATCTGAGAGACCAAAACTGCAGTTTAAAATTGTCCAAGATATTGATTGATGTCACACTGGCAGCAATGAACATATATCAGAGGGCAAAATATGGTGCTACCATAAAGCATTGGGGGTTTACGGTTGCCAAATTCAGTCAAAGGTATTACAGCTGAGAAACTAAAATACTGCCATTTCAAAAACGAGACATTGTCAACAACTCTGACAAACTCAAACAATGTCAATACAAGCCTTCTTACCTAGCATGGCTCTAGTCTAGATGTCAGTAGTGAGCACTGGAGGGGGAGCCTCACTGCAAAGGTTTATTGCTGGCAAATGAGGCTTGAGCACGCGGACGTGCAGTGACCTTTATGGTTTCCTGTTATGTTATAGCATTTAATAATTATTATGTTCACCGATCCCCTGGATATGAATCGGGTCATATTGAGTTTTTCAGTAAAAAAACAAATAACGAGTGGTCTATGAATCTATTGACCTGTTGCTTCCTATACATTTTCATTACATTTCCCCACTAAGAGTGCTGTTTCAAGAGTTGATTCGTGACTATGGGAAGGTGTTTGACATCAGATTCTAGGAATCATTGTCATAGCAACCTAAAGAATACAGGGTGCAAAAGCTGAATGGATCCATTAAAAACTATCTGTTTAGCTGGTCGATATATTTTTGTAGATTAACGTCAAAATATAGAGAACATTGCCTTTTAAAGTCACACACATATCTACAAAAACTAAAATTCGGCACTGAGGGAACCTCACTCTAAATTTATTTAGTTTGGAAAATAACATGGATATCAGGAACTGTGGAGTGGTAAAGAAGAACGCTCCCAAACAGCTCAACAAGCGCTTTGAGGATGCAGCTCGCAAGGATTAGTGCACAAACAGAAGCAACGTTTAGTTTTATATAAAAAAAGCGAACTTTTAAAAGAAAAAGCGAAGACAACCAGTGAATTTGCAAACATAAATCCGTGCGTGTTGTTATTGCTGTTTTTCGAGAATACAAAGGAATAACGATCTTGAGGATCCAAAATCTGGACAGTCGTTTCACATTTTCAATAAAAGTGTTTATTTTCTCATACGTTCAGAGAAAATTTACAACTTTTTTGAATTTTCCACGAATCTCAGCAGTCATTACGTTCCAAGAGTGCAGAAATAATTAAGCATTTCTGCTCGAGCAATTGCAGCAGGTGAAAATTAACATAAGCACTCTAGAAAATTGAATTTGCACAATAATACTTTTTTTGTTTCTACGTCCATTGTATAAATACTTTACCCCGGACACACCTCCTTTTTTACACCCCACAGAATTTGTGTGAATGCATATTTCCACTCTGAAAATGTTTTACTCTGGCTCTTGACAGGGACACACCTTCAACCATTTCCACAGTGAGAACGCACTTTACAAAACATTGTGAATATCCACGAACTCACATATTTGTGGGTGGTCATCTGCTCGACCTGGAAAGCCAACTCCATGCTCAGGTTAGGACACTTACTCCGACATACAATTACATCATGTGGATGAATACTTACCTCTGAATATATTTATTTGTGAGTACCAAATCATGTTTGTGAAAACCAAATGCAAGTTTACTCTAACAAATTAAGACATTTCAGTCTATTACGACAATTCAAGTCAGCAAATTGCTTTGTGATTTGGCCCTTTAAGAGATCATTTTCTGCATCAAAATGTTACCATTTGGTTTCATCACAAAAAAGATCAGGTCAGTGTGGCACAGTTTAATAACGCTCTGCATCGGGTTTTCGTTACTTTTGAAATTCCTACCCAACACAAAGTGTTATGGTAGGATTTACTATCCAGCACAAATCTGGATTTGTGTTGGATAGTATCCCAAATTAGCGTACAGATGCACAAAGTGCTGCCTTGCGTTACTTTGCATAAAGTGCATGCTCCATTGGTGGTGCATAGGCATTCCCATGCAACCACCCAAGGGCTTTAATGCAAATTCCTATCTATGAAGAAAGATAGTTAGAAATGTGCCAAAATGTTATGCTTCACTGAGGCAGGTGCATGAGGAGCCATCTTTTTATTTCTCCTTGTGTTCCCCACTTTGCGCATGTGCTGCTTTGTTCGGCACACATGCAATGTGGAAATAACATTAAAGCACATTTTTTTGGAAGTCAAAGGGATCCCTTCCACTACAAATCTATGATTTCGAGAACGCAGATACCCTTGCAAAATGGGGCAAGGGCATACCCATTGGTGCATGGCTGCCAAAAGAAGGCAGTCACAGGGAAAGAGGTGAACAGCACCACATATTAGTAGATATGGAGCGGGTGTGCTCTTGCTCTTTCCCGTAATGTAGCATTCTAAGACTTTTTAGCAATTCGATTGGCAATTCGATTGGCTCCCAATCGAACTGCGTGCTAGATACAAAACTGCCTGCCTCACACATAAAGCCCTAGACACAGAAAAACCTGAGTATTTGGCTGCCAAACTCAAGAGGGGTGGTCAGACAAGGAACCTCAGGAGCTCCAGTACCCTACTACTCATCCCCATGAAAACACGCAAACAAAAAACTGCTGCACGGTCCTTCGCTGGAATCGCACCCAAAATCTGGAACGCCATCCCAGTTGGTATCAGGACTATCCCATCCTTCACAGAATAAAAATAAAAATAAAAACTTTAAAGTCCTTTTCCTCAACCACTCCCTCCCGAACGGATAGCTGCCATCAAAAGGCTATCCCCTTCTCGTCGTCTCTTCCTGACATTGTACCTCTAAGCCTCACCTCCTCCCTGCTATTCGACCATCAAATGCTCCTCCCTCCCACCTTAATTGGTTCAACACCAAGACAACGTGCACTCTATGAGGTTATCTCAGGACTCACAGACTACCTCAATGCTGCTCACCACACTTGGGCTTCCGAACCTATTCTGTAGAATTCTGCTTTATTGTATCAACCCCAAGAGAACGTGCACTGTATGAGGTTATCCCATGACTCACGTACTACCTCAATGCTGCTCAGCACACTTGGACTGCCGAAAGTATATTTGTAGAATACTGCTTATTGTTAAAATCTTGCTCAAAAACTGTTGTGAAGCGCTCCGATACCCTCGGATCAAGTTAGCGCTATATAAAACTCCTTAATAAATAAATACATAAATACATTCTGGCCCTAAAAGTTAAAAGGTGCATACATTGAGAAACAGGTATACGTTGTGGAGCCTACGTAGATTAAAGCAGAAAATGACATCTTCAAATGTTAAAAAGGTGCTGTTTTCCATATAAAAATGTATTTCAGACCCATTGGAGAATTAGCCAAGGATTAATTACAGCATTGAATTCAAGGATAATTGACCTCAATGACTGGGGCTAATCGTGTTACTATGGTCTTGGCGGCAAGGTGGGATAACGATCTGCCACCTGAGGTCGCTCTTTGGAAATGGGGGACTGTGGCAAAGGTGAGGTCGGCGGAGTGGAGCTGGCTGTTGGGGGTGTAGAAGCTTAGTCGACTGTTGAGGTACATTGGTCCAGTGTTGTGGAGTGCCTTGTGTGCGTGGGTGAGGAGCTTGAAGGTTATCCTCTTGTTGACCAGGATCCAGTGCAGGTCTCTCAGTTGGGGTGTGATGTGGCTGTGGTGAGGGATGTCGAGGATCAGGAGTGCAGAGGCGTTCTGGATGCGTTGGAGCCGTCTCAGGAGTTTGGCTGAGGCTCCTGCGTAGAGGGCGTTTCCACAGTCCAACCTGCTGCTGAAGAGGCCCTGGGTGACAGTTCTTCTCAGTTCATTGGGGATCCACTTGTAGATCCTGCAGAGTATGTGGAGGGTGTTGAAGCAGGAGAAAGAGACGGCGTTGACCTGTTTAGTCATGGAGAGGGTGGAGTTGAGGATGACCCCAAGGTTGCGTGCGTGGTCGGTTGGTGTTGGACCGGTTCCCAGTGCGGTCGGCCACCAGGAGTCGTCCCAGGCCGAAGGAGTGGATCTGAGGATGAGGACCTCCGCCTTGTCCGAGTTCAGCTTCAGTCGGCTGTTCCTCATCCATTCAGCGACCGACTTCATTCCTTCGTGAAGGTTGGTTTTGGTGGTGTGGGGGTCCTTGGTGAGGGAGAGGATCAGCTGGGTGTTATCGGTGTAGGAGATGATGTTGAGGTTGTGCTGACGAGTGACGTGGGCGAGCTGTGCCATGTAGATGTTAAACAGAGTTGGAATGAGGGATGAGCCCTGGGCTACGCCGCAGATGATCTCTGTGGCTTCGGAGCGGAAAGGGGGAAGGTGGACGCTCTGTGTTCTGCCAGAGAAGTAGGAGGTGGTCCAGTCCAGGGCCTTCTCTTGGATCCAGGCGTTCTGGAGGCGTGTTCGTAGTGTGGGGTGAAAGACCGTGTCAAAGGTGGCTGACAGGTCCAGGAGGATGAGGGCCGCCGTTTCTCCGTTGTCCAGCAGGGACTTGATGTCCTCGGTGGCGGCGATGAGGGCAGTCTCGGTGCTGTGGTTGCTGTGGAACACGAACTGGGAAGGGTACAGGATGTTGTTCTCCTCGAGGTAGCGGGTCAGTTGTTCGTTGATGATCTTCTCGATGACCTTTGCCAGGAATGGGAGCAGGGAGATGGGCGGACGTTCTCACATCTACAGTCAGCTCTTTACCAGAATGCAGTGGCATTGAAAAAATCTAAAGAAGAAATGTTGAAAATTAGCCGCCAATATCACAGGAGATAGACACCACAAAGGTGATATGATGATTGTTTTGAAAAAGTTTTGGCTTACTGACTCGCACGATTATGCATTTTAACCAATGCACCTTTCTTTAGAGCAGCAGTCTTCAAACTGTGGGGCGCGCACCCTAAGGAAGGCATGGAGTCCTGAGGAGAGGGTTGCGCATTCCCCAACTTCACTTGTGCCAACAATGCAAAACTTTTGCTTTTGTTTTTGAAAAAGACAGCCGCCCTGGGATGTCTCAATTAGATTGTTATTAGCTGAAGTTTTATCATTTGAGTCTCTTGTGCAGTGAAAAGCTTTCAGGCCAGGATTCATGCTTGCCTGAATGAAATGCAAATGTGCGCTGTGAGTTAATCTGCAAGTGTAGAGGGTGCTTGGGAGCGGGTTCTGGCTTTAATTGTTTAAATCGCTCCAAGTTTTGTGATGACAAATATTCGATTTTTTGAGTGGAAGTGCAAAGAGTTAACAACTGGGTTATGAAGTGCTTGCTTTTATTTTTAATTTCATTTACACAGACTTTAGTACCCCTAAAGAGGTGTTGAAGGGACAGCTATGTGAAAAATAATTTTACTACATATGCTCTGGTACTACTCAAATCTACATTTTGGAAGCACTATTTTATTGTAAATCTATTTGCATGTTTTGCAGCACTCTATCTTACACTGTGTGTAATGCATGTATAAAATAATGACTTACATATTCACAGTGCTTACTGTCATAGGCTGTGACCTTGTAGCACTAAAAATACACATCACTAATCTCCACTGCACGAATAAAGATTTAATTCGACAGCTCTCTGGTTACAGATATACCTCTGCAGGGCGTTAACTAATAGAGGTTTCATAATGTACTACAGTTCATTTGCCACTGAGTAACAACTTTTTAAATGTATTGTTCATTTCACTGCCCATTATTTTATATGTAGATACCTGATAGAGAAAGACCTAAAAAACGTACAGAATAATTAGGTGGTTATTTGTGAGAGGCTTGCATCACCAGAGCATCACTTTTTTTGATGCTTCAGCGGCGCAAGCGTCTTAACCATACCTATGAGGCAGGTGCAAAGTCACCCAGCATTGCTTTGCATCGCCTCATAGATGAGGAGTAAGACATAGCAGTGCATGTCACTGCGTTGGCTTACTCTCCGTCAAGGAGCTGTTCCATGGGCTTTGCGTGGGGTTCCCACGCAAAGCCCACGGATGTTGATGCTGCCCCATATTTACAAAATCAAGTAAACCTGGGGCAGCTCCAAAAATGAATGCCTCCCCAGCAGAGGAGTTTTCATTTCTCCTCGTTCTTTCCTCTTTCCATGTGTGTTGCATTCTGCAGCTCACAAAGAAAGAGGAAAATGCATCTCTGGTTGTTTTTGTGAAGGAAGGTGCCCCTTCCTGTACAAAAACAATCCTGCCTATGCTGGTGCTATGCAGCAATTTGTGTGCCAACATAAGGGAAAAGAACAGGAATGGACCGTATTTCATAAATAAGGTGCATTCCAGCCCTTTTACATTGGCATAGGGCAGCGCAGTAAGAAGACATGCAGCGCTGTCCTACACCAATACTTCATAAATGAGGCCCTTTGTCTTTAGGTACACCTTAGACTACACTCCCACGCCCACTGACCTTTGGTTTGCTAAACACTGTTTAAAAGTATTTCCCCACCGCAAAAATGATTTGCTGTGGGAATTTGGGACGTTTATTGTTGTCAATAGTTGTCAATGATGAGGAGTACCAAGTTCTAGAAATTTTTGTCAGAGGGGGGTCCTTATGTCTAACCAAGTTTGACAATGGAGTCTCTCCATCAAAAAGTTTGAAGACCTCTGCTGTAGAAGATCCATCAAGCATGGGCTAAGAAAAAGAGGGGGCTCCAAATACGTTTCATCCATGCAATTGCCTATAGGGTTTATCTACAGCGCTAAAGCCTGTGATCAAATTAACAAATATATTTTTTGTCATGGTGCTACGGTGCCATGGTACTACTGCAATATCCATCATGACCCCTGTGGAAATTTGATCAAGTCCTGTGGCACTGCAAAAACAAAATATTGGGTCGTTGGGGCATTGCTCAATTACGGGGTATTGGCATCAGTGGGAATTGTGGTGCCCGCAGGGTTTTGGGCTCCAACTGAGTATTGAGAGTACCCAAACTCTGAGCCCTGCACAGTCAAAGGCTGTGCAAAGAATGGGGCTAGCCATGTCCCGGGAGTTGGGTACAAAGGCTGAGCTCACTGCAAAGGTTTGAATAATAAAGTATGGTAAAAAAAATATTATTTTACTTTAAAAAAAAAACTCGAAATTTACTGAACAAAACAAAAGTTAACGAGCGCTATAGTTAGGTAAAAATGTCAGTTGAAAGTTAATTTTAAACTAAAAAAACCCACTGAAATTCACCAATTTTAGTTAACTGAAGAAACTATACCTCGTGGTTTCACCATGCACTACTTCAGAAGTCACATATGGAAAGGGGCGACCACTCGGTCCCCCCGAACGTATGGTGGAGTACCCAGATCCCCCCGGGAGGCCATCTTGGGCGGGAGGCGAGTCTCGGCTGGTATGCCCGAAGCGGCGTAGCCGGGGCGCGCTTTTTCCCGCCCTAGAGTGGGTTGTCCTAGACACTGAAGCCGCCAGCCACGCCCCCGGAGGCGGGCGGAGGCGGGTTTACGCCCGCCCGAAGAAGGATAAAAGGAGCAACAAGCCAAGGAAGCATCCTCTTGTTCCTGTGCTCTGAAGCTGCACCTCCCCGCTGCACGTGAGCTCGAGACGGAACGAAGAGCCAATTTTGAGCGTTGTAATTTTGTTCTTGTTCTTTCAGATATCTTCGTTGGAGAATGCCGGGCAAGAAGGTCGGAAAGCGGGTCGGTACCAATCAGATGCTCCGCATGCTCGTAAAGGACATGGCCGAGATGAAAAAGCAGATGGCGGCAATGAACGGGGTTGGAGGCCCGAAGCGAGTCGTCGGACCAGCATTGCCAGGAGTAGTCCCCAGCGGGAGAGGCAAGAGGTCCAAGAGGGGGGCACCTGGTGGGGAGGCCCCGGTTCCCGATACACCGATGGAGGAGCCAATTCCGGTTCCGAAGGAGGGGCAACCGATCCCCGTTGTAGTCACCCCTGTGAACGGGGAGGATATGCCTCCCGAGTTGGCTGCACAACTGGCAGCGTGGTTGGGAAAAGATAGTGAGGGCACCACGGCGGACGACGCCAGGGCAGTAATGAGGCAATTGCGAGAATCTAGAGAGGCTGCGAAGGCACCATCTTCTGTTCCCCCACAGGTTCCGGTGGGTGAGACCGCAGCGGGCACGAATTCGGCAGCAATTACAGCTCCTAGTTCAGGTAAGCGGCTACTGCCGATTGCGGGGGAGGGGTCTGTACCCTCACGAAGGGAGAAAGTGGCCCAGCATGTTCCACTCGAAGTTAAGGAAAAGATTTGGGCTGATAAGTATGTAAACATGTTTTCTTTGCTTACCGACCACTACGAGATCGAGCATGTGAAGGGTCAAAAAGAGCTTCTGCATCCGAGTGTTTGGTGCGCCAAAATGGCCGCCTTTAAGGTCGATGAGAACATTGGTAACTGGGGCAGAGCGTTTGGCATATTCACCTCAATTATGGGGGAACGAAGGCCTGAGTTGTTGCCCGAGTTGCCCATATATCAGACACGTATCATGGAGTATTCTCAATCATACGAGGGCAATCAGTGGTTTTGCTATGACAATGTTTTTAGGAAGGCCAAAGAGCACGACCCAGCTTTGACCTGGGATTGTTACGACTCCATTTCTTGGCAAAAAATGGAGAATTCAGGCATGTTAAAGGTACCATTGTCAGGGGGTAATGGGGGTGAGTCTTCCCTCCATTCGTCTGGGACACCCTTTCGGACGGGTGCAGGTAACGAGCATCACTCGAAGTCGAGTGGCAACGCAGGTAAAAAGGGGATCTGTTGGAATTTTAACAGGGGAAAATGTACAAGGCCCCAGGGGTCATGCAAGTTTAGACACGACTGTGGGGGGGTGTGGACAGTCCTCCCATCCCGAGACCATGTGCAGAGCCAAAACGGGTGATAACGGTGGTAGGGGAAGCGCCAAACAGGTCTGAAATAGTCCGAGGGGCGCCTTTACCTACCCCGGTTGATACCATGGCAATGATTCCTTGGCTCAATGAATACCCGGATCATGTCTCCGCTGGGGTGTTGCGAGACGGGTTTTCGTATGGTTTCCGCATTCCAGTGGGGGATTTTCAGGGTAAAGCACGTTCTAAGAACCAACTGTCGGTCCTGCAGAATACGGCGGTGGTACAGGTAAAGATTGGGAAAGAGGTGACTCGAGGGCGGGTTGCCGGACCATTCGATTTACCACCGGTTGCTAACTTTGTTTGTTCCCCCTTAGGGGTGGTCCCCAAGAAGGACCCGGGTGAGTTTAGGCTAATACATAATTTGTCAGCCCCACGAGGTCTTTCCGTGAATGATGCGATAGACCCGGAAGTGTGTTCGGTGCGGTACGCATCTTTCGATGAGGCCGTCGCCATGTTGAATCGCCTGGGGCCCGGGGCGCTGATGGCAAAATCAGACATCGAGTCAGCGTTCCGGTTGCTCCCGGTACACCCAGACGATCAGCGTCTCCTTGGTTTCATGTTTCAGGGTCGCTATTACATGGATAAATGTATGCCAATGGGATGCTCCATATCTTGTGCTTATTTTGAAAATTCAGTTGTTTTCTGCAATGAGTATTCACGAGAAAGACGGGTTTTCAGCATGTTATGCATTATCTCGATGATTTTCTGTTCCTGGGGGCAGCCGGGGATCCAGAATGTGGACAGGCTTTAAAAGAATTTTGTGGCTTGATGAATCATTTTGGTGTGCCATTGGCACCAGGTAAGACTGTGGGGCCCTCGACTTCGCTCGAGTTTCTTGGGATAGAGCTCGATTCGGAGGAAGGTTGCTTTCGGCTACCCAAGGAAAAGGTGGTGAAATTCAGGGCCTCCCTTGAAACATGTATTCGGGAGCCTAAGGTAAACTTGCATCAATTGCAGCAAACCGTGGGTCAGTTGAATTTTGCCCTTAGAGTAATGCCAATGGCCCGCCCCTTTTCCCGCTCGATTGCACAAGCCATGGTCGGTCTTAAGGAGGGACACCACCGCACGAGGCTCTCGTCAGAGATTCGCCAGGACATGCGCATTTGGTTGGCATTCCTGGCGAATTTCAATGGTCGAATTGTCTGGAACAAGCCGGCGGTGTCCTCCGAGGAGCTGGGGCTGTGGACAGATTCGGCGGGGAGTATAGGTTTTGGCGCCATATTCGGAAAGCAATGGTCGGCTCAAAAATGGCCGTCATGGTGGCACGAGTGCGGGCTGACGAGTAACATTGCTTTTCTCGAACTTTTCCCTATTTTGGTGGCCCTGAAAACATGGCCTGAGGGGTTTCGGGATCACTCTGTGGTGTTCTGGTCTGATAACATGACCGTGGTTGAGTGTATCAATAGTCAGGCAGCACGTTGCAAATGGATTCTGAGATTGCTCAAAGAAATTGTGTTATTGTGTATGCAATTGAATGTGCTCTTTAGGGCAAGACATGTCCCAGGGGTACTGAACCAAGCGGCTGATGCGCTTTCTCGTTTCCGTATGCAGGCCTTCTGGGGTTTTCTGCCCACAGAGGACCCGGTGGCGACACCCTTTCCCGAAGCTCTCTGGTCTCTCGGTGCCCCGAACTACAAAACCTTGTGGGAGAGAGTTTAGCACCCAGGACAAGGAAGGCATATGAAGGGGCGTTCCGTTCCTATTGGTCCTTTTTGGGTTCTGCTAGGGGGGAACTTTGGGGCCAGGAAGAGTTTGTCGTAAAATTATTGCTGTCTTTACATCAGGCAGGCAAATCAGTAGCTACGGCCCAGAGGCATCGGGCCGCCATTTCCTTTATGGCAAGGGCTCATGGGATCCAGGACCCGACAGCGTCTTTCGTTGTGCAGAAAGCGCTACGTGGGTGGCAACGCCTTGAGGGTCGCAGAGTAGATGAGAGGCACCCGATAGGTCTGGATAGGTTGGCCCTGTTATTATCCGTACTCCCTGCGACATGTTCATCCCAGTATGAAACAGTGTTATTCCGGGCCGCTTTTGCATTAGCATTCCATGGGGCGATGCGGGTAAGCGAACTGGTGGCGAAGAACAAGCGGGATACGGTGGGGGGACTGTGCCGAGAGCACATTCAGGTTAAGGGGGAGACGATGATTGTCTCGTTTGTCAGGTCCAAGGCCGATCAGGGTGCGATTGGGGATTGCGTAGTCATACATCGGATTCCCGGATCTCCCATGTGCCCTGTTGTTTGCGTAGAGGAGTATTTAGCGCAGAGGGCGGCATCATGGGGGGGGACCTTGTTGAGACACGCTGATGCCACCCCACTGATGAGGTTTCAGTTCCAGCGGGTGCTTACAATGGCAATTTCGGCCGCGGGCTTGAACCCCGGCGAGTTTGGGACCCATTCCTTTCGGATAGGGGCTGCTACTGAGGCTACAGCCAGGGGTCTGAGTGTAGAAAAAGTGAAACGTTTGGGGCGTTGGTCCTCGAATTGTTACAAAAGGTATGTGCGGTTGCACATGTTGTGAAGCTGCTATCATGTACTCACGCTTCTTGTTTTTGTTTGGTTTACAGTTTTGCAAGCTTACGAGGCGGGGCGGACTGTGCAGTCGACCCGACACCTGGGAACCAGCGGTCAAACATCACCGGCTGCGGAAAAAGTGGTGTGGGTCGTGGGCCACTCATACGTGAGGCGTGCCGCGGACGTATTCAAAGCAGGTGACATGATTCACATGGCTGGGGAATACGGGTACAGGGTGACCTTCTACGGAAGGGGCGGGCTCTGTATTGACCAGTTTCAATCCTTTTTCGAGGGTTTGTTAGGGCGGACAAGGTCACCGCCATCTATAATCATAGTCCATCTTGGGGGCAACGATTTGGTGACCACTGGTAGACGACTTCTTCTCGAGGCGATACTTTCCACAGTAAGTTGGTTGGCGAGAAGGGTTCCAGGGTGCACAATTGCATGGTCCCATATGATTCCACGTAAGGTGTGGCGGGGGGCGAATTCGGTGTCTGCTATAAATCATTCGGTGAAGAAAGTAAATAACAAATTGGGTAGATTGTTTCGTTCAAGTGCATTGCATTCTATTCCTCATGGTTGTATCAAAGGGGACAGTATGTATTTGGAGGATGGGGTTCATTTGTCCCGGGTGGGGAATGCGTTACTCATAGGAGACCTCATAGCTTGGCTAAAGAGTTTACAGCATGACCTTTAGGCAGGAGTTTTGTGGGGGGTCCGGATAGCCGGTCAACTATCCGGCCTGTGGCGGTAAGGTCATGATCGGTGAGCAGTAATTGGAAGATCCCTATGGGGGGGGCGTCACCCATTACGGATGGGAGCGCCCGGGGGGAGGTGGCCATTGGCCCCTCAACGGGGAGGCGGTCCCTTCTAAGGATGGGCCGCCGAAAGGAAAGGGAAGGCGGTCAAGGCCCCTTCCTGGATAGGAGGGGCTACGGGCCCCTCCTGGGAATTTCCCGGGGCCAGGACACCTGCGACGGCAAATGTGGTAAGTTGTGTGGGGTGGGGAGGGGGGTTTACGCTACCTTCTAGACACCTCACACGAGTCCTCGGACGACCATTAAATGGCGTCGAGTTCATTGGGGCCCCCGTCAAGTCAAGGGAAATTGGTAGATGCACATGAGGTACAGCCCTCTGTGCGGTCGCCCCTCGCAAGTGGGGGGGTAATTCTGGTTTAGGGATCTGACACCGGTTACGACCTTGCCGTTGGCCCTTAACGTTAGGATGTACAATTTCAAGTTAAAATGTTTTGTAGGATGTTAGTTTCGGCTAGGAGAACCTTTGTATTAGAAATATGTTAAGGTTAGCCAAACATCGTAATGTGGAAATGAAATTGTACATAATATGAAACTGTTATTTTAATGTTTTGATTTTGTTTCATATTTTTAATAAATACAGCCGGGAGGGTCACTCCCTCCCGCCTTCCAAAAGTTCAGAACTGTTTCCGGTTTCCCATCCTTGGGGATTGTGTCGAGAGGGGGTGGCGGGTATCTCAGCCATGTGGAAAGGGGCGACCACTCGGTCCCCCCGAACGTATGGTGGAGTACCCCGATCCCCCCGGGAGGCCATCTTGGGCGGGAGGCGAGTCTCGGCTGGTATGCCCGAAGCGGCGTAGCCGGGGCGCGCTTTTTCCCGCCCTAGAGTGGGTTGTCCTAGACACTGAAGCCGCCAGCCACGCCCCCGGAGGCGGGCGGAGGCGGGTTTACGCCCGCCCGAAGAAGGATAAAAGGAGCAACAAGCCAAGGAAGCATCCTCTTGTTCCTGTGCTCTGAAGCTGCACCTCCCCGCTGCACGTGAGCTCGAGACGGAACGAAGAGCCAATTTTGACCCACCCACCAGCCCCTGAAGACAGCAAGTGGTTTTGAAATAAAGTTTTGATGTGGTAACTCTATTTCTTACAGGTTGTTGTGATTAAAGTGTTATTTTAGTATGCAATAAAGTGAATGATTCTTTACAGTATGTTTTTCGAATAAAGTATTTTGCACCAGTGTTGATCAGTGATCATACGTGAAGCAGTTATGGTTGTTTTTTAATTTAGTAATTTTAGTTAATTGTCGTATTTATTTTTTGGTCGGGCGGTAAGGTCATGATCGGTGAGCAGTAATTGGAAGATCCCTATAGGGGGGGCGTCACCCATTACGGATGGGAGCGCCCGGGGGGAGGTGGCCATTGGCCCCTCAACGGGGAGGCGGTCCCTTCTAAGGATGGGCCGCCGAAAGGAAAGGGAAGGCGGTCAAGGCCCCTTCCTGGATAGGAGGGGCTACGGGCCCCTCCTGGGAATTTCCCGGGGCCAGGACACCTGCGACGGCAGATGTGGTAAGTTGTGTGGGGTGGGGAGGGGGGTTTACGCTACCTTCTAGACACCTCACACGAGTCCTCGGACGACCATTAAATGGCGTCGAGTTCATTGGGGCCCCCGTCAAGTCAAGGGAAATTGGTAGATGCACATGAGGTACAGCCCTCTGTGCGGTCGCCCCTCGCAAGTGGGGGGGTAATTCTGGTTTAGGGATCTGACACCGGTTACGACCTTGCCGTTGGCCCTTAACGTTAGGATGTACAATTTCAAGTTAAAATGTTTTGTAGGATGTTAGTTTCGGCTAGGAGAACCTTTGTATTAGAAATATGTTAAGGTTAGCCAAACATCGTAATGTGGAAATGAAATTGTACATAATATGAAACTGTTATTTTAATGTTTTGATTTTGTTTCATATTTTTAATAAATACGGCCGGGAGGGTCACTCCCTCCCGCCTTCCAAAAGTTCAGAACTGTTTCCGGTTTCCCATCCTTGGGGATTGTGTCGAGAGGGGGTGGCGGGTATCTCAGCCATATTACATCACTGATTAAATGTTCTGTGACATCCTTTACAACATCACTAAATAAATCTGAAATTCAATCATGGATGACAACGTTGTGAATGGTGAGGGCTTCAGTTCCCTACTTCAAATGTTTGTCCTTTTGTTGCTACTTAAAGATTAGAATTTATGCAAGCTTTATAAATTGGAGAGGGATTTTTAATATGTTATGTTTCCTGCTTTTTAACTGTTTTGGTACAGGTAAATGCTTTACACATTTCTCCTAAGTTAAGCTTGTCTTCTCTGTACTACCACTACCAAGGTTTGAACTTAGGTTTAAATTATTGAGACCTAACTAGACTTAGGAATAGTGATATTATTACTTGAAGAGGACGGCCATCCACATCCATAGCAGATCCTCCATGTGTCCCTAGTCACTGACTAGATAGTATAGGAAGAAAAGGAGGAGGTATTATTAAAATATACTGCCACCCCTTAGTAGGCTCTTTAGAGAACTTATTAGCCTGAAATATGTGGAGGCGCTATCCTTTAAACTTCAGCTTTCAAAACATTATTCCATTAATGGAATACTTTTGTACCAGCCCCCAGGGACCTGTTCTGTTTTTTTCCTACTTTTTCTCCATTTTTAAATTTAGAAATTAATTCACCAGATTTTCCGATTTTAGGTGATTTTAATATGCATTTAGAAAATTCAGAGAACACAGATGCAGCATGTCTCACTGACATGTTGCCTAGTGTCGGACTAGATCAACGGGTAAATTAGCCAACGCATCAAGCAGGACACAAACTTAGGGCCCTATTAGGATGGTGGACGGACCTGCATCCGTCCGCCACCCCAGAGGAGGAGTGACCGTCCGCAGGGGCAGCGGCGGTCCCTCCGTGCAAATTAGGATGCGACCGCCACCCTGGTGGTCACATCCTGTATGTTTAACATTGCGGCGGGTGCTGCTTGAAGCAGCACCTGCCGCAATGTTAAAAATGCATACTTCACATTTGCATGCACAAAGCGGCAGGTACCCCCCATGTGCACCCCCCACCTCCCATAACCTTGGGGGCCCTAACTGGGCCCCCAAAGAAATCACCATATGCCTTTCTACGGCGGAGAAGCCGCAGCGGAAAGGCATCTGTTCACCCCCATCCTAATATGGCTGGCGGTGTCTGTTAGACACCGCCACCATATTAGACCGTTTCCACCACGGTCGTAAGGCGACCGCGGCAGAAAAGCGGCGGATGGTCTACCTGACCCCCCAGCCATCCTAATCTGGCGGGGGGGTCTTTGAAGGCTCTGCAGCGGTTTTTCCGCATCCTCTGGGCCGGCGGACACTTCCGCCGGCCCGGAGGATGCGGAAAAACCACAATCCTAATGACCCCTTTGATGAGATTTTTTCTGACTACCTGTATTTATCTACATCATCAGTCTTACGCTTGCAATGGTCTGATCATCGAGCAGTTATGTTCAACAATAAATTAGCCCCCGTTGATGCATCTCACAATAAAACTTATCCAGTAAAGCTCTCATGCAATTGGCATCTGATAGAGTAGATAGAGCTAGATGCCATCTTATCAGAAACACGGCCTTGTGCAAAAACAGATCCTGATAAAGCGGCTAGTCTATATGAGGGTTGGTTGGAAAATGGCGCTGAAAGAATTACACTGGTTAAACCCCATAGGAGAAAAAGGGACACTTCCTCTGAACCTTGGTTCACAGAAAACCTAAGACTGCTTAAACAAGCATGCCATAGGCAGGAAAGAAAATGGAGGCGTCATTATGAGCATTCAGAAAAAAGGAAATACAAACTTACTTTAGTCTCATAAAAAAATAGATTTTAAAGAAAAATCCATATACTTAATTCAGAAGATAGAAGCAGCCAAAAATTCCGGGAAAGTACTTTTTGGAACTGTTAAACAGTTATCTAAACCTCCTGAAATGGGGTTCCAGTTAATGGATCAAACCTTCTGTAATTCATTGGCTTCCTTTTTTTCAAGATGAGGTCGTCTGTTTTAAATCTTTTTTTCTCTAATCCTTTGACTGATCACAGTGACTCCCAAATTAAAAATAATGAATGTCACAGTATCTCCCAAACTATTAATAATGAATGTAAGGTCCCTTTAACTTCTTTTGCTGCACTCTCCCAGGACCAAACGAATACTATCCTTTTGTAAACAAAGTCAGGATCCCTCTCAGGATCCATGCCCACCGAAAACAATTCATTTGGTAGCTGAAACAATTTTGGAACACTTACCAGAATTTTTTAATCTTATGATTAACAGCTAGATTCATCAAGGTAAATTGCGCTCGCAAAGGGCCAGATTCTGAGAATCTGGCCCTTTGCAAGTGCAATTTTTGCATTTGGGATTCATCATCCCAAATGTAAAAATCGCTATTTGCGAATTCGCATATTTGCGAGGAATTGGATTTAAGGAATCTCTATTAGAGATTCCTTAAATGCAATTCATTACCCAATTTGAAATTGCGAATTCGCAATATTTGGTCGCTATTTACCACGAAGTCTGACTTTGTGGTAAATAGCGAAAAAATAGTAAAAAGCACTTTAGTGCATTTTTCTCTGTTGCATGTTACACACACACACATGTCCTTTGGACATGTGTGTGCGAAACACCTGTGTAAATTTGTATTTCAGGGGTGCTACAGGGTGTCCTTTGGACACCCCTGGCACCCTTGAAATCGCTATCTTATTTGCGATTAGTTAATTGCTAATCGCAAATAAGGAATACTCCCCATTTATTCAGATGGGCCTTTAGGCCCATAGGAATGAATGGGGAGTTAGTCCTGATTTGCGATTAGCAATTTGCTAATCGCAAATAAGGAATGTGTAGGAATCGCAATTTATTTTGCGATTCCTACATGAATCCCGTTTTGCGAGTCTGTAATAGCGATTCCTTATGAATCGCTATTACAGACTCGCAAAACGGGTCTTTGATGAATCTAGCAGTTAGTCACGAAAATGTCCCAATGTCTTGAAGATAGCCTTCTTCTTTTAATTAAAAAAGCAAACCTAGATCCTTAAGATCCTGGGAACTACTATCCCATTTCCAGATTGCCCCTTCTGGGACAAATAATTGACAAATCAATTAATTTACAGCCTTCATTGAGGACCATAGCCACCTAGACCCTTGCCAATTCGGATTTAAGAAACATCGCAGTACAGATTTGGCATTGATAAGTGCTTTGGAACAGATTAGATTGACGTTGGATGCGGGGCGTAGTGCAGTGTTGGTCCTATTGGACCTCTCAGTGGCATTTGACATTGTAAACCACCAAATCCTGCTGAAAAGGCTGAAGAATCCCACAGGGTTCATCTCTCAGCGCAACTCTTTTTAACATTTATGTAGCCCCTTTGGTCAAACTTATTAGATCTTTTGGGTCCTCTACAGTCACCTATGCAGATGATACCCAATTAGTGTTCTCAGTATCATCTAATATTTCAGTGACAGCTAAGCGTTTTTACACTGTATGCAGGAAATTGGAAAATGGATGGCCCAAAACTGCTTAAAGCTGAATTCAGGCAAGACCGAGGGACTGCTTTTGGGGAAGGACCATTCCTTTTGGTCCCAAGACTGGTGGCCACCTGAATTTGGCCAACTTCCACCAGCAGTTACGAAGGTAAAAAATCTTGGAGTTGTCTTTGATATCACCTGACCTCTGCAGGGCTCATAAACGCGATCACATCTGCCTCCTTATTTACTACTAAACTTTTAGGGAAGATCTTTCCCTTCATTCCAAAACACCTGCAGAAAACCGTAATTTCCACTCCGAAATTGACTAGGCAAATGCTCTATTTGTAAACAGAAGAACAAAAAGTGTAAATAAGCTTCAGGTCCCACAGAACTCAGCTGCTCGTCTTTTATTAGGAATTCCCAAAGAGAATCAGTATCAGATGCCCTTCCGCTTCTCCACTAGTTACCAATTGGGAAGCGTATGCAGTTTAAGGCCCTGTGCCTTGATTTCAGGTTCTTCTTGGGGAAGGCTCACAAAATTTTAAGCTTTGGTTTCGTTGGTATCTTCCGCCAAGATCCCTTTGCTCAGAATCAGCATGCAATATCACTGAGTAAAAAGAGCAAAATGGGGCAAGAGAAGTTCTGAAGGCAGTACCTCCTGTCTCTGGAACAGCCTTCCCTTATTCCTGAAAAAGTAGATGGACCTCCTCTGCTTTAGAAAAACACTAGAAACCTGGCTTTTCAACCTGTAGGAGTCTCTAAACTCTGGCCTAAGCCTCCTAACCTGGTTCTGTCCTGCTAGCAAGCTTGCATGCCTGGACACCTTAGGGTAATAGTGCGCGTTTATATACATTTTTATTTAATTTCATTATTAATAATCTCAGTGAGGATCATTAGCAAACTGTAGGCATCAATAACTTAACAATGTCCATCCATGGTAGTATACTAGCCCTTTAATAATGGTGGTAATAACTGCTCCATTGTTTGCATTGCCAGCACAGTATAGCTGAAGGCAGCAGTAATCGATTTTTGTTGTAAAAGGTTCCACCTTTGTCTAGCCAGTGAGGTTGCAAACGACAAAAATCTCCTCTAAGTTTTGGTCTAAAAGCATCAAGAGCTCTGTGGGCTTTATAATGAAAGGAATATTTTTAGAACCTATTGTTTGCAGTTCTTCTGGTTTGACATGCCCAGTGATCATTGGAGAATTACAGAGACAGAGAAGAAGAAGAGGCAACTCGTCAGTGTCTGCACAAATCCATCCCTTTTAACTTCCTTCCTGGCTGCAAAGACGACGTTGTTTACAAGCTGCAGGAATACCCTTGCACCCCTTGTCATTGTTGCTCTCCAGCACACGATGACTACCCCTCCCACTCTGTTAGCTGACTGCATTCTGCATTACCAATTCCTTCTTTTCAATGCTCTCTCTAATACTGACACAACAAGATGGGCGATTTTGACAAGTGCAGATTGTTCCCTTCTATAAATACACACATTTCCTCCCTCACACCATTTACTTCCAGAAGAGCTGTCATGATTAGTCACGTATATAATGAAATGCCACTGCAGTATGTGGCACTATGACTAAACTACTCATTTGTTTTGATTGAATACTGGTTACAACTCTGCTTTGCATACATCCAAAATAGGCTCTATGACTGTTCGCTGTCCTGATTAAACACAACATTTTCCACTTGCAAACTCTGTCATCTAGTTGAGCGTTGATAGGAAGTTCGAACTAATGGAGAACAAACTCAGATTTCAGAATGCATTTCTAAATGCATACAACCTTGAAGAAAGCCAACTATAATTTACTGCATTATTTAATGATTGTATTATTTACACGTACTCTCTGATTGCTGCCCGACACTTCATGAAAGCAGCTCGTGAGGAAGATTAATATGCATATTTGCTGTCATAAAAAAACAGACAAGAAAGTTATAAATATCATTTGGGTGTAGCGAGTCAGTTTTGTTCTATAATGGAATTATTATGTAATGTAATGCTCGGTCTTCTTAGCAGTGAGAAGATGTGTTTTATTACCATTGCGTTTTTTTCTGGAATGTTAGAAGTATTAAAGACGCGCCACATTGCCATCCTCTGAACATGGTTCATTACATACAGATAATAGAGGTCATATATTGCCAAACGAATCTTTACATAAATTAATGTATCAACTCCAATAGTGCTCAGGTGGAGCTTTTCATTGCTGCTCACACTGAGGCCCATATTTACTTGTGCGTTTGTGCTAACACAAAGTAATGCAAAGCAGTGCAAATTGGCACATGTTTATAACTGTTCAAATACCGGTTTCTGCTGTTTTGCATAATTTTCCATCAGGGAGGTTTTAATGGGGTAGATCAGCCCAACTACATTCAGTGCTTGGGAACCGTCAGAGTCTGCCTAAGCATAGTAATTTATAGAGGACGGGTATGCTTCCGGTACAAAACCTACACTAGATAGTGCATCCTGAAGCATTCACCATTGGGTCGCACATGGCAGTGTGTTTGAGCACCAGTAGGAATCTGGAAGAATGCCAGCAGGAATCTACAGGAAAAAACAACTGAGAATTGATTGAATCCATTTTATTGGAGCTGTGCGCAAGCACACTATTTAAACTGCAAGGAACCTTCTAGCCAGACATAAGCAGACCAGAGGGAGCTCTATTTCTGAGACTTTGGAATATCATAATTCAGCTATTCCTAACTGCCCCACATATAGATTTGCCGAGTGCAAGGTGATTAGTGTTGCAGAAAAGCAATTATGAACTTACTCACCACATCCAGAGAAAGAAAAAAAGAACAATGCAGACAAAAATAATAATAACTCAAGATTAACTTATTATGGAATCATGAGCTTTCCTGTAGATTATACAAAAAAGGCTCTGTAGATTTCATGCTTCAGCGTGGCCTCGCTGCTGGGACCAGGACACTGCTGGGGCCAGGACACTGCTGGGGCCAGGACTGAGCCAAGGCCCATGACAGGGGGGCCAAGGGCCAGTTGAAAATGGGTAAGTACACAGCCCAATGGGAGGAGCTCGTGGCAGACCAAGGGGGGAGCCAGGAGAACAGGCCCCACGAGTTGGGGACAATACAACGGCCATTCTACAAACACCCACAACTCCAAAACTTGGAGGGTAAGATTGGGGAGGTAGATGCCGACATGTACCTGTTGCATCAGGATCTCTGCCGGGCTGTTGCTGTTGCTTGGGTCCCGGAAGCAGAGAGCTGGATCTCCAAATTGGATGACACATTGCAGGGGCTCTCTGTAAAGATGTCTCTCCTCTCCCAGTCTGCTAAAACTCTCCAGGACCAGGTAGAATGCACGGACAAACAGAGCCTGGTGCAAAACTCTCTGGTTTGTTGGACTCTCAGAGGGGGTGAAGGGCAACTCTCCAGAGACTTTCATAGAACAGTGAATCCTTTCCTGGATCGATGAGGCTCGGCCTTCACCCTGCCTTGTCATTGAGAGGACCCACAGATAGTTGGCGCAGAGGCCCGGCTGGTGGAATCCCCCCTGCCATATGGTAGCCAGAATCCTGAATTACAAAAACAAGGATGTGATCATGAAGGATGTGTGGGAGAAGGGACACTTTTCATATGATGATGGCCGCTTTATGACTTTCCAGGATTATACCAGACAGGCTCAAACAGGCAGAGATCATACGATATGGTGAAGTAGAAACTCCGCAACCTCAATCTTTCCTACATGCTTCTCTATCCTGCATGATTGCGGGCAACCTACAATTCCAAGTCCCACTTTTTTACCACCCCAGGGGAGACCTGGACATGGCTGATGGAGCACCATCATTTTACTCTGCACCAGCCCGGTTGTGGCAGTCGGCCACTCCATCGCATACAGGACAGAAGAGGAGGGCGAACCCTGCATTTGTCAATGAGAGGGCCCACAGATCACTGGCACATAGGCGCCCACTGGGAAACCCCCTCACCCTATGATAGCCAGGATCCTGAATTACAAAGACAAAGATGCAATCAATAAGGGTGCGTGGGAGAAGGACGCATTATGATTTTCCCAGATTATTCCAGAAAGGCTCAAACCCAGCAGAGATCCTATGATCAGGTGAAGCAGAAACTTTGCAACCTCAATACTTCCTTTATGCTCCTCTATCCCACACAATTGCAAGTAACCTACAATTCCAAGTACACTTTTTAGGCAACACAGAAGAGGCATGGACATGGCTGATAAAGCACTGTCATCTAAGTCTGCACCAGCCCAGGTTGTGGCAGTCGGCCACCCCATCGCATACAGGACCAAAGGAGTGGGTGAGCCCCTCTCTGGAGCAATGTGAGAAGCACTCCAGGTGGTGAAAGCAGGGTCCAGTGGATACGAGGGCTCTATGAACTTGGAGGACGGATGTCAGGAGACTAGTGAGGCTAGTGGATCATGGACCTAGGGTGCCATTCCTGGGGACTGCTGCTGTCAAACACACACTGGGGCCAAACCTGAGTCATTACTCAGTCAGAGCTCCATCAGGGGCAGAATTATAGTAATGTACATTGCACACCATCACCAAGGTATCCTGTCTGGCCACCAGGGAGGTGATTTGGGCTTATGGTCTTTGCGGCCTAACGACATCACTTCTAAGTTTGTTATGGCTTTAATTCTGGGGAAAAGGTGATAGATGCTTCTTTGGGGATGTAAGTATAGGGAGGTAAGGAGGGGGATCGGGTATGTTTTGTGAGTTGGGCTAGTTTTCCCTTCATGTGTTTTCTTACTCTCACAAATGAGTTCGCACTCACTGCAACAACATGCAGCACCTGGTAGGTCTCGCTATTGGCTTCGCTCCTTTGTAATTCTTAGCACGGAGGCACTGAACATCTCTTTAGAGGCCCCCCATCACTGTCATGCACCATGGTCACCCTTCCAAGCTTTACAGTACTGACATGGAATGTCAATGATCTGCTGGACCAGATTAAGAGAAGGGCAATGCTGCAGTTTGTGCAATGGCACTCCCCGAAGATACTTATGCTCCAGTAAAAGCACATTCAGGGTGCCAACTGCCCCTTCCTGGCCTGTAGGGGGTATGACAGGAAGTTCCCTGCTGGTTTTTCCCTGGGGGTCATGGGGCGGCTATTCTGCTTCACAAACACTTGTGGTGGTCTGCAAGGTCTCTCGGGACACCCCGGGAGGTATGTTATCCCGGAAAGGTCCCTGAAAACACTCTGTATAACTTGGTGTACGTTTGGGTCCCACCTGCAATGACCCAGTACACCCTGGAGAGCCTCTGGGCACACATACTGGCTCTACCCCGGGGGGGGAGGAACATTAGGGAGGACATCAATGACATTATGCCCGATCAGGACTGGCAAAGGTCCACAGGGCTCTCACAGAAGGTAGGAAAAGAGCTGGTGTATTTGTATTTGTAGAGCGCATCATTCGACCTAAGGGACATCACAGCGCTAGGACGGACATAGAGAAATACTGAAATGAGCAGGTTAGGATCAGTATCTAGGAAACAGGATGGTTTTCAGTTTTTTCCTGAACAGAAGATAGCTGCTAGTTAGGCGGAGGTCGAGTGGCAAGCCATTCCAGAGGACCGTGGCAAATTTGGAAAACAACCAGTCACCTATTCTGACCTTGTTTGTGCATTTGACAGAGGCAAGGGCTTGGTGGCCTGATTTCAGGTTTCGTGAGGGGATATGGAAAATAAGTTTATCTTGAAGGATATGTGGTCCTGTTTTGTATAGCGTTCTCTGTAGAAAACAGAGGAGCTTGAATTTGGCTCTCTGTCGGACCGGTAGCCAATGTAATTCCTTCAGGCAGAATGATGCTGAACTGTATTTTCTTTTGTTGCATATTAGTTTGGCTGCGGCACTCTGGACCACCTGAAGTCTAGAGAATAGATAGTCAGCCATGCCAAAGTAAAGGGCATTGCCGTAATCCAGTCTGCTCATAAGCCGAGCCTGTGTGACCGTTTGTCTGCAATTCTGTGGAATCCAGGGGAAGAGTTGTCTAAAAAGTTTTAGTGTGGAATAGGCTTTCCCACATAGCGAGCGTATTTGGTCCTGCATAGATAGGCTGTCGTCGAAGATAATGCCCAAGTTCTTCACCGGTCGTTTGGGTTCTGGGGCGGTGCCAAGGTCCTGGGGCCACCAACTATTATCCCAAATACCATGAGCACCCCCAAAAAGTAGGATTTCCGATTTCCCGGCGTTTAGTTTCAGACAGTGTTGGGACATCCAGCCTGCAAGTTCAGTGTGGCAGTTTATTAGGTTGTCCTTAGTCTCAGTGTTGGTCAGCCTGCCAATTGAGTGTCATCAGAGTATGAGCATATATCAAATCCCCATTTTCTGCTAATATCGTCCAGAGACGAAAGATATGCATTAAACAGGGTAGGGCTTATTGAAGCTCCCTTCAGGACTCCGTATTTGATACTCTTTGATGTGGAAGTGCAAGATCTCATGTGAATTGTTTGGGTCCGATCCTTCAAAAAAGAGGCTAACCATGCCAAGTCTTTGAAACTGATCCCTTTTTGATGTAGGGTTTGTAGAAGTTTAGTGTGGGATATAGTGTTGAAGGCCACAGGTAAGATCTAATAGGATCAGTGCAACGGCTCTTCCTTGATCAACAAGTTATCTTATATTATCAGATACTGCCGGTGGAGTGGCTTCAGTGCTATTGTTGGCTCTAAAGCCGGTCTGCGAAGGGTCAAGTAGGTTGTTAGATTCAATGAAGGTGGTAAGTTGCTTGTTTACTAGACGCTCCAGGACTTTAGATAAGTAGGGGAGTTGGGTGATGGGGCGATAGTTAGCTGGGTCATATATTCCGAGTCCTGCTTTTTTTAGAAGTGGAAATACTACTGTTTTCTTCCATATGTCAGGGAATGAAGCTTATTCCAGAGATTGGGTATATATTTTGGTAATGTGAGGGGATAAAACGGGCACTAGTCTGGCAAAAATAAAGTGAGGGCAGGGATCTAACGGAGATCCAGCTTTAACCTCAGTCATGGCTTTGGCCACTTCTTCGATTGAAAAAGGAGAGAAAATGCTCAGATGAGTTTGTGCGGAGGGGTGGGGGGGTCCAGCTTTCCCAATCTGTGACATCTTCTTCAGGGGGATAGTCAAAGGAAGCGTAGATTTTTATTACCTTGTCTGTGAAAAAATTATTAATCAGTTCACAATTCTCTGATGTCGTTCCTCTCGTACCTTTCAGACTACCTCGCAGAAATCCGAAAGAAGAAGACGATCAGAACAAAAAGAACATGTGAAGTCCAAAGACGAACATCACGTTCCAAAAAATAAGACAACTCAATTCACCAAGAAGAAGGTAGCAAGTGTAAAGATCAGACATGCCAAGGATCTTGAGGACACAACTCAGGAACAGGGAGTGGGCCCAGACAATGCTAGATAGCTTAGCAGAAGTCACCATAGCTCGTAAGATTCTGAAGGATCATCTGGAGACAGTGGACTTGAATGAATGTATTCAAGTTGAAACTGCCGACACCAGGGATAGTGTACCCCATAAGTTATATGAAGTAACACTCCGGATGGAGGGGGACATAACTAGAAAAATAAAAGCACTCTTTTGGGAGAAGCTATCTAAGGGTTATGACAGTCTTCTAGCTGAACAAGACTGGCCACCTGAATTTGTCAGGGAGTGCCCACATGGTGAAGAGATAATTATGCCAGCCTTCTCAAATCACATTCCAATTCATAAAAAATACACATATGCCAGAAAATGGGCAGTAGCCCAGGCTCCAGCATTGTATAAAAATCCTGTAGGATGGGATGAGGACTCTCCTCACCATAAAATCCAGTTAAAAACTCAACCTACAGTGCAAAGGCAATATCATGTTAAACAGGAAGCTAAAAAACCGGTCAGGGAGATTTTAAATCAACTTGAATACCAAGGGGTGATTGAAACATGCACCTCGTCCATGAACGATCCTTTGTTTCCTGTCTCCAAACCAGACAATACATATCATCTAGTTTTGGACTACAGACACATAAACTGTTGTTGCAAAAATTTGCAGTACAAAATGCACACAGTGCAGCACGATGAATATAACATAGTGCGTAAAAAATATAAAACCACATTGGATCTTTCAAATGGGTTTTTCTGTCAAAACATTGCACCAGAAAGCAGGTACTTGACAGCTTTCTCAATTATGGGGACACTGCGACAATTTTGCCGTCTCCCCCAGGGATTCAAGAATAGTCCAGGGTTATTTTCAGCAAGAGTAACAGAGTTACTACAAACGTATGAAGATGAGGCATTATCTTATGTCGATGACATCTATCTTACAGACGATGATTTGAATGTGCACTTGAAAAGAGTGAACACCATAATATTGGGGTTCGCCTCTGAAGGGTACAAAACACAATTTTAGGAAATCACGAATTGCCCACTTCAACGTCCTATTTTTAAGCTATGAGTTATCAAGTGAAGGCAAAAGCCTGGCAGCTAACTTTCTAGAGAAATGTGTGCTGTTCCAACCTCCAAAAACGCTGAAAAACTTACAGTCAGTTCTAGGTTTCCTGAAATTTGGAAGAACTTATGTTCTAAATTACGCAGAAAGGGTTAAAACTCTCTACTAACTAATCAAACCTGATTTCAAACAAGCGAATTGGACACAAAATCACACAGAAATTTTGCGTTCAGTGCAAACTGACATTTTAGCAAGAACACAATTACAGACATGCGACAACATGCGCAATCTTGTGATCCGAATCATTCCAGGGAGATGCGGATTCACATACCTAACCTTTAATTAGGTGAAAAGGTACCAATAGCTTACAAATCACACTCAATCACTCGGAGACTGTAAAGCTCAGCGAGCTGAACTACAGGCTTTCAAGATGGCCCTTGAAAATACCGATCGCGAATTCCCCACACTCATAGTGTGTGATTCGTATAACTGCATCAGGAATTATAATGAATATCTGCAGACCTGGGTTCAAAATGGTTTCAAAAATAAAAAAAGGGGCACAATCAAGCATAAAAAGCTTTGGGAACAAGTAGTTCTATTACAGAAAGAACTACAAAAGACTCAGGTGATTCATACACTGAGTCATAAGTGTGATGGCGTTCACGTTGCAGGGAATTCATTGGCTGATGAAGCCACAAAGGCAGTTGTGTAAACGGCTTCCGTAGCTACAATCAATCGTTCTAAAACAACGATAGACGGTGAAACAATGTTAGCAGTTAATGCCTCAATAAAGGCAACTATGCAGCATTACTACTAAATTATTCACTCGGACATACAACATAATTGATGCAAACTCCATTCCTTTTGCTCGAGAGCTGCTTTGGTTCACGAAGCACATATGGGAGAGGGTCTGACACATCAAGGGATCTTAAAATCTCTAATAGAATTAGAAGAGATGTACTAGTGGCCAGGAATGAGCGTCCAAGTCTACGAATTTGGAATTAATTGCGATGTCTGTTACAGAGATCATAGCTTTGAAAACCACCAGAAGCCTGACTACAGTGTAGCAAGCCCAGTTCAGACACCATTGTTAGACAGCATTAAACTATCTACACGCAGACGTCACCATGGACGGATGCGGTCCCAGAACTATTTAGAGAAAGATTCATTTGGATGTGGCCCCAGCTCTCGGCTGATGCTCAAACTGTTATAAAAGATTTGCAAGTCTTCATCGGCACATACGCAATTGGCACGCTACATTCTGACCAGAGTCCTGCGTTTAGCTCTCGGGCTTACAAGGAGGCCATGGCCAGCTTGGGCGTTGCATTGCAGTACTGAAGTCCATTCCATCCTGAGGGAAATGCGGTAGTGGAAAGAAAAAAAACGTGACATAAAGCAATCTATAACAGCTAGGGTATTAGGTTCGGGTGATGGGTGGGTCAAACATCTAATAAGTGTCCAACATAGTCTCAACAATCTGCTAAGAAATTCTCTGGGTGGAATCACTCCATATGAATTACTGTTTGGTACTAGAATGATTATCGAAGGCCTCAATTGTCAAACTTCAGTGGTAGAACAAAACCCCTTTGATATCAATATTCGTTTGGCTGTTTTACAGGACTTAAATGAAACAAAAAGAAGTCTGAGTAACACAACGCAAAAGCCAACAACGACTGAAGAAAAACCACCTGTCCCAGCAAGACCTGTCTGGATTCCAAAGATTGGGGATCTAGTCAGGAAAAAGATCGTGGTGAAGAAGGAATTTGGGCCTTCTTACAGAAAAGCAGTACCTGTCTTAGTAATCCAAGGAACAAGATCAGTGTTACTACTGCCCCTTGCTAGTAAAAGGGAGAACAGAGTTGTGTCAATCGATCTGGTCAAACCATATCATGTGGCCGATAATAAGTAGTTGGCCCAGTGGACTCCCAAGATGTAGCAAATGACCTAATCTTGCTACAATCTAAGAGGTTCAAACTGAAGGACTGATCAACTTTGATAAGCCTGCAGTAAGAAGAGAAGGACTATGCAACAAAGCAATGGAACTTGTGCCTCTTGAACCAAATAACAGTTCGTCAAGAAACTCCTGTCTACAATGATATAGCCTCGGACTATACAAATATGACAAAGGAAGAAGCAGCTACAGCGATTCCAAACAATCCGGATGCAATTCCAACAAATGACAGAACTGACTCTGGCTATTTCATCATCTTTGATACATTTTCTGAGGATCCCAGTGAACCTGAAACAAAGCCAGCAAATAAGAATTTCAAAGAAAATTGACAGAACTCTTTCATCACCTTGAAAATACATATCTGGTTTCACCATGGGTTGAATTTTGGATTGTGTTAGGTATACTTTCTCTCCTGCTTTGGCTCATTCTTGTTTTAAGTTTGGGAGAGATAATAGATGGAAAATATAGTACAATGGACACAGCAAGTAAGAACATCAACTTGCTCCTGAAACCTCACAAATCATCTCATTGTGAACGAAGAGACCTGTCATCAGTGAACATCACAGCCGTTCCTATACCTGGTGGTATAGCATGGGACACAACTGATTATGACATTTATGGCCCGGTGGAACTGTTGAAGATTCCACACCAGTTTAAGGTTTCTTTGAGTGACTTTGTCTCACCCAGCACATTTTCTGATGATTGGGACTTTGAAACTGTTAATAATATGATGACAGATTTAGAAATGTCAGCTAAATTTACAAAACATGAATACTTAGAAGGTACATCAGATTATGAACAAATGTATTGTTTTAATCATTATGGTCACCATTATTTGCACAAATCTGCAAACCCTAGAAATGTTTTTACTTACAATCAATGGGAACATTGTCCAACGCCGCCAAAGGGCAGCTCGAAAACATATTATGAAAAGTTTCCATACTTTTCAGGTTTTAATGTCACAAATCCAGAAATGTTTTATTTAAAAAGTGTGAATAAGACAGAATGAAAAACATGTTGACCAATACTAAACAAATTTATTCTGCAAACTTTTATGCTCAGCTGTCTACATTTGGTTTTAACTTTTGGAAAGACAACATTGAGACAAAAACTGTCTGGGGCACAAAAGACTGAAGGTGCAAGGTTTAGAAGCCTTATTTAGAGCCTGCATTGTCCAAGAACAAATAATGTTTTTAAATGACACTGTTCAACAAACATCATGTCTTGACTTAGCTAAGATAAAGGATTCAAACAAACCGTCCATACCTAAGCCCACACCTTACAGTAATAGCACTGCAGATGAGGAGGTAGACGTAAAACAGATTTTACTACACAACAGAACTAATCCGGAATGGAGAAAATGGGTAATCTGGCCCACAGACACGAATAACTGTCAAGATAGATTCCTGAACAAAACACAAAGGTTCACCGTGAACAGGCCAGATCCAAGATATTCCCAGAGACAACATCCAGGGATAGTAACAACTTATATTGTAGGAAAGCTATACCTTGAGTGGCTACAGAAATCCACATTTCCAGAAATTAAACAACACTTAACTTTACTTAAAGAAGGCATTGATTAACAAGACTTCTTACTTGGACCTCGTAAGCCACGTCAAAAAGGTTTCATACGCGCCGGTATATACGCTGCTTATAATGAAGCATTGAAAATCACGCAAATGGAAACTGCAGGAAAAATACGAGAAATTGATCGTATTAATTTGGAGAAAGCTCTCTCTGTAGTGGACAATGGGGTAACGACTCTCTCCTCCAGAATATTTTGTTTGGACAGCATTGTATCCTCTGCCATTGACATAATAGAGCAGGACTTGCTAATGTTAAAACATGGCCATTCTCAAAAACGTTCTATAATGCTGCTAGACTGGAGGTTACAAAATCTACGTTCAGGCTACGTGCCATGGGTCTAATCAACACCACGTCATTGTTTACTGTATTTAACCTTATGGATTAACAAATTTCTTTGGCACAAAGAGGAGCAGACTATACAGTGCTAAGCATTGAAAAACTGGAAAGATTACCATTAACTGTTTCTGGGAAACCAGTTGTAGAATGGATAATACATGGCACCATCACAATACCAGTGATGATTTTCCAGTTTCAGTATTGCTTGAGACACATACCAGCGGGCCTTTATGAAAGGTTGGGTAAAGAATACATCAAGTCTACCTGGAATTTACCATACACACACAAATGTTGGAGTGGGGGAAAGCAGGTATTTCTTAGTGGTAAAAATTGTAAGGACTCACTAAGCGGTACACTTTTGTGTCAAAGAATTAATATACACGGAGCCTGCAAAGGTTCCTCAAATAACCTCTCTTGCCACCTGCACAGTTCACCAGCAGCGATGATAGAACGAATTTTCAGGCAGCTTTCCAATGGCAGCTACGTTATGCTCAGTGATCACAGCTGTTGTGGCATGTTGCTAGGAAAAGCGTATCTGGTTAGTGTGTCAGCCAGGGTCACTTGGTGTATGCAAGTATTGTTTCCAAAAAGCAAGACAGACAGGGAATCAGCGTTATGGCCTTCACTGAATATCTCTTCTATACGAATTGATAATTTAAGTAGAATGAAAGCCATTCTTTTTTTTAAAAACTGTGCCTCTGACCTCGTCTAGAAATCGTATGATCTGCAAGTTGCAAGGACTTCTGCAGAGATACATGCATTATTATCAACAAACTGCCCAGTGCATTTCGCCGAAATGTTAGGTCATATACCAGCGGCATCACATATGTATTTAAGACGATTTTTTCTGAACTGTTAGCACCGTTTGAAGCAGTCCTAGGCATTTTTCCAAATTTGTGCACTCTGTGTTCTGAGGCCTGCCTCTCATTTTGAGACTCGTAGCAGGAATTCTATTTTTATTCCTTCTGCTCCGATATGGCAAGTACAGTCACCAACGATACCCAGACTACCATGGAACAAGCCCTCCTAGCCATGCAGTATCGTGCAGGAATTACACAGATTCTTGGCTTGGCTCGTTTAAGAGATCTGAATACCACTTGGTTCCTTTCATTCAGACCAATCTGGCAAGATTGCATCTTACCTGTTCTACGATGCCTGCTTTGAGGAGAAGAATGCGTTTTGGACATCTGTCTTACACTTCCATCAGTACTGTCATCGGATGTTGATGCCTTGCTAGGTCCGGTAACGACTCATGCATCGTGTTGCCCCCAACGGCTACCAATCCTGATGATGGCATTCATTGAGGTCTCACCAGCAAGTCTAACTAATGGTGCAATATGAGGAACAACAGGCACAGAGGTACCATCTGATATGAACATTTATAATGCGGCACCTGGCGCTGCCGGCGATGTTTCTCATCTGTGCACATTTGATCTTCTTGATGAAGTAGTTCCACTTTCGCCTACTATGGTAGACGGTTTCTTTGCCAGTCTAGACGATCTGATGTTTTCTCCTGACATTGAGAATAACTTTTGAACCTTTTGTTCCATGAACTCTGAAATCCGACTTTCACTTTTTCAAAACAAAAGTTCTAAATTGGGAACTTTTTTATGATTACTTTAGACTTTTTCCCCAAAAACTGAAAAAAAATATTTTGGGGGCACAAAGTAATCTGGTTAAATTAGAACTATTCTTAGAGAACAAAAAATTATTTTTGAAAAACTTCCTAGACAATATTTGGCCTTGTCCTCAACACCAAAACAGTTTTATGTATTCTGCTATGGAATGGTCTCGACCTTTTCTTCTGTATTCAAGAGCCATTTTCATAAATATAATTTCATGATTCATTCAGTTTGCATTACCGATAACATACTTTATGCTTAGAATGACATCATTTCCTTTAAATGCGTACTATAGACATACTGATTTTTTTCATGTACAGCCATTTCAAATGCATTTTCATGTATTTTGGTTGGGATTATAAACACATGCTTTAGATATGTTTAGATGCTTATAATTTAGTAATGTTGAACATATTAAAGTGGAGTGGGTGTTGTATATGAATCTAGGACCCTAGTGTATTTTTCCCGATTCATGCCCATATATAGGTATAAATCACCTTATCCTTATATAGGCATAGAAATCATAACCATATTTTGACTTAGCGTATGCAGTCCAAATACGGCATGGCTACTTCCACTAGTTCCGAGAATCCACAACGATTTCTTGAAAAAACCCGCCTTCAGCAGTCTGGGACTTCCCCTTGCTTGAATATTGATTTATCCAAGAACTCAAGAAGTTTTCAAAGAACTGAGTCTTTGATGACGTTATTATGTCCAACCTTACATCAAACTCGGCACCTTCAAGGTATAAATATGCCCAAATTTGCCCAGGCAAACACACAGTGGTTTGGAGCAGTTCGACTATCTACTTGCCGACGCATCTCGCTGCATCAAGTGCCGAAGGAAGCCGACCCTCCAGCTGACGGACTGAGAGACGCTGTCTTTTCTCCTTCCGAGAAATCCAGCTCCAGTGTTTCCAGGATACCCTTGCAGGTTGCTGGGAAATGGAGTCCTGAGAGAGAGATACAAGAACTCCTTCATTCTAAACCAAGGTACGGAGTTGCTTAGACCCTTAGAGAATTCTTGGAATAGATTCTTGGCAAAAAGAATACTAAACTTAAGCTACACCTCACTTGCTTCTTCCCTCATACTAGACCTAGGTTAGGTACACCAGGGTAGGTGTATTTTAGAAGCACCAGTTGAGTACTTTTAGTCATTATTTATTAATGTATGTATTCTATGTATCTTATGGCTTAGAGCATATCATGCTTCTACAGTATTATTTCATAATACTCTTCATACTGTACGCATTGTACTTTTCAACCAGTATTAGGATTGTAGCAGTTCATTTCCTCTGCATGAGAAAGAAGACTGTTCAATAAATCTGAGACTGGCTTGCAGGCAAGTGGAGAGGAAGTGGAGACAGGCGTACATGGATAGGGACAGGCTGGCATGGAAAATAAAGCGGACCGAATACAAGAAGGAGATCTATAGAGCTAAAGCTTCATATTATTCCAACAAGATTACCGATGCCTCAAATAGCTCCCGCAGTATTTTCATTATTTTAAAAAGCATTATCAGCCCTGACTGTGTCAAGAACGAGATCCCCGCCTCCCAGGAACTGTGTGGGAATCTAGCTGGATTCTTCCAGGATAAAATCAATAAGATCATTGAAGACCTGGGAATGGGTCAGAAATAATCCAGAGCCAGTCTAGATCCCTCGGTATTGGCTGAGTGTGATAGACCTGTGAAGCAGACCTAGTCACCCCTCCCTCCCATTATTACAATCTTGGAGTCGCCTGCGAACAGGGAAGAGTTCAGCCCCTTGTGGAATTTCCGCAGTTGACTGCAGATGAGTTTAGGAGTGTGGCATCGGTTATTACATCTGGGTCTCCACTTGATCCGCTCCCATTGAAAATCTGGAAAGAGTTTGAGGATGAGCTTTTTCCCACGCTTCGGCTTGTTTGCAATCAGTCGCTCTCCACTGGAGTGGTTCCTTCGCAGTGGAAGAGGGCGGTGGTGACCCCATTACTGAAAAAGCCCACCCTTGACCCCAAGTGCTTGAAGAACTTTAGACCCATCTCACTCCTACCTTTCCCAGCAAAAATCATTGAGCGGGTGGTGGCAGGCACTCTTTCCAGACATCTTGAGCAATACAAGCTCTTGGGTGAAGTGCAGTTTGGCTTCCGGCCCGCCCATGGTACCGAGACGGCCTTGGTGACTGTGCCGGATGAGCTTCGTTGGCAAGCAGACAGGGGTCAGGCAGGTGTGTTGATACTGCTTGACCTGTCTGCCACCTTCAATACGGTGAACCATGCCATCCTGTTAAACAGGTTGAGAGAGAGGGGGGTTGCTGGCAGGGCTCTGGAGTGGTTTGAGTCCTTCCTCAAGAACAGGGAACAAGCGGTGGCCCTCCCTCCCTTCCAATCCACCTTCTCTGCTACCCTGCACGGCGTTCCCCAAGGCTCAGCAGTCAGCCCGGTGCTGTTTAATATCTATATGAGGCCCTTAGTGGCTCTCATTCAGAAACATATTATCGAAATCGTCAACTATGCCGACAATACGCAGTTGATTCTTTCCTTGGAGGGAGATAATTCGACCTCCTTGGAGGAATTTCATAACTGTCTGCGAGACGCGGCAGGGTGGTTGAAAGCCAATTCACTGCAATTTAATGCAGAGAAAACGGAAGTGCTTTACTGCCCTAGGCCTAGGGTGCAAGCTTCCTTACCCTAGTTTTGATAGTTGGACAGCACCCTTCAAAAGTTATACATTGTTGCAGAACAGTTATTAAAAACACATAAATAAACAAAGTTATTGGTTTTCCCAGCTATTCAGATAAGACACACAAAAGTAGTGACTTGGATTTTCTTTCTTTTATTCAATTTTTATTCTTTATTTTCTTTTTTTGATAGTTGCGGATAGCCGACGCGTTTCGTCCGTTGCCGGACTTCTTCAGGGCTTGAAACAAAACTGTCTGATATCAAATTTCACATCCGTCTTTGTCAGGCTTTCATGGAGTTTCTTTTATTGCTTGGAGAATTGTAAGCAAGGTCACAGATCCTAGTCACAGTGGTTGTCAAACAAAGAAGTAAAAGTAGGCCCACAGAGAAGTCAAGGGGCTGTAACATACAGGAACATCAAGTTGTGGTCTTTTGGTTCCTTACCCTGTAACTTCTGGCCTGAGGATTTCTCCTCAGAGGTACAGCCAGTGAAGGTAGTGAGTAATTTAGGTGTCATGTTCAATACAGAGTATTCTCTGGAGGCGCAGGTATCGAAACTAGTAGCTGGCTGTCTAGCTGTCATCAGATTTCTGAGAAAGATTCTTCCCCTACTTCCGACCCCAGCCCGGGTTGAGGTGGTACGTTGCACTGTGCTCAGCAGGCTAAATTATTGTAACTCCCTGCTGCTGGACTCTCCAAGCTTTCTTATGGATAGACTTCAGAGAGTCCAGTCTGCAGCGGCTAAACTAGCCCTGGGGTGGGTGACAAGAGCCTCCTCTTCTACGGCTTTGGGCCAGTTACACTGGCTCCTGGTGAGACAGAGGGTACAATTTAAGTTCTCTGTCTGACCTTTAAGGCCCTGCATGATCTTGGTCCTGTGGGCCTACAAGGGAAATTTAGATGGTATGTTCCAGCCCGCAGCCTACGCTCCTCCTCTGCCAGGTTGGTGATAATACCTCTGTTTAAGAAAATCAAATCGGGAGGAAGAGCGTTTGGCGTAGCCGCGGCAAAACTGTGGAATGCTCTCCCGGCTGAGCTCACACACATTTCCAATCTCCTTCTGTTCAGGATTGAAAACATTCCTCTTCCCTAGACTCTAGTCCGCTACCGCCCTCCTTCTCACTGCTGTCTTGAGTCTGCAAGCGCCAGGATGCCTTTTAGGTGACAGACGCGCTTTATAAATGCAATAAATAAATAAAATAAATAAATAAACCAAGGTACGGAGTTGCTTAGACCCTTAGAGAATTCTTGGAATAGATTCTTGGCAAAAAGAATACTAAACTTAAGCTACACCTCACTTACTTCTTCCCTCGTACTAGACCTAGGTTAGGTACACCGGGGTAGGTGTATTTTAGAAGTACCAGTTGAGTACTTTTAGTCATTATTTATTAATGTATGTATTCTATGTAGCTTATGGCCTAGAGCATATCATGCTTCTACAGTATTATTTTATAATACTCTTCGTACTGTACGCATTGTACTTTTCAACCAGTATTATGATTGTAGCAGTTCATTTCCTCTGCATGAGAAAGAAGACTGTTCAATAAATACTTTTATTGAAAACGCCGTCTCTCTATTTTCTCTGCACCTCTGGTGAAACGAAGCATGCATGATTGACTGAGTGAAATAGTTCTCTATTGTTTCCGCGACTCTAGAGATACGTTTCTTATCCTGGGGAAACAAAGTTGTCATGTTTATGCGGTTATCAAAACGAATCCCTTCTTGTGTATTAAAGAAAGTTTCTAGTGATCTCTGAGCTAGCTGGCACTCTCAATTAAGTCTAATATATTCGATAAAGACCTAGTCACCCTCAGTCCATCATCTAAACTATAGTATATGTTATTCCAATGTGCAGAGCGTATTGGGAATATAGGAACGACAGTACAGTAGGACACTTCCGGTTTGCGTCAATTTCCCTCCACAACAAACGGAACAATCCGTGGTGGACCGGGGAAGACGCAGTGGGGCAAAGTGCAGCAAATTTACAACAGGAGATGGTCAATTTTTTTGAAAAAATGCAAGCAAAAGACGTTTGGATGCAGCAGGGACCCCTTTACCAGGCTGGGAACCCTTTACCGGGCGTTCCAAGCAATGGGGGCAAAGTACAGTATGCAGGTAGGCGAGTTGTGTGCAAATAAGCAAGGTTAAAAGCGAGATAATCAATTTAAAAGCAGTATTCAGAAGCATTTCTGGTGCGCAGGCAACCCTTTGCCAGGCGTTCGCTTACTGTTGGGGAGAGCAACTAATCTGGAACCTAGTAGCCTCTAGCGCAGGCTATGGGTCTGCGGTGATCTGTGGAGGATCGGCAACCCTGCATGCAAGGGCTATACTCATACCTCTGTTGCACATTGTTTGCTGTCCCACCGTGACTATTTATGAGTCCAAACCCTGACCTTATTTATTTATTTGTAAAGTTTTATAAAGCGTGACCAAGAGCCAGACGGGTATCAGAGTGCTATGCAAAGAGAAAACTGACGTTGAAGTGAAGAAACAGCATAGGTACAACACAATTAAGCAGGATGGGAGGAACCTGCAGCATAAAAATAAATGTGGTGCTAGGGCAAAAAGAGGTAGCAAGTGAACAACTGGTAAAAGTCCAACTAGATAGGCCAAGCAGTTTCAGCATCAAATTACTTCCAAAGAGCGACAAAATACAGTTTAAACCCCAAGTAAAAATGATTGTCCAGCACATATTTCAAACCCAAAGTGAAAATAATTGTCAAGCACTGATTTCAACTGATAACGTAAAAATGATTGTCATGCACAAGAGGGAAGTGTCTAGCAAGAGTCATCGAGGTTATTGCTAAAGAAGCCTAGGTGGGCCGAGCAGTTTCAGCATCAAAGTACTTACAAAGAGTGAGGAAAATACAATTTAAACCTAAAGTAAGTGATTGTCCAGCACATATTTCAAACACAAAGTGAAAATAATTGTCAAGTATGCCTTTCAACCCATAACGTAATAATTATTGTCAAGCACGAAGGGAAATGTCTATCATCTGACATAGAGGCTATTGCTGATAAAGTTCTTCCAACAGTGGCCATTTGACCTGTTTTTTTACTGATGAAGTTGAGGGGTTGGCTCTGATCTCCGTTGGAAGGGTATTCCAAATTCTTGGAGCGAGCCCTGAGAAGGTGCAATTGTAAGTTCTTTTTTTGTTGAATTTCGGTGGTTTCAGTAGTAGGGTATTTGAGCTTCTTAAGTTTCAACCTGGATCTGGGGAGCTCAAGTTTTTTTGCCAGGTTAAACGGGGCTATTGAAGTGTATAGCTTTATGTGTCAGATAGGCTTTCTTGGAATGGATCCTTGTTTTAATGGGAAGCCAACTAAGCTGGATTAAGGCAGGTGTAATATGATCATGCTTTCTGGCGCCTGTGATGAGTCTGGCCGAGGTGTTCAGAGGAACTCTTAGCGGCGTTAACCTAGATTTAAGAAGCCTGCTGGGATCACCAATCCGTATTCTACTCAAGAAATAACTAAGGACTGGACTGCTCCCTGGAGGTCCTGGGAAGATAGGAAAGGTTTGATTTTCCTAAGAGTTTTGAGCTGATGATTGGCACTCCTAATGGTAGCACTGATGTGGAATGCATGTTTAGAAATTTGTCTAGGATTACACCTAAAGAGCAAGCGGAGTCCACCATATGCGGATATTTGTTTGATCCAGTTTTGCATGGGGGCATCGTGGTTACGGGGGTAATCAGGAGAAATTCTGTTTTGAGGGAGTTAAGTAACAAATGGTTATGTGTTAGCCACTGTTGAGTTTTTTTAAGCGCTCCTTTAAGAGTTTTCATGTCATCTGGAGAAGAGATCTTCAGATACATTTGAGTGTCATCCGTGTACATGTGGTACTGAATGATTGAATCATTCAGAATGGCAGTTAGAGGCTCCATGAATAGATAGAAGAGCGTGGGCGAGATTGCAGATCCTTGAGGCACCCCAATAGAGACCGAGGTGCAGGCAGCCAAATATTGGTTGACTTTGATTCTTTGTGCTCGGTTATGCAGGAAAGAGGAGAACCAATGTAGGACAGGACCAGATACCTGATCCTATATTGAGCAAGATTAATCAAGTTATCATGTTTGATAGAGTCAAAGGCAGAGGACAAGTCCAGAAGAATTAGAAGACAGGGTGTATCTTTGTTAAGGGCTCTCAAGGCGTTATCAACAATGTGAGTTAGAGCTGTTTCTGTGCTATGACCTGCTCTAAAGCCTGATTGGTGTTGATCTAGGAGCTGGCATTTTTTGATGTGGTCGCAGAGCTGGTGTTTCTTGCATCGTCCTATATTCCTTATCAGTACTGAGTCAAGCTGTATGCAAAGCTGTTGGCGAATAGAATCCTGCAGTTGCTAGCCCACCATGTCCATCCGGACCAATGTGGGTTCATCCCACATCGTAGCACCAGACCATTGCATTAGGCGGTTTTCAGCTAGCACTGGGCCATAGTTGTGAGCTTGGTGGTTTGGCAGAGATTATGGTACTTGACTTCGAGAAAGCTTTTGATACTCTGAATTGGAAGTTCTTGAAAGAGAATCTCCATAAGATGGGCTTCAGCCCCATATATCGAGCCATTGTCAAGGTGTTGTATGCCACCCCACAGGTGAGTGTAAATGGTGTGATGTCCCTTAGTGTTCCTGTTTGAAGGGGCACCAACAGGGCTGTCTTCTTACCCCCCTCATCTTCATGCTGGCCATTAAGCCCCTGATGTTATGGGTGTGCTGTGATGCACAGGTATGGTGTTTTGACCAGAGCCTCTATATGCGGACAATGTCCTTATTTTTTTTTCCCTGCCGGCCCTAATGGGGCCCAGATTGATTCATACTGTGATCACTTTTGGCTCGGCCTCTGGCTTGTGGGTTAGTTGGGATAAGTCTTCATTGGTCCCCCTGTGGGTGATCATCAGGATGATGCCTGCCATTCTGGGTTTCCTGTTCATTTGCTTAGCTTTCTGTATCTGGGAGTACTGATCTCATGGGAGCCGGATCTCACTTGGAGCCTAATTCCCCATCCACTGCTGCACAGGAATCATGAGAACATAACCAGGTGGGGCAAGCTGCCCCTTAACCTCATGGGTATGATAGCACGATTCAAAATGTAGATACTTCTTTGGTTCCTCTATGTCCTGCAGAATTTCCCCCTCCATGTCTAGCAGACTGGGTTTAACACTGTGGCCTCACTCACCAAGTGATTCCTTTGGGCCAATAAATTCCCCAGAGGTGCATCTGGTAAATGTATTCATGCCACAAATAATGGATGGCTGGCTATTGGAGATATCTGTTTATACTACTGGGTGGCTCACATTCTGGTAGTAAGTGACTGGTTACACAGGGGTTGAGAGACCCAGACTACAGAGAAGAGATAGCGCTCATGGGTCTGGACAATATAACACACGTGCTATATGGGCCCCAATCTCTGATATGATTCCAGGCCCCACAAAAGAGGTGTTTAGGGCCTGAAAGGCAGCAATACGTAGGACATGCAGATACTGGAACTTCACGATGGAGACCCCTTTGTGGGCAAGCCGATGGTTAGCAAGGTGTTCCGAAGGCAGGATCCGCTAGGCATCACACATTTGAGGGATATGTGGGACAAGGGACACATTTACTCCTTTCAGGACCTTCTGCCAGAGTTCCAACTGTATGCATCACAATTCACATGACATGCACTCTCTGAGTATCAGAATGTCATCAGGGATGTCCTAGACTTTAATCAACTGGAGGTTTGGGTACAGATAGGTTTTCTTGAAAATGGAGGAATATCACAAATGTATAAAGCTTTGGTTGTAAACTCCTCATAACTGCTGGGGCCCTTGAGGGCATGATAGGAGGAAAGGGTGGGTCCCCTGAAGGAGGTGGACTGGTGGAATGCTTATATGGTGCCCAGTGTGTAGGTGATCTCTACACTGCTCTGGCTCACCTATTATAAATACCTTCACCAGGTATACCTTAAACCTTGCCGACTCTGGAGGGCCCTGCTGTTGGTATCCCCTGCATGTTTGCATTAGCTTGCACCTAGAGGATATGTTTTCCATATAGTGTGGACCTGCTCCATTATATAGCTGTATTAGTCAAAAATATATTGGATCCTATCTATGGTGGTGGGGGCCCATGTAGAGTCTGGCCCCAGGATCGCTCTGTTGGGTATCTTGGAGAATGTGGGTAAACCTCAGGGGACAGGACTCTGGTAGGGTTGGGCACTCTGCTGATCTAGTGGGACAGAAGTAAACACTGGATCTCTGTTAGTGCTCCAGCCATGGAGGTTTTAAAGTGTGGCATGGACTGGTCCACAAAATTGGAGGAGACTATCTACACCTCATGTGGGTGCCCCCGCAAATATTATAGAGTTTGTCGAAAGTGGTAGGACTACCATTGCTTGGTGGGAGCTAGCAGAGCTGGATAGTGGTAGGGGCAGTGTACTTGCGTATCGGGAAGTACCAGGGACATCGGATGCTCTGCAACATTATGTGCACGATGTTCTTGTTATGTGAGATTCATATTTGTTGTAACAGAAAACAATAAAAATGTTCTTATAAAACAAAGAAATGTGTGTCTTCAGATTCCAACGACTGTCAGTTTAGACTTCTCTGTGCAGCACCTTAAGGTAAATATATCCAGGCTTCTCGGAGGGTCTCACCTAATACCAATAGCTTGAACATCCAAATTCTCCCATCTCCATTGCACTGAGGGTATTTGGCTCACACAGGTTTCAAGTAGGGATGGGTGGAATACTTCATTCTGCACGAGCAAGTGGCAGAATTTGACAACGTTGTGTTTCTCTTATAATATGAACTTCTGGGCAAATTCCACCAATCACTGTGTGGAAGAATTTCTACCCGCAAGCATTCAGATATGCAAGCTCAATCAAGATTTGGCATCCTCGCGTACCTTTTGGTAAATGGGTGGTCACAGACAGAGGGCTGTTTCTTGAGTAGACTTGCTGCAGCTCCAGTAGAATGTCTACTCACACGCCAGCAAAATCAACTCGAACAGCTCACCGCATGATACTGTTTGCACTTATTTTTCGGCATATTTCATGCTACTGGTGCTTAATTGCAGTGCACATTGTTGGAACTCTGCAGAATCACATGGAGTGTTTATGAAGCTCCACAGAATTCCACAGGATGGAACCCCATGAGTTCTGCCAACCCTCATTTTTAAGCTGTGCTTCTCAGGATTTTTAAAAAAGCCTTTGAACTAATAAGTGATTTCCGCAGCTTCAAGTTTGTTATGGAAAGGGACGGACTGTGTATTGTGATGGGATCAGGATGTATGCTGTTCCAGAAGCATGTTCCGTTCCACATCAAAGTCGCTGATACGACATTAAACATGATGTGAAAGATAGCATCACAAATGACATCATTGGCATCAGAGTTTACATTACATATTGCCTTACCACTGATATCATGAATGATACACCGATAGCAACAATATAATTTCTTTGTCTAGATAAGTATGTTATTTAATGATGCTAGATTGTACCTTTTTGTTATTTCGTTGTATGACAAGATATCGTCTACAATAGTATCGTGATACAGGAACATTGAATAAAAAATACTGAGTTTACATACTTTGGGGCCTATTACGATCGCTATCATAAAGCCTCCGACCTTAGGTCAGAGGTTTTTATGACCAAGATCGTTGGTTTCAATTTCGACTGGCTGATTACAATGCAGCCGGTCAGAATTAAAACCGACTGTTCATTCCTGCTGTTCATTCCTCTTTAGAAAGCATGTTTGGGGCTCCTAGCAGGGTCCCCTTTTCCTTGCGGCCTTTGGTTGGGCGCTAAGGCCTATGGATCCCCCCCTGGTAAACCCTGCTCGGGGTGCAGGGATTAACACAATCTCCCATTTCTCTACGGGAGCTTGTGTTATGGCAGGTTTATGTCCATAACATAAGCTCTCATAGAGAAATAGGAGAATGCAACCGCACATGCACCATGTCCGGTCGCATCGTAATTAGGCGGCGGTGGGACTGCTGACTAGAGGTCGGTCGGTCCCGTTTCGCCACATTGTCAGTTGGAGTTTGCTCCGAACAACATCATAATAAGCCACAGAGTATGTAAACCACCAACATATCAGAAATAAAAACTCTGTGGAACAGAATATTGTCAAAAAAAGTAAGTATAAAGACATATACATATTTATAGCATTATACATAAGTGAGTAGCATAACTGAATAACTGGATATGATGTAAGCTGGTGTGTAATGTTGATGTAGATGTATAAGTATATTTAATAGTGTTGTATTGATCTTTGTGACCATGTATGAGTGAATTTATAGGTAAGTAATTAAAATTATATGTAGATCTAGGAATCACTAAGTGGCTTTTTAAAAACTTGTATTAGTGTGTCAATGCTTTAAAGTATGGTACTTCATATTTTATAATGAGTATTACAAAGTTATACTAGTGAATGATAAAATTTATCAGATTGTCACGTGGATGATCTCATCAGTGATGTCATCAGTGATGTCATTTGAGATGTCATCAGTGATGCCATCAGTGATGTCACTGACCATGTCGTAAATGATGTAATATGTGACATCATCAGCAGTGGATTGTGGGAGTGTGAGTTATAGTTAGTACAACTAACTAGGGGGGTCATTAGGATGGCGAGGTAGAGGGACCGTCCGCATGGGCAGCGGGGGTCCCTCCATACAAATTAGGATGTGACCGCCACCCTGGCGGTCACATCCTGTATCCTTAGCATTGCGGCGGGTGCTGCTTCAAGCGGCGCCGGCCGCAATGTTAAAAATGCATGCATTGCATTTGCATGCACAAAGTGGAAGGCACCGCGCGGTGCCTGCCGCTTTGTGCATGCAAATGCAGGGGGGTACCACAGGTACCCCCCATGTTTAACCCCACCCGCCCCTTCACCCTGGGGGCCTGCAAGGGCGACCCAGAAGCAAAGGTCCACATGCTTTTCCACGGCGGAAACACCGCTGTGGAAAAGCATGTCTACACATGCTTCCTAATTTGGCTGACGGTGTCTTGCAGACACCGCCACCAAATAGCCCTCCAAAACACGCGGATCAGCGGCAGACAGACCTGCTGTCCGCCGCTGGTCCCACCGCAATCCCACAGCCATCCTAATCTGGCAGTGGGTGTTTTATGTGGCCGCGGCGGAGAATCTGCATCCTCCAGGCCGGCTGTGGCTTTCCCCAGCCCGGAGGATGCGGATTCACCGCCATCCTAATGAGGCCCTATAACTGGGGAATTTTAATGGTTTTATACGAGTGAAATGTCCAACTAACTATAACACCCCTAAAAGTTGTGGTTTTTTCAGTGAATTTCTGAGGTTTTTTAAATGCTAATTCCTAACTATAAAATGTCTGAAACCTATGGTTTTTCCAGTGCATTTCAAAATTTTTGTAAATGACAATTTTTAAATATATTTATTCTTATATATTTTTTTTTATACTGCTTTACAATTTTTTTAAACTATTTATTTCTAGATATTTTATTTTTAAATTTACATTACATTGTGTGGCCCCCCTTCCTTTTACTTGTTTAAACCTTGGACACCATCCCCTAGAGCCTGATCCACAAATCTAACTTTATTCATGTTTTTTATAGGAAGGGGATTCCTATGGAACAAAATACAAGTTACTTGTAAGTATACTTAGAACTACTTTCAGGGTCAGTGTTGGGCTAAAAGATGCAGCACTGGTTTCTCTCCTGATAACAGGTGAGTAAATGGGAATTTGTTGTTCCGATGATTTTAGGTGAATTTTTTAAAGTTCCAAAACTCCACACTTAGAAGAATTTGCAAGTGAAACCAGTCAATGTTATCCTATGAAAGGAAATTCACTTAGCAGGTAAATAGTGTTATTGTTACCTTTTCTTACTCAATGGTGCATCTTGCACCCAGCATTGCTGCATCTCCACTAAACAGTTGAAAAAATGCAAATTACCAAAGACGCATGGAAACTCACATCTTTTTTTTTATATCGTTAGAATGCGCCGATCACACGCGCACCACACAATTTTACCCCAAAAAAAGAATAATTAGGGGCCCTGGAGGTCCTTGTAGGACCCCCTGAGCAGACCTAGAGGATCAGGGTGTGTCTACCCTACCCCTTTTCACGTTTGAAACACACATTTCACACGCTTCTTTAGCCTCCCTTGTACTGAGGCATAAAATGGATGCCAACAGTTCTAGTTTCGAAAGTTGACAATCACTTGACAGCCAATTAGCTTTCAACGCGTGATCAGAAGGGTGCACTTATGGTACAATGACAATAAGCGGAGTATCCGTATTACTTTTTTTATGGGAAGGGGGCCGCGTGGCCCCCCTCCCATGGCCAATTCCATGCACCGGGATCCCCAGCCCCGGGGCATGGATAATTATATAATATTATTTTATGAAGGAGGGCTGCATAGCCCCCCTCCTGAAGCCACTCCAAGGACGGCCTTTTTCTTTTATTTAATTTGGTCGTCACCGTTGGGGACCATAGGAGGGTCTTCAATTTCCCCACTGTCCCACCGGCTCCCCGCCTCCTGTGGGAGCCGGTGTTCTATCGACATCCAAACTCAGCGTCGGATTGGTAAACGCGGGCAATTGGGCAATGCCCGAGGGGCTGATGTCCAGTTCCAGCTGTGGGCTACTTTTTTGAGCAGCCTTGGGACAATTTCTGGTTTCTGCGTTATTCGGATGCCGCCAGCGGCCCAGTGGGTGCCTGAGTGGCCTTTCTGGAGGCAGATCAGCCTCAATTACTTTTCTTTTGTCAATGAGCAGAGGTGTCATTCCCTTTCTCTCGCTGGGGCTGGCTCATTAACATAGGCTTATTGAGCAGGGGCAGGGAGCATGACCAATAGTGGCCTCACATGTATACAGGTGTGTTTCACCAGTGCAAGCTAATCAGTACATTTTCCTTAAACCCCCTTTTTTTAAAAATAAAACTTCGCCGTAGCAGTGCTTTGCAAAGGCAATATGCAAATGTGGGCCACTTTTTTTAATCGTGCCCGGGCCGATTTTTAATCCCAATCCACCCTGTCCAAACTCCATCTGTATATGTACCCCCTAGGAGTTGCCTTCACTTTGCGCATGCATGTTTGTGGTAGCGCATGCGTGTTAATGTTATGCATGTGCACAATACGTCCCACTGTCTGGCTATGTACCCCTGACGTATTTCATTTTATTTGCGCATGCTCAATTACAACATACCCAATCACAGCTCTCACACCCAGTGACATCATGCTCAACCAATCATCCTTCTGCAAAGCATTTATAACCTGCCAACCTTCTTGAACTTTTCCTATTCCACAGTCACAGCCATTGATAGTGTTCGTATCCACGTCTTCGTAGGTGAGCATTTTTTTTAAGACTAATTAAATTAATTAATCTGAGCACTCTTTAAATACAGTGTAAATGCACATTTTTGTTCGATTTGACAATGTTGTTTTTAAGCACGCTTTCCTGCTTTTTTATATCGTTAAAGTTAACTTTGTAACTTTTGTTTCTGGGTAAATCACTTAATCCTGCCACGTTTCTTTAATTTGGCAAGCGTCACGTGGCATTTCCCGCACCAGTGTGCTACGTGCTGTTCAAGTTAATGCAATGTAGTTTTTCTTGTGTAAGTAGTGCATCACGTGCCCCATGCATTGCAAAAGTAATGTTTTCGGCAATGGTGTATTTTAGCACTGTTTTCAGCTCTTATACCTCAAATATATTGCCTTAGTAGGCGATGTTTCTGGGCAAATCACTTAATCCTGCCGTCTTTAATTTTTGAAAGTACTGCCCCACGTGCTACCTCAAATATCTTGCCTTAGTAGGCGATGCTTCTGGGCAAATCAATTAATCCTGCCGTCTTTAATTTTTGAAAGTACTGCCCCACGTGCTACTTCCTCCCCATGCACTGCACATGTAATCGATTGCTCAATGTTGTATTTTAGCACGCTCTCCATGTTTTTTAATAACGTTAAACTTGATTTGCTATCCTTTGTTCTGTGCAAATCTCTTAATCCTGCCACGTTTCTTTAATTTTTTATAGTAGTGCGCCACGTGTTACTTCCTCCCCATGCACTGCACATGTCATGGATTGGGCAATGTTGTATTTTAGCACGCTCTCCAAGTTTTTTAATAACCTTAAACTTGATTTGTCCCCTGTTCTATCTCATTATACAGCTATCTCAACCATGGGACGTACTGGTCGCTACAAGCTGTTTATTCCTGCCCATGTACTATACCAAATGGTGCTCAACCACTCGACATACCAGATCCACTGACTGCTCTCCATATGCTATCAGCCGAAAATTGCAATGGACCTAATGGAGTTATCAGGTTTGACTTTAACATTTCATGATTGAAAAGCATTCTGAGATAAGCATTTGTGTATTTTGTGTGTTTGCAGACAGATAACTGTTCTGTTCTCATGTTTCGGTAGAAGTAGTGGGCATTCTGGTATCAAGAAAATGAATAGAAATATGTCCTCTCGATTTTATTGGCCAAATATGTCATTTGAAATTTAACAATGTGTGTTATAATTTTTCTTGCATCTATAAAAATTTATTTATATAATGTACATCTCGATTGTGATAATCTTATAGACGTTTGTTTCTGAAACCCATATGTTTCTCATTTAAATGCTCGTAACACGTTTTCAGCCTGCACTTGAGATACAAAGTGAAAATGTTGTTTTGAATTTTTTTATTTGATGAGCGTGTCTTTCAATTTTTCTTGATGTTTATTTCTCAATTTCTAGATCATGGAAGACCAAAAAGGGTTCTATCAGATCAAGGCCAGGAGTTGGTAAATTAAGTCAGTGACCAATCTCAGCCTAGCATTTGTATAATGCTATTTCCTATTTTGCTTGCCAAATATAACCTCTGATGATTGCTTTTCAACCCCAATCCTATTGAGAACAAATGTTTTTATGTACATTTAAATTAATCTTGGACATATGTACAACATATACATTTTTAACAATTTTTTCAGTTTGCAGAATGTTACATAAATCAGCAGCAAATTGCCGAGGTTGAAGAAAAGTATATCCTCCTGTTCAAGCTGATTACACCGATATCTCAAATATGGCATGAACTAGTTGTCTGAAGCCATACAAATGCACACATTTTTAATGGATAACGTTAAGGTAAATACTCTCAATATGAGTAGTCGACTAAGTTAAAAATGAACAGATATAAGTACTTGAGGGGTTTTTGCTCTCAGATAATGTCCAATTCACACTTGTACGGATGAGTCTGATACAGGGTGGATCCCTGTATAACTAATGGATGATTAGGTATTAGGATGGCATACAAATCTCCCAACCTTCTTACTTGTTCTCTTAAAGGGTTCCAAATTGGGGACAAATATTAGGCTATGCAGTATAGGATGATGCTGTTGCTCCACTGGTACTTGGGCCTTCTCATTAAACAGAAGGAGCCTCTCTCAATATCCTTAACTCTTCCTTTCCATAGTTGACCGGATTCTTAGTTTGCAAGTCCTTCTGCATACTTGCAATTCCACACCAGTACTCTTTATTTGAGTCTCCTCTTGAAAGCAGTCTTGCATATCCGGCAAGTAACCAACTAAAATGGAGTTCAAGTTGTGAACTCTGTTGGCCACAGTGTTTACACAAGGTAAGCAGAGCGGCCTAGATATACAATACCTCCAATTAAATGCATTAGAAATAAAAGAGCTTATTTACAAACCCCTTGCTGCACTTTTGCGGCACTTTCAACATGAGGAAAGTAACTCGAAAGTGGCACAAGAGTTTTGTAAATAAGCCATAAAAGATAGTCCTGCATAATGACTTCATCTCTCACCTAATTCTGTCTCATCTGTGAATCATTTTAAAGACCTATTCATCTGTAATATAAATATGACGCAGTAGGCACTTCTATACAGACACTGTTTGAATGTAAGCCTATAAGATAAGTGAAATCTATCAGGTACACTGCACACATTATAACAATGGAAAATATTGTTGTGTTACTTTGACTTGTAATGTGTGAACTCATTAAGTCACATCGATCTAATTTTAAACACTAATTTTCTTTTTTGTTTTGCAGATTAACTAGAGTACTTATATTGGACTCCATATTATATTTTGTTTGTTATATTGTTTTGTTAAAGTTATGGTTCTAGTTATTTATTGTATTGTTATCATTTAGTTATATTTCCAGTTATTTATTGTTTTAATAAATGTTAATTAAAAAAATACACACGTCATTTTTTTGTGGGGATAGCAGTCCACAATAGAAATTATATTTATAATTTGAAGTATAATTCTGAGGCTAGCTCTTCACCTGATCTTTACCAGAGTGTATAGCTACAACTTACGGTTCCAATTCAAAAGAATAAAAAGTACAACGCCATTAGAAATGCAGTGTGGTGAACTTCTAACCTCTGTGCTCATGTAAGTGTTCCACGAACTGTTACTATAGTAATAGGCAGAAAACCGTTTGAGGGTATGTTGGACAGGCCTCGTGGAAGGCCCGCTCCCTCCCCGCATGATAAGGCCCGGACACCGGCTCTCCCTGTGTCCCCAGAAAGAACCATCCCGGCAACCCACCGAAGCACCCCGTAACCCGTCCCCAACGGGACGCCTGCTCCCGAACACCCCAGCATCGGCTGTCCCGGGCCCCCGTCAGCACCATTGCCCCGGTCCAGCCGCCATTTTGGACACTGCATCACGAGGCCGCGTGGCCTCGACGCGACCCCAACCCTGGGCCTGGCCAGGCCCCGACATCAAGGCACCACCATCCACCCAGGAGGTGAAGAGACCACTTGGCAGGTCAATGGGAGAAAGGACTGTCGATGGCTCTCCCCCACCAGGTGCCGATCATCCCCGGCCTCCCCGGGCGCTGGCTCCACCCCCCTGCTGGGTGTCTGGACTCCCTCATCCCGGAACTCCCGACCTCCACGCGCAAGGGTCCGGACATCAAAGGAGACCAGACCTATAACTGGGGCAGCTCCAGAGCAGGAAGGCAGTTGTATCCTGGAGTCGAGAGACACCTTGAAGAACTCATCCCTGACGGACTGCTGGCGCTGCCGCAGCCTTGCCTTGTGAACCCATCTCCGAAGCCTGCTGGCGCTGCCACGGCCCTCTGCAACGTGCATCTTCATCCGGACCTGCTGGCGCTGCCCATCCTTGTGAACTATCGCTCATGCCTGCCGGCGCTGCCGCGGCCACTCTGCAAAGAAATCACCATCGTAGCCTGCTGGCGCTGCCGCGGCCCTCCTTACCGAGAACCATCATCCTAGCCTGCTGGCGCTGCCGCGGCCCTCCTTGCCGAGAACTTTCAACCTAGCCTGCTGGCGCTGCCGCGGCCTGACCTTCCTGATCCCTGAGCTCGAGGATTGTGAGCTCCTTTTGGCCGCCCTTGTACCGGACCGGTACTAAGACTGTCCCGCTACCCCTTACCCTACAGAGACTAGAATTGGGAGGATCCTCGTGTCCTGCCCCCACTGTATCGTTGATAACCTTGCCTCAAGAATCCTATATAAAGTGTGCAGATCGCATTCCTGTGTGGTGTCCATTTGTGGGGGGGAAGTTACTTGTCTGTACGATCGCTGGAGACGGTCCTCACCGGAGGCCTCTCCCCCCTGTACTCGGCTGACCCTCCGGGTCCCCGTCTAACATTGGTGGCCAGCGGCGCGATCCGAACCAACGCGTAATCGTACAGAGAGTAACTCACCCCACGACACAACCACAATGACAACAAAAGAAAGCGGAACCACAGAAAAATTCCAGATGGAGAAACTAGAAGAGTATAAACACAGAGAACTAAAGCAATTCTGCCTAGAACTAGGCATTGCTACCACAGGACTGAGCACGAAGGAAGACTTCAAAAAGGCCCTAGAATCTTGGGCAGAGACGGGTACGGCCGTACCCCAAACCCAAAGCCTCGAGGCACCGGAAACGAACACCACCCCGACGGAAGGGAGAAGATCGGGTCTCTCCCCAGAGGAGATCCGAGAACGGGAAAAAAGCAGGCTCCATGAATTGGAGCTGGCTCGACTTCGGATGGATGGAGAACTGAAATTGGCGGAACAAAAACTAACATTGGAACACTTACGGCTCCGGGAGGAGCGGGAAGAGAAACAAAGACAGAGAGAGTTAGAAGAGAAAAACCTAGCATACGAACATGAGCGCAACCTAAAAGAAATAGAGCTTCGGAAACAGAATAAAGATCTCGGGGTTCCTGAGCGCCCGAACACTCCTGCCACTACGGACCCTAAAGTCCAAATTCCCAAGGATGTCGTCAGGGAATATTACCGGAACGACGATATCCAGCAATGGTTCAAAGCCTATGAGGTAGCCATGACCTCCCACCGGATTCCCCGAAGCGACTGGGGAGCCGGGTTATGGGGGAGGTTCGTCAACGAAGGGCGAGACGCCCTGCTGCAACTCCCGGACCATCAGATGACCTCCTACGACCACATGAAAGCCGCCCTCCTCACTCGATACGGACTCACGCCCGAGATGTACCGCCAGCGGTTCCGCGACTGCAAACGGATCCCAGGTACAACTTGGGTGGAGTACGTGAACTTTTTCAGCAGGGCATTCGAGGGGTGGATCAAGGGCAGCAAGGTGACCACATACGAGCAACTCTTTGACCTTATTGTGTGGGAACACCTCTCTAACAATTGCTTCGTCGAGCTCAGGCAGCACCTCCTCGACAGTAAACTGACTGAACCTCGGCAACTCGCCGCCGAAGCTGACCGATGGGAAAGCACCCGAGTTGCCCGCAACGGACCCAGCGAATCGAACAGAACCAACCAAGGACCCCATTGCCCCCGAGGGGGAGGAGGAGGCCAGGGCCGGGGCAGAGATGCCGTCCCGGCGGCTCCCGTCAGCAACGCCCCGCCCCCCGCCGGCAGGGGAAACCCCCCGATGCGTCCAGGGTTCCGAGCCAACGTTACTTGCCACCGATGCCAGCGACCCGGACACTACGCCAACGATCCTAATTGCCCGAAGAACCAGAACCCCATGCCCCGCCAGTTCGCTGCCGCCGCCCTGGGGGAAGAGCAAACCCCAGAAGATTCCGATTAGTACGAGAACAACCAGCCCGAGTGGGAACCAGCCGCCATGTCTCTGGTCTGCCTAGGGGAAAGAGACATGATTCCACGGGCCCCCCTACCTGCCAATACGTGGAAATACAGCCAGTGGGTCAACATTAATGGGCGCCAGGCTGAGGCCCTACGCGACACCGGGGCCAGTGTGACGGCAGTCCGCTGTCATCTGGTGACCCCAAATCAGATCTTGCTGAACGTCCTTTGCCCCGTCCGGTCAGCCGACAATTCAGAAAGCCTGTGTCGGATGGCCTGCGTCCCCTTCGAGTGGGGAGGAGTGTCCGGAATGGTGAAGGTGACTGTCCGCGATGATGCACCCGTGGACTGCCTCCTGGGGAACGACCTCGAAAGTTCCCCCTGGGCAGCCGTCGAAAGAAGAGAACACCTGGGGATGTTGGGCCTCCCTGAATGGGCCTGCATAACGACCCGGTCCATGGCCGCCTGCGCCATCTCCACTCCTGAAGAACCCGAATAGCCAGAACCTCCTCCCCCGGTCGTCCCGGAGGGAGCCGCCCTAAGCGCCAATCCCCCAGAGAAGAACGAAGAAAGGCCTGTTCAACTCCAGGACCTTTACGAACTGGCCCAGTGGCGTCAAGAGGGTGGTCCCACCCAGGAACAATTCCGACAAGAGCAGAAGACCTGTCCCTCCCTCGAGGGACTCCGACAGCAAGCCCTCGCCCAAAGCGCAGGAGACACCTCAGGGACCCACTGGATTTATTGGGACAATGACCTGCTCTACAGTGAGCAAAGAATTGCTGAGCTGGGGGCCAGTCGGGTGCTGGTGGTGCCCCTCCGCTTCAGAGACTTCCTTTTGAACATGGCACACGATGTCCCCCTTGCTGGGCACCTGGGTCAAGACAAAACGTACAACCGCCTGGTAACTCACTTCTACTGGCCCAAAATGCGAAATGATGTCTCCAACCACTGCCGGGCCTGCCCCACCTGCCAGGCCAGCGGGAAGAGCGGCCGAAAGATCAAAGCACCCTTACAACCCTTTCCCGTCGTCACCACCCCGTTCGAGCGGGTGGGAATAGACATTGTGGGGCCCCTAGACCCCCGAACGGCACAGGGGCACCGATTCATCCTAGTCCTGGTGGACCACGCCACCCGCTATCCCGAGGCCATTCCTCTTCGGACCGTGACAGCACCCGTGGTAGGCCGAGCCCTGATGGGGATCTTCTCTCGAGTGGGCTTCCCCCGGGAAGTCGTCAGCGACAGGGGCACAAACTTTATCTCGAAGTACATGAGGTCTCTCTGGCAACAGTGCGGGGTCACCTACCGGTTCATGACCCCTTATCACCCGCAAGGAAATGGACTGGTCAAGCGGTTTAACCGCACTCTCAAGGGAATGATCATGGGCCTAGAAGAACCCCGACGTCGCCAATGGGACGTGCTGCTCCCGTGCCTCCTCTTCGCCTATCGAGAAGTTCCCCAGAAATCCCTCGGCTTCAGTCCCTTTGAGCTCCTGTACGGACACCCCGTCCGGGGCCCCCTCGGCCTGGTCAAGGAAGGATGGGAGATGGCCCCCCAGAAGACTCCTCCAGATGTATATAAGTACCTCCTGACCCTCCGCAACCAGACCCGGCGATTCAGGGAACTCGCCAAAGCCAACCTTGAGGCCAGTCAGGAGGACATGAAGAAATGGTACGATCAGCATGCCTCCTCCATCGAGTTCGAACCAGGCCAACAAGTCTGGGTGATGTCTCCAGTCAAACCCTGTGCCCTACAGGACAAGTGGACAGGACCCTTCAAGGTGATGGAGCGCAAGGGCCCTGTCACCTACCTAATAGACATAGAGTCCTCCCGGAACCCCCTACGAGTCCTCCACGCCAACAGACTTAAACCCCACTTCGTACGCTCGGAGCTCAGCCTGCTGATGGCAACAGATAGCAGGATGGAAGAAGACTCCGAGCCCCTCCCTGACCTACTGAGGACCCGTGAAAAAGATGGCTCAGTAGAAGGGGTCAGACTCTCCGATGCCCTGTCCCCAGAGCAGCGCCAAGACTGTCGAGCTCTCCTGTTACAATTTGCAAACCTATTTTCCCTCACCCCCGGGGTCACCCCCTGGTGCCTTCACGATGTGGACACTGGGGATAGTCCCCCCATTCGACACAGGGCGTACCGAGTGCCGGATCGGGTGCGCACCTGCATCCAGAACAAAGTCACCCACATGCTGGCTCTAGGAGTGATCGAGCCATCCGACAGCCCCTGGGCCAGCCCAGTCGTACTGGTCCCCAAGGCTGCCGCCCCGGGCGTTGCCCCGAGCTCCGGTTCTGTGTAGACTATCGGGGTCTGAACGCTGTTACCAGAACGGACGCTCACCCCATCCCCCGGGCGGATGAGCTGGCTGACCGCATGGGGGCTGCCCGCTACCTGAGCATCTTCGATCTAACAGCGGGCTATTGGCAAATCGGTCTCACCCCCAGGGCCCAAGAACGATCCGCCTTCTCTACCCCGGATGGCCACTACCACTTCAAAGTGATGCCATTCGGCATGAAAAACGCTCCAGCTACCTTCCAACGGCTCGTGAACCAGGTACTGGCGGGCCTCGAAGAATTCAGCGCCGCCTACCTGGACTATATCGCTGTGTACAGTCGCCACTGGGCAAACCACCTTCACCACCTCCGAGAAGTCCTGCATGCCCTCCAGCAGGCCGGCCTCACCATCAAAGCCAGCAAATGCCAGATTGGCCAGGGGTCCGTGACCTACCTCGGACACCAAGTGGGGAGCGGTCTGGTGGCCCCCCTTCAGCTCAAGATCGCTGCCATCCAGTCCTGGCAACCACCTGTCACCCAAACCGAGGTCCGAGCCTTCCTGGGGCTCACCGGATACTACCGGCGGTTTGTAAAGGACTATGGCAGCATTGTGGGGCCCCTCACAGAACTCACATCCAAGAAAAACCCCAAAACAGTCAACTGGACTCCGGACTGTCAAGCGGCCTTCGAGAAGTTGAAGACCGCCATGTGCACCGCCCCCGTGCTTCAGGCCCCCGACTACAGCCGGGAATTCATAGTCCAGACGGATGCCTCGGATCATGGCGTTGGGGCAGTCCTCTCTCAACTCAACGCCGAGGGGGTCGATCATCCAGTGGCCTTCATCAGCCGACGCCTGCTGGCTCGAGAACAGCGCTGGAGCACCATCGAGCGGGAGGCCTTCGCAGTGGTGTGGGCCCCCAAGAAACTCCGGCCCTACCTCTTCGGTACCCATTTCAGGGTACAGACAGACCACCGACCCCTGCAATGGCTGATGCAGATGCGGGGGGAGAATCCAAAACTGTTGCGATGGTCCATCTCCCTGCAGGGAATGGAGCATCGTCCTGGCCAGGACCACGCCAACGTGGACGGCCTGTCACGCTTTTTCCGCCTCGGCGAGGAGAGTACCCAAGAGGATGGGTTACTCTCCCTGCCTTCAGCTGGGGGGGACGCATGTTGGACAGGCCTCGTGGAAGGCCCGCTCCCTCCCCGCATGATAAGGCCCGGACACCGGCTCTCCCTGTGTCCCCAGAAAGAACCATCTCGGCAACCCACCAAAGCAACCCGTAACCAGTCCCCAATGGGACGCCTGCTCCCGAACACCCCAGCATCGGCTGTCCCGGGCCCCCGTCAGCACCATTGCCCCGGTCCAGCCGCCATCTTGGACACTGCATCACGAGGCCGCGTGGCCTCGACGCGACCCCAACCCTGGGCCTGGCCAGGCCCCGACATCGAGGCACCACCATCCACCCAGGAGGTGAAGAGACCACTTGGCAGGTCAATGGGAGAAAGGAGTGTCGATGGCTCTCCCCCACCAGGTGCCGATCATCCCCGGCCTCCCCGTGCGCTGGCTCCACCCCCCTGCTGGATGTCTGGACTCCCTCATCCCGGACCTCCCGACCTCCAAGCGCGAGGGTCCGGACATCAAAGGAGACCAGACCTATAACTGGGGCAGCTCCAGAGCAGGAAGGCAGTTGTATCCTGGAGTCGAGAGACACCTTGAAGAACTCATCCCTGACGGACTGCTGGCGCTGCCGCAGCCTTGCCTTGTGAACCCATCTCCGAAGCCTGCTGGCGCTGCCGCGGCCCTCTGCAATGTGCATCTTCATCCGGACCTGCTGGCGCTGCCGCGGCCCATCCTTGTGAACTATCGCTCTTGCCTGCTGGCGCTGCCGCGGCCCCTCTGCAAAGAAATCACCATCATAGCCTGCTGGCGCTGCCGCGGCCCTCCTTACCGAGAACCATCATCCTAGCCTGCTGGCGCTGCCGCGGCCCTCCTTGCCGAGAACTTTCAACCTAGCCTGCTGGCGCTGCCCCGGCCCGACCTTCCTGATCCCTGAGCTCGAGGATTGTGAGCTCCTTTTGGCCGCCCTTGTACCGGACCGGTACTAAGACTGTCCCGCTACCCCCTACCCTCCAGAGACTAGAATTGGGAGGATCCTCGTGTCCTGCCCCCACTGTATCGTTGATAACCTTGCCTCAAGAATCCTATATAAAGTGTGCAGATCCCTGGCCCAGAGCATCATGGGAACAGGGCAGACTAAACTACCAAGCCAATTCTTCACCAGAAAGGAGACAAGCTACCGGGGACCGGTTTCTGGCATTTCAGCCGTCTTCGGCCCGGCTTGCTTGAATCCTGATGGTGCAGTGAGAAAGGGACTCATGTCTGAGTATACCCTGCCACACCTATAGTGTCCCAGTATAAGAATTGGCTTGGTAGTTTGGTCTGCCCTGTTCCCATGATGCACTGGGCCAGGGTCAGACTAATTTGCATATAGCCAAGTTCTGAGCTGGGATGGTCCAGTGAGCTAAAAAACGGTGATGGATCAAGCCCTGATCTTTGGACTGGGTAAGAGTGGTCTGCTTAATTCAGACACTCTGTTCATCACCACCCCTTTTTCTGAACCATTTGATGCGGAGGCACATTACCTATCTACCATTGCACTGTAGTGCAAGGTACAACTTCAAAACACAGGTGCACTACCACATTTCTCATAATAATTATCTCTTACTTGGAATTGCATTAAGTACCTGCTAAAGGTTTATTGAACATCTACTGATTTTAAAAAGCATGCAAGATGACCTGCAATGTGTCTTTTTAATAAGGTAACCAAAAAGGACATTGTGACTCTAGCAGTGTGGAATGGGCTTTGATAACTTTGTTTTTCAGGTAGGTCATCAGTTGCAAATCAATACACACATCTGCTATAAGAATGTTTCCATCTTTAAGCATTTCCTGTTTTTGATTATTTGCAGTTGCCTAGACCTTTTCCCATTATACTACGCTAAAGTAAAGATTTCTTTTGGTTCTTTGTTTGCAGGACACCAGTACTTTCAAATTAGAACTTAACACTGGAAAGGTCCTTCAGAGGCAAGCCACAACCAGTGACTACAATCTTTACTACAACCTGATTAAGCTCCTTTGGTTTGGCAAATCTATTCAAGGGAAAGGATCCACAACGCAAGCCAAAGCTGAAGAGCTTACCTACCCACCATAAGACGTCATGCTGAGCTACTCAACCTAGTTTGGTCTCCTCCTTTGGAATCTGACCAAGATATCGATTCATCCAGTTTAGTCCATCTGGACAGTCTGGGGACAGTGGCAGAAGACGTGTGGAAAATTATTTTCCATTCTGTTACTTGTTAGTAATTTCTAGGGTACTTTAGGACACTGCTGCTGCTGAAGGCATTCAATTGTTTTGTGAATCATCAGCATTTCAGCATGACCATGTTCCAGGGCTCTTTAACCCAAGCAGTAGATGTTTTGGCTGCTACAGTTACAATCTCCATGAATCCCAGTGAATTAATTAATCACAGATGTCTCTTTGTTTCGAAAAGTTCCATATGTAGTGAGAGAAAGCAGGGGCTCCTTATCAGACCCTGTAGCAAATATTAATGCTGTGACATCTGAAATGGAGGGAAGAGAAGTAGAAGAGGCACCACGAAATCTAAACCCACCAAATAGTTTGCTTCTTGATTGCAATGGATGTGCAAATCCTGCAACCTCATTGTCCATAGTGAAAGCATCCTCACACCCGCTCCCTAAGGTTTGGTGAGATGAAGAACAGTGGCATAGTGAAACTTGAGGGGGTCCTCCTTCCAAGTACTTGGAGGGGTCCCCCAACCTCCTGACCCCATCAGGAGCTCTTAGCCACTGCCTGTGCACAGTGCTGGAGGGGGCCCCCTGGTGCTCGGTCCCCCTGCACTCTGGGGGCTGCGGAGACTTTTGTTGCACCACTGACGAAGAACAGATTTACTATACTGGAAGGGAATCAGAAAGAAATATCTGACAAAATAGATTTTTTATTGCTTTGGAAAAAAGTTTGGAGAAGGATCTTGCTAAAGCCAAAACAGATGTAGACAAAATGACAGGGAACTAGCCTTTTTTAAGGCTCAAGCTTAAATAAAACAAGTATCTCTTGAGATGCGGGAAATCCAAGCAAGATGCAATAACATTAAGATTACAAACAAGCTCGGTTCAGCCTGACCCCCCACTCTGCCTCCTAGGCTTTGTTAAATTCTGCCCGGACGCTTCCCGCTGCTTGATCCCCATGCTGCTTGTCTTTGCACAGCATAGGGTTTCCATGTGTTGGGGGCAGCAAACCTGCACCTAAATTTGCATAATGGCTCAAGGATGCATTGCGCTGCCAGACCCATTGTCTGAATTCTGGGACCTTATGCCAGCTGGATCTCAGGTGCTAATGCAAAAAATAAGCCTAGCACACCCTCCAGGAAAATGAACTTGGCTTCCAGGCTGACAGGGTGTATTATCAAAAAAGTTAGATGTAGGGGGGAGAAATAGGGGAGCAAATATCTTAATTATAATATAATTTGGGGGAGAGAGAGACCAGTCTCTCAATGTCATAAGGACAAGGTCATTAATGGATGCTTCCTCAGAGTGTGATTACATTGTGTGGGAAATAGAAAAAAGGACCCTTCCATATTACCCACATATATATACTGGGTGTAAGAAAAGTAGGATATCACACAGGATAGAGTAGTTACTTAGTAGAAGGTATGGAAAAAGCTCAATCAATTTTTTATCTTGGACTGTTAATGCAATGAGCTCTGAGAAAAGATAAAGAGGTATTTTAGTAGTCCTCAAGGAATCTGGAGGGCTTCATCATCCTTTGGGAAAAAACACTTCATCCCACCAGAGAAATGGAATCTACTCAATATGCAAGGGTGGGTTCAATCAGTAATCTGTATGCCACAAACACGCATAACTAAAGGTGCCCCAATTCTGACAGGAATTAATTCAACCATACCAGAATTAAACAAAGAAGTTGATGAAGGGGAACGATGGGTTACTGTAGAATTTAACATGGTCCGTTCTCAGTTGACTTGTGTGGGATATAATGGACTTATGATGATGATCCAGAACAATTGAGACTGTTCGCCTGTGAACTATTACATATATAGAGCTCCAATTATATTGGGTGGAGACCTTTAACATTTTAATTTGCAATAAATAAGATATATCCAAGACTAGGAGTCAAGTGAAACATACTAGTTCAAAGAGATTAGAGATACATGGCAAAAAAGATGTGACAACAATGATTATAATCATTTCTAAGCAAAGGGTACAGGCATAGGCAAAGAGTAGATTAATGGATTGTAACTGCATAAGCTGAAAACAAATCAATGATATAAAGTATGTACCTGGGTTATTATCTGATCATAAAATAATTCTACTTGAACTAAAAGCAGGGTTAATAATACATGTAAGATCACTGGAGAGGTGTTTTTTTATTCACACATTAACTTCAGGTGCTATATGCTATACCTAAATAGGGCCAAATATTTATACAGAAATATTGACAGCTGTCCTATCTTCATCTGAATCTGGGTTCATATAAAAGCTGTCTTATGGGAGGTTATTTCCAAATGGTCAAAGGAATACATACAGGCAGAAAAGGAATAGCATCTGTTAAAAAGCATGATGGTACTGCTTGAAATGTTCTTGAACGATCCCTATAAAGTGAACAAATATGCACAGATTAATTTAGAATTAGATATATTTAAGAAGAGCAGCAGACAGCTGCTCCAGAAAAAATGAAGAGAGAAATGGGAAGCAAGTAGCTTGCAGCATTTTGAATATGGTGATAGCATTGGGAAGTTGTAAGCTTGGAAAGTCAACACGAATATTTCATGTAAGGATATCCAATGCATTCAGGGGATTCAAGAAGGTATTGAGTGAACACCGACAGAAGAAATCAGTAACACATTCCAAACGTTTTATAAGAATCTTTATAATAAAACAATATTACCAGAAGTGAAAGATATTAAAGACTAACTAGATGCTCATTTCCCCCCTTTACTGAGTAGTGCCAAACAAGAAATATTATCCCAAGGCATAACTGAAGAAGAAATCAATGATGTCCTAGCCAATATAAAAAAGGGTAAAGCAGCCCGGCCAGATGGCATACCAGGGGAGCTATATAAGGTGGCTGCAAAAGAGATATGCTCAATTATGAAGATATTGTACAATAATATCTTTATCAAAGGCCTGAGCCATCCAATGACCATTAAAACCAAACCGAATAAAATTCCAAGAAACTGTGAATTCTACTAGCGAGTCTCCCTACTAAACACAGAATATAAGATCTCTGCTGGAATTTTAGTTAGGCAATTGGCTAAAGAAGTAGAGGACATCGACCACAACAACCAGCAGGGCTTTAGTCAAAGCAGGCAAATGCAAGACTTAGTGTTTGCTGCAGGATTGGTGGTGTAATATAGGTGAGTGGCACTCCCAAGGGGGTCCGCATTAAAATTAGTTTCAGTTAAAGTTGTGTGCGGTGCAAACAGGTAGGAAAAACCACTCTATTCCCTAATGCGTGGTCAAACAACCACATACAAAGAAAATACTAGTTCCCTGCACACGTTAAAAGTGTATATACAATTCACAATACTGTTAAATAAATAGACTTCTTTGGTTCTGTGGATATTTTATTTCCTTTACTTCTGTAGACGGTGTCTTTAAACACCCCAGTTAGTTACTTGTGTTCCTAGCCAACACGTGTTTTGTCACTTTACAAGGGATGAACCCACGACTTCTTCAGGGCTAAGTAAGTATACAAATACAAGGGTTGTGGTATGCATAATAGTAATACGTATATGCGTGAACACCCTAGTGAATTGGTGTCATTAAAAATGTGTACCCAACTCATAGTGTTCTTTGTTTAAAGCCATGCGTACATTTGTCAAGATGTTTTAAACAGTATTATACATGGACATTGGTCGATTTAGGAACAGATTGTAATCTCCTTAAAATATCCTCAACCCATCTCTTGACAGAACATCTTCATTTTATAATCGTTCATGAAAAATAGTAGAATAAATAATAAGCATAATCATAGTACCTACTGGATTGTTTCATGGATTGGGGCAGTTTGCGTGCATTTAAAGTGCTCCTCCATGATGAGAAAAAAGTGAATATCATAGGTAAAATACGATACCTATTCGATTGAATTGTGGATCCCTGCAAGCAAAAAAGGAAATAAATACATCCCTATGTAAATAGAGTATGATCATAGGTTCGGTATGAAAGAGATTAGTAACTCAAAGGGTCTAGCTGAGCATACCTTAATTCTGGTGATACTTCCGACCCGAAAAGCCTCAATCTACTTCTTTGATTATATTTTAAATATTAAGGCGTCTCGCTATCCAAATATGAGCCTCCAAAATTTGGGGAGCTTCAATCTGATTCCGAAAGTAGATTGTAATGTACGGCCTTAAACCCCATGCAATAAACATATTCCTGAGATAATATCTTCAAAGGATCCCGTAACTGGGAAAATAAGCAGCTTACCGTCACGATTCTCGGTTTAGAGAACGCTCCTACAGTCCACAAGTACCCAGTATGTGGCTAAGTAGCAACCGGATGTTCCTTAACTGAACGCAATAGGCTGGCGAAATAAAGTGCAGACTTTAAGAATTTCTCAGAAAGTTGCCTTTGGGGTCCCGCTATCTTGTAGCAGTATGACTATGTAGCTAATTCTATCAGAGTCTCCACTTCATTTGATCCTCGAGTAAGGGCGTGATGAATAAAGCCGTTAACAGATATGGTTGTATGTCAGTCGTCAGAAAGAAAGTAAAAAGGGTGAAATGAATACAAATTGCTGTATAATTAAAGACAATGGTATTTCGAGGATGTGCATCGTTAGTGTCCCTATTGTCTCGTTGGCTGTTGGCAACATAAGGGTAATCCAAGGAGTAAAATAAGTGCAGGAGTATAGGAAATCCCCATCCTCCATAAATAGTGTTGCAGGCTGACTCCACAACCATAGAAGTTGTTGCAATATTAGATTATGTGTCCAAGCAAAAGATAGGCATATGGTATAAAGCTAACATTACTGTGCGATAACAGGTATATAAATATACACATTGTGACCCGCAAAAGCTACAAATACTTGGGAATACCAGCTCCAAGAGTATTAAGCCCCACAGATCTATCTCATGTGTCCCTTATTACTGTGGTTATATGGTGGCTTGTCTTTGTGCTTACCCAAACTTGTGTGAGTTTGCACATTAAGTGTAGAGTACTGCACCCTGACTGTAGACAGTTTACATCATATAAATGGTTCTTTGACATGTATATTTGTAACAAGTTCAGAGCCCAGTCGACATATACAGTATAAATCAGAGAGATATACATTCAATGTTTTTGTATTACGTAGTTAGTTCATTAGTAAAACATTCTTCCGGACTAGGCCAAGCATCAATCCCTCCGAAGCTTGTACCATATGAGAAGCCACATTGTGTTAGTCTCCAAGAAAGTATTGTAATTCGTGATTGGTGTTCAGACCCAACTCGACAATTCTAAGGCTCATGATCCATAATGCCTCCCTTCTTCTGAGTGTCAATTCTGTATTGCCTCCTCTGGGGTCTCTAGATATAAAATCGAAGCCATAAATGTTAAAAGCTCTGTGACTATCCTGGATTGCACATTCGGCTATGTGCGTGGCTATTGGGTATCGGGTGTCCCCCTGCTTAACAGCCCTCATATGCTCGCCAATACTGTCCTTCAGACTCTTGATGGTACTGTCAATATACCTCTGTTTGCATTTACATTCAATGGCATAGACCACATATATTGTGTAGTAGGTAATGTTGACGTCAATCTTGTATGCCTTGCCATTGGGAACAGTGAATTATTTCTTTTTGTCCATGGCCCATCCGTACATGGTGCAATGGCCACATTTGAAAAAAACATACAGTGTGCGATGTAAGCCTATGTTCTTATCACTCCCGGCTTGGGTAACTGAAACTCAGAATATTTTTCAACGGTATGCTATTTCTGGCCTTTATGATGTGAAATTCTGTAGTGACTTGTCAGCAAGGAGTAAGTGCCAGTGTCTTTTCATGGTCTGTGTAAGAGTCTGCGCAAGTCTGCGCAAGTGTGTTGCAGTCAATGACTAGGCGGACAGTCTCAGTGACACCTTTATTAGGCTTGTCCTTGAGAGTATTTGGCCTACTGATTTTGGAGAGTCTATTGAGAGCATTGTTGACAGTATTGAGGCCATACCCTCTGCGTGTGACTTAGACTTAGCTAATTTATTACTCGGCTCTACAGACCTGGCAACAACTTACATGGTTCCCTTCACAATTCTTACTTTCGCTGCAGCTAAAAATTTGACCAGATTCAAAATGGCAACATTTGTGCGTCTGTCTTAAAAATATGGAATACTAATGCCTTTTATAGAAGCACCTAAATTCCTATACAAAGTATCCTCAATCAAAATTCTCTTTAACAGAAATGTCTCAGGTAATATACCTATGAAGGGACGAACCCGGAAGGGATGCCCCCACCCCCTCTCCTTTTTGATGTGTATATTGAATCTTTAGCCCAACTAGTGACAGAGAATGAACAGATACTTCATTTTGAGTCAAAGGGGTCCACAGAGAAAATACGTCTTTATATCGATGACTTGATATTATGAACTACAAATCCCCAAATGACTCTACAGAGATTTGACCACCTACCTAGAGAATTTGTAGGCTATCAAGAGACACATGAATATGAAGAAGGCAGAGATCATGGTATGGAATCATGATCACTGAAATAGTCTTGTGAAGGATGAGGTGAGTTGTTTAGGTACTCTGGTAGACCACAAGATCGACTTAATACCTAAAAATAAGTTAGGTAACATTTCAAATAAATATATAAAAACAACCAAGATATGGCTGAATTTACCTTTAACGAGCTATGAGGAAATAATCATATGAAAATGAGTATTCTTCCTAAAATATTGTTTAACAATATCTCTCTTACTTTTGCTGATAACAAAATATCCACAAAATACAATTTGCTAATTAGCTTCATTTGAGCAGCAACAGCAACTAGTATAGCTTGGAATAATGTCCAGAAAAAACTCAGAAGGGAGGTTTCCAGTTGCCCGATATTTAATTATATTGTTGGGCATTTACATTTAAAACAATAAGGTCACTTTTGAGTATGACTACTGAAACAGCGATAGGTGTTATGTTAAAAACAACGACAGGCAAATGGAACTATCTCGGGATTTCTCTTTAAGTTTGGTGACTTGAAATGTTTAAAAAAAAGTGAGATCAAAGGTCCTAAAAACAGCAGTCAAAATCAGGTTTAAGCTAAGAGTTAGGTAGAGGATTCACTATTACTCAGTTCTAACGATTAACTGGGATTCAGCTGGTATTGCTGAGTGTCTTAAAGATTCACGGTGCCGGGATTTAAAATTGTGATGACTTGCTTAAAGACACTAAACTAAAATCATGCTCTGAACTGCTGGTAAAATGGACAGAAGACTCTCTAAGTTTAAATAGCTCCAGTTATTATCATGGATGGCAGCACACATGCATGCATTAAAAGTGGAAATGGATATTGAAAAAAGCATTTAAAACCCAGACTTAAGGAAAGAGGTGGCAACGTGATACAAAGTGTTGTGCCAAGCTGATGACCAAAGGAAGCCTCCACCTTATGTGATCTAGGAGTGATGCTTGCCGAACGAACCACTGGAGGATCTATGGCAAGTATCTTTTAACAAGCTATATGAGATTGATCAGTAGAAGATGGATTAACTCCAACCCTCTTCAACATAAGGATTGGATCACCTAGGTATATATAATATGCAAGATAGATGCACAATGTGCTCACAAAATGAAACATGATTTCTAATTCCAATTGTTAAATGCTTTTGCTCCATTGATTTACGGATCCAATGAGTAAAACAACCATCAGCTCTAACTCATATGGAATTAAAATGAGTGAGGGTAATCTAAGTGACACGTTGTTTGCACAGATGTGAGTGATGCCCTCCATGGAAAGGTACGGTTACAAAATTGGGTATCACGGATTTAGAAAAGAAAAACACAAATTACAATATGCCCTGTAATTGATTCCATATGTTTGAAGTACCAATGCCCACTTTGAAAAATGTCTAGAAGTGCCTGCAGTTTTACGTGGTGTTCTTGCACAAATACAAAAATGCTGAAAATGTTGGAGGAGCACCAATGTCAGATTAGGAGACTGGACCAATAACATTTCCAGTAGCAACAAGACCAAAAGCAGAACTGGTGTTTTGAATAGTATAACAAAGACAGTCTTCTCACACCCTCATAATAGGACAAGACATTGCAAAGCAGGGAGGGAGAGAAGCTTAATTGTTTCAGGCATTAGAGTTCTTACTTATCAATGATAAATTAAGCTCGAAGCAAATCAATGATGCATCTATGATTTTGATTTCAGTTATCTGACAATTAAACATTTAAATCACTCATTTGTTGAGCAATAGATTTTATTACAAACCTGGCTTCCCTGAAGCTTACACTTTAGCAGAATATGATGACATTTTTCCTCAGGAGTCACCTTTGTTTTCTCTCCCATTTCTGTGTCAGCCAGATCTTTGTACCTGAAAATATGATGCAAGAGCTCAATCAGATCATGGGCATCAACAGTTAGACATAAAGCAGTTTATTATTAATATGTAATCATTTTGCTGTGTGGGTACTAGATGAGAATTCTTTTTGCTGTTCAAAATAATTAATGAAATAGCAAAAATATTCTTAACATTACAAATTATTATTGTCAATTCTACCCATTGGTCCTAATTATGCATGTCTTGGAAATCCATATTTGTCCAATAACAGCCGTTACTAGCCGAATCTGGATCTATCTATGGTACTTCAACACACTCATGTATTTGAAAGGAAAAACTTTGCAAAGTAAAAATTAATAATATGTCTGTGAAGAATGGCCCGTATGTTAAAGAAACGTGGAAAATAACGAAGAAACAGTAATTTTTGCTGCAGTTCCTCATTCTTTAGAGATAAGTAGGCCTTTGACTCTAACATTTGCCATAAGGGCCAACGTAGAGAGAACATTACTTTTCTTCTAATTGCAAGAGATAGGGCTCCTTTCCACCCTGATCATTGTATCAGAATCTTGCAGTGTCCAATCTTATCCAGTCTTGATAAAGAAAGTCATACAAAAACTTCCTGTTCTACCATGGAGTACCCATAATTTGTTTAGAATACATGGGATTCTGTAATACCTGTATAGTTGCCGCTCTCTAATTTCTTTATAATCAGCAATTTATAATTAGAAAGAAAAGACGTCAGAACTCGACTATTGTAAGTTTTTACAGCTGGATGCTGACGTCACAATGGCTGCTGTCAGAGCCAGCAGCTGAGGTTAAAGGCAGTCAGGTCATGGAACATAATTGAAGCAGTTGTGTAAAGCAATGATACCGAATGTTCCTTTTCTTTCTTCTGCTCTATATTTGGCTTACAATGACAAGCAGAGAGAGCACGTTATTTTTTTGTGCTGCTTAGCTACAGAAAAGCTTGAATATTTCTGCATGCTTCTACACATTCCAAACTATTGCAGCTTTTTTTTTTTATAAATGAAAACAAACGGACTAGTGTACAGTAGTTTCTAATATCAGACTGCAACAAATAACTAACAGGTTTTGATGTGTTTGTTTGCACTAGTGGTTTTATTTTTATTCTTCATGTTTGCAAACATGCTGGCTATTTCATATGCAAGAGCTACACACTGAGGTTTTAAGTGGCTTGTGGGAAAGGTGATGGTGATGTGGTGTGAACATGTATTATATGGATAAAGTCCCCCTAGCGTGCGTGATAAGGATATTTCAAGTCACGTTGAAGTTCCATAACTTTATAAAGGATCCTGATCTTCAGTCTCCTTCCTCTATAGGGTTATGTAACTACGTGGTGACTTGCAATATCCTTATAATATATGACTGGGGGTACTTTATCCCATATAATATCAAAACCTAACCAGCAAGAGACATGGCAATTTGCTGTGTGAGGTACATTACTATTACTCCTACGACTTCTGTTACTATTAAATATAATAACAACAATATTTTTAAAAAAAGGAAATCATCAATAATTCTGTTGCTGCTGCTGCTGATGATAATAATAATAATAATAATAATAATAATAATATTAATAATAATAACAATGCTTATTTAACCCCTTCTGTCCCAAGGATGTAATGGTTACGTCCTCTGCAGTGGTGGTGCTGTGCCAAGGACGTAACCCTTATGTCCTAGCACTGGCACGTGAGGGAGGTGCTTGCGCTCCCCTGTGGGCCGCCCCCTACAAGCTCCCACTGGGGATGGTAGCGGAAGCGCTTGCACTTCCACCCCCAACCCTTCCTTGGCAACCTGATGACTTTGGCGTGTTCACCACATGCCAAATGTCATCAAAGGCAGCTATTTGCTTTCGACGTGTCCAGACAGAGGACGCATTTTGAGTAAGTCCTTCTATCATAAACTGCCACCCTAGAAATCCTCTGGCACCTTGTGCATTATTAGAGACACTTTATAGGCTGCAAACCATTTGTCTATGTCATCCTCCACCACATAACTTTCACCAAATCCTTGGATATCCTTGGGTATCCTGACTCAGGACTCATCATTGGACAATGTAGGTATGCTGTCACCATTCCTGTCTCTGGACCCCACTTGTAGGGCTCTTTTATCCATCGATCTCATGCTGAGTTCACGGTCCATTTTTCTCTCCTTCATGGCCAGCTGTTTCTCCAATCACAATTTTGCAAGCACTAGCTTCAGCTTTCTCTCCACCCTCCTGTCTTCCAGCTTCTCTGGGGACAACTTACTTGAAGACACACTGTTGCCCGGTCTGCGGCGGACTTCCAGTCCTGCAAGGATGTTATCCCCCACATCAGTAGGCTGTATGACAAGACCTTCAGAAAGGTTCTGCTTCAATTCCTCCTCCGATTGTGACCCCTCATCCTGATACTCTGGATTGTTCTGGTGGGCTGCTGCCCATGCTCCTGAGGCGTTCTGAAGCCATTTCTTCTTGGCACTTCCCTTAGTGAACATCCTTCTTTCCTGGCAAAGCCCCTTGAGCTGGGCCACTGTGTAGGTTTCCAGATTAGCCAGCTTGAATTCCACATTGCCTGATAAAGCCACAGACATTGCAGGTAACAATGAGTTTGTGGAAAAAAGACTTTTGGAAAAACCAAAGATGTCAATTTAGGGAGAATTGAAAAAGGTTTGAATTGGTCTTAGTATAGAGTTGTAGTGAACAATGAGTTACTATAAGGTATTGCACAAACACAGGTCCAACCCTCACCGCTGATCACCAATGTTAGAACTGAGGTTTCTGGTTGTCAGAGTGTGTACCATATACAAGCAGGAACCACCACTCTAGCCAGGGTAAGCTAGATACTACCTAAAAGATAACCTGTGTGCACCCTCTGGTACACAGAGCAGTCAGGCTTCTCGAAAGAGGTAATATGTAAAGTATTTGTGCAACATACATTCACAGTAACACAACGAAAACACAAGAAAAATACTCCACACAGGGTTAGAAAAATAGAATATATTTTTCATAGTAAAACAAGATCAAAATAACAAAAATCCAATAAGTAGAGCCGGAAGTATACATTTTTAAAGAATAAATCAAAATCTAGTGCTTTGAGTCAAATAGCTGTTAGAGGTTACTTGAGGTCGTGCTGGACCAGGCTAAATCTAAAGTTTAGGCCAACCACAATAAAGAGCAAGCAGGCTACAGGACTCATGCAGGTCCCGCTGAAAAAGTACCTTGGATGGAGCAAGAGTCGACATCAAAGACATAATGCATTGATTCTGAACCACGCATGCAACAAAGGCTTCATTGGCGAACCCCTTTATGATGCAGGTGCTGCACCGCATGGTCCATCATTGTCAAGCCACGCACTCCATAGGAGTGATGTTGTGGATCAGTTCCTGCATTGGCATTGAAGGACAATGTGTAGAAAAACTGTATTCTTAAATAATAATTCAAACCGGACACCAATTGTTGCAGGTACTGTTCAAGCCGTTTATTCAAGCCTCCGTTACAAGTTACAGGCCAAGTCCAATTACCCGTCAACCGCTCCAACCCTGCCTATATCTTCCGCCCACCATTCAAACATACACAACCACACGAGGACCACATGCACCATTCAAACATCCACACACCATGCGACAACATGCACTCGTGAAAATCACCTCATGCGTTGCTACTTGAAATAGACAACATGAGCAACCGCATGTGTCTATTTCAAGTATCACCACACGACACAATGCATCAGTTCTGATCGGCACAAAGTCGGCACTGCATCATTGTTAATGGTTCTGGACAGCACAAATCAACTTTCAAGGGCCCAGTACTGGATTGGCACCACTTGGCAGGATAGGACAAACAGATATACACTTGAATAGGCTATGTCCTGTTTCCACAGGAAGGGCTGCAGCCAGGACTAGGAAGGCAGGGATTTTCACTACAAAGGCATGCCTCTACAACCTTCTCTCCACATCAAAGGCACAACTGTGTATTAAAGAAGGGCCTTGGACACCAACTCTTCAGTACACTTCTGGACCAATGGCTACTCTTCCAAGAAGAAGGATTGCTGTGCTGCTGAAGAACTGCCACTCTACTGGACTGCACTCTCTTGGACTCCTGCTTTGTTGTGCTGACCTGCTGCCTCTTGCCTGGGGAGAAGGATGGGACTTGCATCTCTTAAACCCAGAACCTAGAATCCAGTTATTCCAAGGGATAGTACTAGCCTCCTAATCTAAAGCATCAAGGACACAACAGGCTTCTAACAACCCCTTGCATCTGCACCGTGACTCTGTCATCTGTAAGTCCACCCTGCCATGTGGTGCCAACCGAGTTCGGGACCATTGGAAGTGTGCTTAAAGTGCTTCACCAGCCTCTATTGATCCAGCAAAACTGACACATCTCCTCTGCTGTGAGGCACAACCCCAAACAGAACTGATGCATCTCCGCTGCAGCGTGGATTGTACATGTCACAAAAACCAACATGGCCACTGCCACAGCGACCCACAATGCCTTCGTAACTGCCACTGTGTGACGCATCCTCTGCACAGGCACTCACATCCCTCAAAGGCAACCTTGATGACAATGCCAGACTCCACATTGCAGCATCGCTGCATTTTGGAACTGATGCATCTCTTCAGCTACGTGATGCATCTTCAATCCTCGCAACACTGTGCAAACCAGGATCTAATGTACTTTGATCAGCAGACCTAATGTAGTCCCTGTAGCCGGCCTCCACTCCATCGTGGCGGTCCGAAGTTGTAACTTTATCCCGGTCCGGCAAGACCAGATATCCACAGTTAGCACGTTGTGCTTTTTGGTGCTGTTTTCTTAAACCCTTTAATATTCAATATCACCGGTTCTACTAATTGGATGTTTGTCGTTTTGGCCTTCTTTTATTTATTAAATTACGCTCTATTTTTTTTAACCTCTGTGAATCTTTTTGTGTGGTGTTTTCACTGTGTTGCACAAATTCTATTCACATCACCTCTAAGTTAAGCCTGACAGCTCTGTGCCAAGCTACGGGGGGTTGAGAACAGGTTAATTTAGGGTTTGCTTGTGCCTTAACCTGACTAGAATTGTGGTTGCTGCTTACCCATGGCTCGCACCCTAGTCAACCAGCAACCACATTTCTAACACCTTGCCTTTCCAGGAATGGCAGTTTCTTTAAATGCATCGAAAGTATGATGGATGACACCATCAACATGATGGAGCAATACATCAAGCATTCAACAATTCTTTTTGTTTTAAAAACAAAATCTGGATCTTGTTTTTGAAAATGAAAAGAAACCCACGACCACCTCTCCATGGACATTTTCTCCAATGCCATGGAGTAGATTTAAAGGTTTGGCGGTATGTGAAAGCAAAAACTGGCCATGCATTCAACAAACTCTAAATAGGACATGCAGACATTTGGGCAAATCTCCAACGGGCCTTACTCCATTGGGACATCGGAAGTGTATTCAGGTATCAGATATTGAGTAGTCTCCATCATCTACACACTCACGTTTCACTTGAGTGTACTCCATCAGCCAGTGTCTAAATCAGGCCCTAAGTCTGGATAAGTGACGCAAAAACATGGATTTAGGTGTGTTAGGTATACAATATATACTCTCCTGCCCTGTCTTATGACCTAACTTAGTCATATCTTGTTAGAGTGAAGTCTTGTACATGATTATCAAGACTATCACTCTCTTAAAGGAAAGGGAAAATAAACGTAAGAAATTAGTGCAATTATTCTCCAGCTGGTTCACAATTCTATAGAACGTTTGGGCTAGTAAGAGAGCACAGAAAAGACCCATCCTTGATGCAAAATATCCCTTCAAAAATTACAGAGAGACTTTACTACAAAGGTAATCATGCACTATCAAGCAGGTGACAAATCATTCACTGTATAGGCCACACTCAGCCAAAAACTAAGCCACTGCTAACCAGGATATCGACTGTCAGCAGATAACTAGTCTCCCATTCTTTGGTAATTTTATTGAGAGCTGTGTGGACACCATCAGAAGAAACACATCCATGTTCCACCTCGAATTCTCTAAGGCTTGATACTCATTGCCCACACTTTGGGTGTATAAACGGAGGCAGGTGGTGTACAACTACTTGACAAAGACATATCCTAACACGAATATACTCTGGACAAGCAGCTGCACACAATGGTATCGTATTGGTACTCTGGGTCAAGTACTGTTCAACTTTCCCCAGTCTAGGAAAAATACAACAACATGTCTCAGACTAGATCAACGAGATACTATGTTTTAGTTCATATATTACTTTAATATGGTATTACTGTTTGTATAATTGGTAATAATATTTTTATTTACAGTTTATAATTTAAATGGTTTATCATTTTTACTGTAATTGCTAATAGTAATTTATAGTGTTGATGTGAGTTGCTAGATTTATAGGGGTATATGATGGGAAGTTAATGAATAACTAATAAATCAATTTTTAATGTATTATTAATTATTAAATTGATTAATATTTAACTTGTGAAATCATTTTATTTATTAGTTATATTATAGGTGTGGGCTGTTGGGTTTGTAGGAATATAGGTTGGGGAGTTAATGCAGCAATAATTAATTATCAATAATTTATTTATTATTTAATTGATAATTAATCATGAACATTATGTAATAATGATTTATTTTAGTTATATTTTAGTTGTGGGTTGCTAGGTTTGTAGGGGTATAGTGAGGGAAATTAATTAAGTAAAAATTAAATAACATTTTTTAATTGATAATGAATTATAAACTGTTTAATAATCATATAAGATGTCTAATTTTCTTCTTAATTGTATTTTTTTGGGGGTTAATTAACTGTAATTGTAGCATTCTTAGAGCGTGTTAAAGCAGAAGGCATCAAAGTGCTAAACCGGAGGAAACTGTATGAAAGGAGAGAACTCAAGCAGAGAAAATCTCAACTATCTGATAATTGGGACTAGTTAAAAAAGAACCACATTTTCACCTGCCTAGGAAAAAATAAGGTACGAGTTTAAGCTCCTGATATGTTTCCGGAGTGAGTTCCACAGCCTGGCGGCTGCCACTGTGTGAACCCATCCCCCCACCTGGCTTTCCTGCACTTAGAAAGTACCACCTTACTTTACCCAGCTGATCGCAAATTCCTCACTAATTAAAGGGTTTCCTGAGACAAGTCGACCCTTGCAATGGAGAGCCTTGCGAACCAAGAAAAGGGCTTTAAAATACACAAGTTTCTGTCCTGGCAGCCAGAGTAGAGAGCTCAATCTCAATCCCTCCCTGAGTAAAACATGTTTTAGCAGTCCCAGGACCAAAATTTGCTGCTGCATTATAGATGATATGGAGCTTGTTTAATGAGTACTGGTTGGCACTTAGAGGCAGGGCATTACAGTAGCCTAAGGGAGAGGTAATAAGAGCAATGACTATTGACACCCTATGCTCTTTTGGGAGAAAAATCTGAATTTTATTTACGGTCTTTATGATCCAGAAGCAGGAGCTCACTGTTCAATTAACCTGGGTGTCAAAAGTCAAGGTGTTATCAAATATCACACCCAGGTACTTTGCCACAACTGCCGGAACAGGTAAAGCACCACACGTTTCTGGCCACCATCGGTTCGAGCTATCCATTCTAAACACCACAATCTCAGTTTTCTCCCTGTTCATTTTGAGCCAGTTCTCCCACATCCACCTGCTAATCTCCACCATAAAAGCCCTAAACCTGTCAGCACCTCTTCCCAGTCGTCAGAGATGGAAAGGATGACCTGATTGTAATGAAGACACCAAGAACGGTAATTGTTGAGAAAAGTATTTATTTCCATAAAATGCTGCACCCACGACCGGACGCTCATGCCACACACCAGGATCTCCAACAACTGAATAACGTTGTTGGAACCCTGGCATGTCGCGTCCTGCATCCGAACGTGGAACGACATACAAATTATACACAGTGCAATCAAGCATTTCTCGTGACACCTCGCGCCAGATCCCCAGCACAATGATGTCAAGAAAAGGAATATATTACAACATCTTCCCCCTTACAAAGAAAGAAAATAAATTGCAAAACAGAAGAAAATGTATGAACAGAAAACAAAATAAAGAAAACAAATATGCCATACTTCAAAACATCACATAGTCATTAAATTTTGAAGGTAATTTTTTGCATTGAGTTTCTAACACAGATGAGGAGACCAATGCATCACCATTCGTTGCAACAGAAATGGTGTCAAAAACACTTTCATGACTAGAATGTAAATCAGGAACTGGAGAAGCATTTTCACCATTATGAACAGTATCATGAGCAAAACGAATCCAGTCAGAGTCATCTAAATCACGACTGTGAAAATTAATCAAAGAATCAGCTTGGGAGTCAGAAAGCAAAACAAGCGATCTTTGATTCCACCAGCCCTTTTTTCCAAGAAGAGCGGAACTTTTACAGACACCAGTGACTCGAACCGGATGAGAAAATTTTGAAGACCCCTTAACAACTTTTTTAGGATTCTTAATGAGAACCCAATTACCAACCTTGAGTGATGTGGAATTGAAGTGTTTGCCAGTATCATGGAAATATTTCATATAAGATTGTTTATTAGCAACCCTGAGTGCCACTTTTTTGTCACAATGATGATCATTCACATGCTTCTTAATCAACCAATTCGGACACAAATTGGTATGGCCTACCACTTTGAAGTCGCCTCTGCCACCGTGCTAGCGCTATCATTTTTTAGAGTGCTTTTAGAATCCTGATGTCTATGTTTGTATTGTTCAGAAAAGGGGGGTGGTGATGAACAGAGTGTCTGAATTAAGCAGACCACTCTTACCCAGTCCAAAGATCGGGGGTTGATTCATCACCGTTTTTTAGCTCACTGCACCATCCCAGCTCAGAACCTGGCTACATGCAAATTAGTCTGTCCCTGGCCCAGTGCATCATGGGAACAGGGCAGACCAAACTACCAAGCCAATTCTTTAACTGGAAAGGAAACAAGCTTCCGGGGACCGGTTTCTGGCATTACAGCCGTCTTCGGCCCGGCTTGCTTGAATCCTGATGGTGCAGTGAGCAAGGGACTCATGTCTGAGCATACCCTTGCACGCTTATGGTGGACAAAACGATTCAGAAGAGGGGGTGGTGATGAACAGAGTGTCTGAATTAAGCAGACCACTCTTACCCAGTCCAAAGATCAGGGCTTGATCCATCACCGTTTTTTAGCTCACTGCACCATCCCAGCTCAGAACCTGGCTACATGCAAATTAGTCTGTCCCTGGCCCAGTGCATCATGGGAACAGGGCAGACCAAACTACCAAGCCAATTCTTTAACTGGAAAGGAAACAAGCTTCCGGGGACCGGTTTCTGGCATTACAGCCGTCTTCGGCCCGGCTTGCTTGAATCCTGATGGTGCAGTGAGCAAGGGACTCATGTCTGAGCATACCCTTCCACGCTTATGGTGGACAAAACGATTCAGAAAAGGGGGTGGTGATGAACAGAGTGTCTGAATTAAGCAGACCACTCTTACCCAGTCCAAAGATCAGGGCTTGATCCATCACCGTTTTTTAGCTCACTGCACCATCCCAGCTCAGAACCTGGCTACATGCAGATTAGTCTGTCCCTGGCCCAGTGCATCATTGGAACAGGGCAGACCAAACTACCAAGCCAATTCTTTAACTGGAAAGGAAACAAGCTTCTGGGGACCGGTTTCTGGCATTAAAGTCGTCTTCGGCCCGGCTTGCTTGAATCCTGATGGTGCAGTGAGCAAGGGACTCATGTCTGAGCATACCCTTCCACGATTATGGTGGACAAAACGATTCAGAAAAGGGGGTGGTGATGAACAGAGTGTCTGAATTAAGCAGACCACTCTTACCCAGTCCAAAGATCAGGGCTTGATCCATCACCGTTTTTTAGCTCACTGCACCATCCCAGCTCAGAACCTGGCTACATGCAAATTAGTCTGTCCCTGGCCCAGTGCATCATGGGAACAGGGCAGACCAAACTACCAAGCCAATTCTTTAACTGGAAAGGAAACAAGCTTCCGGGGACCGGTTTCTGGCATTACAGCCGTCTTCGGCCCGGCTTGCTTGAATCCTGATGGTGCAGTGAGCAAGGGACTCGTGTCTGAGCATACACTTCCACGCTTATGGTGGACAAAACGATTCAGAAAAGGGGGTGGTGATGAACAGAGTGTCTGAATTAAGCAGACCACTCTTACCCAGTCCAAAGATCAGGGCTTGATCCATCACAGTTTTTTAGCTCACTGCACCATCCCAACTCAGAACCTGGCTACATGCAAATTAGTCTGTCCCTGGCCCAGTGCATCATGGGAACAGGGCAGACCAAACTACCAAGCCAATTCTTTAACTGGAAAGAGTAAACGGTGTTGGATCTAGCCCTGACTGGGTGAGAGTATTCTGCTTAATTCAGAAGCTCTGTCCATCACCACCCCTTGTTGTTAAATATGTTTGTATAGTGACAAGTATTTTAATCAGCTAATTGCGTATTTTGCACATTCATATCTTTTGCACTGAGGAAAACAGCGAGTTAGGCTGTTCCTCCTTTTTAAGATTGCTATTGTGTATTCTGTCACAGGCTTGGCTCATCTAATACATCTACGAGGACGACAGCGAGTCAGGCTGCTCCTCTGATGCACTAGCTCTTTGGTCGCCAAATCCCGAGCTTCGTTCCACCACGGCTGTGTGCCGATTGAGTGGAGAGCTCATGGGGAGGTAGGCGGACCAATCAGGGACATACCACCAAGCCGGAGGGCGGAGACAGGAGCCCGCGCCTCCCGCTACCCCCCTATTTATCATTATGTGTTGGCGAGGGCGCAGCCGACGGGCGCAGCGGGCGCGACGATGGCGCGGCGAAGGTGCGCCTAAGGTAAGCCCATCTGCGCCCGTCCGCGCCGGGACCGTGCCCAGGGCCGGTCTGAATGCCCCTTCAGTTCCAGACAGCTCGAGCCCTTTCACCTATAGTCTCTTTCAACCGAGGCTCGCATGTAGGTTTGCAAAGGTGCCCCCCGCACCCCGATAAGGGATGGGAATGCAAGGATTGTAACTTCCACCTTCGTCTCCTCCTAACACACCAGGCACCCAAAACCCTGATCGAGCCTTTTATTAAGGCTGCTCTCATCAATGCCCGTTCTATGGTGAAACATGCCGAAAACATTTTTGAGCTCATCAGGGACAATAATCTGGACATTCTATTCATCACAGAAACGTGGCTTAGCGATTCCTGTGCCCCTGTGGTGGAATTGGCTGTCCCACGTGGCTACCGCCTGGCTAGGGCCGATCGCAGCTTAGGTAGAGGGGGAGGCACTGCTGTAGTATTTAGGGAAGCATGGGCCTTCTCCTGTGAAAAATCTTTGAGCGTGTTGGAGGGAGAAGCATTTGACTTCCCATTCATTCTCTCCCCTGACTTTACTGTAGGAGGTATTTTGATTTATAGACCACCGGGGCCGATTGGCTCCTTTCTAATCTCCTTAGGAGACGCATTAGCGGAACGTGTGTTACGCTTTCCGAAATTTCTCCTTCTTGGAGATTTGAACATCCACTGGGACTCCCCCGGTTACCCAGACGTATTGGCGCTTCAAGACCTTTTAGGTATAACGCATTTAATGCAGTGGGTCGATAAACCCACGCACTCCTGTGGACATGTGTTGGACCTGGTATGTTCCAACTTTACACTTGCCCTTAAAGATCCCCAGCAGGTCACCTGGTCTGACCATGCGGTAGTCAACTTCTCCTGGGCAGCGGCACTACCACCTCGCCACTCTTCCCCTCCGGCAGGCCCCCAAGTACGGAAAATTAATATCCCTGGGCTGGCTGAAGCCCTTATGCACTCCCAGATGGCTCTCGCCAGCAATCTAGAGGACCAAGTGGACCTCTTCAATGTCTGAGTCAGTCAAGGAGTAGAGGCTGCCTCCAAACCTGCCTCGCAAATCAACCGACGCGTTTTGCCATCTCAACCCTGGTATACGCCAGCGCTTGGAGAGCTAAAAAGATTATGTAAAAAATCTGAGCGGCTCTGGAGGGCTGCTTACTCTCCACAAGCCAAAGCCGATCTCCGCCTTGTACAAAGAGAATACTATACTGCAGTTAAGACTGCAAAAGGCGCCTACTTTGCAACTAGAATCCTAAAAGCATATAACAATGATGAGGAGATCTTCGCTATAGTCCAAAGCTTTCTGTCATCTCTGGCAGAAAGGAAAAAGATTCCGGTTTCCGCAGACTGGTGTAAGGAGATCACATCCTTCTTCATTAACAAGATCAAGCTAATTGAAGAGGGATTTGCCTCGAGTGCTGCTGCCGCACTTCCGTTGGCAGAGACGCCCGGTTCTCTCTCGAGCAACTGCCTTGCCAAATTGAATATGGCTGACCAATCGGACATTCTTGCCCTGCTGAAGTCTCTTAAATCGGGTTCCCCTGCGGACCCTTGCCCGGCAAGAGTTTTGGCTGGAGTAGCAGATTTTGTAGCGACAGAAGTAACAGCCATGGTAAACTGGTCACTGCAATCTGCAACGGTACCTAGGCAGTGGAAGCAAGCTAAATTTCTGCCCCTCCTAAAAAAGCCTTCAGCAGACCGTCCTTGTCACAGCAAATTACCGCCCCATCTCTTTGCTCCCGGCACTGGCTAAAGTCTGTGAAAAGGTGATTTTTCGGCAGCTGAACGCCTTTGTGGAGGAGTCGGGGGCTCTTCACCCAGCCCAGTCAGGTTTCAGGGCCTCCTTCAGCACAGAGACAGCCTTGGTCGAGGTGGTGGAAGCCATCAGGGAGCGCACGGACCAAGGTGGCAGAGCGGCGCTTATTCTATTGGACCTCTCTGCCGCCTTTGATACGGTTCCTCATCAACTCCTTCTGGCTCGCCTCACTGACATCGGCCTCTCTGGGGCTGTATGGTCATGGCTGGAGTCCTTCTTGGACTCAAGGTACCAGCAAGTTTGGATGCCCCCACACTCCTCTGCGGCCAGGTTAGTTCAGACGGGGGTCCCACAGGGCTCAACATTGAGCCCACTTCTTTTTAACATCTATATGACCCCTCTGATCTACCTGGCCGAGAAGCTGGGTGCAAAAATGATGGCCTATGCCGACGATACCCAGCTCCTGTTTACCTGGGGTAAATCACAATTAGAAATGGCTGCAGCACAAAGGTGCCTGGCGGCCATATTCACGTGGTTGGCACAGGCCAGGCTTAAATGCAACGAGGGAAAATCGGAGATTATACTATATGGTCACTTTCCAAACCAATTTACTGAATTGGTTTGGCCTCCCGATTTTCCCCGTCCCCTCTCTGAGGGGGGCCCTGCCAAGAATCTGGGCATTTGGTTCAATGAAGAACTAAGATTCTCAGAACAGATAAAAAGACTGACGGGCGCCTGCTTTGGGACCCTTAAATCCCTAGGCAGATTCTTCCCTCTACTGCCCCAGCCGGACAAAGAAACGGTTTCTAGAGCCCTCATATTGTCCCGCTTAGATTACGCTAACACTCTCTATCTGGGCTCACCCTCTTTTTTGTTAAACAAGCTGCAGCTCATCCAAAATGCGGCGGCAAGACTTTTGCTGGGCATCCCCAGATGCATCAGCATAAGATCACAACTGGCCACACTCCACTGGCTGCCGGTGGCCCAAAGAGTGCAATTCAAGGCTCTGGTTCTCACTCATCGAGCCCTGCACGATACTGGCCCAGCTTATCTTAAGGAAAGAGTGACGTTCCACGTTCCCAGTCGCCACCTCAGGTCGGCTGCCCAACGCCGGCTGGTAACTCCCCGCTTTAGGCGCACTAGGCTGGGCGGCCAATCTTTTTCTGTCAAAGCAGCCACACTCTGAAATGCCCTTCCGTTCACTCTTAGGGACACCAGAGACCTGAGCTGCTTCAAAAAGCTTCTTAAAACTCACCTCTTCAATCAAGCTTACTAAAATAATGCTGTGCTTTTCTTCGGTGACTTCTCTGTGGTTATGCTTCGCGCCAGGATACTCAAGAGTAGTCGTGCGCGTAATAAATACCCATATAACATAACATAACATAACATGAGGAGTTCTGTTTCTCAACAGCGAAAACAGGGAAACACCTGTGGTACAATGGGGAGATGTATGGTAAGACCAAAGTTTTGACACCAAAAAATCTTAAACATCATGTTGTGAAGAAATAGCAGTCTGAATGGAGTCTTTCACTAGTCTATTGGCTTTTTCCACCAGACCATTAGAGGTTGGGGAGTAAAGGGCAACTCTAAAATGTTTCACATCACAATCAGTGAGGAATGAAGTGAATTTTTGAGAAATGAAATGGGTGCCGTTATCTGAGACTAAAACAGAAGGAAATCCTTCAACAGAATTTTTTTTTTAATTGTTATGGCATCAGAAGAAGTGGGGGCTTCACAAACCATGTGATAAATCCACTTAGAGTGGTAATCAATTAGCAAAATTATATATCTAATGTCATGAGGTAATAGGTCTTAGTGTCCAGAGAAATCTACAGCAACTTTGTCCCATGGTTTTGTGGGAAAAGGAACTGGATGTAAAGGGGTGTTGATTAGTTTCCATTTTTTGTCTGACAATAAACATTCAGAACAAGCGTCAATGTGAAATTTCACTTGAGATTCCAAGGATGGCCACCAATATTGAGTTTTATTGAGTTGAGAAGTTTTGGATATACCTAAATGGCCCTGATGAACAAATTTGATAATATCATTCCTGATATCAAAGGGTGGAACAAACAAATCCTTTCTCATAACCATATTATTGACAAGGGATAATTCAGAAAAAACCATGGCAAATGCTTTCAACTCACTGGACAACTTTCTATTTTCTGGCCAACCTTTAACAATATAGTTCGAAACCAATTTGAGATTCTCATCCTTTTCTTGCACTTTTAACCATGATTCTTCAGTGATGCTAGAAAAAGAATTAACAGCATCAAGAGTTGCAATGACACATTCTGTGTCTTCTGAATCTTCATCATCTGAAGAATCATGCAAAGACATACGTCACAGACAATCCACCAGATATATGTTTAATCACAAAATGAAACTCTTGAAGCTTTGAGAGAAGTCTAACTAACCTGGACGAGGTCTTTCCTAGACCATTGCCAGTTAACAGTTGAGTAAGAGGCTTATGATCAGTGAAGAGTTCAAATTTGCGACACCAAATGTAATTTCTAAATTTTTCAATGGCCCAAACACAGGCAAGAGCCTCACGCTCGATTGTGCTGTAGTGAGTTTTAGAAGGTTTTATCATCCTTGATGAAAATGCAATGGTGTGTTCCTTGCCTGAGACCCATTGGCCAAGAACCGCACCTTAACCAGTGATAAAGCATTTTGAGGAGTCATGAAAAAGATGAAGAGCAGGGGCACCAATAATGAGGTTCTTCACCTGAGTGAAAGAAGAAGAAACTTCCTCAGACCAGTTAAACTTCGATCCTTTGTGCAAAAGAGCACGTAATGGCTCCACTGTCTGGGCATATCCTTTCACAAAACGTGCATAATATTCAGAAAGCCAGAGAAAGGATTGAAGAGAATCTTTATCCTTAGGGGTGTGGCATGGCTAATGGCTTTAATGAGGGACATTTTTGGCTTAAAACCCTCTGAGGAAAGTGTATTACCCAAATATTCGAGATGTTGGGTACCGAAGTTAAATTTTTCAACTCTGATTGTCATATCCGCATCATTAAGTTTGCTAAGGACAGAATGTAAATTGTTTAAATGTGATTCCCAATTATCAGCATATATCAATATATCATCTTGATAAGCTGGACTCCTGGGATGTTTCTGAAAAGGTTGTCCATAATTTTCTGAAACACGCTGGCTGCAAAAGCAAGGCCAAAGGGTAATTTAAGATACTTAAAGACACCAAAAGGCGTGACGAATGTAGTAAGTTCTTGAGAATCAACATTCAGGGGAACCTGATGGTAGGCTGACTGAAGGTCGATGAGTGAAAAACATTTTGCTCCTCCCAAATTTGCTAGAAGTTTGTGTATTTTAGGGAGGGGTGGCAATCAATGAGTATGTGCGCAAATCTGCACATAATCTGACCTCACCATTTTTTTTTACGAACAATTACAATGGGAGAAACCCACTCAGAGGAGTCAGAAGGGGCGATTACACCCTCATCACATAGAGTTTTAAGAACAGACTTGAGTTCATCTTTTGCACTAATTGGAACTGGCCGAACCTTATGTACAACAGGTTGGGCGCCAGATTTCAACCTAATCTAATGTTGAAAACCTTCAACAGTTCCCAATTTCTTTGAAAATAATTTTGGAAATGTATCTAATACCTTCTTGATGTCAGAAGAATAGTCTGTAAGGGATAAACAGTCAGTATTGGGAAATAGGTCATCTCTAGAACCAACCGGAACATATCCTTGAGGGGGGTCACCTAAAGAAATGGGATTGTCATAACCTGGGATGAGACGTAAACCCATTTTCGCGAGATCTTGCCAACCTATGATGTTGCGTCCTTTGACTGCAACATAAATCTTCGTGAAAATTGACCTTCCCAAACATTCAAGTCTGTAATTAAAGTAACCAAGCATATCTATGTCGAAGTCACCAAAAGACTTTGGGTTGACATCCGTTGGAGATAAAGAAATAGAATCTTTCCATTTGTCATGAAACATGACATCAGACAGGATAGTTAAAGGAGAACCTGAATCAGCCATGATGGGGATTTCAATATTGCCAAAGAATGCAGTACCCAATGGACCCTTGACGTGTTGAGAAGTGGAGATAGAATTACATTCAATGGAGACTACCATGTCTTGAGAGTGATCAGAACAATCATCAATTGAATCAGAACAATTAACACTATTGTCTCTCGTAGTTTTCTTTGAAGCTCTGCATAACCCTTGAACGTGACCAACCTTCTTGCAAAGAGTACATTTTTTACCAATGGCAGGATAATTAGGGTAGTTGCTTAAATGTGACTTAGATCCACAACAAAAACAAAAGGTACTCTACTTTACAAACTGTTTAGTGGATCTCTGTGTGTAAACAGCATTAACAGATTCAACATCTTGTAAAGGATCCTTGAAAGAATTCATAGGACGTTCTTGTTGAAGTACTTTCGAAGTAACAGTCGATCTTTCAATACTCTTGGCGATGTCTATTGTTTCCTGAAGAGACGGTTTTCTACAACTAAGAAGTTGCTGTTAAATTTTTCTTGAAAATCAAGCAAAAACAAACTGATCACGAATGTAAACTTCAGGATCATTTTCAAATTCGCAGGTTGAAGCGAGAATTCGCAATTGTGCGATCTATTCCTCCACAGACTCATCTTCTCGCTGTTTCCTCTTAAAAAAATTATCTCTTTCAAGCATTATATTTGGTTACTGGACATAGTGTCTAGCAAGACGTGATAGGGCTTCTTTGAAAGAGTCCCAATGGTCAGCATCGCCAGCCTCACCAGAGTGTGCCGCAAGGCCTAAGCAACCTTATATAATTGCAACTTTGCGTTCTGGTGAGAACTGAACAGCCTTAATGGCCACAATATGATTTTAAAATGCTTTTATCCATTGCCGCCATGGAATGGTGGGTTTTCCAGGATGTTGAAGAAAGAAAGGTGGCTGTGCAAATTGTTGAGAAGATGCCATATTTGAGTCTTAAGATAACAAGTGATAAAAAGGAACTTGTATATTATAAATACTTTTGAATAAATAAATGAATAAAATAACTTGGCAGCAAAAATATAAACTAAACAGCACAAAACAACTACTCTTGAAATTTCAAAAGATAATGTATGCAAGTTAAAACATATACAATAAAATATGTAATCCCAATGAATATGAAGTATTCATGATAAACAAAATCCAAAAGTTCTTAAGTTCCACATTGCAATGAAAATGGTGTGCTTATCAGCGTGGTAGAAAGCAGGCAAAGGTTAAAAATTATGTGTGTGGTTGTCAATAAAGTATCAATTGTTAACTTAAAAAGGTGTGCCTGTCACCGTAATAGCGTGAAGGCAACAACGTGTTAAAGCTTGCTAGTTTAAAAGGTGTGCCTGTCACCGTATGAAAGTGCAGGCTGAACAATACCTTACACGTGAAGAAATCCATGGCAAAGCGGAGAGTTCACTCGGAGTAGCACGTTACCTTGGAAATGCACAAGATGGCCCTGTTGTGCGCCTGACATAGGCGTAGGAGCGTCGTGGTGACGTCAGCTGGTAGGCAAATGTCACTTGGATACCCCGGTAACCAGGGGAGGGATCAGTGACGTAGGATGGGCCTCATCAAAGAAGAAGAAACGGAAACTCCTCAAAAATTACAGGAACTGCAATCACATCAGGATAAAAGGATTGTGAAAGTCTTCTGTTCCCGAGGTATTCGACAGAGGAGGGTTCCGTTAGGGGAGGTATCTGCAAATTATGTTGAAAAGTAAGTTGGTGGGTGCAGCTGCGGGGCAAGTTCCTTGTCACCAAATGTAATGAAGATACCAGGAACGGTAATTGATGAGAAAAATATTTATTTCCATAAACGCTGCACCCACGACCGGACGCTCACCCCACACACCAGGATCTCCGAAAACTGAATAACGTTGTTGGAATCCTGGCATGTCGCGTCCTGCATCCGAACGTGGAATGACATACAAATGATACACAGTGCATGCAAGCATTTCTCGTGACACCTCGCACCAGATCCCCAGCACGATGATGTCAAGAAAAGGAATATATTACTAGGATGATCTGACTGTTATCCGCATATGACAGCACATGGAAACTGAAAGAATGCACAAACTTTGCCAGAGGGGCGACATACAAATTAAATAGGGTAAGGCTTAGGGATGAAACTTCAGTCACCCCTCAGGGAAGCTGAAAGAGTTTGGCTCTGAAGTCTTTCGAACTGCCAGACCTCCCGAGGCTTCGCCGGGAGCAACAACGCTGCCGAGGCGCGGCGCAACGTAACTTTTAAAACAGTGCCTGGACACTTTTATTTCACTTGCCTCATTGCTCAGGGGCTGCGCTGAGGTCATCGCGCACCCCTCTTCCTTTGGGATTCTCTTCGCCGCCGCTGCCAGAGCGCCCCACTCTGAGCGTTCCCTCCCCCTCTGACGGGCAGGTCACGAGGGCGGGGACGGGCGTGGCGACCATCTTGGGCTGCTCTCTGGTTGGCGGGGCAGCTCCTCTGTCCCTCCCCCCCCGGCAATTTCTTCCTGACGGGCGCAGTCCCGCTTCAGCTCTTTCGAACTGCCAGACCTCCCGAGGCTTCGCCGGGAGCAACAACGCTGCCGAGGCGCGGCGCAACGTAACTTTTAAAACAGTGCCTGGACACTTTTATTTCACTTGCCTCATTGCTCAGGGGCTGCGCTGAGGTCATCGCGCACCCCTCTTCCTTTGGGATTCTCTTCGCCGCCGCCGCCAGAGCGCCCCACGCTGAGCGTTCCCTCCCCCTCTGACGGGCAGGTCACGAGGGCGGGGACGGGCGTGGCGACCATCTTGGGCTGCTCTCTGGTTGGCGGGGCAGCTCCTCTGTCCCTCCCCCCCTGGCAATTTCTTCCTGACGGGCGCAGTCCCGCTTCAGCTCTTTCGAACTGCCAGACCTCCCGAGGCTTCGCCGGGAGCAACAACGCTGCCGAGGCGCGGCGCAACGTAACTTTTAAAACAGTGCCTGGACACTTTTATTTCACTTGCCTCATTGCTCAGGGGCTGCGCTGAGGTCATCGCGCACCCCTCTTCCTTTGGGATTCTCTTCGCCGCCGCCGCCAGAGCGCCCCACGCTGAGCGTTCCCTCCCCCTCTGACGGGCAGGTCACGAGGGCGGGGACGGGCGTGGCGACCATCTTGGGCTGCTCTCTGGTTGGCGGGGCAGCTCCTCTGTCCCTCCACCCCCTGCCACGCCCTACTACTTCCGGTCCCCTACTTATGGCACTAATATCCCGGCCGCGCAGCGGACGAGCGCAGCGGGCGCGGCGAAGGCGCGCCGAAGTTGCGCCTAAGTTAAGCCCGTCTGCGCCCGTCCGCGACGGGCCGGGACCAGGGGCCACACCCCTTGTTCCTCTGTTGTCATACACGCCTGCACAACTCCTCGCCTGCTCCACTGAGGTGCCTCTTCCCCTTACTCTTATGCAGCATCTTGTTGCATTAGATATCTATGTCCCCCATTCAGACCGTGTTGTGCTGCCACATCCAATTACTCCCTTGCCTACGCCGGACATTGACTCTCTCCCCTCTGGTCCTTCATCTCCCCCCCACACTGCCTCTGCTTATCTCCTCAACACTCGCTCGGCAGGCAAACACCAACTTGACCTGTTTAACCTTCTTACCACAGACTCCCCAGATTTTCTGTTTCTTACGGAAACATGGTTTTCGGAGGCTTCCCTCCCCGACATCCTAGCCATCCTTCCCCATTCTTATTATGCCCTCCGGGCCGATCGCCCCGCGGACAAGACTGGGGGGGGGCGTTGCCATGATTGTCCGATCCTCTATTCAATTTCAGCTACTCCCCCAAACACCCATTGCTGGAGTGGACTTCTTGGTCGCTCGCTCCTCCAATCTGCCTACACCGCTCACTGTTGTCCTTGTTTATCGCCCTCCCCTGAACATGCCCCTGTTTGTGGCCTCCCTACAGGAACTCCTCGCCACGCTGGTGGTTAACAACTCCTCTGTTCTCCTGCTTGGGGATTTTAACTACTGGCCTGGCGACCCGAGGGAGGACTCAGCATCCAAGGACTTCACGGCCACTCTCCTCTGCCTCAACCTGAACTCCCATGTTCTGGTCCCTACCCACAATCTTGGACACATCCTGGACCAAGTGTGGTCATCTCAGGACATAGTTTCCTCTCCCAGCATCCTCCTATGTACATGGTCCGACCATTCTCTCATTTCCTTTTCTATCACTATTGGCCCTCCTCACAAGCCCCCTCGTCCCAAGAATGTCTTTGCCCGTAGTTGGAATCATGTTGATTTGGCCTCCCTTTCTCTCTCCCTTGCTTCCTCTCCCCCTGACCTCACTGACACTTCCCCTGACTCTCAGGCCGTTGCAGTTGGTAATTGGCTTTCCTCCGCATGTGATTTGGTAGCCCCCCTTAAGTTAGTCAAGTCCATTCGCCCTCATGAGGCTCACCGTTGGTTTAGCCCGGAGCTCAAGACTCTCAAATTGGAGCTTAGACGCTCAGAGCGCCTTTGGCGTCGTGGCTACTGCCCTGACCTCAAGGCCAAATACAAATTACTTCTTAGGGAGTACAAGAAAGCCATCCTGACCACTAAGACCAAATACTTCTCCGAACAAGTGGCGCTCTCGGCTAATAAATCCAAAGAAATCTTTTCTTTGGTTAAGAACTTGGCCACTTCTGATCGTGCTTGCCCTCACTTCACTCCCTCCCAGGTCCTTTGCTCCTCTCTTAACAACTTCTTCATTGAGAAGATTGTTAATATTAAATCTAACATCCTGGTCACTCCTTTTACTCCTCCTCACTCTGTCCCCTCTGCGCCCAAATCTTCTTTCTCTTCTTTCCCTCCCCTTTCCTTGGACGCTTTTCTAGCTCTGCTCACAAAAATCAAGTCTGGCTCCCCCACTGACTGTGCCCCTGCCCGTATTCTCAAAACCCTTTTTTCTTCCTGCCCTGACACCCCCCTCTCTCTTCTTAATGCTTCTCTTTCCACTGGATTGGTCCCTTCTTCATTTAAATCTGCTATTGTTTCTCCCATTCTTAAAAAACCTGGTCTTGATTCTTCTCTTCCCTCTAACTTCAGACCTATCTCTCTTCTTCCCTATCTTGCTAAAATTCTCGAATCTTATGTTACTTCCTGTCTTTCTGCTTATGTTGAACGGAACCAGCTTTTGGCCTCTCACCAGGCCGGTTTCCGCTCAGGTCATTCGACCGAAACCGTGGTGTTAGCCGTCCTTGACGAGCTTAAAGCCAAGGCCGACGTCAACTCTCCCCAAGCTTTGATCCTCCTCGACTTGTCCGCTGCGTTTGACACGGTCGACCATAACATTCTTCTGGACCGTGTCAGCGCAGCGGGCATACGAGGCACTGTCTTCTCCTGGATCACTTCCTTTCTGACAGGCCGTTCTCAAGCTGTTCACCTTCCTGGCTTTTCTGCTTCCCCCCTCCCGGTGCCCTGTGGGGTCCCCCAAGGTTCCTCTCTTTCTCCCCTTCTCTTCAATCTCTACATTCACCCTCTTATTTCTTCCCTTCTTGAGCTGGGGGTCTCTGTGTATAACTACGCTGACGACCTCCAGCTCGTCTTTGATCTTTCCTCATCTTCTCACGCTTTATCTTTTTTTCATTCCACCATGGTTTTCATCTCTGGGTGGATGAGCGCCAACCACCTCAAGCTCAATCCTGATAAGACTGAGCTTGTTCTGATTGGCGGCTCATCCAACCCCTGGTCCTCTGCTTTCTGGCCTCCCATTCTTGGCCCTTCCCCCACCCCTGTTCCTTCCGTTAAAACCTTGGGCATCAAGGTTAGACAGGACCTGTCCATGCACGGCCAGGTCAGTGCCGTGGTGTCCTCCTGTTTTCTCTCCCTCCGGATGATCCGAAAAATCTCTCGTTTCTTTTCTCTTGACTCCCTTAAAATTAATATTTCTGCCCTCATCACCTCCCGCCTTGATTACGGCAATAGCTTGTTCGCCGGCATTCCAGCTTATGAAACCCGCCGCTTACAAGCTATCCAGAATCAGGCCGCCCGTCTCATCTTTCACTTGCCCAAAACCCATCACATCACTCCCGTCCTTAAATCCCTTCACTGGTTGCCCATCTTGCAGAGATCCCTGTTCAAATTAGGGTGCCTTGTTTATCGGGCCCTTGATCACTCTGGACCGGCTTTCATCAATTCTCTGGTTTCTCTTCACACCCCTGCCCGCACTCTCCGTTCTTCATCTTCTGCCCTCCTCACTGTTCCCCGCTTTCGCAAATCTCGCACCGGTGGTACCCGTTTTTCTGTTCTTGCCCCCCGGTTCTGGAACTCCCTTCCTCTTTCTATGCGTTCGATCCCTATCTTTTCCCACTTTCGTAAAGCGCTAAAAACTTTCCTGTTTGCCCAGGCCTACCCCTGCTAATCCTCCTGGCCTTGTCTGTCCGGTTCTTTAGAGCTCCCAGCGCCAGGAAGCCGTTTGGCCGTCGCGCGCTTTACAAATAATTTTCATTCATTCATTCATTCAAGTCCCTACAACTGACTGTGAGTGTCCTATCCAGCAGGAAGGACTCCAGCAAGTTAAGTGCCACATCACTCAACCTGGCCTGGTGCAGACGTTGCACTGCCAGAGATGGTTATATGGTGTCAAAAGCTGAAGACACGTCTAGCAGTACCAGGATAGCTGCACCTCCCTGGTCAACTTGCCTTTGAATGGAATCAGCAGTCCCTATAAGCTCCAATTCGGTGCTGTGATTCCTCCTGAACCCGTTTTGAGAAGAGTCCAGGAGATCTCTGTCCAGGAGACACTGAGCAAATTCCTGGGTAATATGCTTCTTCAGGATTTTAGCTGGAGCAGGAACAAGGAGATCAGGTGCAAGTTTTAAAGCACTGGAATCTCCATCAGGCGTTTTCTTCAGCGGGATGACAACTGCCTTTTGCAAACCTGCGGGTACCTCCCTGACTCTAAAACTGATAAAAGATTGTCTCTTGGGCCTCCACAATAAGATCAGGGACCAACTGCAGGACTCTGGGCAGGCAGGGGTTGTACGGCAAGCCCTAGGTGGCAGATGGTTTCTTCCTACCCTTAGGGAAAGCTCTAGCCAGAAGGGCACCCTCTTTGATGGCCGCTTAACCCATTTTTAAAAATTCTCTGCTGATGAGTCGGGAGCCCTAAGGACCTTTTCTTCTAATTTAACAAGGGCATCAGAGAAATTGCATGCCACACTTTTTCTCCAATTTCTGATGTTGTTGGTGGTGCCCAACGTGCTTTCCACCACATGTGCCTTGTGTACACTAAACATTACAAAACTGTAGTCAGATCAACTTAATGGCAGACAATCGCCTACAGTCAGAGTCTCTTGATTGGAAAAGATCCCATCCAACGTGTGTCTGGATTTGTGAGTTGAGATATTAACCTGTTGGTTAAAGCTGAAACTATGCATAGGATCAATGAAAGCCCTTGCGTTATGGTCACTTTTATCTTCCTACTAAAAGTAAAAATCCCCCGGAATGGCAAGATTACTACAAGAGATAAAGGGCTCAAGCACTTGGCACAAGTTCAGAATTAACAGCTTTTTGGGACCATGTGGATGGTACATCAGCAGCCTCACTAGAATCACAGAATTTTAAAGTGCCCCACCTTGCAACCTTCAGCTGCGGTGTTGACGGCCTCTAGCATGCAGCTGTGCTGCTCCCTGAAACAATAGCCCCGCCTCCCCCTTCAGAATAATGTTCAGATTTAAATTTTTATATTTGTTCTAAATTAATAGGGTTACTAAAATATGCAATATGTTTGAAGTGAAGTACTTTCCCTACTGTTTCACAGACTGGAGTGGGTATAGAAAATGTAACCCCTCCGAAGTCCAATGCTTTCCCTACTGTTGACAGAATGGAGTGTGAAAAGTATGTTTAATTTCTCTAAAGTCCAATTTTTGACCCATTGTTGTTCAGACTGCAGTGGAATTAGTAAATCCTACACCTCCGAAGTCCAATACTTTACCTACAGTTGCACAGACTGGAGTGGGAATAGTAAATCTTAAACCTCCAAAGTGCAACGCTTTCCCTACTGTTGGTTAGGCTGGAGTGGGAAAACTAAATGTAATCCCTCCGAAGTCCAAAGCTTTTCCTACTGTTCCACAGACTGGAGTGGGAATAGTAAATCTTCCCTTATGAAGTCCAAAGCTTTCCCTATAGTTTCACAGACTGAAGATGGAATAGAAAAACTTACCCTTCCTAAGCAATACTTTCCCTACTGTTGACCTTTTTGTAGTGGGAATAGTAAATGTAGCCACTCTAAAAGTTACACTTTCATGCCTATTATTCCCAGACTTAAATACTTTTCTTAGTAGTGTTTAAATATATCTATTATTATTCATTTCTTTATTATTTGTTTATATATATATATTTTTTAGTAACTGTCTTTTTTTATTTTATAGCTTTCTTTTCTTACGTAATCAATTTGGTAATTTATTTAATGTGTTTATGTGTTTGCAGTTGATTTGTTAATATTTTTATGTTTCACATATATATATATATATATATATATATATATTCAATGAAAAAACCATTGGTTTTAGGCCATATATAGTTAGGGATTTGCATTTACAAAACCTTATTTTACTCGCATAAAACCATTGAAATTCCATATATAGTTAGATGCGCTAACTATATATCGCGCACCCGCAATCCACTGCTGATGATGTCACATATTACATCATTCATGACATGGTCAGTGACATCACTGATGACATCACTGATGACATTATCCAGTGACTGTATGTTTCTGTGAAGTTAAAAAATGTCTTACATATTGAAGAATGAGTGGATGTATAAGTGTCTGGATGAAGGATTTAGTAGATGCATGACTGACTGTATGAGTGAGTGATTAAATGTGTCTCACTGAGTGCATGAGTTAGTGACTAAACTGTCTTAATTTGTGCATCATTATGTCTGTTGTTCTGTAAACTGCTGCATGTGTTGATCAGTAGCTATATGAGTAACTATATGGGTTATTGATTGGTTGCCCAAGTATTTGTATGGGTTACTGAGTGTGTGTGTGGTTGGCTGGGAGGTGTATGACTCTGTGCATAGATGTGTGAGCAGTGGATTCACTAGATGTATGGGTTCAAAAGTGCATGTGGAAACAGCTGTATGGGCGGTTGAATGTGTGCATGAGTCTATTGGTGAGTGAATGGATATCTTAGTGCTACATGTCAAAGTAAGTACATATGTAAAACACAGTACATGTGAGAGTTGACATATATAAATAACTGTGCATTAGAGCCAGTGAATTTGTGAGTGGCTGTATGGATTATTGTGAACTTGTATCAGGGATTGTATACGAGAGTAAATGTGTGTTAGTATATGTTTGAATAAGTAAGGTGTGCATAACTGTATAATTGAGGAAATGGAGGTGTGATTGATTCTTTGCATGACTGACTAGGTGTGTGAGTAACTCCATGGATGAGTGACAGTCTGTGAGTGTCTGTTTACACTGATTGTATCTAAGGTTATATTAGAGTCTGAAGAGGTTCATCGTATTATCACATGAATGATATCATCAGTGATGTGATCAGTAATATCAAATGAGATGTCATCAGTGATGTCATTTGAGATGTCATCAGTGATGTCATTTGAGATGTCATCAGTGATGTCATCAGTGATGTCATTTGAGATGTCATCAGTGATGTCATCAGTGATGTCACTGACCATGTCATGAATGATGTAATATGTGACATCATCAGCAGTGGATTGCGGGTGCGCGATATATAGTTAGCGCATCTAACTATATATGGAATTTCAATGGTTTTATGCGAGTAAAATAAGGTTTTGTAAATGCAAATCCCTAACTATATATGGCCTAAAACCAATGGTTTTTTCATTGAATTTTCAAGGTTTTGTAAATGCAAATTCCTAACTATATATCGACTATAACCTATGGTTTTTTCTGTGAATTTCAATGGTTTTTTAATAGCAAATATCAAAAGCTGTCAAATGTCAAGTACGTGATAGGTAAAAACGTTTTCGTGTTTATGCACGCTGATGTGCTTTGAACGCTGCCCTCCCCCCTCCCCTCTTTTCTCTTAGTAGTACTCTCTCTTTGCAGATAGTGAACGGTAGTTAACGCAGACCTTTACCCCCGTTGTAATCCGTCGTACCTGCTTGTCTCTCCATTTGATTGATTGTTATCCAAGCATTTACTGTTTTAGAATTGGTTCTCTTTGGATCATTCTCTATTTACAAACAAGCACAAAGTCGCAATACTCTGTTTAGTCTTTGCAGATAGTGAAAAATCGTGTAAAAAAATAAAAGTAATCGAGCAAAATCAGTAGACCACTAATTCGATCTCTTTTTGACCTCGGTAAAATACAAACATTAGGAACAACCCTTCATGAGAAATACGAAAATAGTGAAATGAACTGAGCTCCACACCATGAGGGCTGCAAGACAGCTCGACTCCGCCACCCACCCCGCCCAAAATAACGACAAACCCTATGCAAATATTATAAATATAGACAACACACCAGCAAAGAAACAGGGTAAAACATTTTATTAAATAACTATTTACATAACTATTTTATACTTTTTATTGCCCGATCCGGCTAGCTCAATCGATCGAGCATGAAACTCATGCACTGATAGCAAGCGTTGAGAGTTTGTAGAACGATGGCTTCAGATTTTCCACATACGGTGTAGTGGCGCGAACTGGGAGGGGGCGTTTGGATTCTACCCCTTCCCCAAATAAGATTTTCATACGTGAATGTTCCTTCATGCTTTTTGTCCCTGAGTTGCTTCGATGTCACTGCCTTACACAAATGGCATAAGTCCTGGATGTTGAGTGCCATACTTCAGAGATCTATGCAGCGCTTGTAACACTGTTTAAACCTTATTTGCACCTGCTGCAGTTTCACTATTCAAAGTAAGTGGGGTCCGTTTGTGGACCTGACTGCATTGGAAAACAATGTGATACGGTGCCTCCCTAAACCGCTTGACGGAGGCCCCCGAGGGGCGGTGAGATGGCGCGGACTGAGAGGGGGCGCTTGGCTCCTGCCCCCTCCCCAAGTCGTGTTGCCCTTGTGTGGCCTGAGATCGCCCCCGGCATAGGCGGCCGGCTCCCGGGGTCCGGCGGAATTTTTTCCCTTTTGATGACTCTTCCATTCTGGACCTTGTCCCACAATCCATTTGACCTGAAGACACGCTGTCGTGGGGCGCCCCTTTACCGTTTTAGTTGCCATTCCGCCCGCTTTTGGTACTCTGTGCCTCTTCCGCCATTCAGCTGTTTACCGCCCGCTCTTGCGACTACAGCGTCTCGCTCACCATGTAGTTGAGTTGCTCCCGCTCTTAAGATTTAACCGAACTTTTTGGACTGCTGAAATCGGTTGTATTCCGACCGCTGGTTGATGGAGACATTTTGACTATATTCTGGACCTGCATTGTCGCGTAATGCGTCATATGACGCGACGCGTTAGCGCACCCGGAAGTGCTCCGGTGCGCAAGGCGCAGCTTCCCGGAAACGATCCAGAGCGCGCCGCGCAGCGCGTAACGTAAGCATAACAGGTCATGTGACTTGTTAATAAAACTTTTCATTGGTTCATTTTACTTTTGTTTTCCTAATGATGTAAGACTAGGTCATGTGACCTAAAAATAACACTTTTCATTGGATTAAAACATTTTTTTTCCCAAAAGATGAAAGCCCCACCTTGTTTCTGGATGTTTCAGACTGAAGCTGGCGTCACCATGAGAGCACCACCATCTCGTAGCTCCGTCGTGGCCATTCCGCAAGCAATCATGGCAGCCGCTCTCCACCGGAAGCCTGCGGGAGTCGACGGCCCCCAAGACTTTTGTACAATCTTCAAGGCTGAGGGGACGCTTTCGAGAATGGAACCCAAGCCCTGGCAGACAAGCGTCCGAGTTCCAAGGTGTCCCAGGGCCATTTTACTGGACCAGGCCCAAATCCGAAGAGCCGGCCGCCATTTTAAGAGTCCTGTGGCAGCCGCCTATCGCTGCACCGCAAGAGTGGGAGCAACTCAACTACATGGTGAGCGAGACGCTGTAGCCGTAAGAGCGGGCGGTAAACAGCTGAATGGCGGAAAAGGCACAGTGTAGCAAAAGCGAGCGGAATGGCGACTGAAACGATAAAGGGGCGCCCCACTACAGCAGACGAGCCTCCGCCATGTGCTTCAAAACTGCATATGTATCTCGTGATATCAAGGTTGGGCAACCAGTACACAACAAGCAGTTACGAGTCCCATTTACACCAGCGCCATTTTGGGCGCGGCCGGGCAGGTCCAGGATCTAGTCAAACATAACAAATGAGGCTGACGTCTCTGAAGCAGTTGACGAACAGCAGGACATAGCAAATAAACATGAAGTCTCTAAAGCTGTTAACTCACTGCAGGACAAAACAAGTAAACCTGAAACCTCTGGAATAATTGTCGCTCAAAAGAACAACACACAAAACTCTGTAGAGCCTGAAGAAAGAAAAACAGAAGGGCACTGTAGTTTCAGACACACTTAACACTAATGACTAAACAAAGATATCGTCTGTTTATGAAGCAGTTATCATGTTCACAGAATTGACAAAGAAGTGTGCAGACACCAATGCTATTAAGAAACACAAGGAAATCCCTAACGCATCAGCATTCTCGGAAGAGGTTGACACAGATAACATCTTAAGGAACAAAGAAAGACAAAATAAGGATGAGGAAGTTATCACTTTAGTTTTTTCATCAGCTAGCGACAGCAAGAAACATATTGTAATGGAGATTAGAGAGGCTACGGATGAATTATCAAAAATATCAAAAGAAATGGCTACTCCCCCCTTTAGCAGATTAGCTAAATGTTTGCGTAATTTAGGCATAAAAGTTATATTATTGTTGTTGTTGTTGTTATCGTTATAGTTCTGGTTAATTTAAAAAAATGTTTAAATATATTTACAGTTTTTGTTGCGTTCGTTATATTTAAAAGTTAATAAAGTTATATTATTGTTGTTGTTATCGTTATAGTTTCCGGAGAAGTATAATTCACCAATAGTTTTCTTTGTAGATGTTTTTCCATTAACAATCCCAGTTCCATCACCCGCCCAGGATATCACCACTGTTCCCCATGTCATAAAACCTTAGGATGTTCAATAACTGAAACAGCTAATATGGGTTTACTTACAGGGGACATCTTTTGTTCTGTTTTGTAAAGTAAAACTATTGTGAACGCAAGTATTATACATAGTAAGTGTTTAATATAGCATTTGTCAGTCATTGGTTAAGCAGCTAGGACCTGTTCACTCTTGACACCCCAGGTGCTGTGTATGTTGCACTATAGTGCTGCATCGAGAAAACGGACAACCCTATTGATGTTGATTTTTCATTATTGATTATTGTAAAGAAATGGCGACTCCCCCCTTTAGCAGATTAGCTAAATGTTTCCGTAATTTAGGCATAAAAGTTATATTATTGTTGTTGTTGTTGTTATCGTTATAGTTCTGGTTAATTTCAAAAAATGTTTAAATATATTTACAGTTTTTGTTGCGTTCGTTATATTTAAAAGTTAATAAAGTTTTAAAATCCAACTTTGTTGGAGTGCTATATATTTTTAAAAAATCGGGTGAATGGGGCCTTGAATCGGGTTATTGTCATGTGTGGGCTTTGCAAGTGTACTGCTACAGGATCGGACATTTCAAACTCAAATGCACGTTCTTTTTCTTACCTTTCCGAAGCATGGAGCGCAATAGCAGGCAGAGAAAGGGTGATGCACGTGTTGAACACTACCTGACCTGGCAAGTTGCTAGCAGTGCCCCCCCCGCCCGCTCCTGAAAGAGGGCACACACACACCGCCGCCCCGAGTACTTCACAAATCTTTAAAAGACCATGCGCTTGTTCATGAGGCTTAAATGGTTTATCACCCCTTCTAGAACCCCTGCATCGACCCTCTGATGTTTCCTGGAAGAATTAGCACGTAACACAATACCAAGCCCTGTCAGCTGAAACTCCCGAGAAATCGTGGGGCATATTATCAAGGGGGTTTATTTCCGCTTTTTTGGCTTTAAAAGCCAAAAAAAAAGAGATAAAATTATCTCCCTATTACCAAGCTGTCGCTAACACCAGTTAGTGACAGCTAAAAGGAGATAGCGACCATCTTGGGCCCCGCTTTGCATGTCAGTGATATTTATCACTAATGACATGCAAAGTGGGCGTGCCAAGATTTTAGCGACTGGAAACAGTCCCTAACCATCGCTATCTCCTATTACCAACTTTTGGAGATATTCGCGCTAAGCGCGAATATCTACAAAAGCTAACACCTGCCCTGAGCAGTTTTTAGCCATGTTATCCAATGGGAGGTGGATAACATGGCTAAGAGCATTTGCTGGATAATGCATGAATATCGCTGACTTTTCAGCGATATTCATGCATTGCGGCCGTTTTTTATCGCATTTGCGATAAACCTTGCTAATAGCAAGGTTTATGTGCGATAAAATTCGCCGATGTGCGGCGATAATTTTTGTCTCTAAACAAGTTAGAGACAAAAATTATCGCTAGTTGTTGGTAATATGCCCCCGGGTTTTTCCTTGCAGGAATCGGGAGGCGGAAGACTAGCACTGAAATCAGTAGTCTCACGCCTGAATCGGGAGGATTGGTATATCTGGATTCTCTACAGCTGGGGCCATAAACTACATCCGCAGGGGTAGGTGATAGCCTGGGTCCGGCCTGGACAATCGGACACAGAGGAAGAGGAGTGTCAGAGGGTGCGGTAGTGAATAGGGTGAAAGGGAGGTGTCGGGCGGGCACAGGGTGTGATTCTCAGAGAAGAGCAGCGCAGATGGGGGGAAGTATATGGCCCATGCATGAGAGAGAGAGCGGGGGTGACCAGTGCGTGGGGGAGATGCTTGCGAGGGTGGGGAGCCGTGCTGAGAATCGACGGCGTGCAGAGAGTGGGCCTGGTCAAGGCATCTAAAATGGCTGCCGTGCATGACAAAATTGTGGCATTGGACAAAAAGGCAAGATGGCGCAGACAATGTTTATCAATAAGGATTCATTTATAACAAAATATTTACTCGCAGTGACAAAATGGTGGTCAACACTTCCTGATTTCCATCGAATCAAACGTTAACAAACGTCACGCAGCAAAAAAAAAAAAAAAGCTCACGCACAGAGCAGTTTTTAGCCATGTTATCCAATGGAAGGTGGATAACATGGCTAAGAGCATTTGCTGGATAATGCATGAATATCGCTGACTTTTCAGCGATATTCATGCATTGCGGCCGTTTTTTATCGCATTTGCGATAAACCTTGCTAATAGCAAGGTTTATGTGCGATAAAATTCGCCGATGTGCGGCGATAATTTTTGTCTCTAAACAAGTTAGAGACAAAAATTATCGCTAGTTGTTGGTAATATGCCCCCGGATTTTTCCTTGCAGGAATCGGGAGGCGAAAGACTAGCACTGAAATCAGTAGTCTCACGCCTGAATCGGGAGGGTTGGCATGTCTGGATTCTCTACAGCTGGGGCCATAAACTACATCCGCAGGGCTAGGTGATAGCCTGGGTCCGGCCTGGACAATCGGACACAGAGGAAGAGGAGTGTCAGAGGGTGCGGTAGTGAATAGGGTGAAAGGGAGGTGTCGGGCGGGCACAGGGTGTGATTCTCAGAGAAGAGCAGCGCAGATGGGGGGAAGTATATGGCCCATGCATGAGAGAGAGAGCGGGGGTGACCAGTGCGTGGGGGAGATGCTTGCGAGGGTGGGGAGCCGTGCTGAGAATCGACGGCGTGCAGAGAGTGGGTCTGGTCAAGGCATCTAAAATGGCTGCCGTGCACGACAAAATTGTGGCATTGGACAAAAAGGCAAGATGGCGCAGACAATGTTTATCAATAAGGATTCATTTATAACAAAATATTTTATCGCAGTGACAAATTGGCGGTCAACACTTCCTGATTTCCATCGAATCGAACGTTAACAGACGTCACGCAGCAAAAAAAAAAAAAGCTCACGCACAGCCGCTGGAAGAGATGTATCAACATATATGAGCCTCCTCAGCCACCCTCAGGAAACATAGGGGATGAGGATACTTCTCCCGCACCCCCTTATACCTAGTAATTTAATTAAAACGAAGCACAAAATGGCGAATTCCCGTTTCGCTACCAGTTTGCGGCCCAGTTCGCGGCCCGTGAAGCGCTTCTACCGTGAAAAATCATTTTTTTTTATTTTCCCCACGGGACCCTTTAATAACCCCAACTACATTCCTAGGGGGTCAAGAGGGGTATACCTTGCCCCCTTTCATTAAATTCCCCCTTCGTTTTTCACCTCTTCTTCTCTCTCGATCCTACCGAGAGATAAGATGGCGGCCGCTCCGGACTGTTTAGAATGTTGACAGACACCGGAGAGCCAATCAGCTTTCTGCACGCAAAGTTCCGTTTCGCGAAAAGTAAGCGGACCGGAGCGCAGCCCGGAGCGCTGTTACAGATATATATCTTGTTTTGAACGTTAATTTCTCAAAAACTACTGGAGCACATATATTGAGACCTAGCAAAGGCACATCGGGCTAACAGTCCCTACAATTTTGCCAAGTTTCGTGCAAATCCATTCAGCCGTTCGAGCTAAAAGTGAGTCCAACCGCCCTATGGAAATTAACATGGGAAAAACGCATTTTGGGACCCCCCTTTTTTCTCAGCCCCCCCTTGACGAAACCCCCCCAAATTTTCAGGGGCTGCTCAGAAACAAAATGTGCCATTTTCCTGAAAATGTCAGCCGATTCCGTCCACAAACGCCAAAGTTATTAGACATAGAATTTTCAAAAATCCCATAGGGAATAAATCCTAACTATATATACCTACTGGCGATAGCCAGTAGGTAATATATATATATATATATATATATATATATATATATATATATATATATATATATATATATATGCAGCGTGAACAAGGGCTTCCCGCCCGAAACGCGTCGCTGGTTCTGTTTTAATCTTGAAATAAAATACCATCTTGCTGAATTGGCTGGTCCGGTCCTCTTCCTTGTTGGCGTGGAGGCGGTGTCTGCAAACGCAGAGCAGGCTGGGGAGGAACCTTTCTTCATATATATATATATATATATATATATATATATATATATATATATATATATATATATATATATATATATGTATATATATATATATATATATATATATATATATATGTTCTTATATTAGTACATTTAGAAAATAATACCCTAAAAATGTAATATAATGTAGAATATATACATTTTAATAATGTTTACTTTACATATATGTATATAAATAAATATACACACTCAGATATGTGTGTGTGTGTGTGTGTGTGAGTATAAACACACGCTGTTTTCACCAAAGTAGCCCAGCTGCATTATCGGCCTGACCTGTAGTCCGCAGAGCGAGCGAGGAAGGCTCTGCCACCGTCACGGTCTCCTGCGCTGTTGAGACCCCCCACCGCCTCTCTACCGCCGTCCTGCTGTTTGCTGCCAACTGACAGCGGGGCCGCCGAGTGGAGCGAGGCGAGGGGCTGCCTACAACTCCCGGCAGCCCTTGAGGTCTCCAGCCACACCCCCTCGACGACGCGCTAGGAGGCGCATAAGGGGCGTCACTCCCACAAGGAAACTGACACACGCTGTTTTCACCAAAGTAGCCCAGCTGCATTATCGGCCTGACCTGTACTCCGCAGAGCGAGCGAGGAAGGCTCTGCCACCGTCACGGTCTCCTGCGCTGTTGAGACCCCCCACCGCCTCTCTACCGCCGTCCTGCTGTTTGCTGCCAACTGACAGCGGGGCCGCCGAGTGGAGCGAGGCGAGGGGCTGCCTACAACTCCCGGCAGCCCTCGAGGTCTCCAGCCACACCCCCTTGACGACGCGCTAGGAGGCGCATAAAGGGCGTCACTCCCACAAGGAAACTGACACACGCTGTTTTCACCAAAGTAGCCCAGCTGCATTATCGGCCTGACCTGTACTCCGCAGAGCGAGCGAGGAAGGCTCTGCCACCGTCACGGTCTCCTGCGCTGTTGAGACCCCCCACCGCCTCTCTACCGCCGTCCTGCTGTTTGCTGCCAACTGACAGCGGGGCCGCCGAGTGGAGCAAGGCGAGGGGCTGCCTACAACTCCCGGCAGCCCTCGAGGTCTCCAGCCACACCCCCTTGACGACGCGCTAGGAGGCGCATAAAGGGCGTCACTCCCACAAGGAAACTGACACACGCTGTTTTCACCAAAGTAGCCCAGCTGCATTATCGGCCTGACCTGTACTCCGCAGAGCGAGCGAGGAAGGCTCTGCCACCGTCACGGTCTCCTGCGCTGTTGAGACCCCCCACCGCCTCTCTACCGCCGTCCTGCTGTTTGCTGCCAACTGACAGCGGGGCCGCCGAGTGGAGCGAGGCGAGGGGCTGCCTACAACGCCCGGCAGCCCTCGAGGTCTCCAGCCACACCCCCTTCACGACGCGCTAGGAGGCGCATAAAGGGCGTCAGCACCCCCCTTGCGGGACGCGAGCGGGACACTGGGCGAAGCCTGGGCCAAGGGTGGGCCCGTCCAAGCCCGTCACAGACCGGAGGAGACCGGGCCGGGTGCACCCCCCTAACAACTAAGTAAAGGTAAACCACCGAGGACAGGCCCCTTAATAAAAAGCATAAGCACTCCTCCTTTCGAACCAAAATCAACCAAGGTTATTACCTTTGCTCCACACCTGGTCAACAAACATACAATGGCCACGAGAGGCTCCAGAAGCAAAACTATGAAAAAAAACGTAACAACTACTGTCGGTCCAATTGAACAATTCCTACACAAAGTAAACGAAACCATAGATCAAACAGTACTGTTGATTGACCGTCGCGTATCATACGAGCTAGACCAAGCCCGGCGCTCATCATTGGGCATCTTGGCACAGGCCCAAACACCAAACGCAATACCCCTAAATAAATCTACCATAGACACAAATGTTGAAATACACGCCTTACCTAACACCGTTGACTTATCGGTAACCACACAATTGTCACAACTGTCAAACTCACAATCCTCACAGGATCTTAAACTGACCCCCGATATCTTCGCAAGCCTTCAACCGACAACCAATGATCCAACGCAACAAGAACTAAGAGGCATAAGGGAAGGAGCAATCCCAAAACAGAACCCCTTACAACCACGATCTAATAGTCCAGTTCACACAAGTGCCACTAACCCAGATATTGCTAGTCAACAAATTCAGGAGAACATCGTCATCACAGACTCCTCTAAGAATATCCTATCTGATGTCCTCATAGTCGAAGACCACGCAAACAGACCCAGTTCCAATAAGATTCGTCAAGACAAACCATTTGCTCGAGCAGAAAAAGGCACAAATCATCCCAAAGTAGACATACCTCTGCTAAATAAAATCGCGGAAATAATAAAACACCAACTACAACCTTTACAAAAAAGCCTTGAGGTAATAGAAAAACAAGTGGCCATATTAATAGCCTCTGCAAAAACAACCACTATCCCAAAGAAAAACGATCTTCCTGTTCCTCTAGGCGCTGCCACTGACTCAGGAAAAAGAAATGCAACCAACCCACCAAAACAAACAGCTAACAAACCGGTCCATACTACTACTACAAAAACTACAACGAAAACAGTGACAGAACCAGAAAACAAATCTACCAATCAAATCAACACCGTAAAAACAAAGACCGATCAAAATAAACCAACACTCAACTCAGGTACTCAAAACCAATCAAATACAGATTCCAACTCAGCAAACGCTGCACAGACAAATAAACCTTCCAAACCACCAACTGAAACTCCCCCAAGACTCGAACAAACACAGACCCACAATAGCAAAACAGGACAACCCAACAAGAGATGGAGAAAGGTAGTAAATCTCCCTCCTGAGGCAACTCCGTTCGTAGCCATCCTAACGGGCGTACCCGAATTAGGCAGAGACTCAGACGAACCTACATGGTCCCTACTAAATAAAGTACTTTACTGGTTAAATGTCAACAGGCCCAACCACCCTAACAACATTTCCAGAATAACCACAGTAAGAAGGGTCTCCTGGATTGGCCACCAGCCTAAAACAATCCCAGGAGACTGCATAATCGTAAATTTTGAAAACCCACGGGCAGTCGATTACACTTGCTCCTGGGATACTCCAGAATGCAACGAAGGAATAAGTGTCAAACGCCTATCCTTTTTCTACCCCCGACAATCCCATCACTCCGAGGACCCCACCTGGCCATCAAATTGGTCCTGGAGCCAACCCGAGCAAGGACCAAGAAATTGGCTCCAGGGAAATAGGGGACAAGGATTTAGCCAGAGGTTCCATCCGCAGAGCGACTGGGGATACGAACCCAGCGACCGAGGTGACTGGAATTCCAGTAGAAGACCACATCAACAAATGTATAACGAACCATGGTCGGGAATTCCGACATTTAACCATTTCAGCTGTCTAGATATGGTAGACTGACCACCATCTCAGCCCCATTCTCCAAGTCTCCCGCATAAAACCATCACGCTACCATTTTTGCCACCTACTGCTTCTAAAATAAATATCACAGGAAAAACTCAGTCTGTAACAAAGCTAAGAATAAATAATGATACATTAAAACAGGGAAAACCAAATGGAGCCCGTCAGACCGAAAGCAGACAACAACATGGTAATTTGGTCCCGGTTGTGCAGAAACTGTCATCATCACCTTTAAATAAATGTTTGTCTAAAACAAATCAGATAACTGATCATCCAAACTCAAGTATACAAGAAAAATCTGTCCCCCTTAAGAATCATCTGACAGACAAAGTTGAGCGGAACCTGTTGTTCTGGAACGTGGCGGGTCTTGCAACAAAGCACCAAGAAAAAGCCTTCCTGGAACTGGTCCATACACAAGATTTAATATGTCTACAGGAGACATGGCTGACTGACCCAGTCCATCTAGAGGGATACAGAACATTTTTTTCAAAAGCTACTAAATCGCAATCAGGGAGAAGCAAAGGAGGCTTAATAACTTACATCTCGAATCTTTGGCCATGTCAAGATATAACACCTGTAGTTCTTCATCAGAACTACCAAATAATCAATATCAAAGTTACTATTAATATTTCTCATACAATTGTAAATTTCTACAACAACATGAGCTCAGAAGACCTACCCAAAATATTAAGTGAAATAACTGAAACAATAAATATCCAACAAATCAAATTCGCAAAAATTACTCACTCAATAATCTGGGGAGGAGACTTTAACTTACACATCTGCAGTCAAAGTAATGCACCCACCTGTGGGATCATTGACGAACATGATAATCCCTTAACCCATTTTGTACATACGGAAGAAGGAAATAATACACAAGCCACCATCTTCGAGTTAGATCTAGGGTATGCAAATATGATAATGTCACCAACAACCCCATTTAAGCCAACCTTTCACGGAAGAGGGGCACAAACATTAATTGACTACATCCTGGTTTCTACCAACAACGCAGGCTCTATAAAGCAGTTTGAAGTGGTTAACAACGTACTTAGTGACCACTATCCCCTCCAATTAACATACCTTGAACCTGATCGCCACAAGAATCGAGTAAAAGACAACCATACTCTATTACTACAAGACAATCTCATGTTAAACAGGTTGAATGGCTTCACCTTAAAATGGGGCACCCTTGATCAAGAACTTACCACCAAAAGAATAGTGGGCAAATGCAGGCCATTCATCGAAAACTGCTTAAATCCTTCAGCAGGCGCAGACGAAATCCTGAACGACTATGACAGAATAGTGAAAACCATAGGAAATGAATTAACCAAGCCTAGAAAACAAAACAACACACAAAGAAAAGGATGGTTTAACACCAAGTGTACAAAAGCCTACTCTACCCTAAAGAAAGCTCTAGCAAAGAATGAACGAAACAGGGAAGAGATAGCCAAACTACGAAAAAGTTATGCGCAAGCACTCAAAGAACGGAAAAAAGAGATTCAACATAATCTCTGGACTCAGCTTTTAAATAGTAGTTTGCAAAAAGACAACATAGCATTCTGGAGAATAGTCAAGACTCCTTTCCTAGTAGAGAATAAGGAGGGTCCATCCTTAGACGTAGCAATTAATGCGAAAGACTGGGTGGTGTACTTTTCAGAAGTCTTTGGAGAGGCAAGAACCGGAGTTCCACCTACTGGACCAGCGCTCCCAGCGGTGAAGTACCCGTTAGATATACATTTTACCATCAACGAGACACAGAAAGCCATTAATTCGGCAAAAAATGGTAAAGCGCCAGGCCCAGACTCCGTTCCAATGGACCTCTATAAATTCCTTCCCGACCTCTGGTCCCCACTCTTAACAAAAGTATTGAACGCAGCTAAAGAAAGCACCCTCCCTAAATCTTGGTCAACATCAATCCTAATTCCCATCTTCAAGAAAGGTAACAGAGACAGTCCTTCCTGCTACCGACCCATTTCACTTCTGGACTCTGTGGGTAAGATGGCAGGAAGGATCCTCCTCGATCGTCTACAGGAATGGTCTCAGGAACACGGGGTCCTCTCAGATCTTCAGTACGGGTTCAGGGCCGGCCTGAGCACCGTGGACCAAGTTCTGAACCTAACTCTACTGGCCGCAAAATACACAAGTGTCAAAAACCAGTCTCCACCTAGTCTACGTTGACCTTACGGCAGCGTTTGACTGTGTGGTACACACAAAACTATGGCTAATAATGCTGGACATGGGGATTGACCCCCCAATTGTAGATTTTTTACGTGAGTTATACTCCGACGCCACAGGCAAGGTAAGATACGGGCTGGAAGGACAACTCACAGACAGCTTCCCAATACGGAAGGGGGTCAGGCAGGGGTGTGTACTGGCCCCCTTCTTATTCACGCTGTATACCAACGGACTAGAGGCAGCAATGATGCAGGGCACAAAAGATTTTCCAACAGCAGGACGGCGACCAATTCCAGCATTGCTATACGCCGACGATGCGGTGATACTTGCCCGAACTCCAATACAGTTGCAAAAAGCCGTAAACAACTACTGTACCTTCATGACCAACCTCAACCTGAAAGTTAATATAAAGAAAACTTTCGTGATGCATGTCGGCAGTAAAGGGAAAAGGACGAAAACAATCTTAGTAGATAACACACCACTCGAAACAACAAAAACCTACCCATATCTCGGAATTACCATCGACGAGGAGTTCAAATGGAAAGACGCAATTAATTCCCGCAAGTTATCGCTCATACGAACAGTCGGCGCTCTAAAAGCCTTTTCTCTCCGCCTAGGGAAAAAACCCCTGGCGGAGATGTTAAAGATTTATGAAGCAAAGTGCATCACCACGGCTATCTTTGGAGCAGGAGTTTGGGGAACGGCAAACGCTGAACAAATCCAAAAGATCGAAAACACCTTCCTCAAATTTTTACTAGCAGTCCCTAAGAGTACGACCACCTTTGGATGCCACTTAGAACTTGGACTAGAATATATTTCAGATCTGATCAAGATCGAACCCATAATGCTATGGCGCAGAATATGGGCAAAGGAAGAATGTACACTCACAAAAGCAATCATTGAGGACTGCATGAACCTAGAACATATGGAAAAGATCAGGTGGCTTCATTATGTAAAAACCTTCCTCACAGATATTGGCCTACTGAGGTTTTTCAACGACCCACAGTCAGTCACAGACATAGCAAAAAAGGAACTAAAAAAGATATGTCTGTCCCATTTAAACCAACTAAGACTGATGTCAGAAATAGGTAAACCGTCGGTACAACATAGCCTCATGATACAATCTGTTCCATCCATACAACCATATCTACAGGAAGACCTGACACATTTTGAAAAACTACTGTTAACCCGTTTCAGGTTCAATCTTTTCCACATCATGGTTTCATTCCCCACCCAAAACAACTGGACATACACTAGAACACCATGCCCCTGTGACTCTAATTCTTCCCAGTCCACAATCCATGTCCTCTTCTTCTGTACCTTTTACACTCCATTCCGGAAGAGATGGATTTTACCAATCCTAAAAGCAATGAAGGTCAGAAGATGTCGCCCAGCATTTTTAGCATTGCAGCTCTTGGACAATCTACTAGTCTCAAGATCCGTGGCACACTACCTTAGAGTATGCCTTAAACACCGTACGAACTTATGAGCACCCCGTGAATCCGTCTAAATACGGCCTCTAGTAAATGCATTGCACAGTATACAGTGAACAAATTTTTTTTTAATTCATATCATGTACTTTTTAAACGTATCTATTTTTATCAGTGTTTTTTACAGTATAAATTTGTACTTTTGTGGTTTTCATATTGAAATCCGAATAAAGTTAATTTTGATTTGATTTGATTTGAGTATAAACATTTATATATCTATATATTATATATAGTATTAAATATTATCTAAATGTATTTAATTTACACTAAATTAATGTTATATGTTAAAATATTTATGATTTACCATTTTAAACTATATATTGAAAAACTATATTTTTGTGCATGTTTTAGCAATATTAATGTGAGACAGTATTTTGTTTTCTCGATATTTTATGCTTACCATTATAGATATAGAGACTTGATATTTTTGTAATCAATATCTTCGTGAGGAGGGTTATTTGCTCATGAATGTTTACTATATACAGCATACTTTGTTTCATTCCGGACGGACGTTTCGCCATCCTCAGTGTTGTGTTGGTTATTTTTTTCATTAATTATCGATTAATTGATTGTCTTAATTGATTTCATTAGGATTACAATGAATTGTCGTTAAATGATATATGCCAAACTTATGTACATAGTCCTTAGTACGGTAACACTGATTTGTTGTTGCTTGTGGTACATCCTCTATCAAGGGACCATTGCAGATCCACGGCTTTATCATGTGTATATTTATATCTACATTTGATTGTGTTTTTTGCCCATTGTTTAGGTATACCTACCAATTCATGGTATTAATATGCATTAATTCCTATGTTTGGAACCCATTACAAGATGGCGCCCATTTTGGTATTGGAGGGGCTGGTCCCTTGTCGATGTCCACTCTTGCATACACGACTTTATTTAAACCGGAACTAAATGTATTTGGTTGAAACACTGACGAAGGCTTTTGCCGAAACGTTTGTTTGCTGTGAATAAACTCGCTGTTTATCTGTCATCACCGGAGTGCTGTCTCCTTTCCCGACGTGGAGGGGTTTTTGAGCGTGATATATATATATATAAACCCTAAAAATGTAATATAATGTAGAATATATATATTTTAATAATGTTTACTTTACATATATGTATATAAATAAATATACACACTCAGATATGTGTGTGTGTGTGTGTGAGTATAAACATTTATATATCTATATATTATATATAGTATTAAATATTATCTAAATGTATGTAATTTACACTAAATTAATGTTATATGTTAAAATATTTATGATTTACCATTTTAAACTATATATTGAAAAACTATATTTTTGTACATGTTTTAGCAATATTAATGTGAGACAGTCTTTTTTTCTCTCGATATTTTATGCTTACCATTATAGATATAGGGTCTTGATATTTTTGTAATCAATATTTTAGGCAATATAATTATGTATCACGGTATTGTTGTTTTCAATATTGTGTCAGTGATCCTTCCCCACCGCATAAAGCATCATTACTACGGGGGGGGCCTAGATCATGCGGATTTAAACTTTAAATGAATAAATAAAATTGCCATTGTTTTCTTAAGATTGCCGCACTTTGTCACCATCACGGTATTAGCATAGGCATATTCCACTGCATAATGAGGAATACCATGCTGTCTCATGCCCACTCAATCACTCCATACCATTTCAGAAAATAACTTTTTGAGCAAATTGTCAGGGGTTTTTCAAGTAATGAAACTACTGATAGTTTCTTAACATATCGATCAATTACATCATTGTTTTTGTCATTTCATTTTATCTATACAATCTGGTGTGTGTGTTTCTAAATACTGTTTCTAGGTGGAAGAGTTTCTGGTCATGTTTTGTGTAAGGTTCAGGCCTTACTTGCTTATTGTTAAATTTGTTCTGAATGCTAATGTTTTAATTGTCTTAGATGACACTGCTCTATTGCAAAGTCATCTTACAATTGCCCCTGTTACTTACCCAAACAAAGAGAATATAAACAGTATACCTATAGTGTGACTATCTCATTTCTTTTAATATTTTATATTTTAGGCATGTCAGAATCTTTTTAGAGGGTATACTCCTTTCTTATAATTTGCTGACTGTAAAGACCCTGTGGTAACATGGTGCATTATTTTTAGTGCTGCACTCAGCAACAACGTTTTAAACAATTAATATCACATGATATGGTAGTTGTTTTATATTCATAAGAAGGATGAAACAATAAGTTGTCTCTCCTGGGAACCAAAGCTGTGACCTGCATGTTGCAAATAAGTCTCAGAGGTATAGGCATTTACGTAATGAACTATTTACTGGTGCATTGCCAAAAACAGTGGAGTAGTGCAGAATGTGGCCCCTGTGCAGGATATGAAGAAGGGCCCATGAGTTACCATATTTCACAGATACGGAGTAGCCTGAGGCTGAGTTGAGTCCCTGAAGTGTTGGGACTCTTCGGCGCCGCAGGGGCCTGTGTTATGCCACCGCTTCACGAGTACAGGGGTTACTTAAAATATTTCTTTCATAATTTCCCCCATTCGTTCATTTTTCTTACGTGGTTATAGAAGGGCTTTCCTCAGCTCAGACAATCTAGTGACAGAATAATAAATAGTGTACTAATTTATAGGTGATCTCATGGGGAACGTGAACACAGCTATGCAAATTGAAATTAATTCACGACATCCATTTAGCATTTACATAACAATGACTTTCCAGATGCCTGCAGAGGGGTGATATCATTATTCCATTTTCATCATGAAAAATGAATCCCATCGCATTTATATTCTAAAAATGAGCAAGCAAAACATGGTTAATTTAAGCTGCGTCATCATAAAATGTAGATACTATTTCAAAGAGTATGTTTTATCAGGATAAAATAATGACATCACCAGATTGTACAGTTTCTGTGACATTTTTTTAGGTCAAGCCATCTAGTCAGCAAATGTGCTGTCTGTTGGGAGACTTTTAGTGGCTTATCAAGAACATACAGTGGCTTGGAGACTGTCATTGTATACCATTGACGGATTTGTCTGTCACTCTCATTTTCCTGCTTCTAATTCTTGTTCACGTGTGTCAATCTTGTGCTTGTACCTCCCATGGAGCATGGCCTCTTTACCATTTATTGTACTGGCTGGCATCCCTACTTCCACTGCTTGCTTTTCAAGCACTACTTTTTTATTTTCTGTTAAGCACTCCATGAGGGTGCATATGTATGCTAGCTGTCTTCCTCATCTACATTTTCCCCCTGCATTCCATGGTGCTCTCTGTCATCTGTATGCTTCCTCCTGCTGCCCTCCCTGCTGCACTTGCTAGTGTGCTTCTCCCACCTGTTTCCCTGTGCTCTCTGGGTTGCTTCACTCACCCACTCCCTCCTTCTTTCTTCCCATTGTTGCTTCTCCCATCCACTGTCCACCATATTGCTTCAGTATCCCATGTTGTTCCTGTGTACCCAACCAACTCCATGTGTTGCTTCTGCTTGTGGTGTTGCTTTGCCGTCTCCTTACCCCCTTTTGTGGCCCTTCTGTAACCTATCTTGCTTTAGACCCAAATTATTCCGTGTTGCTTCTGCTCCCTCATAGCATTAAAAAAAAAAAAAAAAAAATATATATATATATATATATATATATATATATATATATATATATATATATATATATATATATATATATATATATATATATATATGCTTTTGCGGATCTTATTTCCTTTTTAGTTATTGATTCAGCACAGACTTTTACTTTCTTCATAAAACTTTAGCCATGCTGCACATCATCGGGGATGCTGTGCAGCACCCCTAAACGACATTGGCAAAGCCAAGAAGTTCCAAATGCAAGACCTATTAGTTTTGCAAGTGCTTGATTTAATGGCCATTTATAGTTCTGATGTTAGCCAAGAACTTTTAGTTGTACAAAATGTATATGTAGCTGGGTGATCTTACATGCGTCATTGCTTATTTTTTTCTCTGTAGCAATTAGAGGTGGGCGAGCCAACAAACTAACACAGAATGCCAAGTCAGAGCCGAACCATGGGTCTGGTTTGGCTCTTAGAGCCCAAGCATGGGCCGAACCCTGAAAATGTTTGTTATGTAAACTATACAACACACATCACATAAAATATTATGAAGGCACTTCATAAAAGTGTATTTGTTTTACATATTGAAGCTTTGACATTAACACATCACATTTTAGCACTGCATTGAGAAGTACTTATTAAAACTGATAGTTTTAAAAAATTAACCATTAGTCAATTAAGAGGTAATACAGTCCTTATGTAAACCCTGTAGTGTCAAAATTATTATAGAGCAGCATTATAGTCTATTAAATAAAACATAATACGATTTTGTACAACTGGCATTCTGAGCTCAAATATTTGAAATTCCTTTCATACACCGTTATGACGAAAAAGGAGTTTTGGTGAAATCAAATATTTATCTAGATCACACAATTCGAGCAGAAAAGCTATGATTTCGCTAGATGTTCTGGTTTCTCTTTGTACAAATCAACCACTTGATGGAGATATATTTGTCTATCCTTAGATTAAGGCTTCGATTTTACCACTTTATGAATTTGTATGCAGATTTTATGTAGCGCAAAGTTGATTCCAAGATAATGGAGCAGCTTACACAAGTACCAGTTACTTTACACAAGGTCACATTAATTTTTATTACAGTAGCACAGTGAGAACACCTTCAAAATATCCACACCAGTTTAGAATAATAGATAATTTATTATCTGAGTAAAACAAAAACAAAATGACAAAAATACAATAAATTGAACTTGAGCTATAGATTTTTAGAGAATAAACCGCAATATAGTGCTTAAAAGCAAATAGTGCTTAGGGGTCACTTGAGGTAGTGCGGGACCTGGGTAAGTTCAAAGTTCAGGCTGACAGAGATTGAGGGCAGGCTGGATACAGGAGCCAGGCAGGGTCCATTGAAAAGCGTTGCCATTGAAGACTCAATACGTCGGTTCCGATTCACGCAGTTGGGCCAATGCATCATCATTGAGCCTCACAGTCAGGCCCTGCGTTGTAGTCTAACCTTTTAAAATGCAGGTACTACATCATTGTTTATTTAACCTTGTAGTCAAAGAAGCGGCAGGCCAGCAAAACAGGTAGCAAAGTGGATATCCCTCCTACAGCACAGCAATGAGCAGGTAGCAGGGCAACACAACAGAGCAAGGTGTCAGTCTCACCTACAGCTCAGCAGCTCTTCTTCGTGGCAGAATGTCCTTAGTTCCGGCAGACTTCTGAAATCATGGTGTTGGATGGCCAGTACTTACACCCCATTTGGCCTTTGAAGTAGAGAGACTTCAAAGAGATGCTTTGAAGTGCGCCTGCCTTTCCTGCATGGCCCCAAACTCACTACAGAGTAGGGTGTGCAACCCTTTGTGTGGGGACAGACACAGCCCTATTCAGGTGCAAGTGTCAGCTCCTTCCTCTCATCCTGCCTCAGGATGAACCATCAACATGCAGATGTCTGTTTAGTCACTCCTACTTTGCCTTTGTGTGTGGCTGTCTACAGGGAATTCAGGAAGCCAATTGGCACCCACCCCAGACGTGTAATCAGGAACAGGCAGAAGGCACCTAAATGCCAACTTTTTAAAGTAAGGAATAACAGCTGATATACACTCAATTCAACAAATGATACTGCGGATTAAAATGATAACGTCAAAGCTAATCGAATTGGTGTGCACCTGAAGAGGGAGGTACAGCCCACCCCCTACTTAAAAAGTGTGTGATGCTAAGACAAAGGTCGTAGCCTTCATCAGCACTACGCTAAAACACTCTGTATACTGCAGATTAAAAAGATAACGTCAATGCTAATCGAATTGGTGTGCACCTGAAGAGGAAGGTAACACCCACCCCCTACTTAAAAAGTGTGTGATACTAAGACAAAGATCATAGCCTTCAAGTGCACCACGCTAAAACACTCTGGTGGAGTATACCACATATTACTCCAAGTGATCAGATATAACAGGTAAGTACATATACATGCATTTCGGGCATTAATATCTGGCCTTCTTCAGCGGAATCTACAAGTGAATAAACATAGTCTAAGTTTTTACGTAAATGCAACAACAGTATGAACATAAAGAGAGAGCACAGGTACAATAGCGCAAGACTTATTACTAATGGTATCCAGACAAAGAAGATGAACTCACAGGTCTTGAAACGACATTCATTAAGTTTAATGTAGCTCTGCACAAATGAAGACATAAGAAGATAATGAAAAAAGAGAAAAAGAAAGAAATTAATAAATAGGTAAATGAATAAAGTCCTCCACCTAGTCAATCGTGACGTGTGTCCATGTTTAGAAACTGCACAAAAATTTCTATGTGCATTGGTGCTTCATGTTTAAAGAAAAAACAGCACGTGAGAGAAAAGTAGGGGTGGGCGTAATTTGCGTAATTGCGTTATGCAAATCTCAGCAAAGCTGTTAAAAATCTCTGTGAACACGCAGAAATTCTGCGAATGCGGGGAATTGCTTGTTCGCGATGCTTCTTCCTGTTCGCAATTCTGTTTGCATGCTCGGGGGGAAATATCTTGGGAACTCGCATTTTGAGAACGCGAACAAGCAAAACATTTGGCGAAGTCACGTAACGCAGAATTTTGGGAAACTTCGTGTTCTCCGCGGAACGCACAATTACCCAAATGCCGCAAATTCCGCCAGCGGAACGGAATTTACCGCCCAGGCCTAGAGAAAAGTGCTCAGAGCTAATGAATGACATCCCACTTGGAACCGCTCACAAATTTCATGCAAAGTGTATCAATAGCGCCTAGTAGTAACAGGCGTTTGCCTGGAAGCTCTATTGTACCACAAATTAAACAATTATACCAAATGTGTCTCTTTCACGCTACAAACAAAAGAAACTAACATCATCATTCATATGCGTATAGGTGTTAATAAATCTGATAAAAGTACTAGCGACAAAAGTAAAAACTCACCAATAAACAAGCCAAGAGACCTGTAGTCTCTGTGTCAACAATTGTGAAAGCAGGCTCATCAAAAAGTCATCACATGCAAAAATAACCTGAACAGAAAATAATAACTGCTATTAGCTATATTAAGGCCCAACCGGCTGTCAGAACATGCTGGCAAGTTTTTAATGAGAGAGAGAACCAAAGTCTGATCACTTTGTGTCTTACAAAAATAGTCTCCTAGAAAGAACACTCGCACTCCTTTTTTAGACACATGAAGTAATCATAAATTGAACTGAGGTATGTTGGTGCTATTTGGTAATTCCTTCTGAGTATGAGGAAAATGAAATCAGTCCAGTAGCGGTATTCCAATAGTGAATAACACCCCCAAATGCACACAAAGATAAATGTTCAAAAAATCTATTAAAAAATGCAATTGTTGTCGATTCCTTGAAATAAAGTTTTTTATTTGAATTTGCTTAAATGATTCAATTTTTCACGATGTTGTATTCACATCATAAATATTCTTTGAACATAATTATGTTTCTTGCCAAATGCATTTCGGGCATGGAGCCCTTCATCAGGGTTTTAGAGTTCTGTTAAGAAGAATATACACAACAGTAAGTATATATCATTAAATATGTCTTGATATTAAAAACAATGTTTTACCATGAAAATCGGTTAAAGTGGACTATACATAGCTATCATCCCTGTGTTGTAAATTTGAGAAAAAGAAAGAAAATGTAAGTGATGAGTTTGAAACGTCTCAGACAGCAGCACATAACTGAGGCACACAATACAAGATCTACAAACCAACGAAGACTCATTCGAGTCGCCCTTTGGAGGGCTCATATTTTTAAGTGGGAGGTGACTGTTGCGCCTCTGAAGAGTGCAATGAGCACGAATCGTGTCAGGTGTGAATCAACAGGCATGCATTAAACTGGATCCGCCTGCCAATCCGGCTTTTAACTCATGAAGGTTGCTGCATTGGATGTCAGAGTGCGTCTCCACAGGTGGGAACCTTGGAGCTTTGATTTATACATGGCCTCCCAGCCGCGCAAGATGCACCAACCGGAAATTTGGGACCACGGAGTCTCAATGTGGAGGTTACCATGGAGGAGTGACAAGCCGGATGTGTGAGTGATTCTCTAGTGATGGAGGGTGCAAAAAAGGGGGATACCGGTAAATTGCCAGAATAGCACTGTCCTACTTTACATTTAACCCTTATAAGTCTGAAATACTATTTTTCTTTCACAAACCATGATTCCTGTCTTTCAAATTCTATTCTTTTGTCCCTCTTTTTTTGCTTAATCTAGCACATCAGGACTATAATCTAAGGGTTATCTTTGATATTTGCACTCTGCATCAACATTTACATCACTCTCTGCACTTATTGGCACATATTTTATTGGCAAGCTTCAATGCTTTTTTATGATTTGGCCATTCTTACGCTTTGTTTCTTGGTGTTTCAGTCTACCTTCTATAATGACTACTGCACAACTGCTTGTATGTGTATGGTGGTAATCCCATACTCAATGCCCTCTCAGACTCTAGTCTGTCACCCCTTAAGGGTCTCCTGCACACTGAAGCATGTCTAATCCAGGGCCTGAAGAAATATGATCACTTCACGCCATCTTCATGGAATTCCATTGCTTACTAATGCCAGTCTACACCTTCTTCAAAACCAGAATGCATCATTTACAAATCTATTGTGACCAACACCCCACTTATCTTGCAGACATGCTGCCCTTTTTTTGGTTGTTCTCGGCTCACCCGCAGCCAGGGCACCATCACAAATGTGAAACATAACATTCAAGACAGCAGACCTTCTCCATCTATCTACCTAGGGTCTGGAGCAACATCCCCATATCCATCTGCAGCACTATGTTTCTCCTATTTAAGAAAAAATTGAAGGCACACCTCTTTAACCCCTTCAATGCTCATGACGAGCTCAGCTCGTCATGCAGTACACTGCTCGTGTGCTCATGACGAGCTGAGCTCGTCATGAACAATGGGAATAAATGAGAGCCAGCACAGAGGGGGAATTGCTGCAGCACTGATGGTGTTAAAGAACACTGCATGACTATGTATTACCTGTCCACACATCAGCTTCCTCTCCTAGACTCAATTAACTTAGATTGTCTTTGACCACCCCAGAACTATCCTGTCTTTTAGCTAATTTTGTGCTACCGACACATACATACAGTTTATTTTCATCTCCGCTCATTGATAATTTATTTATTTATTATCATTATTTGTCTGCTCTCATCTCCTTTTCAATATCACTTTCAATTCTGCTTTTTTTTGTAATAGTGTTCAAATGTATATGTTAGACCGGACATCCTTGGTGTGGTCTTCTGCCATCCTGTTTTCTTATTCTGTTTTTATTGGCATCAGCGATCTGGGCAATTTACCACTGCTAATCAGTACTAAAGTGCTTGTGTTCTCTCTCTAAAACATGGCAAATTGTCCTAAACCTGACTGGCACATTTAATCTACTCATAATCCTGAGTATATGATACTACATGCACCCAGGGCCCGCAAATTAAATGCTACTAGTGGGCCTACAACAGCACTCATATTGCAACCGGCTAGAGTAGCACTTTTAAATACGGTATGTCTCAAACCTGTCTTTGCAGCCTGTAATGCAGTTTTAAACTGCTAATTTGGCCTAACAAAAATGACCTTTTGCCAGGACTAAACCTTGTAATAATACCTTTAACTCACCCTTAGGATAGACCCTACAAGCGCATAGTGCAGGGTTTATTGAATTTAAAATGTAGGACATGTGGGTTTATGCTTAACCTGTACTGGTAGTTAAAATCTTCCAAATTCGTTTTTCCCTACTGTTAGGCTTATCTACCCAACTGGATAATATTGGGTTGCCTTATTTCATTAACAAACTGCTAATGTTTGATTGGGAGCAAGTAAAAAGGTCTTGTTTGGAAGCAAATTATTTGTAATTTTAAATCATCTGTGATGTTGAAGTCAGATTTTAAGTCTCAATTCTAAAAATGCCACTTTTTGAAAGTACCCATTTTCTTGCACTAGCAATTTGATGCCTACTGCCAATGTCCTGGGTCACATGAGAATAGATCTGCTTTTGGGCTTTGTGTGTTTCTCCTAGAAAGTGAGACGAATGGGAATGGGTGTTGTCAGGATGGGCCATGCAGCCAGGATGGCTAGGAGTGGATCAATTCCCTGCCTACTTGCAGAGGACTACCCCCACTGCACACAAAGGAACTGGACATTAGCCTTTTGTCAGCCGGATGTCCTGCAACCTAGGCAGGAGACACAAAGAACTTTACAGAACCAGATGAAGGGGTAAGCCAGGGGGTTCCCTCTACTTAAAAGCCTTGCACCACGTATAAATATTGAACCCTAAGAACACATCTTCATTACATTCCTGGAACTGTGAAGGACTTCAGGAGGACTTGCTTAAACCTCAGAGGACCATCCAGGTGCTACCAAAGGACTTCCCTGCTCTGCTTTGTGTAGACCTGCCTCACACCTTGAAGAAGAACTGGACCATATCCTTCAACCCAGGACTACCAGATGTGACACCAAAGGTTAGTTGGCTCTACTCCTGTGTGAGCTATAGGGACATAACAAGCTCAAGGCACCTCAAATCCAGCATCTGGGCACTGCTAAAGAGAAGCCTAACCTCCTCAAGGGGTGCCCCCCACGCCCAGGACCCTCGGTAGTGGTGTTCGTGGTACTGCTTCTGCTTATACCTAAACCCTTGGAATGAGAAGAGATTTCAACAAAAAGTGCCTGAATAACCATCAGAACACAAGGCCCTGCTTGCCAGCTGATCCGCCTGAGGATCATCACCAGTCTGCCTGACTTGCAATAGCTCCCTTTCGTTCTTCTCCACATCAGGAAACAATGTTAAGCGAGGCAAAGTGGATCACTCGCTGGCTATGGCCTGCAGATCCAACCTGCTGAAGATCATTGACATCCAATAGGTGACCTAACTCCCAAGGTAGACATTTTCACCTCAACCTCGTCCAGTGCTTCTCCAATGATGACACCTCTTCCTCGTACACTGCTGGCTGCCTTGCTGAACTCTTCTCCTGGACTTTTCTTCATGACATTTTCTTAGTCTGCTGCTAAAACCCCTTGTATGTGAACCACGCTCTATCGCAGTTGTCCTTAACCACTGCCTGTCTCATACCACCAGATACCCACAGTTGGCGCTTTAATTTTTAGGTGCTAGATTTTGCTAATAAATTGAACAAATTATAACCTTGGTACTACTAATTGAATTTTGTTTGTTTTGATGTCATTTTATTTATTAAAATGTATACACTTTTTCTTAATTGTTTTGCAATTTTTCTTGCGTTGTTTTATCCCTTTATTATTGTTTGTGTGTTGCATAAATGCTTTACAGATTGCCTCTAATGTGTGTCTAACTGCTTTGAGCTAAGTTACGAGAGGGTTAAGCACAGGTTAATTTAGTAACTTTTTTGGTTCACCCTTACAAGGATTGAGGATGTTACCCGAGTGGGGCTTCCACCGTCCGCAACCAATAATGCAATTTCTTACAGTACTCATTTGTCTTACTTTACTCACTTACTTTTGCATATGACACCTCTTGGGATATAAGTCATCAACCAGAACTCTACAGCAATGTGTGTCCTGGGCTTTTCTTTCAATCTGACTCCAGGTGTAACCCATCACATAGCAGTTGGACTCGAGGCCTCACTGCCAGATGTTTCTTGGCCTTCCTCTTTTCCCCTAAGGGTTCCAGGTTAGGGCGTGCCTGATGATGTTGATACTGGCTTGTGGATGGTGTGACCTATCCAGCCTCAGTGTCTTTCATTATTTGTTCATGAGCAGGGACTTGGAAAGTCTGCTGCCATAAGTTGTGTTACTGTTGGTGTTTAACCAGTGGATTTAGAGGATTTTCCTCAGGTAGGTGTTGATGAAGATCTGAACTTTGTTGGTGGTGGTCACTGTTGTCCTCCACGTTTCTGCTCGATACAGACAAACTGATTTTAGATTGGTGCTAAGAAAGCTTGATATTGGTTTGCAGTGTTAGGTCCTTGGAGCTCCAGATCTTCTTTAGCTGAATGAAGGCAGCCCTTGCTTTGCCGATTTTTGCTTTCATGTCGGCATCTGAGGGCGGCACCCATTCGATCTGCTGAATTCATTTCTCATTCTATATTGTCATGATCATTATGTTTATCTTCTTAGATTTAAGGAATGTTCATTACCATGTATCAAATCAGATCACTGACACAATATTGAAAACAACATTATTGAGATAAAAAATATTGTGTCAAAAATATTGATTACAAAACAATTGTGTCCCTATACTTAAAATGGTAAGTGCAAAAAGATAAAAAAAATATAGTTTCTCACTAATATTGTAAAAAAAACATACACAAATATCACTTTTTTATAGTGTATATATAGTTTAAAATGGTAAAGCTTAAATATGTTAGTATATAATATTAATATAATGTAAATAAAATTAATCTAAATAATATTTTGTACAATATAGAAATATACACTTATTCCCACTCCAGCCTGTGCAACAGTAGGAAAAGCACTGGACTTCAGAGGGGTTACATGTACTATTTCCATACAGGCTGAAAAACATTAAGGAAAGTACTTCTCTTCAAACACATTAAATATTTGAATAACACTACAAATTCAGAACAAACATAAAATTCTTAATACAAACATAATTAATTAACCCCAAAAAAGTTCTATATATAAAAAATAAAAAACTATTGCACAAATCACATAAATATGAAACAATGTGATAATCATCAATTCTTTTTAAAATGTTTGTATTACTTATTACCTTCCCATACTATACCCCCATAAACCTAGCAGCATACACTTAAAATATACCTAAAATAAATAGGTGTAACACAATTTACATAATTTATAATCAATTACCTAATTAATTAGCAACTAAACATTATTTGTTAATTATTACATAATTAACATCCAACCCATATGCCTACAAACTTAGCAACCAACAACTAAACCATAACTAAAGTAAATCAATACTACATGTAAATAATTAATTATAAATGAAATAATTAATAATAAATGCATAACTGATATTTATTACGTAATTAACTTCCCACCCTATGTCCCTACAAACTCAACATCCCACACCTAAAATGTAACTAATATTATTAGACAATTTACATAATTAATAATCAATGAAAATATTAATAATACATTAATAATTAAATGTTAATTAAGTATTACTTACTTAACTACCCACCCTATACCCATGCAAACACAGCAACCCACTCCAACACTACAAATTACTATTAGCAATAACATTAATATTTTTAAATCACTTAAAATTTAAAACTATTTTTAAAATACTATTGACAATTATATTAACAATAACACAAAATTAATATATGAACCAAAACATTTGAAGATAATTGATTAATGGTATTTTTTAAACTATATTATTAAAAACGGTAATAACAATATTCTTAACTTTATTACTTACCTAAAAAAATCTATATTCTTGAAAAGGATATTTCTGCATCATGAAATTTTTATACAAAAAAAGATTTCCTGATAATTCTGAATCCCGATATTTACAACCTCGATATTTTCTCCACATATAATCAAATCATCAAATCATGTTTTCCCTAAATGCCCGTAAATATTGGTTATTTACTCTTAGTTATTCATTTTACTCCAAAGCCTTCCTGCTTTTGTGTACTCTAAAATTGTATATATATAATATATATGTACAACAAAGGCCAAGGAGCTGTCAGAAATGCACTCGCAACAGTTGATGGAAACCAAAGGTATTTATTGTCTGTAGAGAACCAGCATCTACATTTCAGGTAGGTTATTCATGGACAGCTCCAGCATCACACAGAAGGCTCCAATTCAGTTTTTAAGCATGTTGGACCCCCAGTGAGTCATGCGTAGTGCGTGCATAATGTATGGTGCATGCTGGGACATTTTGTCCCTAATTGGAGATTATTGTTGCTCCCAGTGAGCTCCGTGTGATGCTGGACATTAAATGAATGTTGTTAACCCTCCAGTGGGCCCCCAAATGCCACACTGGTTGAATTATCTCACAGCTGCTGCACTGACCACGGCATTGGAAAAGTTCAGCACGCCGCGAAGCCCCTCCTTTGAATTTTCGGAGACAGTGCATTCCTGTACGGCAAGGCAGCCGTGATAACAGTTATACAACAAAGGCCCAGGAGCTTTCAGAAATGCACTCGCAGCAGTTGATGGAAACCAAAACCATTTATTGTCCGTAGAGAACCAGCATCACAATTTCAGGTAGGTTCATTGCCGACGCGTTTTGAGGACTGATCCTCTTCTTCATGGGCAGCTCCAGCGTCGCACAGAAGGCTCCAATTCAGTTTTTAAGCATGTTGGACCCCCAGTGGGTCATGCGCAGTGCGTGCATAATGTATGGTGCATGCTGGGACATCGAGTCCCTAATTGGAGATTATTGTTGCTCCCAGTGAGCTCCATGTGATGCTGAACATTAAATGAGTGTGGCATTTGGGGGCCCACTGGAGGGTTAACAGGGCTCGGTCTAACAAATAAAGAAGCAGGACTTACATTGGTTGGTGCTTTGAAACCTCCTGCACACTGTTTGGCGCTGAAGAAGGCCGACTGGCTAAAAATGCATTCCGCCGCAAATAAAGTGCTTCCCTTTGTTATCCCTGTGTGGCCTCTGCTCTGTCTGTGAGGAGGGGGTATTGGTGATGTGTACCGCGTCAGCCAGAGATGCGGTACAGAGGCCCCCACGCCGCAAGTTGGCCCGGACCATACTGGCTTCTGCTGCGGCAGGTTTTCAGCAACTTTCAAGGTATTGAAAGGTCCGGGCCCACCACTGTGCTTTTGGAAGGAGATATGGCGGTCGCAAGGTGACTTCACTTTGTGCTGGGCAGGATGCATGGCCATTCCTGCCCCCGCCGGATGGATTCCTGAAGCTCGGGGGTTGACGTGGTTTTGGGGACCCAGGGAAGCGCTCTCAGCACAGTACGGCCAGAATATGGCATCAGAGGCACCACGAACTGTCCTGCACCCGGTGCTATCATTTGGCAACACAACTCCTCCCCTACATCACCTACCTGGAACCATATTGCATTCTGGGACTCGTAGTCCACAGCATGATCTTGAACTACAATAGGGTGGAGCGGGCTCTGTCTAACAGATAAAGAAGCAGGACTTACATTGGTTGGTGCTTTGAAACCTCCTGCACACTGTTTGGCGCTGAAGAAGGCCGACCGGCCGAAAATGCATTCCGCCGCAAATAAAGTGTTTCCCTTGGTTATCCCCCGTGTGGCCTCTGCTCTGTCCATGAGGAAGAGGTATTGGTGATATATATATATATATATATATATATATATATATATATATATATATATATATATATATATATATATATATATATATATATATATATTCATACATACATACATATATATATATATATATATATATATATATATATATATATATATATATATATATATATATATATATATGTATATATATATATATGCAGTGGTATTTATATAGCTCAAAAGTAGCTGGAAAACAACTGTGTTGCATATTACCTAAAGCCTTCATAATGCGGATCTTATCATTATATATTCAATTTCGATTTTCACCATTTTATTGTTGTAAGTCTTGCGCTAATTATTGTACTGACATAAAGTTGCATTTGGTAAAACGGCTTGGCTAAAGTGCCTTCTCTGTAACATAAAATGAAAGATATATAGAACAAGCATTTGCAATGCAATAGGTCTTACATTAATTAAGTTTGAGCTATTGCCATTGCTAAATAATGCAACACCAATTGCAACAAAAGTCTATAAATTGTAAACCCAAAAATGTTTTATTTATTTTTGTAGCAATGGCTTCATGCTGCGCTTTCAATGAATATGTTTAAAAGTAAAGTGTGCCATACTGCGATTGCTACAATAGTTAATTGTGGATGTGTTAACAATTGATGTGTGCACTGATGGCTGCTGGTGTGTGTGCCTGTAAAAATTGTGCACTGATGGCTGGTGGTGTATGTGCCTGGTGTAAGTGTGCACTGCCGGCTGGTGGTGGTGGTAGTACTAGTAGTGGTAGTATTGGTGGTGGTGGTACTGGTAGTGGTAGTATTGGTGGACTTGGTACTGGTAGTGGTAGTACTGGTAGTGTTGGTACTGGTGTTGGTAGTACTGGTCGTGGTGGTACTGGTGGTGGTGGTGGTGGTAGTACTGGTAGTGGTCGTATTGGTGGTGGTGGTACTGGTAGTGGTAGTACTAGTGGTGGTGGTACTTGCAGTGGTACTGGTGGCGTTACTGGTGGTAGTGGTAGTACTGGTGGTGGTATTGCTGGTGATACTGGTACTGGTGGTATTGGTGGTGGTATTAGTGGAAGTACTGGTGCTGGTGGTTGTACTAGTGGTGGTAGTATTGGTGGTGGTAGTACTGGCGGTATAGATGGTGGTGGTACTGGTGGTGGTAGTATTGGTAGTGGTAGTACTGCTGGTGGTGGTACTGGTGGTGGTGGCAGTAGTGATCGTGATAGTAGTGGTGGTAGTACTGGTGGTGGTGGAAGTATTGGTGGTGGTGGTACTGGTGGTAGTAGTACTGGTAGTGGTAGTACTAGTGGTGGTGGTACTTGCAGTGGTACTGGTGGCGTTACTGGTGGTAGTGGTAGTACTGGTGGTGGTATTGCTGGTGATACTGGTACTGGTGGTATTGGTGGTGGTATTAGTGGAAGTACTGGTGCTGGTGGTTGTACTAGTGGTGGTAGTATTGGTGGTGGTAGTACTGGCGGTATAGATGGTGGTGGTACTGGTGGTGGTAGTATTGGTAGTGGTAGTACTGCTGGTGGTGGTACTGGTGGTGGTGGCAGTAGTGATCGTGATAGTAGTGGTGGTAGTACTGGTGGTGGTGGAAGTATTGGTGGTGGTGGTACTGGTGGTAGTAGTACTGGTGGTGGTAGTATTGGTGGTGGTGGTACTGGTAGTGGTAGTATTGGTGGTGGTGGTACTGGTAGTGGTAGTACTGGTGGTGGTACTGGTGGTGGTAGTACTGGTGTTGGTGGTACTGGTAGTGGTAGTACTAGTGGTGGTAGTATTGGTGGTGGTGGTACTGGTAGTGGTAGTATTGGTGGTGGTGGTACTGGAGGTGGTGGTACTGGTGGTGGTAGTACTGGTGGTGGTAGTACTGGTGGTGGTGGTGGTACTTGTGGTGGTAATACTGGTGGTGGTATTAGTGGTGGTACTGGTGGTGGTGATAGTGATACGGGTGGTATTGGTGGTACTGGTACTGGTTGTGGTATTAGTGGAAGTGCTGGTGGTGGTTGTTGTGGTACTGGTGGTGGGGGTGGGGGTGGTGTTAGTGGTAGTGGTAGTGGTAGTGGTAGTACTGGTGGTGGTACTGGTGGTGGTGGTACTGGTGGTGGTGGTAGTACTGGTGGTGGTAGTACTGGTGGTGGTGGTACTGGTGGTGGTGGTACTGGTGGTGGTGGTACTGGTGGTGGTAGTACTCGTGGTGGTAGTATTGGTGGTGGTGGTACTGGTGGTGGTAGTACTGGTGGTGGTGGTACTTGTAGTGGTACTGGTAGTGTTACTGGTGGTGGCACTGGTAGTACTAGTACTGGTGGTGGCGATAGTGGTAAGGTGGTATTGGTGGTACTTGTGGTATTGTGGGGGTATTAGTGGAAGTACTGGTGGTGGTGGTTGTATTGGTGGTGGTAGTATTGGTGGTGGTAGTACTGGTGGTGGTGATAGAACTGGTGGTGGTAGTGATGGAGCAAGGTGGCAAAAACTAAATTTTGTGTACCCCTTGTGAAATCAATGTTCCATTATGTTAATATTTATTAATTGTGTTTTGTGGTAAATTAATCAACCATAGTATAAGTTGCATACATTTATACACGTGGGAATACTAATTCTGCCTGCATGAAGCAATATAATTAACTAATATGCATTGTTATTGTGATGTGAACTAATGCATATCTTAAATATAAATAAACGCAACGTAAATGTGCTTATTGTATACTTTTTTGTGCCAGAAAGTTGCTGGATATGTAAGTATAAAACGCATTTATGTGGCTTACCTGCTAGGTAATAACTAATGGGGAAACATTAGTATGGTGGGAGGTAAACAGAAGGGCTTTTGTTCCATATTTAACTTGAATTTATGTTTGTTTCTATGATAGTTCCAAAAGTGGCCTCTGAGGCCTACGAAAAATATGGCTGTTCGGCTAAACTGTGAGCAAGTGTTGGACTGCGCATCCGCGCCCAAAACCTGCACGTGAGAGTGAACTGCCTGTTTTCGGATGGGAGGTTCAAGGCTACCTTACCTTGGAAGACAGGATGGTTGCTAAAAACATGGACATTCGAATGTTCTGAACGTGGGAACGAAACCTTAAGTTACAAGTCAAGGAAGTGACTAGGCCAAAGACTGTCCTAAACAATGCTTCTTTATGAAACTGCTGATTCACCGTGAATATGATGCTGTAATGATGAGGAAATGCTCATCTACCCCAAATTTGTCCAATCAGAACCCGAGTTGGTGTTGTTAGATACTTTTTTGATAGAATTAGTTAGGAAAATTAGTGTATAAAAAACCCTGATTTTGCTTAGAAAGGGCGCTCCTTTCGATTTCATCTCAAAGTGCTGTCGGATTGCAGATCGAATCCTGGATGTAAGAACTCTTTGATTATTGCTTGTTTTCTTTGCAGGACTAAAGAATAAGATGAGGGTTTTAGTTAGGGATGTTAGGAGAGAATGAGTTTGGAACTATCTGTTCTTTGCTAAACTTTACTTAATTCTGAAATAAATGTCTATTTTTCCGAGCTTTTAAATAAAAATGATCATTTTGCAATAAAGTTTAAGATTTTTACTGAATAAAGAATTCATTAATGCTTAAATGTCAGACATACTAAAAGTTTGCTTTAAATAAAAACTAGGCAAATGGAAGATTAAAAGCTGGCCTTGTAATTTTTCCTACCCCTATTTTTCTTTCTAGCAGATCCATTGCCACTATGGTGGTGTATCTGAATAAAATTGGTGTTTGATGAAAACCATAGTAAATCATTTAAAATTATAGGTGTAAATAATAAAGTGCCAAATAGGTTTAGACACTCCGCCAATGTTACAGCATGACTCCTTTGTTGTTTCACAAATCCCCGAAGTCGAGTTAAATGAGCAGAGAAAGTGTGCAGTGTTATGGGCCCCACTGGTGAATGAATGCGTGTTCGGAGGTTTCAGGGAAATGGCAATGTTGATTTAGATATTATTTTTGGAGTCCCGCTGTAGCAGTAGAACTGGTGGTGGTGGTACTGGTGGTGGTAGTACTGGTGGTGGTGGTACTGGTGGTGGTGGTGGTAGTACTGGTGGTGATTGTATTGGTGGTGGTGGTGCTGGTACTGATGGTGGTAGTACTGGTGGTGGTAGTACTGGTGGTGGTGGCACTGGTGGTGGTTGTGGTACTGGTGGTGGTATTGGTGGTGGTTCTGGTAGTGGTAGTATTGGTGGCGGTGGTATTGGTGGTGGTATTAGTGTAAGTACTGGTGGTGGTGGTTGTGATGTTGGTGGTGGTGTTAGTGGTAGTGGTGGTGGTGGTACAAGGTAGGAGCTCGAGGCATATATACAGGGTGAGGAGCTTCAGGCAGCTACAGCTGGTTTATACAATAAGGATCAGTTTGAGGAATATATACACAGGGTGAGCTGGAACCCGAGGCATGTACACAGGGTGAGGAAGCGCTTGAGGTATATGCCGAGAGGTGATGAGCTTGAGCACAGCCAGGTTATACAAAGAGAGGATGAGGAGGGATTTGGAATATATACACAGGGTGAGGAGCCTGAAGAATATAGACCTTGGGTTAGAACCTTGAGGTGTGTACAGAAAGGGTGAGGTGCATGAGGTACAGACGGATAGGGTGAGGCGCCTCAGGTATACTGAAAAAGAGAAGCGAGCACGAGGCATGTTTACAGATGCGTGAAGAGTTCTAAGCATATACACCGGGTGGAGAACGTGACCCACTTTTAGAGACACTGGACTGTTAAAACGTAAACAGGATGAGGACCTTTGGCACAAATACAGGCAGTGCTGGGACCTTGCAGCGTAGACAGTTTATATCACCTTCAAGTGCTATAAATAAATTGTTCGCATGGACTAAATAAAAAAAAGAGCACATAGAAGCGACTAAGCTTACAGGGAAAACAATATATAAATAATCATGCTACATCTTAAGTCCCACGAATACAGGGGACTGCAGAAATCTGAGCAAACGGCTGTGAAATTCTGGAAACTTGAAAAAGGAAACCATGCCGAGCTAATTAAGCGTAAACAAGCCAACCGAGAAAAATAGGAATCTATTCGTCTGCAGCATCTGTGGGATGCAAATGCATGACAGCGGGACGCTGAGGTCGTCAAGGCCACAAAGGGCACCACTAAAGTTAGTAAAAAACCAGTGTTTGCTCTGAGTTTCACTAAAGAAACAAGACCGCCAGATGGTCGCATCGGATATATAAAAAGCGCTATAACGGCAAAGTTGGAGGGGGTAAAATAGCATGAAAAGGTGGGTAGTTAGGGGTAAAGCCCTTCAAGTAATTCATTATAGATGTTAGTAGCGTACATCATTACTGTGCCAAATGCCAGTTATGTTGTGTGAGCTGCAGAACTTAATCATTCCAGCAGCAAATAGAAACAAGGAGTGGGAAGCAACACTTGGGAAAGAAGCAGTACAGGGTGTGTGTGATCACTTTCGCAGCCGCTTTGATAATCTCAGTGGCCGCGCGGCTCACTGAGATCATAAAAGCAGCCGTGAAAGTGATCATACAGGCTGAAAAATGGTGAGCGCTCCCGGCGCACATGCACTGTACCCGATCCGCCTGCAGCCTTTGGGAGCCTTTTCAAAAGCCCCTTACTAAATTCTCGCAAAGTATCGCTTACGTGATAGCTAGGCGAGACCTAAAAAGCAAGTTAGCCATGCATTAAAGTTTCCAATGGGACACACATGATACGGCCCTTAAGAAGCCCTGTCACTGTACAAGTAACTGGAGAATGTTTTGACATCAACTCTGTATCACTATCACTCATTTAAAAAATTAATGCCTGAAGTAACCTTTACAAGTTTGCCTTGAGGCCCAAGGATGACAGAGTACTTCAGTGTCACCAGCTAAAGAGGAGATACCAGGAGCTCAGATGATGTAAACACGAGTGTGCTCTTTCAAAGCCTTGGGGAGCCTTCTGTCCCAAATCTTTCACTTCCCTGCCCTAGCTGTTACTAGATATCTTTGTCCCCCCAGGGGCACTATGCATCACTAATAAGTTATGTATGTTAGCCTGCAGTTAAAGACTGCTTACTGTTTTACAAGGGAAACTATGACTAGTAATTAAGCGTGATTGTGTCTTGTAAGCAAATCCAATGTACATTTTACAGGAAAAGTGACAGGAGGAGCCATCAACATGCCTACACAACAAAACAGTATGTAGATAGATAGATAGATAGATAGATAGATAGATAGATAGATAGATAGATAGATAGATAGATAGATAGATAGATAGATAGATAGATAGATAGATAGATAGATAGATAGATAGACAGACAGACAGACAGACAGACAGACAGACAGACAGACAGATAGACAGATAGACCAAATGACCAGCATGTGGTGGAAGCTCACAGAAGTATCATTAGTGCAATTGGTGTATCTGCACAATGGCCCTGGCTTTAATGGGGTACACTGAACCCCATTTGTAGCTGTCTTCTTTGAAATAACCAGTGTGTGCAGGCCCTTTTTCCTTGCATTGGAGTTGGTGGCAGTCTTATGCTACTGGGTTTCAATAACCTATCTTGAAGATGGGGGCAGGCAATGCTGTTGTTTTTCTATGCCTAACAGTGTATGTACAGTAATGAATATTGTGCCTATACATTTAGAGGAACTTCCAAAAAATTATTCCAATAAACAATAACATTATTTTGCTTTTTTGTATTTTCTGACCTACCTTGAAATATAATATTGTGGCATTACGGATTCCATTCAAAATTATTGTTAGTTTTATGCAGAGTGTACTGCAAACCATGTTACTTTCTTCGTAAGGTAAATGAACCAGTCATTTAAGGGCACCCAATCAGCGTCAAGACAAATAATAAGCAAAAACCTACTTGTGGGGCCCGTGATAAATTCAGGCTTAAAAAAGAAATCATTTCAACAGATCGTCCAGTACAGCTTAGTCGCCATTATCTGTTTCTTCACCATTCCTGTGCCAAAGTTTGAGAGGTACCCTGTGGTGGGCACCCCATGGTACCTGCCACACTGAACATGGTGTTACAGGGGGGTCCCTTGGATACACCGTAGACCCCTAACTGGAAGACACAGGATGAAGGGGGTCTGCTAGTTTCCGACAGCCTTTTCATGTCGGATAAACCAAGTCGGAAAGGCTGTCGGAATCTGACATCATAATGGGTCGGTTGGAAACACTGTCCATTGAGCAGTGTGAATTGGCTCAGACAGACTGGGATTCTCCAAATGCCGGTCAAAACTAATTCGGAAAAACCGAACGGTTCCCCTCCCGACCGAAGCATTGTAATCGGTCAGTGGGAAATGTTTCCGATCTAATCGGGTGGATGGGTTCTGGCACTGTCTAGGAGAATCCGCCTGTCGGTCAGAGGCTTTCCGATTGACATCGTAATCAGCCCCTTAGACTATGTTTTATGTGAAACTAAAAGCCGTGCTCCAAGAGTCAGCAGAAATCTCGGAAGAGAAAATTGCCATACTAAAGAATGCTACAGCATATCTATTGTTTTTGTTTTCAGCTCAGTTCTATCATTGTTTATCCTCCAAGCTTTGCCTGAAGGGATTTCCCCAAGACATTAAATGAAGACTGACCAAAAAATATGCCAGACGCATGCGTTAAAATCCGTTGCAAACACTGTTTGTATCCAATTTTAAACGTGTTGCAGCACTCAGAATGAAGCCGTAGGTGTTTGAAGATTAGAGTCAGGGCATCAGTTCTTATAGTTCATGGACATTTGCAGTACTCTAAATGATACCAGCCCAATTTACAAAAATGTAATTGTGATTTACTCATAGAGTACTTCTGAATACCCGTAGTAATCCAGTACTCCTACTCACTCCTGAAATTCAGTAGTACCACAAGACTAGGGGCCTTATTCAGAGTTTGTCAGATGTGTTACTCAGGCACAAATCTGATGGATATCCTGCCCGCTGTATTACAAGTGCCATAGCATATAATGCACTCGTAGTAATTCATCGCACTGGATATCCGTCACATTTGAGATGTGGTAACCCGTCTGCCAAACTAAATCACTCCCTAAGTCACACTTACTCATATCTTGCAAATTGGGCCCACCAAAGTCAGAGGTCATCTTTCAAGGATGCTTGAAAGCATGTTCAAAGCTAAGTTTGGCATATTTATATATAGCTTTGTCAAGACTGTTAAATCCCCATTCATTGGTGCAAAAAATTGTCCAAATATTGGAAGCTGCCATTCTGTTCTGTTTGTCACTTTTGGTCCAATTCACAAAGATTTTGTGACTTACCTTTGTATTACTCATGAATTCCAGGATTATGCCAGGAATCCTAGAATCCTAAAATTCATGAGTAAGCCAAGAGTACTACAAGAGAAAGTTGGTCATACAAAGTCTTTGTGAAACAGGACCATCATGATTATATCACTGCACCCATTCGCTGTTTGCAGTAGCACAACATTGAGAACTGCATGTCCTTTAAATTGCTCCTGGTTATTTATGATTCTTGCCCAGTTAGTGGGCATTTGCATTTAATGGAGAAATAAAATCTACCAAGACAATATTTGCCACTAGACTAAAGCAGCGTTTAAACAAGACCAGATGCTTATTTAGTCCTTCAAGGCTGGCTTATAAGGCAAGCATAGTCCCTGTCTCACCTTTCTTAGTGGCAGACTGATTACCCAATTTAGTGTTGCCTGCCATGACATTGTGTTCTATTTGGCCTAAAGTCCTTCTGATCTTTCGGCAAAAACTGAAGTGCTGGACGGACAAACAATCAAATGACATGTAGTATGTGATTACCTAACTGTAACCTTCATTACTAACATTACTCTTGCTTGTCCCAATACCTAAGAGACAGTACTATGATGCTATATTATTATGGTATTATGAAAACTAGATAATGCTTACTCCATATTGGATAAACACAGGAGTTTGTCTATTCTATTGGATCTGACTGCAGTCTTTGACATCATAGACCATAAGAAATTAACCTGGTCACTTGGCCTTCAGAAAAACATCAAAGACACTATACTCCAATGCCTCTCTTCATACATCTCTGATAAGAGTCATTTTGTAATGATGGGAAATTTCAACTCTAATAATGTTCCTGTTATCTGTGCATTACCACATTGACCTATTTTAGTTACCCACATCATGTTTTGTGATGGTCCTGGTGAATTATCACAATAGGATTGCAACAACCTCTTTGTCTACAAAAAGGCTGCTCAAGGAAAAACAACAACATTTTTGTTCCTTTTTTAACTTTACTATTGGAACATTGCTTAGGCCTCTCACAGCTTTTTTGTGTTTAGTTCTAAATATTTGTGTTTGTAAATATTGTTAAATGTTCTATGTTTACCATGAATCTAAATAAATCCAGTATTTTGTAAAGTGCGAACTACTCACCCCTAAGTGTCTCAAGGTGCTGGGGCCGTCGGGGAGATTATGTGAGATATTGCCTAGAGGCACATCGTGCTGAGCTGAGCTAAGCTGCTGCCGGTGATTGAACTTGTGAGCCTTGCTCTCTGGAGTCAGTCGCTCCTGCTGCTGCGCCACACCTCTCCCCTACACGGGGGGTGGGGGGGGGCCTTGTCGTGGACGGGTAATGGTCTTTGTTGCCTGTATTTTACGAATGTATAAATTGTGTTAAGAGACAATAGATATTGCTAACTAGATTATGCTCTCTTTTAGATTAATTTGAGATTATGTTTTGCCTTACAAGCACTTGTTCTATTTGATAATGAGCTAAAAAAACAGAAGTCTCATTACAATTGGCGGACAGAGAAGACTAAGAAGCAAAGAAACCTTTTTGCTGAGAACCAAAGAAATTCCTTTAGCCCTGGGCAGCAAATCAGTGTTTCTTCTGAGCAGCCCCTACAATTCGGGAACTCTTTACCAAAAGAATCAGATGTACAGGGATATTCTAGGTTTCCAAAATAACTTAAAACGTCTTTTTCAGCTATCACTAACCCGTCTAGACTTTCCTTCCCCCTTTCCCTTCTTTACTCATGTTTTTACCTACTACACCGCTCGAAATTGTTGTTTCACACCTCCATACTTGTTCTTTTTCTTTTCTCTTTCTATCGCCGCCTGATAATCCAGTATGTCGGTATTCTGCCTATCAGTCCTGCTAATAGCACTCTCACCTATGTTTCTCAAACCAGGCCTCTTCCTTTCAGACCACTTGCTCTCTCGTTCCTTCCTCTTTCCCTCTTGAAAATTGATTTTGACCATTCGACGTAATGACTCATTAGAACTCTTCTTATGGTACTTTGATTTGCCACATTTATCATTCGTCTGACTCAAACTGAGCCCCTATTGACAAGCGTTCACTTTAAACGTTTTTTCTTCTTTGTTTATGTTTTTCCAAAGATATTTTGTAACAGGATGATTCCATTCTTTCTGGCGTTAGTTCGATGTGAGGCAGGCTAACACCAACTGGTAAAACTGCACAAAATGATGCAAGATGAAATGAGCGGAAATCTAGAAAAGAGCTGGAGAAACCTTCGGTGTGACAGGGAAATCTGAAGAAGAAAAGTCTGCCTAACAGCAGGAACACAGTAGGCTTCTTTGAACTGTAATGGTTTCATGCTTTACAATTTTATGGCAAGACCGGAGGCTCCTATTATGCATTCTTATCTTGCATTTATTTCCATAGCAGCCAAGATAAGTGCAAGTACTACAGTTCCCAGAGGGCCAGGCAACAACTGGGCCATGGGAACGAGAAAACACGAGAATACAGTAACCAATCAGGAATCATTACATAGATAAGAGTACACACTGACTGCGCAGCTTCCTCTTTTCTTGCTGCTCGCAGTCAGATAAGTGTTCTCTTATCTATGCTCGCTATATTGACTGTTTATTTTATTATGTGTTATTATTTTTGGCAATATTATTATGCATGTTTGCTTTGTTTTGCGCTTTTGCGCTGCTGAGCCTTCGCGTTTCTAACGCGTCTCGTTTCCTTTCCTGGTTGCGGTTACCGGCTCTTCCATTTCTCCCCCCCCCCCCTGCCCCTTCATTTGGTTGCTCCCGCTCCGCGGTCCTCGCGCGCTCTCAGGCAGGTTCTTACCGCTTCAGGAGCGTCTGCAACGGAGCCTCATTCTTTCCGACTCTGCCTCTCCGCTTTTAAAAGCGTTTGTTTCTGAAAGCATACCGGAGCTTCCTGTCAGCTTATCCTTTGCCTGGTCTCCTCGCTGGTGCTTCAGAGTCGGCCCGCCCTAGTGCACGCCCCTTCTACACGCCCATTCTCCCTTCCTCACAAATATTAACCCTTTCCTACCTCATTTTTTCTCAGCATGGAAAATGAAAGTTCTTCTGAGGAACCTTCCTCGAAAATGGACAATGGGTCTCTTAAACAAGACCTGCGCAAGTTTATTAATAACTCTGTCGAACAGGCAGTTGAAGTCACCATGAACAGAATGTCAAAAAAAAAAGAAAATTCTATGGTCAGCATGTTGTCCAAGGTTTTGGCCCGATCTGCGGGGGATAGCAGAAAACGTAAGGTGGACCACTCTGTTTCTGTGCAAAAGCCTAAAAAGGCGTCAGCAAAGGTTAGCGAGTTTCACTCGCAAATGGACGAGGACCTAGTGTCTCCCAGGCCTCCTGCTAAGGAGGGGTTTGTCGGTTCAGAGGGCAAAAAGAAACAAAAATCAAAGCACACAGAGTCTCCAACTAAGAAATTAGTTATTTCCACCATCTTGGACACTGATGACGATATGGCTGACGCTGATGATTTATTTGACATCTTTGATGTTGTAGATCCCCCTTCTCCCAAACTTCCCAAAACTGACTCTTTTAACTTTGATCCTGTGTACGACTCAGAGGGGCTCCCTATGTTTGACCCATCTTCCATCCGTCATCCTAATTCAACTGAATGGTTGCCCTCTCATCATGTAGGTGAATACATTTCTGCCCGCCTACGTCTTCCCCTAGAGACAGCTGTGCGTTCCAGACTGAAGTCTGAGTGTCCCAAGCCAGCACTTCCTGATAAAATCACCCTTGTCCCTTCCATAGATCAACCTCTCCTTACCTTCTTTTCAAAATTTGGTAAAGACCCTAGACGTGGGGTTGACAAGGCATGGTCCACATGCCAGGACAAAATGTTGGACATCGTGGGTCCCTTAGCCCGTATCTTCGACATGGCAGAGGCGGCTCGTCTCGAGGGTTCTGAGCTCTCAGCTGATGAAATTTCCATGTGGACCCAACATGCTTTTTGCCTTTTGGGCAACGCCAACGCGGCCATTACCCATGAGAGACGTAAAGGTCTTCTGATTAAATTGGACCCCAAGTTAGCCAATCTTGCTCCTATGGATCCCGGCTCTAAAGCGAATGGCCTCCTCTTTGGGGAGAATTTGGTCCGCGACATCAGCCGGTTTGTCTCTACCTTCGCCTCCCTTGATAAGGCTCAACAATCCATAAAAAAGACCTTCGCCCCACGTGTTTTTGGCCGGGCCGGACGAGGCAGGGGTCGCTCCTCCGGCCGTCCCTATAATCAAGGCTCCAGAGGTTCTTACGACAACTCCCAAGACTACAAGCTGCAGTTCTACCCACAGCGAGGCCGTGGTTTCCGCGGTAGAGGGCGAAAAAATTATCGCAACTCCAACTCAAACCAACAAGGTAAGCCTTTCTTCTTTCCCTCCTGTAGGGGGTCGATTAAAACTGTTTATTCAAAAATGGCATGCCATAAGTTCGGACCCGTGGGTCCTCAACACAGTTCAAGGCTATCTTATAGAGCTTTACTCTCCTCCTGTCCAGACCTCTTTCCCTCCTCCTCTTGTGTTCTCCTCTCACATGGCAGACCTCATTTCAAACGAAATCAAGACCTTGTTACAGAAACAAGCCATTCGGATTTTTCCCTACGACTCTTCAGGCTTTTTAAGCTCCATTTTTCTGGTCCAAAAGAAAAACAAGAAATTACGCACAGTCATAAATCTGAAATGGTTCAACCACTTCATGGTGTATCGTCATTTCAAAATGGAGACGATCCTTCATCTAAGAGATACCCTTAGACCAAACGACTGGATGGTTCGCTTGGATCTCCAGGACTCCTATCTTACAGTACCTATTCACCAGTCTCATTGGAAGTTCCTTCAATTTCAGTGGTCAGGAGTGACCTATTGTTTCACCTCTCTTCCCTTTGGTCTCTCCTCTGCACCATGGTGCTTCACAAAACTTCTGAAGCCAGTGGTCGCTTTTCTTCGCTCTCTAGAATCAGGTTAATAATCTACTTAGACGATATTCTGATCCTGAATTTAGACAAACAGGGGCTCCTTTCGGATCTCCAAATCACTCAGTCTCTTCTTCTGGACTTGGGTTTCCTTGTCAATCCAGAGAAATCATCTCTGGTTCCATCTCAGAACATGGAATTTCTGGGTTTCCTTGTAGACTCGGTAGCGGCGTCTCTACGCCTGCCCCTCTTCAAGATTTCCAGAATCAAAGCGGAGATTGCCTCTGTTCTCCAACTTTCTGTCATCTCCCTCAGGTCTCTGGCCAGAATTGTCGGTCTTCTTTCCTCTTCCATACAGGCAATATTTCCGGGTCCTCTGCATTATCAGGCCCTTCAACGGTTAAAGATCAGACACCTTCGCCATGGTCTCGCTTATGCAGACATCATTGCTCTAGACCAAGAATCCTGCACAGAGTTGCAGTGGTGGATAGACCATTTAGATGCCTGGAACGGACCCGCTATCTTTGCCACAGCCCCAGATCTTGTATTAGAATCCGATGCCAGCCTGTCGGGTTGGGGCGCCCGTTGTGGTCCAATCTCAACTGGAGGAGCATGGTCAAAACAGGAGTCCACGTTGCACATAAATTGTTTAGAGATGCTTGCTGGTTCCTTTGCGATCAAAAGTCTTTCCAAAGACAGGATCCGCTGTTCCATACTCTTACGCATGGACAATGTTTCTGCGGTTCGCTACATAAACCATCTTGGCGGAACAAAGTCCAAACCTCTAGCAGACTTAGCGAAAAGTCTGTGGGAATATTGCCTAGCTCACCAACTCTCATTGACAGCAGAGTATCTTCCAGGTGACCTCAATTCAGTAGCAGATTGGCACTTGAGGTTCCTGCGCGACTCCAGCGACTGGAGGCTTTGTCCCTCCGTCTTTCTTTCTCTTTCTCATCTGTGGGGTCCCTTTTCTATTGATCTCTTTGCTTCCCGCCTCAATTCCCAATTGCCCCAGTTTTTCAGCTGGAGACCAGATCCTTTAGCTCTAGCTATGGATGCTTTCCTCCAGGATTGGTCTCGTCAACTCAATTATGCCTTTCCTCCTTTCCTTATGATCAACAGAGTGCTGGCGCAAGTCCGCCGTCAAGAAACTTCTCTAGTAATAATTGCTCCTTTCTGGCAAGCTCAAATTTGGTTTCCAATTCTTCTAGAAATGTCAATGGATTTTCCTGTTCTTCTGCCATCCTTCGACGATCTTCTCCTCAATCCCCAGGGCGAACGTCACAGTCTCATATTGGACAACTCCCTGACTCTGTCGGCCTGGAAAGTTTCCGGCCTTCCCCTTCTAACGTCCTCATTTCACAAGAGGCTGCACTCTTTATCAGCCAGGCCTGGGCCCCAGGCACTTCCAAAGCCTACAAATCCGCATGGTCTCTTTGGGCAAGCTGGTGTTTGGAAAGGTCTCTCGATCCCATTTCAGCCTCTCTAAATTTTATTATCAACTTCCTAGCCTCTGAGGCCAGCTCTGGGAAGGCCTACCGTACCATCAACCTCTACCGTTCTGCCATTTCCCTCAATCACGCTCAAATTGATGGCAAGCCTGTTGGTGCTCATCCCCTGATTTGTCGCCTACTCAAGGGTGTTAGATGCTCCAAACCACCGTTGGCTAAGTATACCTCTTTATGGGATGTTTCTGTTGTGCTTAAACTGTTCTTGAATTGGCCCTCTAACTCTGCCTTGTCTCTCAAAATGTTATGGGCTAAACTGACTATGTTACTTTGTTTGGTGTCCATCAAAAGAGTTTCTGATGTTAGAGCACTAGATGTTTCTTCTCGCCAATTTTCCCCTATAGGTGTGCTGTTCCAGATTTGCAGGCGAACAAAGACTCATTTAGATTCTGTCTTTTATCCCTATTTTCCTGATCAACCCCAACTCTGTGTGGGGCAGTGTTTAAAAATATATGAACAATCTCAGATCTCAGAGCGCCCTCTTGTTCCCAACTCCTCATTTCCTTTCGTAAACCCCATCTTCCTGTTTCCTCCCTACCCTTGCCAGGTGGGTTCGCTGGGTTATGTCCCTTGCCGGTATTGATGTCTCTGTTTTCGGAGCACATTCGGCGAGAGGAGCCATGGCTTCTAAGGCCTTTTGGGCTGGCTCCCGCTTAGAGGACATCCTGAGATCAGCAGATTGGTCCAATGACAGTATTTTCCGTATGTTTATTGTAAACCTATTCATTCTGTTGCTTCTGATGTTGTTGATTTGCTTTGAACAAGCATAATAGGAGCCTCTGGTCTTGCCATAAAATGTAGATTTTCCTAGTTATTATGACAGAAAGTCTTAATTTTAATAAAGACACGGAGGCGAGTATTATCCCGCCGCTACACTATTAAGATGTGTTCTCCCTCCCAACAGCGAATCCGGCCTTACCGCCTGCCTCTTCATAGAAGATCTTCACTCCAGCGGTTCCGTTCATCACCTGCTTGGATTTCCCCTCCGGTGCTTCCAGCTCCCTCTGCGGATGACTTTGTTGGACTTTTGTTCTGGATTCCAGTGTTTAAGGACTTCTGCTCCTGGACTTTGGCGTTACTTCTGGTTATGTCTATTTTTCCTTTATTTTCAAATGTTATCTGACTGGCTCTCAGCGAAAAGAGGAAGCTGCGCAGTCAGTGTGTACTCCTATCTATGTAATGATTCCTGATTGGTTACTGTATTCTCGTGTTTTCTCGTTCCCATGGCCCAGTTGTTGCCTGGCACTCTGGGAACTGTAGTACTTGCACTTATCTTGGCTGCTATGGAAATAAATGCAAGATAAGAATGCATAATACTCGCCTCCGTGTCTTTAATAAAATTAAGACTTTCCGTCATAATAACTAGGAAAATCTACATTCCTTCACAGTGAAATCAGGAGTCATTAGATTGCAAGTGCATAAGTTATATTCAATGTACAAATCTTATAAATTACTAATACATAATAAGAGCAGGCAATGGCAAATAGCTGAACTGAACGTTACAGCAAGAACTGCTCCGGCTCCCTCTTCTAGGAGGACACTGTGTACCTACCCACATAAGTCCGTCTTCAGCACATAATGATCACTAATTGGTGACTTCGAATTGGCTGGTCCGCCACTACTTCCAATTAGTTAGCAGGCTAAAATCTTGGTCCCACAGCAGAGGCTAAGATCATTTATTTTTTCACCCTGGATGGCAAGCCATGCCACATCATGTCGTATTTTCCCATTTAACTGTGCTGTACTCCCATTGTGCACTCCAGTGTTAAATTGTTTTAATCAATTGTTTCAATGAAATTCACTTTTCCTTAATTTCTCCTGGGTTTTTCCCAGATATGAAGTGCAAGGTCTCCTGTCTTGCACTATAACAACAATGCAGCAATATGTTGCATAACCTGATGTGCACGTGAATTTCCGTAACTTAGGGTAGTGAATGAGTTGTGTTATGTTTCCAGAGAAAGTGTGTTACCATGTTTAACGGTATATGTGTACCTGTGTGTCCATTGTGTGGCTGTGTCTATTGGCAATCGTGCACTTTGGAGTTTGTCTTACGGTCAGGTCATGACTGGAATGTGACGGGTACGATACAGATTAATGCACGTTGTTGGTGTTGCATGATTTGTATAAACGTGATCACACAATCAGGCTATGGGCACACCAGAGAGCTGCATTGAGCTGACATTTATTACGATTGTATTACTTTGATTTTTTGTCACCGGAGCCCCTGAAGAAGGGTCCACGACCCGAAATGCATAGGGCACGGTTTAAACAAGTGGATTTTCAAATAATCGATATTAGAAATCATTAATGAGTTCATAAGAATGATTTATCCAAAATTGTGTGACTGATCACGGATAACACAGCTGAACCACAGTACAAATGTGTTTTTCATTTGGCAAAACTTACAAGGTGAACAAAACCATCGTATTTTGGAAGCTAAGTGCGAGCAGAGTTGGCAAGTGGGGATCCACTTCTGACACATTGCGCCTCATCTTTTCCCATTTGCAATGCACATGGTTCTGTTGTGTAGAGCCACCTAGGGGACGGTACTCCACTTTGAACAAAATCTCAATTTCATTAAAAATTGACATTTGCCCCCATTTTTCACTTCGGCATGTGTGCAGAATGGGCTCATGATACAGCTCTCAAAGGAGGAACTGCTTCACCCACCAAGAGCCTGTGGGGCGCCTACGCCAAGAGGACCTGCTCCGCCACTCCGTGATTATGATGAACTGGTCTGTAATCACTGCACAGCAGGGACTGAACGTGTTGAGATAAGTTGGAGCACTGCAACATCCACCATACACTATGTCTTAAAGCAAATAGTGTTCCCTCTTGCAAACTCCAAGAGCTACACCTACACCAACCATCTGCTGAGGGTTGCTGCCCTATTGGCCCTTCCTCCCTCTATTGTTGTACTCAACATATAACAGGCATTTGCAATGCAATAGGTCTCACATTTGTTAGACTTTGAGCTATTTATGTGTTTTTAAAAAAACCTGCACTAATAAAAGGCATTATCATTTACAATACCAAACAGGCCAAAGTTTAGAACATGCGAGACCTATTGAATTGCAAATGCTTGTTATGTGTATTGGTAGCAAAGAAAGCATTTACATGAGGGGATACCAGCCAAGGGCACCATTAGTGATTTTGTGTTAATTTTGGCAGCCGTTCATAACAAAATAATTAAATGACTGCCATTCTCCAACGTGAATGTGACTCGCACAAATCTTAAAAGCCTTGCAGGAAGTTGTGTCTGCAGTAAGACAAAAATTATTAAAGAGAATATTGCTCACAAACTAAATAAACATACCATGTAACCTCAAAAGTGTAAAGTTCAGTCCTCATGGGAGGTTACAAATGCAGACAAGGCATTACTAAGGAGGGACTAACAAGCCTATTAAAGAATCAGAAGCAACTATTTAGAAAGGACAGCAACAGGAGCCAATTGAAAAGATGAGCGGAGAGTGGGCAGACCTTCAAGTCTATACCCGAGTACAGCATGCCTCGCAGAGCATTGCATGCGCTGACCAGGCTCGACCTAAAAAGGGCATTAGCAACACCTTAGAATATGAGAGCAAATGGCGGTTCAGAAAAATCTAAAAACGTGTTACTTGACCCATCACATTTTACTGTAAGATTAATTTAGTCATGGATGAGATATTGTTTTGAAAACCAATCCAAACTGTTTTCAAGTTACTGTACTTAAATATGTTCATTCGCTAAGCTCTTGTTGTTTAAAGTACTGCATTATATTCATGATAAAGACTGCAGGAGTCTGGATGTGAAGAGCCAATAACTCTGCTTGCCACACATGCTGATATTGCTATTTATTTTACTCACATAACCCGCAGGTCATCCCCCTCGCTTTACACTATAATAACTTAATTATCTATTAGAAGAGGCGTTCCTGCACTCCTGCGCTTTGGCCGCGACCTCTAAGCTTTCTGCTGACAGAGAATTAGAAAACGATGGGACAAGGCTGTCAGGTATAGTAAGATTTGTGATGTTAGCCAACAGAAGAAAGTGTGCATCATCACATTAAGTTCGGAACTGGCCGCTCTACAATCATACTGCTTACATGCCTTACACACTGTTCTGAAGTCAGTGCATTGGAAAGATGGAGGTGCCTTAATTAAAAGGGCATAAGTCATCCATGAAAAAGACCGACCTTTGATCCAGTTGTACAGAGCATCTGCAGATGTAATACCTGGGCTTCTTCAGTAGATTACTGCATGGCACAATTTGTCATGCTTGGCAGATACCTTTCTTAATGCAAATTGAGGATTGAAAACTGAATTAGTTTCTGTGGTTAAGCAGGATTATCGCTCAAGGTCACATATAGGAGAATGAAAAAAGACAGGCTGGCGGTTAGGGTAATATAACAGAAAAGAAGGCAACCCCGAACCTGACAAATGATGTACTTGAGCACCGGCCTACAGAAGGTGCTGATACCCCAAGGAAGGACGCAACCTCGACCTTTCATGTTACTGCTTCACTACATTCTCAGAGACAAGTTAATTGAATTATGCATAAAGCATTATATCTGTGCCAGCAAATCAAACAGGTCTTCAATCAACGTTCAGTAAGCAAGCCACCTTTCTCACCATACCGTTATAAATGAGGCCTTTTTGAAAACAAAAATCTAGCACACCTCCTGCTTGGTGATGAATATTCTTGACCCCTCCCTCCCACCCAGCACACATGCACTGGTGCACATCTTTTGAAATGCAGTAATCTTCAAAGGGCGCCTAAAATGTTAATGTAATAGTTGATTGCATGAAGTATTTATATATATTTATATTTGCCAGTTCGAAAAGCAATATCATGTTTTGCATAAAATACGGGATATTGCAGTGGCATGTTGGTGCAGGAGGGAGATCAAGAGATCTTTTATATAATCAGCAGAAGGAATTTTGGAGAAGAATCAGTGCGAGGTCGAATACGTTCGTCCCAGAACTGGAGGCAAAGAAGACATTTACAGTGATGCGGGTGTACAGGTGCTCATGGATGGATCGGCATTTCTCTGCAAAAGGGAAATGCTGTTCCACGGTGACGTATTACTTTGACTTGGCATTAAAGACAAGTGTGGACTGTCTTAAATGGCACACCAATGTGATTACAATATGCCAGTGTGTTATGAATTGCCACTATGCAGGCTTGATGGACAGGGAGTTTGGGGTCCATCTATGTGTACTCTCCCAAAGCGCATATTATAGGAGTGGTGGTGGCTAGTGTACAAGCTTAGCTTCAGAAAGAATGGGGTCCCACTTATCTAAAAGGCCCGGTGCATTGTCTTATTCTTGGATTCGTGTTTTTCTGTGCTGCTGTCACCTAAAGCCAGATTGAAAAGGCAGCACAAGGATCTTTCTCTAAAAGTTGAGCTGCAAACGAATGCCTTCTAATCTATACAATACATTCTCAAGGACGTACATATGTGTGATGATGCAACAATAGCTTAAGCCTTCAGAGTCAAGTGTTGATTTTTAAAGGCAAGGAAGAGCTTGCACCAATTTAAACATGTGGCAACGAGTTTATAGCTAGAGATAGTAGACCCCCTTTTACTATGTGTTGTTAAGATGGAGCTGTGGGAAATAGGTTTCTTCGAGATGGCTGTTTTCAATGATCTATAGATAGCAAGGCGTTCTAGGAGGATGGAGGGTGGTTTATTTAGTTTTCACCAAGAAGTACTTGGTGAAAACTGTTATGAGTTGTTCATTCAACTTGGTTTCACATTGTGAAGGTTTCTCCATGGAAGAAAACTTGTTGTCAGTGATTTATTTCCTGGATGAATGAATTGATTTGCACAGGACAAAAGGTACTGTAGACAGAAGGAAAAGTTTCAATCGGTGGTTGTTGTGACTGGAATGGCTTGTGCATGGTAAACAGCAGGGCACCCCGGCCCTGAGTGCCCGACCGCTTGCAGAATATTCTCTGTTGAATCGCAAATCTGTGTGGGCCCCGAATAAAAGTGGATGGATTTTAAGTGCTGATTGCTGAAATGTACAATTCTGACCTGTACCTCTCTACCTAAATCTACCAAACCAGAAGGAACGCTTACAGAATAGAGAATAACTGTGTTTAACTGTCAGGATGCAACTTATGCTTGGAGACCAGCAGGGGCAGCAATCTTTAACTGTCACTAGCATTGCTGCTACAGCATCAGAGATGCAAAATCAGGCATACTGAAGTGGCATATTGTAAAGGGAGTCTAGCAATAATAATACTCCTTCCAGCATACACTGTCAATGGCCAGGGATTTGAAATATTCTTGCTGTACAAATGTGCTGCTGGCAACCAACACAATTCAGATATGTGAGATATGGGTTAATAGAAACCAAAGGCATGCCCACCAAACATCATACTACTGTAAGAACCAGAAAGTGAACAGACCACATGACCCGCTGAAAACTCATAATGTTATGCTCATCTCAAATTAATTGCACCAATGAATATCCTTGATGACACAACATCATTGCCACTCTGATAATACCTAAATCAACTTTGATGAGACATCTGGCTATACCCAGAGGAAGGCGAAAAGGTTCAGATTAAATGTTTCAGCCAAACTAGATAGGCCTTCACATTACTTGGTTCTGAACAGTTACTTGTGCCGGGTGGGAGAGGAGTGGGGGAGGAGGGGATAGGCAGAGGCTAAAGATCCCCCTAAGGCTTCTAGTCAAACATGTACCAGGAGGACACAAAAGTGGATATTTTATTTCTTAGAGCTATATGGACGTGTTAATGGGAGACATATTTTAACATCTCCGCTACCTCTACAATGCTGACAGTATTATTATAAGCAATTGAGCTTTCTGGTGTGTTATTCTGTTAAACATTTTTACTTTCAATTAAGCAAAGAGGAAGGTCTCTTTGCATTTTGTCCTAAAATATTTGATATCAAATGAGTTATTGTCAAAGAAGAAAAAAAAATCACCTGGTAAAGTGGTTGAAACACTTCCACCCCCAAAAGAAACTATCTATCTCTCAGGCAACAATCACAATCCTTGTAAGGGTGAACCACAGAAGTCACTAAATTTAGATTTTCTTAAACCTCTGGTAGCTTTGCATAAAAGCAGTCAGTCTTTACCTAGAGGCAATGTGTAAAGAATTTATGCAGCACTACACAAACAGTAATAAAGGGACTACACAACACAAGAAAAATCCAAAAACAAATTTGAAAAAATAAAGTAAATTCGAACAAAGAAAATATAGAACCGGAGACATTCAATTTTAAAGCTTTTAGTGGAAATAGGGCCTCAAAGCACCATTTGCAGTAATTTGGTCAAGCTAGACCGAGGAAAAGGCAAAAGTTCAGGCTGACCCAGACAGAGAACTGGTCAGATACAGGTTATTCCCACTGAAAGGTTATCTTACCAAGTCCTGTTTCTGTTGGAGGATGTTGTGAGGAAGAGGCTGAGCGTCGCTGTAGTGTGAAGAGCCGATCAGGCATTGCAGACAATGAACGCTGTAGCATGAAAAACTGGTCAGGCACCATGGACGGTCGTTGCTGAAGCTTAACGTTGACAGTCGTCATGGGCTGTCATTGCTGTAGCCAGAACTGCAGGTTTTGTGTTGCCGGTGGTCATGGACAGTCATTGTTGGCATGAAGAGCAGGTCTCATTGGAGCTGCACATTAGTGTTGTTGTGAGCAGATGAGTTTTTTGTGCGAACTGGCATGTTTACGTTTGTGAGGAGCTCAAACTTCCGAATGTTCACCTTTTTTCTTGGGAAGAGCTCTCACTGAGGTTCATTTTCAGCAGGTCAGCTGTTGTGTCTAAGGGGATGTCTCTGAAGCTTGTTATGTCCCTGACACAGGAGGTCAGCCAACTCACTCTGGGTGGCATGAGATGAAAGCAAGCAGGTCCAATTTTCCTTCTCAGACAGCAAAACAGCCCTGTAAGTTTTATGGCAGTCCTCTGGCGGCAAAGCAGTCCTTTTGTAACTTTTCCAGGTCCAGGGGTGTTCCGATGAGTGGCCCTAGGGGGCCAATATGTATACCTGGTGCTAGCCTTTGTTTTGAGAGACACCATGTCCTCTATCTATCTATCGCCCTCACTCTATCTATCTATCGCCCTCACTCTATCGATCTGTCTATTGCCCTCTATCTATCTATCTATCTATCTATCTATCTATCTATCTATCTATCTATCTATCTATCTATCTATCTATCTATCTATCTATCTATCTATCTATCTATCTATCTATCTATCTATCTATCTATCTATCTATCTATCTATCTATCTATCTATCTATCTATCTATCTATCTATCTATCTATCTATCTATCTATCTATCTATCTTCCTCACTCTATCTATGCATTTTTAATACAACAACCATTCCGATTTTGAGAGGAGTAAACATCTCAATGCCCTTTAGATTCCCCATGTTAGACTAATGTTCTGATTTGTTACCTTTGTTTCAAATTAAAAAAGGGCTCTGATATCCTTCAGGATCAAGTTTGCGCTATATAAAAATTTATAAAAGAAAACCTCCCCCCGCACTGTTTCTGGAAAGTTCTCCTTTCCATGGTCAGCACGCCTTACTGTCTTTGGGGCAAAACAGGGCTGATGTGGAATCATATTCCTTTGTGTGTGTTGTAGGCAAATCCCTATGAAGTGTAAGTGAGTCTTGGTGCAGCTTCTCCTCAGTCAACCTAAAATCCGACTTTACCATTTAGATTCACTTGAGCGAAACAGTATTTCTATATCTGCTCCTATTCTAAAATGAGAACTTCCTAAATGTAAAAGGGTAACCTAGTGTTAGTCAATGGAACAGATAGGCCTTACAACAGTGAAAACAACTTTAGGAGTTTTTCACTGTCAGAATATGTAAAACGTAAACCCACATGCCCTAATTTTTTAGGACAATGCACCCTGCCCTATGAGCTGTTAGGGTCTATCTTAGGGGGGATTTATACATATAAAAAGGTAGGTTTAGGCATGGTAAAACATTTATTTTGCCTGGTGTTAATGGCAATTTTAAACTGCGCAAATCAACTGCAGTAGCAGGCCTGAGACATGTTTGAAAAGGCTACTTTGGTGGGTGGCAAAATGATTGCTACTGTCCACGAGTAGAATATAATTCACAGGCCCTTTAGTACAATTTGCTAGGAACTTACAAGTAACTTAAATATATACAATCAAGTATATACTAATTATACCATGTATAGAACCTGGCTCTCTCTACAGGGTCACCTGGCATAAGGACTCTGTGTACTTTACCACTACTAACCAGGGTAAAAGTGCTTGCTCCTTAAAACATGGTAGAATTGGCTTACACTGAATCAGCATATTTAATTTACTTATAAGTCCCTAGTAAAGTGGTACTCCATGTACGCAGGGACTGCACATTAAATGCTACTAGTGGATCTGCAGCACTGACTGTGCCACTCACTTAAGTAGCCACTTTATATATGACTCAGACCACCATGAAAGGCTGTATGTGCAGTAAAAACTGCCACTTCGACCTGATGAAGTAAACCTTTTTTTACCAGCCCCAAAATTTCCATGTTCATACATGTACGTCACCCCTATGGTAGGTGCTGCACAGACCAGAGGGCAGGGTGCTGTGTATTTAAAATGTTTGAAATGTCCTTTTTTCACTACTGCAAGGCTTACTTCTCCCAGAGGTTAACATTGATGATGCCTTATTACATTTATAAGCATACTTTCTAAATGGGAATAGGCAACCAGTATTGTGTCTGTGGAATCCTAAATTAAAACTCCTAAATTATGGTGAAATTGGATTTTAAGTTACAGTTTTGAAAACGCCACCTTTAGAAAGTTGGCATTTTTCTGCCTTAGCCATTCATCACCTATAACCTGTCACTGGTCACAGGACTGGGTGTAGCTGGCAGCTGGACTTTGTGTATTCCTCCTAGACAGCCACAAAGAATAGGGAGGTTAGGTGTTCCAGGATGGATTGTCACTGGCACAGCCCCACTTACACTTAAGTACGCCATGTCCTGCCTCCACACAAAGGGAAAAATGAAACAGGAGTAAACCTGTTATCCCAGTTGAGACCTGGTAAGTAATATAACAATAGAACAATGACTCAACTGGTGTATCAAACAGGGGACTGTTCATAAAGTGTATCAATCACAAAGCACAGGAACAGGACAAGGGAGACCAAGGTAAGGTGAAAAGGTTTTTTGTTTGACCCCCACTTTGTATATTTTCCGCGCAGCCACACGTTGTTTCATAATCACATGTGTCCACATGTGTCACTGCGTCGTTTACTCACTACAACACTTCCAGTGCACAATTGGTTGATATGGTTACCGTAATTTAGTTGTAAAGTTGTGCTTCTATATGCAAATAAAAACCTTTTCACCTTACCTTGGTCTACCTTGTCCCGTTCCTGTGCTCTGTGATTGATACCATTTATGAACAGTGTCCTGTTTGATATACCAGTTGAGTCATTGTTCTATTGTTATATCCAAAGGGCTGCATTTGTGGTGGCTCGCCGAGAAAGTGCTGCGGGGTGGTGGGGTGGGGGAGGGGCAGGGTGGAGGGTAAGTGGAGTCCGGCATACGACGTACAGGAGTCAGGTAAGTAATTAAATAAATAAAAAACTTACCTTGCTCGCGTTGTATTGCCAAGTCTCCACTACACCCCCACCCTGCTCCTCTCCAATCCGCCTCACCACCGTGCAGCACTCCCTTGGCAAGCCGCCACTGGGCTGCATACTTCCTAAAGTTAGTATGGAGCCAGGACAGGGAAGGCAGGATGCCTGGGGACTTCAAAGGGAAACAACTAAAAGTTTCTCCCCCACTTCAAAGGCACAACTGGCTATAAATACTGGACCTCTGATCCCAACTCTTCGGTGCGATCTGGACGTAAGGATACTCTGCCGGGAAGAAGGGCTGCTGTAATGCTACAAGGACTGCCACTCTGCTCGACTGCTGTTCTGAGGAACCTTTAACCTGCTGTGCCGAGCTGCTGCCTGCTGCCCTCATGCCTGGGTGAGAAGGACTGGACCTGAATCTCTTGAATCCAAAGTTCAGAGTGACTCCAAGAGCTAGTTGGCTGGGTTCCTGATCTGAAGTCTCAGGGACATAACAGACTTCCAGCAACCTTGCAACTGGACCCTCCCCTCTGTGAATCTACCCTGTCAAGTGGTGCCACCTGGACCCTGGAAGTAGGCTGAAGGTGCTCTGACTACATTGCTTTTGCTACATAAGAAGGTGCTCGGACAGCCTCTGTGGGTCCAGCAGAACGAATGCATCCCCTCTGTTGCACAGTGCGACCCACAGCAGAACCAAAGCATCTCCGCTGCTCTAAGGATCGCAAAGACCTGCCTGGCCAACGCACCTGAATGAATGAATGGGGTCTTGTAAAGCGCAACTTAGCCCAAGGGCATCAAGGCGCTAGAGCGGGTCATCCAACACACAAATCAGAGGGGACAGCTTTACAAATATGCCTCAGAAAAAAGACAGGTTTTAAGGCCTTACGAAATAGAGAGAGAGAGGGCTGCCCTGCTAGCTCTGACACTCATGCTTCGTCCTTTTGAGTTCTTCACGCGTGCAGTCAGCAAGGAGGACTGTAATTTGGGAAAAGCTATCCCATTGTTGTACATGCTGGAGGACCAACTGAAGGAGGTGTGTTCTGTGTTTGAAAAAGATGTAAAAAACCAAGACTCTTTTGTTCTGGCTGAGAAATTATACGAGCTCCTACAAGGTGATGAACGTCTTGAAAAGATCCACTCAGAAGAGCATTACATTTGTGCTACTATTCTGGATCCACGCTACAAAAAGGCGCTGGCAGGCCAAGCATTCTTTCCTTTTGATGATGAACATGTTCCAAAGTACAAACATTGGCTAGCCTTGTCAGCCAAGAGGTTTGAAAGAGAACGGCTGAAAATTGAAGGAAATGGCAGTACATCAGCAGGCCATCCCCAGTCAAAACAATCCACTTCTGCACCTGTGGCTGTGGCACAAGTGACCTCTCAGCCGTTAAAGACACCGGCAACCGGATCATCTGCACCAGACACAACAGAAACATTGGAGGCTGAAGAGGATTGGCTAGCTCTGCGTGGGTTTGGTTCTCAAAAGGTCAGAGGCACAGCAAGAGCTAAGCAAAGTGGAGGAACCTTGGATGAGGACCTTGAGTCGATGGTGAAGGACTATCTGAATGACTCAACAGAGGTCTATGTTAATTCTGACCCATTGGCGTATTGGCATGGGAAAAAAGAATTGTGGCCACAGCTCACCAACCTGGCTTTAAACTACTTGTCTTGCCCACTCGCAAGTGTGTCTTCTGAACGTGTTTTCAGTGCTGCTGGTGGCATTGTAACTCCCAAACGGAGCCGCCTCTCGCCCAAAAATGTGGAGAGGTTAACAATGATCAAGATGAATCAGCACCTCATACCACCAGATTTCAGAGTACGAGAAAGCACGCCGGATGAAGATGAGGTGGCCAGCAACATAGATGAGGGAATTTCTACTCTGTCAGGTGACACTGAGCTCACCCTGCCTGAATTCGCAGAGTATGATGACGAAGCCTTATTCTCATTCCTGGACCGTGATACCGAGCCCTGAAAATGAGACAACGAATCAATAACTTTCTTTTTCGTCCTTATTCACTTTTTTTTTCCTGTGTCTGTCTTTCTTTGTTGTGCACAGTTAATATATTTCAAACTTTAATCAGATAATCACAAAAACAAGCCCATCAGCAGAACTGTCTTCACTGGTTTGCTAATTGATTTGAAGCTGCCGCAGTCTGCATTCCTCAGGTTCACAAGTTCAGAAGAACATGCTCCTCTATCCTCCTCCTCCAGACTCCTATTTCCATCAAACCAGAGGGCTGGTTTACGCCCAATGAAGAAAGACTCAGCACTTGTGGGGGTGTTGTTCTACCTCTTTGCAGGTGAGTTGATGGCTCTGGGACCATTGTTGGGAAGCTCTAATACCGGATAAAAGTGGTTTGGACCAAATCCGAGGCGCAAATTTTTTAGTGTTTTTGCTGACTTGCTTGCCTTTGAGGTGCTCTTAGGGGGGGTTCCGTCTGTTTGTGGGTGAGTTTCGGGGTCTGGGAGCACTGCTGGGACACTCTAATCTTGATTGCATTTGCTTTCCAGGAAATCCGTGGTGGCAACCCCGACTTATGGCCTAGCTACGCAGCGCGTTTGGACCGAAGGCCGAGAAATATTGCAAGTATTAGATTTTGCTTTTGGCCTGTTTGGGGGTGTTATGCTTCTTGGCGGGTGGGTTGGCGGGTCTTGGGGCATTCCTGGGAAGGTCTAATACCGGGTAGGAGTGGTTGGGACAAAATCCAGGGCGATTTTATTTTTGCTATTTCTGACATTTTGCTCAACGTAGCGTTTTCGGGGGCCTGTTTGGGGGGCTTCCTGGTGTTTGTGGGTGAGTTTCGGGGTCTGGGAGCACTGCTGGGACACTCTAATCTTGATTGCATTTGCTTTTTAGGAAATCCGTGGTGGCAACCCCGACTTATGGCCTAGCTACGCAGCGCGTTTGGACCGAAGGCCGAGAAATATTGCAAGTATGAGAGTTTACTTTTGGCCTGTTTGGGGGTGTTATGCTTCTTGGCGGGTGGGTTGGCGGGTCTTGGAGCATTCCTGGGAAGGTCTAATACCGGGTAGGAGTGGTTGGGACAAAATCCAGGGAGATTTTTTTTTTGCTATTTCTGACATTTTGCTCAATGTAGCGTTTTTGGGGGCCTGTTTGGGGGGATTCCTGGTGTTTGTGGGTGGGTTTCGGGGTCTGGGCGCACTGCTGGCTATATATACTTTACTTTGCAAGAGGTTTGAAGCAAATCCATGGTGGCAGAGGGGAGTTAGGGCCTAGCTGCAGAGCGCACGCGGAGTGATTTGGGAAATTTGGACATAAATGACAAAGTCCCCATTTTAGAACTTTTGCTCTTTGGCTGTTTGGGGGTCTTCTACTCTTTTTCTCCTGGGTTGACGGCTCTGGGGCCATTGCTGGGAAGCTCTAATACCGGATAAAAGTGGTTGGGACAAAATCCACGTCGATTTTTTTGTGGTTGCTATTTCTGACATTTTGCTCAATGTAGCGTTTTCGGGGGCCTGTTTGTGGGGCTTCCTGGTGTTTGTGGGTGAGTTTCGGGGTCTGGGAGCACTGCTGGGACACTCTAATCTTGATTGCATTTGCTTTTCCGGAAATCCGTGGTGGCAACCCCGACTTATGGCCTAGCTACGCAGCGCGTTCGGACCGAAGGCCGAGAAATATTGCAAGTATGAGATTTTGCTTTTGGCCTGTTTGGGGGTGTTATGCTTCTTGGCGGGTGGGTTGGCGGGTCTTGGGCCATTCCTGGGAAGGTCTAATACCGGGTAGGAGTGGTTGGGACAAAATCCTCGCGGAAAAGCCTTTTGGCACTTTTTGTAACTTACGGTTCGTTAGGGTTAGCCCTAGCAGCAGGATTGCAAGTGTTTCAGGGTGTTCTAGATTTTTGCAACTGAGTTCTGGGGTCTTAGACCACTCGTGAGAATGTGTAATTTTGGTTGCAAGTCATTTGAAGAAAATCCATGGTGGGAAAGGGGGGATTTGGCATAGTTAAAGAAAGCCTTTGCCACTATTCTTAACTTAGGGTTCGTTAGGGTTAGCAGTATTTCTATTGCATGTGTTTGGGTGGGGGGGGTTTAGAGTCTTGGAGCAATGCTGGCTATGGATACTTTTGCTTGGTTGCTTGCAAGTGGTTTGAATGCAATCCATGGTGGGTAAGGGGGTACTTGGGCCTACTTTTACTTTCAAAGTACGTTTTGTCACCAGTTTTCTGCTAGGCCTAGTTTTTTGAGATTTGATTGGGGGTCTTCTACATTTTTGCGACTGGCTTTAGTAAGGGTCTGGGTGGGAGCACGGCTGGGAAGATCTAATTTTGTTCTAAAACACAGTTTACAGGACACCTAGCTTGAGGGGAAAGATCCGCTACATTAATTTGCCCATACTTATTTATCCTTCAAAAGGAGACTCTGACAGAGTACGCACTTTCAAAAATATTGTACTGTCTACTAGGAAAATCAAAGTGTGACTTTTTACACTCCACAGCCTGCATACCTTATATTTATTTATCAGTGGTGTTGTAATATTATATCACTTCCTGTTTTTCGTTGAATAATTACAGGCCGGGTTTCAGTCTGTGCAATGGGGGAAAAAGGATGGAGTCAGGCTTCACATTAGCGAGCCACAATTCAGCATCAGGCAGGCAGTGGACAGGGTGTCTTCTGGTCACCAACATCGATGGATGAAGCGTCAGCTGCAATGGAGGAGTGCCGCTAATAAGAGGATTTTTTTTCTGCAGGCAACTTACTTACCAAATTCAACAGGACAACTACAACAACATACAGATACAGTATCCTTTGTCTTTTTCTCTGACTGTGACTGCATTTCTTGGATCTCTCTCTGCTTGTAAATTGATCCCTTAACACATCACTTAGTCCACTCCACTATCACATCTGCACCAAACATTGTCATTTGTAAGTGCTCCTACGTAATTCGCAAGTCGCAGCACACCCCATCCCGTAGAGGACTGGGATGGCCCCAATGATGAAGCATGTCACCAAGGGGCAACCCTGGTGAGTGAGGGGACACCTAGAAAAAGAGCAATTTCTCCTTTTCTATCTACTATACCTTCCAGACCAACCCCATTGAGTGTTGTGAATGGATTTATAGTGACCAGCAAGGCTCTCAGGTATCAGGCAACAGAGACCTTATGTTGAATATAGTTATCAATAATTCCACACACGCCCTGTACTGTCGCATTCTTTCTTCCACAGTTGTCGAAAGTACTACTTACTTTTCACTGACATGCATGCAGTAGTGCATGCACTTTCAAAGATTGATGGATAGGTTTGTAACCAAAGATTTGTTTATGTTCAATTGTTTGTCCATGCTGTGCTTTTTTACAGGGTGTCTTCTGGTGACCAACATCGATGGACGAAGCGTCGGCTGCATTGGAGGAGTGCCGCTAATAAGAGGATTTTTTTTCTGCAGGCAACTTACTTACCAAATTCAACAGGACAACTACAACAACATACAGATACAGTATCTTTTGTCTTTTTCTCTGACTGTGACTGCATTTCTTGGATCTCTCTCTGCTTGTAAATTGATCCCTTAACACATCACTTAGTCCACTCCACTATCACATCTGCACCACACATAGTCATTTGTAAGTGCTCCTACGTAATTCGCAAGTCGCAGCACGCCCCAGCCCGTAGAGGACTGGGATGGCCCCAATGATGAAGCATGTCACCAAGGGGCAACCCTGGTGAGTGAGGGGGCACCTAGAAAAAGAACAATTTCTCCTTTTCTATCTACTATACCTTCCAGACCAACCCCATTGTGTGGAATTTTAGTTTGCGATCTGAACATCATCTGCGCCAGCTTGTCACCTATGCACTACGTGCACGGCAGCCATTCTAGGTCACCTATGTACTACGCGCACGGCAGCCATTTTAGATATCATGGTCTCCCTGTCCACGATCGATCGCCAGCGTGCCCCTCTGGCCTAGCAAGCATCCTCCGCGCACCCTGGCTCCCCCTCCCTCCTCCTTATGAGCATGACCCTTCTGCATGACCCTGTCCTTGGGAGTCACGCCAGCGCCTGACCAACACCTCCTCTCTTCCCATGAATGCCCCTCTGTTGATAAACCTCCCCTCTGCGCTGGATTGTCCACGCAGCATGAATACCCCTCCATTGATGGCCCCTCACCCCGTGTCCGACTGTCCACACAGGTCCGAGGCCACTGCATAAGCCGGGAGATATCATTTACTGACCCTTATTGTATGAGGTCGCTCTCCTTCAAAGGACCCTCTATTGATCCAGGCCTCCCCACCCCCTGTGATATGATCAGGCGCACACATCCTAAGACTCGACGAAACACTCAGCTGCGTGATGACCCCCTCTCTTATCAATAGGTTGAGGACCTCCATTGTGAAGGTATATGGGGGTGGGATTAACACGAGGATTACGGGGATGTCTTTTTCTTGCCTTACAAAGTTGTGATTGTAATAAAGGAAGGTCACATGCCATAAACCAGTGTATAAGAGGCCAGGCCTCCGAGAGGCTGTTAGAGCACCTCGAGACGATACCTTGTTGTCTGATCTGATGTGTTCTGCTCCGTCGGAATAAACTTCTGTTTCCTGCCTTCTGGTCTCCGGCGCCTGCCTCATTGCTTGGTAAACTTGAATGGTACAAGGGCGGTTAGCGCCGGGCAAATCTTGAGAAAGGTCTTAGCCCTACCTTTTTCTACAATTGGCGTCCCAAAGCGTGGGGCCCATCAGCGACACGTGGATCCAGTGGGAGAGGTCCCGATGACAGAGTGAACGACTGCAATGATCGGGAAGAGCTCATGTCCGATAGACCCTCGTCTGACAGCCGATCATCCGACCTTCACTAGTTCTGAACAGACCTCTCTCGAGTGATCTACGGTCCTGACTGGGAACCATCAGGAGTGCCGCGAACATCACGAAGGAGAGAGGACGATCGGGCGCTGGATCCAGAGGACAGGAAACCGTCCATGCGGTCCGGGTAAGGTCGTGTAAACACGACGAATTGAGGAAACTTGTTTTGTTTGGATAATACTAGTATTACGCTTTGTTGAAACCTCTGGAGATTCGCTGTCTGCAAACGGGGAAAAAACAAACAGGCTCTCTCTTTGCAAACAGTGAAGGATAGGTAACGCAGACTTTTGTCCCCATTGTAATCCGTCGTACCTATCTTCCTCCCCCACTGTTTCCCGAACTGTCGTTCGTGGATTATTGTCTGGAGATTCTTTGTCTGCAAACAGGGAAGAACAAGGTCTCTCTTTGCAGGTAGAGAAAGAGTGGGTAGCGATAACTTTTCGTGCCCACTTATTCTCCCCACTGAATTGTTTGATTGGCCGATTATTCGGTATTGGCTCGTTTGAGGTATTCACCGCCGGCAAACAACGGAGAATAGAAATATTCTGTCTAGTCTTTGCCCGCCGTGATAAGATAGGTAGTGCAGACTTTTGTCCCCGGTGTAAAACCGTCATGCCTATCTTCTCCCCACTGGTTGGTAGCCTGTTTAGCCCGGACCGCTTATTAGAGATGAACCATCCAGCTCCACTGGAGGGCACCCCTAATAAGGACATGTTCACTAAGTATGGACTAGTCGCTATAGCTTACGCTAGACTATGGCATAAATATACGAAAAAGAACCCTGAAAGTCAGTGGCCACTGATAGGTTCCTTTAGTGAAAATAAAATAAAAACATTAGAAATAGCGCTCCAGAAGAATAAGACCACGCCCACTATGCTCGACAGTATCGGCATGTGGCGCAAAGAAACGGAACAACGAAAGAAAAAAGAAGAAGCAAAAATAGGGAAAGAATTACGAAAGGCAGCCCACCTAGCCGCAAAGCAACTAGAAGAGGAAATAAAAGAAAGAAGAGAAGCTACACAAAATTGAGAATCAGGGTCAACAGGCCAATGTCCTGTTAGGACCCCCTCTGCGCTCTACCCTGAACTACCCTCCAAACAACGGGCAAACGATGAGTTATTGCTAGGTCCCCCAATCATCTACATGCCCCCTCCATATGCTCCCAGCCAACAAAACCTGAAATCCCCGAGTATGAGTGAGAGTGACCCTAGTGCCAGTGCACCGGCCCTCACGGCCTCCGCACCAGCCACATTAACAACTTCGTCAGACGACCCCGAAGCTAGCAAACAATCATCAGCCAGGTTAAGTAGGTTAAGCAAAGATGAGCGGGATGGGATCAACGAAATAGCAAAAACATTGGTAGAACGAAGGGAGAGCGAAGAATACACAATGAGCATATATAATTCACATGCCGACAGCCACAGACGGCATTTCATTTTGCGATTCAGCTACCACACCCTGAACGCGTATGAAGATAGGTATCAGAGTAAGGGTCCCGCTAAACTAACCACACTGTATAGAAAGATTGATGTTGGAGATGGGACTGAACGTGAGGCGACGGAGCTCTTCATGCAAATGCTTGAGGTCTTCCGCCACCTCGCGGAACAGAAACCAGAAGCCAAGGTTACGGTCCCTGAAACAACCTCGGTAGAAGTAGCCAATACTATGATGCCAATCAGAGAAGCGGCTCCTTACTGGATCCCACCACGGGGCCAGGGAACGAGCGATGATGTTAACAGTGAAAATGCAAAGGGGAGGGTTGTGTACAATTGGGTTTACCAACCATGGGACCGACAAGACATCCTAACCTTTAAGCAAACCCTGCCCGACTTAAGAAAGAACCCGACGGCATTTTATACCGAATTAGGCACAGCCTTGGGTTCAACAATAATGACTTTAGCAGATATTGACTTGTTCTTTGGGTTATGCCTGCCAGCTGATGTGTGGAAGCAAATCCGGAAGGTTGACCACACGGATCTGTTTGGACATACCTGGGACCAACTCGGTAAACTAGATAGACAGCGAGAGCCGGGGAGTAAACCAGTGAAGGACATACTGGAACTCCCAGACAAACTGGTCCAGAAGTTAAAAACCCTGGTCCCGGAAAGAAAAGTAGACTGGTCGATAGTCACGGCCTGTCGACAGAAACCCCAGGAAGATGTGTCAGAATACTTCTCCTGATTTGAGACCGTGTTCTCCGACTACAGTGGCCAAGACATGACCACCGCAACCGGACAGCACCTGTTTGTGCAAAATTATGTAAAGGGACTAACACAAGAAGTCTCCCAAAAACTGCAGACGAGTGAGAGTAGTTGGGGGGCCTCCAAACCCGCAGCTATCCTTCAGATGGCTCAGTATTACGAGCACCAAAAGAATGAGAATGATAGGGCGTCCGAGAAAAAGAAGAAAGATTTAAAGGAAAGGGTAATGATAGCCCAGATACAAGGTATAGCGTTAGGACGGGAACACCAAAGGGGGAACTACCTATCAACCACCCCCAGAGATCTACCTCCTAAAGATCACACCCCAGCGCCCCACACTGGACGTAGAGACGTTAGCAATGACCAATGCGCCTTCTGCAAAGGGCTCGGCCATTGGAAATTCCAGTGTCCAGTTCTGCTAGAAATGAATAGAAATAGGGATTCCAGGGATGTGGCGGGTGGTCCGAGGAATAGAGTACAGGGACGAGGGAGCCCCAACGACACCAATAATGACAGATCAGGAAGACCGAACACATTTGACCGTCCCCGACAGAACCAATATCAGCTATCCGAAGGTGAACATGCCCCCGACTTTGCATAGGACTGCCAGGGGCAAGGGAGGGATCCAGTCGAGCTCTGTGTTGACCAGCAAGGTCCTTATGTCACCGCTAAGGTCTTGGGTACAGAGTCTCCATTCTTGGTAGACACTGGGGCGACACGTAGTGTGTTATCAAAACGACTGATTCCAAAGGCACCCTTGTCTGGCTCACACATAACGTCGATAGGTTTCGATGGGACGCCCTCCACTAACCCCCTGTCCGTACCTGTTACCTTTGACCTAGAAAACAACACTACTGACGCGACATTTCTACTCTCCTCCAACTCCCCTGATGCCATTATGGGCATTGACTTACTGAAGCATTTTCGAGCTACCATTAGGTGTTCCCCAGATGGAATACGAGTCATCCTGTACAACAACCCAGACATGCCCAGATCCCGTCCCCCACGACACATGTGCTCCATAACTGACGCTGACCTGTCCCTGCTTGACACCCTGCCTTCGTACCTGTGGGCCAAAAATGACTCTGATGTGGGGCGAATGATGATTGATCCTATTCACATAACGGTACGACAGGACGCTACGCTCCCGAAACTCCCGCAATATCGGATATCGCCAGAGGGTGAGAAGGCACTGGTAGCGATCATTCAGTCTCTGGTAGACGCAGGAGTGGTTGAAGAGGTGGTTAGCAATGTCTGCAACAGCCCAATCCTACCTATTGTTAAGAAGCAAGGTGAAGGAGATGAGAAAGCGTACCGCTTCATCATCGACTTGCGAGAGATTAACAAAGTGGTTGTACCCCAATATCCTGTGGTCTCTGATATCACCACCATTCTGACCCTCATCCCGTCCACTGCCACCACCTTCACTGTTATCGACCTTAAGAACGCGTTTTTCTCTATCCCCATCCATCCAGACAGCCGTTATCTCTTCGGCTTCACTTTAAAATCCCGTTCGTACCGATTTTGTAGAGCTCCCCAGGGGTACACTGAAAGTCCCAGTATATATAGCCAGGCCCTCAAAAGACAGCTGGATGCCTTCCAGCTACCAGAGGGAGTGGTGTTGATCCAATATGTCGATGATATCCTTTTGGCGGCTGACACCACCCCGCTTGCAACGACAGCCACCGTCCAACTCCTACACTTTCTTGCAAAGAATGGCCATAAAGTCTCCAAAAAGAAGTTACAGTTCTGTCAGCCACAGGTGACTTACCTAGGCCATCTTCTGTCCAAAGAAGGGAGGAAACTTACACCCGACCGAATCCAAACCATCCTAGACACCCCCATCCCAAAAACACAAAAGCAGGTCCGCTCTTTGGTTGGCTTAACATCTTTTTGCAGACAGTGGTTGCCAAATTACAGCCTCATTGTGAAACCATTACTTGCCCTACTGACCAAAGATGTCCCCTCCCCGCTTCCTTGGACCGTTGAGTGTCAAGCCTCCTTTAAGGAATTGCGGGATGCACTCTGCTCAGCGCCCATCCTCGGAACGCCGGATTATTCCAAACCCTTCTCCCTCTTCACCCACGAAAGGGAGGGATGCGCATTGTCTGTCCTAACTCAATCAATTGGTCCTAAGCAGCGCCCTTGTGCCTACTTCTCCGCCACTCTTGACCCTGTAGCCAGAGCTTTGCCTGCCTGCCTTCGAGCAGTAGCCGCCGCTGCTGTCTCTATCCGTCAGAGCGAGGGAATTGTACTTTCCAACCCCCTCACAGTGCTAGTACCCCATGCAGTCGACACCCTCTTGAACCAGACTAAGACCCAACACCTGACTAGCGCACGACTGACAGGGTACGAGTTGACTCTGCTTGCACCCCACATCACACTAAAGAGATGCACGACTTTGAATCCTGCCACATTGTTACCCCTGCCTGAAAATGACCCTGACATTCCTCCCATCCACGACTGTGTGACCCTCACGGACGAACAAACTAGGAGTAGGGTTGACCTCCGAGACACTGCTTTCCCTGACCCCGATGGAGAGCTATGGGTAGACGGCTCTTGCATCAAACTCCCAGATGGCACCACTTCAGCTGCCTATGCAGTAACGACAGCCCGAACAGTAGTTGAGACAGCCTGCATCACACAACGATCTGCCCAAGCAGCAGAGCTGATAGCCCTCACCCGAGCATGCATCATAGCCGCAGGGACCACCACGAACGTATATACGGACAGCCAGTATGCCTTCGGAGTGGTCCACCATTTTGGGCTCCTGTGGAGAGAGAGGGGATTCCTGACATCCCACGGCACCCCGATCCTCCACGGAGATCTAGTCTCCGCTCTGATTGAAGCAGTTCTCCTCCCCAAACGATTAGCGGTAATCAAATGTCAGGCACACAAAAGGGTGACAGACTTAGTTGGACAAGGGAATGCATTGGCCGACATCACTGCACGAACCACAGCCGAGAATAGGACGGTGACACGCATGTACATGACCAGGTCACAAGCAGAAACATGGAGTGACACAAGGATAATGATCAGAGACATACAATCGGCCAGCACCCCTCACGAGCTGACTAAGTGGGCAAGGGTGGGTTTGAAGGATGAGGAGGGCTGTTGGCGAACGAAGGATGCAAGCAAATGGTTGCTGCCCGACTCATATCTGATTCCCATACTGACAATGGCTCACTCCCCCGCACACATAGGATCTGCACCCATGATCGAACTCATTTCCAAAGTCTGGCATAACGACAAAATCCCAGACTCAGCCAGACGCCTAGTTCAGCAGTGCCTTATCTGTCTGCAACACAACCCCGGGAAAGGAACTGTAGTGCCCCGGGGAGGGTTTGGGACCCCCAATCACCCCTTTGAGGTCCTTCAGATGGATTACATCCAACTAGAGAGATGCCAAAACCTGAAGTATGTACTAGTCATCGTATGTGCCTTCAGCAAATGGGTAGAAGCCTATCCAACCCGTGACAACACTGCCATGACTACTGCCAAAGTACTACTGAAGGAATTCTTCCCTCGCTATGGCCTTTGCCGAATTTTATGGAGCGACAATGGCCCCCACTTCATAGCTGAGGTTATCCAACTAATCCTGAAGGGGTTGGGGGTGAAGCAACGATTCCATGCGGTCTTCCACCCCCAATCCGCTGGTCTAGTGGAACGCCATAATGCCACACTAAAGCTGAAACTGGCAAAAATAGTAGCCACCACTGGACTTAACTGGCCGGATGCCCTCCCACTGGCCTTGTTATCGATGCGCTCCACTCCCACCAAGCCCATTTGACCCCCTACGAGGTCGTGTTTGGGCGACCGATGAATCTCTGGACTGCTCCCAAACCGACCTCCATTCATGACGTCCCAGACGTCCTACTATCTGATTATTTGTGCAAGTTAACTAAAACGTTGTCTGTCATTCATCAACAGGTGCAGCAGGCCATCCCCGATGCTTCCAGGGGCCCCGGCCACGACATCCAACCGGGAGATTTCGTATTGATACGAAATTTCCAGCGAACCAAGAGTCTGGAACCTCGGTGGACGGGCCCCTGGCAAGTGCTGATCACCACCCGAACGGCACTCCGAGTGGAGGGGAAGAAGCACTGGCTGCACGCGCATCATTGCCGGAAGGTCTCTGCAAACCTGGCCACGACAGAAAACGTCAGCGCCCAAGAAGAGCTCCTGAGCAAAGACCGACCGATATTGGACTGTTATCCCGATACTGAGGCACTCGAACTTGCAAAATTCTCTGATCCCACTGTGCCATCCAGAGAAGGGTATTTCCTGCGTCGAAAGGAGGGAGCTTCGGCTAAGTAGGCCACGGACTAAGTTAAATCTCAGAACGGTGACCTACACACAATCAAGGGTCGCCGGGAGAGAAGCTAAACGAAGTCTGTGGTTCTGCTCACTACCGAGCCCCTTGAAGGTGATGGAAGCGCCAAATAAGAAGATGATGGAAGCGCCAGATAAGAAGATGATGGAAGCAACAGGAAATACCCAGTATAGAAATCCAAAGACTGACAACCTGCACAAATCAAAGACAATTGCACTCTTCATTGTCTTCCTCTTCTGCCTCCTCCTCATGACCTCCTTCTGGATTCTGGAGGAAAGCACACCGGCTCATGAGACATTGCTACCTACTGCACAGCCAACACCCCTGAAAGAGCATCACCTAATCTCTCTGTCGCCTCAGCTCCGAGAAAGGCGCAGGGAATTCTGGAACAATTCCTTCGTGCAACTGTTGCACCAACACAACCTTGCTGCAAATGCTACGAACTGTTGGATCTGCGGGTTGCTCCCGCATGCCACTGGACACTCCATCCCCTTCATCCCTTCACCCTTCTCAGTTCACGGCTCTTGCCTCGCCTGGTTGATCCTCATGCAAGAGAGCCACAGGGACAACGCCACCTCCAGCCGGACAGTGTCACACTTCTACTCTGGGTTCTGGCTGAACAAAACAGGAAAGACCCCAGCTGCCCTGTGTCCTGCGCTCGCAGGCGCCACCTTCATCAAAGACATTCCAGCCAAAGAACGAGTCGAAGTACAGGTGCTCCACAATCCGGCCAGAACCACCTTCACTCATCTGCAAAAACAAACTACCGCCACTTTAACCGTGGCCTTGTCTGTTATCAACGTCACGGGTCTCGTGTGTCTCGAAGGCCAGGGGACGCAGCTGGTGGGTTACAGCGCCTGCCGAATCACCAGAACATTGGACTCAGCTGAACCCCCTTCTTTTGTTGCTTCTCCAAACATGTACTTTGTGTGTGGCACCAAGGCTTACACCTGGCTCCCGAGTGGTTGGAAGGGCACCTGTTATATTGCCTTCGTTCTTCCACCCACATATGTAGCCCCTGCCAACCATCACCGGCAGAGGCGGGCAGACGACCTTGGACAAGCCGACTCCACCGGAGCACAGTTCCTGGATGCAGCAAAGGGACTTGTTCCTCTGTGGGGTCCAATGGCAAACAGCCGTGCTATCCGACACCTGACCCAGGCCGTAGAAACAACGATCAACATCACGGCTGGCATCCTCGCCAACAACACTGCGGAGCTTCAGGCGGTCCGCCTTGTGACCCTTTAAAATCGACTCGTCCTAGACGTGGTCCTAGCCGACCGAGGAGGAGCATGCCGCATCATCGGATCCAGCTGCTGCACCTACGTGCCAGATAACTCGCCTTCAGTCTACAAAGCCATCGAACACCTCCACAGACTTTCCTCGGAGGTTCACCAAGAACAGGAAGGATGGTCGCTTGGGAGCTGGTTTTGGGACACTTTGAAAAATTGGGGTTGGAGGTTGTTTTCCTTCGTGCTGGTACCTGTTGTGATATTATGTGGGTGTTGCCTAGGTATCCAATGTCTGCCACCTTTGTTCGGCCTTGTTTCTAACTGTGTGTGCCCAAAGACTGTGGACTTCCGAAATGAGCACATGAGCCCCCTCTATGAAGTAGAAATACGTGGCCTTATGGGGATAAATCCGAACTGACAAGTTGGCGAGACATGTTAAAAGGGAGGACTGTGGAATTTTAGTTTGCGATCTGAACATCATCTGCGCCAGCTTGTAACCTATGCACTACGTGCACGGCAGCCATTCTAGGTCACCTATGTACTACGCGCACGGCAGCCATTTTAGATATCATGGTCTCCCTGTCCACGATCGATCGCCAGCGTGCCCCTCTGACCTAGCAAGCATCCTCCGCGCACCCTGGCTCCCCCTCCCTCCTCCTTATGAGCATGACCCTTCTGCATGACCCTGTCCTTGGGAGTCACGCCAGCGCCTGACCAACACCTCCTCTCTTCCCATGAATGCCCCTCTGTTGATAAACCTCCCCTCTGCGCTGGATTGTCCACGCAGCATGAATACCCCTCCATTGATGGCCCCTCACCCCGTGTCCGACTGTCCACACAGGTCCGAGGCCACTGCATAAGCCGGGAGATATCATTTACTGACCCTTATTGTATGAGGTCGCTCTCCTTCAAAGGACCCTCTATTGATCCAGGCCTCCCCACCCCCTGTGATATGATCAGGCGCACACATCCTAAGACTCGACGAAACACTCAGCTGCGTGATGACCCCCTCTCTTATCAATAGGTTGAGGACCTCCATTGTGAAGGTATATGGGGGTGGGATTAACACGAGGATTACGGGGATGTCTTTCTCTTGCCTTACAAAGTTGTGATTGTAATAAAGGAAGGTCACATGCCATAAACCAGTGTATAAGAGGCCAGGCCTCCGAGAGGCTGTTAGAGCACCTCAAGACGATACCTTGTTGTCTGATCTGATGTGTTCTGCTCCGTCGGAATAAACTTCTGTTTCCTGCCTTCTGGTCTCCGGCGCCTGCCTCATTGCTTGGTAAACTTGAATGGTACAAGGGCGGTTAGCGCCGGGCAAATCTTGAGAAAGGTCTTAGCCCTACCTTTTTCTACAATTGAGTGTTGTGAATGGATTTATAGTGACCAGCAAGGCTCTCAGGTATCTGGCAACAGAGACCTTATGTTGAATATGGTTATCAATAATTCCACACACGCCCTGTACTGTCGCATTCTTTCTTCCACAGTTGTCGAAAGTACTACTTACTTTTCACTGACAAGATTGATGAATAGGTTTGTACCCAAAGATTTGTTTATGTTCACAATTGTTTGTCCATGCTGTGCTATTTTTTCTTGTCTCCCAAAACCTTTCCCAAAAACCCCCGTACCCATCCATTTTTCAAACCCTAACCCTCTTCCCCCGGGCTGTGTGGTTTTCATTGATGTGTGACTAAATTACAGCAATAAATCCACACACTTGCTGGGGAGGATAAGGTGATAGCAACAGGCTGGTGAAGAAATCCGAGGATATATTCTTACTCTGCTTGACAAAGACCCATGGCTAATGTCAAAGAACTTCAACCGAATTAGTTATACTTTAACATTTGTTAGGCTACAATGTGGCACTGTTCTAGTGTACTTCTGTCACCTGCTATATTCTCTATTGTACCGTTGTATTGCTCAGGAGGACAAACCAGATTTCATTTTCTTTTTTTTCATAGGCATGCAACTGCCACTGTGTCACACCACTAGTACCAACGCTATGAGGAAATTTTATCCGCCCAGGATTGCCAACCTTATTCGCTGTTTCCCGTGGAGCCAGCCCTGGGCCTAGCCCTACTTGCAAACAGAAATTACAGGTAAGATAGGCGTTTGGTTGGAGGTAGTATAATGGAGTATTAGGAGAGAAGAGAGATTGGATTGACGGTAGTACTACTAAAGTCCTAGGACTATTCAGGAAAACAAACTTACTGTTAAACCCCCACCCACCAGACTCAAAAGCAGTAAAAAACAGGTATGGTCAGATAAAGTTTCAAAAAGTATATTTTTATAGCCCTAACAAAAGAATCTCCCGCAAGACCCTCCCTAACCCCAACGATTGTCCTTCAAAAGTCCCCAAAAAACCCAACTCCCAATTCCCACCCCCCAAAAGTCTCTAAAAAAGGGGCAAGGGACACTATGGCAGGGTGCTGTTGAAATTAGCAGCCAGGGCATCATGCTCCTTGCGGAGGGTGGCAAGTTCGAAGCGGAGGCCCTCCACCAAGTTCTTATAGTTATGGACCTCCTGCTCCAGGTACGACAGTCTGAGGGATAAGCGGCGCCGGTGTGCCTTGCAAATCCTGTGAGGGGCAGCTGCTTTCTTTGCTGCTCGGCGGTGGCGTTTGGCTTTGGTAGCCCGGCTCCGTACCGCTGGAGCACTGCGCTGGCTGGCAGCCCGCACGGAGGAGGATGCAGCTGTCCTAGTGAACGTTGTTGTTGTACCAGACTGCGTCTCTTCCTCCTCCAGGGCCACCAGCCGCCGATATTCTGCGACAGTGGCATCCAGCCTCTGTTGCCGGGCAATTCGAGCCAGCTCCTTCCTCCTTGATGGTGTCTTGGATTTGGAAGGAGCAACTACATGAAAAAAGAAAGACATAGTCTGTAACCAATGCTCCTTAAGATTAACACAAAATGATTGAGCAGAAAGTTGTCACAGTACAATTAGCAAATTGAAAGCACAGTACATAACTATTGAGGACTGTATCTATGTAACCTCCGACTTCTTCATCCTTGCTCTAACATTAGTGGGAGTTTAAGGAACAAATTCTACGAGCACTATGGACTTCCATTACAGTCGACTATGACAGTACACCACTCTTATTCTTCTTCTTCTCTCTTGTTTAGGAAAATTGGTACGTTATATTATGCAAGCCGGCATAATGCCAGCGCAGTGAACTTGCACCCGAGAAAAACAGACGCACACCATGGTGAGTGAGACAGACTTGCGTTACTGTACCGGTCCAGTACATGCAGGTGGTGAAGCTCGTACTTTTCTATTACGGGTGGCACTGAGAATACTCTGTTAAAAGGGCTACTGCTTAATTAATTTAGCTTTCACCCTACAGTGCAAATGAGTATTAGAAAAGGAAAATGAAGAAGCTAAATTATCTGATTATCTATCACTTCACATGGGATGTATTTGATGACATATGGGATGACTTTAGGTGCTTTGCTTATTATTGAGTGAACAGTGATACCCCACACATGAATGACGTACTACTACTAAACTAAAGTTATTAAGAGAGGTAGGGAGTGTCCACCGTAATAACCGGATATATGCTGTGCTTGCAGTTGCAATACAAACTACTGCTACTATTCATGGTAGTATTTGGACAACGTTACAACTTCTTTTCCTTGCCTTTCCTACACTGGAACGGACGTGCGGGTGCGGTGTTACATGCTCTTCAAAGTAACACTTAGTTCATCCAGTGACCGTCTACTCTCTCTAGATACACATATGCTATCTAAGAGTCAGATAGTACCATGAATGATCCAGGCATCCATCCATTCAAAGTATATGCACACATACAGTTTCTGTCTCACCCCCCCAGGCTGTTCTCCTTCCACCCATCCTTGCTTCATCATTTACCCAGCCATGCACCATACCATTTTCTTTCCTTTCCAGCCACCTCGGGGACCAAGCAAACACATATCATTCTTCTTTGCCAGTCATCATTACATTTCTCGTGCTTCCACACTTACTTACACCCTTCTTTCGCTTTTCGTTCATCCCATCCATCAAGTAAACCTCAGATCTGATTGGGATTCTTCTCGCCAAAAAATTCACAGCTAAGTCGAAGTACATTTAGAGGAGGCTACTACCTGGTTTATTTATAATACACCCGTGCAGAAAGCACACTCTGCAGTCTTCAATCTCAATGACTAAGGAATGTATAGCTTACCTCTGCCCGCCACCACCGTGTGAACCCTCACAGCATGTCCTTGTCCGGCACTTGCACCGCCTCCTCCCCAGAGTTGTCCTCCTCGTCCAATGCCACCACCACCTCCGCGCTGGCCCGTCTCCAGATGTTCCACCTACAAAGTACATTTAATAATCTTATAATACACCACTCACTACTATATAATATTTGGTCTAGGAGGAAGAAAGAAATGTGAAAAAAACAGTATACAATTTAATAATTTATGACTGTGTACTCTAAAGTAAAAATGTCCCTTTTTCCAGGGAAGGCTGTTGTCTTGCTGCACTTTTTGGCACAACTGATGAATGTTTGCTTTTTACTTTATAACACGCACCACTTTTTCTCCTAACAGACAGAAGCTTGACTTCTAAGAACACAAGCAGGATCAAGTTCAAACCAGGTGAGAGCTCGGCTCGACCACAAGAAATGTGTCCAATTAATCGTCAGCACTAAGCACTTTTCCATTTTCAGTTACACGTTCACTTTTATGACAAACTTGATTTTAATAAATGTGTTTACTTTTAATAAAGCTTTTAAACTTAAATAGACTCAGTGGTTTTTGGTCCTCCAGACTAGAGCGGATGAGCTAAAGGTTTTGGAATTTTTGCAAGCATGAGTCCGTGCCTCTGCCATCGGTGACTTTGGGAGCTAAATGACTCTGCCACACTATCTAGTCCGTAAGGAGATTGGGGGTTCAACTACAAAGTCTGTTATCACTGAGGTATGTGGAAAGTCTAACAGCACCTATTATAATTGATAAGCTAAGCAATGCATTATTTAGTGTCCATAGTTCTGTTTGTGCAGATTTGTCCCTGCAACAGTAGTAGAATGGATTGTCCTCCTATCCAAACCAAAAGTAAAGTAGTATCTTATTCTTTCTTGGTGGTCATTCACCTTTTTATTGTTGGCAATGGTCAAAGCATAAACATTTAGAATACTTGAAAAGACATTATGGACAATCCCAGAGGACTGCACTCAGTGCATAGAGCTATTGCTGACTAGAATGGGAGTCCAATGGAAATGCCAAATGTGCAATCTTAGTTAGCTACACAGACAGACTAATAAGAATAATCTAGTAATACCACACGGAGTCATAGTCGAGGCAGGATAAGAATTTAGATCCTGTCTACAAGAAGATCAAAGACGATTTAGAAAAAATCGAATGAGGAACGCTAGGAAAAAATAAGTACTCTATATTAAAATTAAAACTTACTGGGGCCAGCAAAGGAGCCCTCGCCTGCCCGGTCCTGGCCTGCATCCTCAACTGCAAACAAAGGGTGGTGTGGAGTGCAAAAAAATGATGGATTTGGGCCCAGATCTTTGGACTAGGGTGAATGTGTGACATTGATCCACATTCTGTCCATCACCTGTTTTGTCTGCATCCTCAACAGCACCCTCCTCCTCCTCCTCCTGTGTCCTCCTCTTGCCCCTGGGGGAAGCTGATGTACAACATGAAAGAAAGAAAAACAGAAAACATGGATGATATTCTCAACCAAATCAAACATTTCAAAAGACCTAACAAAATATTTTTGGGAAATAGCAAATAGGGAACGACTCCACGGGATATATTATTGACCAATCTCATGTGGTCGACTACGTTATTACTTTAGTATTGCTTGATTTGCGGACCGTCGAATTGGAAACTACCCTATGTAACTCACTAAACAAAGTACTAAAAAGGTTTGCCTAGGATTGGCAGGCAGCAGTCCGCAGCACGCAAAGTGACAGCCAAAGTGCATCGTGATTGAAGATCAGCGACAACACTAAAGTTTCCTACTACATTAACCAGTCATTAAAATACTCAAACTATTAATCCACCACCACTATTTCTTCTTATCGCCATGTGTACAAAGGAAGGACTGGACTTGAGTCTGTAGGGGCTGATTTAGAAGCCCCTTGCGGCTCTTTTGCTCCATTGTTGCGTGACTTTTGTGACGCAGCGACAGCACAAAAGAGGCGCAATGGTGCGGCGTATATTAACAACGTGACGCATATGGGAGATGCATCACGTTGTAAAGCCCTGCGCCAATAGGGGACGTTCCGGCGCAAGGGAGGGCGTTCCTGCGCAGGAACGCATCCTAAAAGTGGCTGAGCGAAATCTACAAGATTTCAATCAGTCACTTTGAGGACAATGATGCGTGACTCAAACCCTGCGCCTGCTTGAAGCAGAAGTACGGCTTGACGCAGCATTGGGGAGATAGGGCACCCCAGAGCATTGATGGAGCTGCACCATCGTTGCGACGCAACTCCAGCAATGCGCCGCCTTTACGGCACAGATGCGTAACGCTTTGGTGACGTTTTGGGCCCATGGTGCGCCGCATTGTAAATACGGCGCACCATGGGTGATGGTGGCGTGACGCACAATTACTGGCGCATCCCTGCTACTTTGCAGGGATGCGCCGGGAATTAAAAATCTGAACCTTAGTGTGTAGCATTACGCAGTTCTTTAAACTACACTCATACATAATTTCACAGGGCAATGAAATGAACACAAAATCTAAAACAAATAAGCATAGTAGCAACACTACTGAGAAGAAGGAGAGCAGTGTACCTGAAATGCACAGAAGATTTTGAAATATAATTTACCTACAATGTAATGAGCAGCATTATTGCTCTTGGTAAAAAACAAAAATTTGTAATATAATAACACAGCAGGAGAAAACATAGTAGTAAAGAAATAGCTACTACTACTCACCAAGCCCGGGGATCTCAAGGCCAAGGAGGTCGAGCAGATCTCGCTCACGGGTCAGGACATCCGTCCAGCGGTGGGTAGCCTGGTTGTAGGTGCGCCAGACCCGAGAGTGGTGGTAAATGGCCTGGCACACCTTCTCCCACCGCTTCCGGCGCTCCGGGCCCCGTACCCAGCACTGATCTTGCCGCCTCCCATGATGGTCCTGGGGAGGCGGCGCTGAACATAAAAAATGAATTGGCCCACCTCCTCCGGGGTAAAGATCTCCCTGGGTACGACCTCCTCCCCCCTCAAACTCCCGCACGGGAGCCGGACACGGGGTGCGAGACCCTTCCCCTTCTCGGGATGCTTCCCGGCTCCCTTCACCATGGTCTGGGCGGAAAGGAATAAAGAAAATAGAATAGGGAAGAGAAGAAAAGAAAAGAGTTTAAAAAAGTAGTTTAAAATTAACCAAAAGTAGCAGTAAACACAAAAATGTAGGGCTAGAAAAATAGAGGGATAGATAATAAGTAAAATAGATAAAAAAAAAACTTAAAACAAGCAAAGGATGGCAGAGATTGACAGAGGATACAAAGACCATGCCCAGAACCATAGCAATGAATGGGAAACAAGATGGCCACGCCCGTTCACGACCGCGCGGGTAAGTTCGCGCGAGATTTTCCTTGCGAACACGTGCGAAACTGTACTGGCAAGCCGCAGACTTTGCGAGATTACACTTCGCGCCCGGAAACGGAAATACGTCAGGCAAACAAGATGGCCGCGCCCTTGAACGACCGCGAGGGTAACTTCGCGCCTTGCGCTACGAGCGGCTCACAAAAACGCACAAAACCTTGCCAACTAACACGCCGCAAAAAAAACAAATTGCATATTCGCACGAATTTGCGGCTTCCGAATCCGATCTCGCGCGTGTTCGCGCCCCGCGAACCCCGCGAAATTGCAGAAAAATGAGTTTCTTCAAAACTGAAAGCACTCGGCAGGGGCAAGAGTTCAAACTCATCATTAGTAACAATTCCCTGTAGTGCTTCCTGACTGGGGCCCCTCCAGAATTCAGTTGCTAGTTGCAACAATTGTATGACCCTGCTCTGACCCTCACAGCAGGCTCATAGAATAGCTACAAGTAGGCCACAAAGGTCCTGGGGAAAAAAAATGCACTGCAACAGAAAGCAAAATTACAGATAAGGAAGCAGGTGCCAGACTGGAATTTTAAAACAGTGACACATTAATAAACTAACCCCAAATTAATTCATCTCAGTTGAAGCAGGGCTGGTGTGCTTGCTTTCCCCCCCCCATAATCTACAGTAATGATGAACCAGAGGGTGGCATTGATGTAACAGAGGGTTGCAGTGGTGAAACAGAGGGTGCTGGGAACCTGTGATGATGAACCAGACGTAGAAACAACATAATCGCGACCGTTGCGCGCCGAAATGTAAGTTCGCAATTGCGAACTGGTACGAAACCCTCGCGAACTGGCAGAAATCCTTGCGAACACAAAAAAAAGAAAATCCGCAAATTCGCAAGAATTTGCGGATTTTGTGGATTGCGAATTCGCAAATCCGCAAAATTCACGAACGCGAGATTAGCAAAATTCGCCCCTACTTAACATCAACAGGAATGGGGCATCCTCAGCCCTTTTTCATCTAACAGCACTAACTCCAATGTATCACCTCAGGTAACAGCACTGTCCACACAGCTGACTAAACATCGTTTCCCAAATTGCATTATGGACTGTAAAACAGGCACCCATGAAAGAAAGCTGCTAATGATATGAGCAATAATCAACCACTTTGGGCGCATTTTAAAAAATAATAACAAAATAATATAGTTTAGAATAAGGTGCAAAATCAATGTGTACGCGTTAATGAATATGCAATGCATTGAACATGCATACAAATGTAGTAGGCAAACAAATTAACTCCTACTAGCCCTCAAATGGCTAAACCAACATTGCCAGATAATCTAACCTCACTAGAAAGGCTAAGCGTACATAAAATGTTTGTTTCTTGACCTTTCCAAGAACTTGTATTTCTTAATGAATAATAGTGCATAAATGTTTTAATATATTGCTACAGAATGCTTCTTCTTAGACAAAGATCACTGTTAGCAAATGATTAAAAAGTATTCTATTAATGGAGGAGTCACAAGTTCATATAGGAAGAAGCTGATTTTTTTAAGAATATCTATGGTGTGCTAAATGTTTTAATTTCATTATATTGGTGTTTCAACTTGTACACAGACCATTATTCAGCAACATGATGTATTAAAAGGTTAGACATGTGGCTTATATGTGGGAAAGTAGACCTGAAGGGAAGCATGACCCATATAAACTTAGGATTGATACAACCTAGTTGTAAACCTAGCATTGCTGTCTTATGTACTATTGTATTCCTGGGAGAAGACAATAAGTGATCCTATTCCAATGAAAGCACTAAATACTGATTGGCTGACTGACTGCAGATGAAAAGAGCAATATATTGCAAAGCTTCAGAATGTGATGTCTGTAATAGTGTTTGTTCCTAGAAAAGAAGCAGACACTTTTACCCCACTTGCCATTACAACTTCCCCTTTTTTCCCCCACATCCATTCCTAGTCCATCCTGTATTGAAACTCTACTGAGTATCTTGATCTTTATGGGGAGTTCTGCTTTGCTTTGTGTTTGATTCATTGGGATCACTTTATTACTACATATTTATGCTTTTCTCTCACACTTATCAAATAGAACTCTTTATGGGTTGACTGACTCCTTTTTCTCTGAATTCTTAGAATAGGAATTGTTTCCTTTATGTGACACGCTTTAATGAATTTATTATAAGATTTGATAAACTAATATTGATTTTTTTATTTCTGTGAATATATTGATGATCAAGATTTATACGATTTTACTTGTGATCTGATAAAGATAATTTACTAAAAGATTGAATTAATAAAACTCCTTAACTCATACTCTCATTATTGACTGAAATAGATTAGTGATTGTGAATTAGAATTTATGTGATGCACAGCTCCTGGTCTTCTCTAAAACAACAGCAAAGGTCCATCGCAAAACACAAAACAGGTGAGTGGCGGATATTAGCCCTGATGCTGGTAAACCGTGACTTTTAATCCTGCTGCTCCAGCACCACCCTGATTTTGATTTTTGAACTTGGTAATGTTTGTGCTATTTTAGGGTTGGATGAAATGCATTGAAATCCAAGAGCCCTTACTGTTTTCTTTAAATTTCCCAGTGGTAGAAACTAGTTTAATGGGAGGTGAAAGTATACTGTAAGAATGACGATACCTACTCTCAGCTTGTTTAGAAGTGGACTATTCCTCAACTTTCTTCATCTCCACCAAGTCACTGACCTTTGTTGTTAACACTCTTTTAACCCTTTAAGTGCACCCGTAGGCCAACGGCCGTCGCAAGCAGTACCTCGGTAGTGCTGCGCAATTTTGTTGGCTGACGCCGCCCTGCCCACTTAATGGAACACCCCGCACTGCGGCGGAATTGCCACCACCGTTAAGGCGTTAATTCCCCAGACCTACATAGCCAGCATCACAAAAAACACCTTACCAGTTTCATCACCTGTGGTAAATTAAATCATCATTCAAGCAGAAGATAAATATATCAATTGTGTGGTCACTCCGCTTATTCCAGACGGATGGTCATAATGGTATTTTTGACAACCTTTCAAGATATGTTACCCGACACTGGCCAAGGCTTTACTCTGCTGCCCCGTTTGTATAATGATCAAAGTAATCCAACCATGTCACTTCTCTGTTCTTCACATTCTAACGGCACATGTAGAGGTCCAGATCACCTTCAAGATCACCTGTAGCACTATCAAAACCCTGTAGCTCAGGGGATCATCTTACCTCCAATAAATGTCCTCAGGTACTACACGGAGCACATCTGAATTTCATCAGATTTTACCTTAACAAAGAGAACCAACACTGTGAAGCAAGTCTTCTTTTCAATCAGTCTATGATTCTGGGAAGCTGTACTGAAAGATATGTGAATACCATCTTGCTTCCACTCCTTAAACAAGGTGCAGAAGACTCACTAGTTCCAAGTTTATTAAAAGCAAGCCAAGTGGCTTTCACCAGTCCATCCTCATCATTCAGTCATCATCTCCCCATTACACCTTACTTTAAATATGGATTTGCAAGTAAATACTGCACAAAATTGCTCAAGAAGCCAAGTATGTGCCATACAAGTAAATAACAAAAACAAACAAATAAATAAGAAAATTGTCCTGGGCAGCCAATAAGCAATGAAAATCTCTAATTAGCCAACAGGCAAGCACAACTCACTTTTCATGACTCATGGGTGCCCCCTACACTCTGCACATCTAAATATATAGTATCCAGGAATATTCTATATGGATCTCAAAATTTGGTCTGACAAGCTGAAACGTGAATTCAAGAGGGGTTGAATTTAATCAGGACACCGTCTCCAAAATCATTGAAGAGACCAAAATATGCAGTGACTTTACTGTTTGGGTTTATATGGAAGTGCGTTTATGATGGCTCCTGAAACTTCAGGTAAGAAGCAAGAGCACAATATTTTACACATAATATTTTGTAGAAAATTGAACAATTAACTCTGAAACCTAAACACTGAAATCCTTAAACAAACAGGCAATTTCTGTGTGATTATGAGCGAAAACTTCAGTACGTCTGCTGTGCATATGCATTGCCTTTGTAACTATGACCAGCACTTCTCTGAGAAAAGTTTACACAAATACAAAAATACCAATAAAATCAGATTTGGGTTTTCTGAAATCCTTCTGGATCAAGTCCTGCATCCTCGGTTCAATGCATTTTGCCAGTTAATTATATCAAAATAATAATTACAGTATCAGATTAAGGTCGGTGTTGTGCGATTATAGTGTTGTATACTTTAATCAACATCTACATATAAAGTAAGCAAGGGAAAATGTAAAATATGAAAAATATATACATATATTGATATATTTCTGACACCAGTAAAGAGAACAATGCCTTTAAATTCAAAATATTAATTTTATCAATTATGATGGGGTATGTTTTGAATAGGCTCTTCTGGAAAACGGAAGGAAATTACGTTTCCCGCAGAACTATTTAGGACCAAGCACGCAGTGCAGCTCATTTTCAAGTCTTCTTTTAGTCAGCGTGCTTGCTCCTAAAAAGAGTACAAATGGAAATAAACAGTGCTTTAAATGGGCAGGTACTCATCGGTACTGAGTACCTGGACTTCTTATATTTATTACTCTGAGTACCGGCACTTCTCTACTGCTGTGGAGAGTACCGGTACTCATTGAACGTAAGCTCATTGCCTGTGCTGGTGAGCAGAAGTGGAACGTGTCTCTGGCAGCCAAGGCACCGCTTCTACAGCCCCAATTTGAGCCCCAGCTGAGCTAGTCTGCAGGACTAATTTGAATAATGTCCGGGTGCTCACAATCACGATGTGCTTGACAGAGCAGGGTCCATTCAGGCCCTGTGCTGTCAATCACATTCACATTATCCTGTGCGTTCCTGCAAGCACAGAAATCATGTCAGTGCCTTGGCAGTGGCCATCATGCTAAAGCCAGTCCGGCCTTGGTGGCAATTTAAAAGCCATGGTAGGTGAAGAGAAAAGATGGCTTTAATCATACCTTAGTCTTTTGTGTGTCTGCTATGTTTGTGTGTATGCCTGTTTTTGTAGGACAAAAAGTGAGAGGAAGATAGAGGGAATCAAGGCACTCTCAAGAGGTTTTTTAAAGAAAAGAGATGGCACTTTGTTTGTACATGTCTGCTCGGTGACAAAGATTCATAAATAACGTAAAAGGGAGGGTGGGTGAGTGAGTGCATGTATGAGTGAGCAAGGGTGGATGTATAGATGGATGGATGGATGAGTGAAAGTATGCATGGGTGAAAGAGGATTGATGATTGTATAAAAGGGCAGATGATGGGTGGATAAGTAGAAGATTGGATGGAGGAATGAAAGGTAGGGAGGATGAATGAAAGGGTGGATGGTGGATGAGTGAAATGAGGGATGGAGTGAAAGGGTGGATGGAATAAAAGAAGTGAAGGGGGTTGATGGATAAGCGAAAGGATTTATGGATGAGGAAAAGGGTGGATAAAGAGATGGATGAGTGAAAGGATGAATGGATAGGTTTGGAGATTGAAGGATGGATGGATAAGTTTGGATATGAAGGGTGGATCGTCCGAATGGTAAAAAATTGAATGATTGATGAAAGACTGAATAGACAAGAGAATGTAAAGGTTAAATGGTGGACATCAGCAGGTAAATGGTAGGATGAAAGGATGAATGGATAGATCGACGGAAGAGACAAGAGATATCTTCTTTGGAGGGTCATGATGAGATGCTTCATTTGCTTGGTGCCATAAGAGCTTTGGTTTGACGTGGGGGTATTTTCAGTTTCTTCCTAATCGCGTGCTCAAAAATATATAGTATTGTGCCAAACAGCAATTAACAGTATGACATTAAGAAGGTGCAACTATAGCAAAAAAAGGAAATGTTAACATATTATTGCATTTCTCTTTCATTTTGTGTAATGAGTTAACCTGCTTTGTGTTTATATATACACATTACTCATGTGTTTTGGTATGTGCTGCAACTAATATAGAAGTTAAGTATCATCATGTCTTGCCCTTAGCCCCGCCCCCTCACTACACCTCTAGCTCATTTTAATGAGTACCTGCACTTATTTTTTCCCGTTTAAAGCACTGGAAATAAAATAGGATATGAGAGCAAAACGCAGGATGAAAGTGGGGATTGATTTTCACTGAAAACTGAAGTTATGAAAAAATAGAACACACTACAATAGAGAACACACTAGTTTTATGCAAGTCTGTTACTCCCAGTTGAACCCTGCTGCAAAATGCAATTTAAAAGATAATTAACACGGCCGCGGCAGTGCTGTTGAACCATGTTAGGTATAGCCACCCCCTTCTGCACACCACAGTAATCGGATAGTGCATTTCAAGTACTTACTACAAACAAGCATTTGCAATGCAATAAGTATCGCATTTGTGAGAGTCAGAACTATTGGCATTGTAAATAACAATGCCTTTTACTTATGTGTTTTGAAATCTGCAAGCGGACAGAGGGGCTTACTGTGGTGTACCTGATTTCAAATCTGTGACCAGTAGGCTACATGCAGAACTTCAGCAGGTGCTCTAACCTTCTGATCTGTGCTGTTGTGAATAGCTTGTATAACCTGTAAGTTATTCGCATTCCTACAACTTGCTCTCTACCCAAGTGATCGAACCATGATTGACAGTTGAGGTATGCACTTTGCACACAGATTTTTGTGTTTGTATATTTATAAAGCACCCAAAGGCCTCTAGACTTTAGAGGTCTTTATAGTAAGAACGTTACTCTTCACTCTTTCAAGTGGAGAAGCTACAACCTTGTCGATTCACTTTCACTCAGATGTAGATGAGGGCAGGCCACTGAACAACAGACACGTGCCTGGCTCTGGCTCAGCTAGAGGTCCAATTGGAACCTCGAGTCAAAACGAGCCGAGCTTTCACGAGGCTTCAGTCGCCAAGCTCCCCCACTGCCTGTGTGGCTCAGAGCTACCCCTTTGGTTGTTTTGTGGGTGAGCTGATAGTTAAGACCATGCAAGTGGGAGAGGGGTGTTATGGTAGCAATTCTTTTTAACAGTCTGACCCAAAGAGGGGGCTTGTTTTTCCAAGAAAAGATAATGTGACACATCATAAAAATTTCCCACTAGAGCATTTCGCAGCACTCTACTGAGCCTTGATAGTCAGCCCATGGGAAATGTTGCTTTACAACTAATGAAAAATGCAAAAGCTGCGTTGGTGTCGCGTCTGTGGGCAAGTACAGAACTCTGCACTACAAGAGATGCTTATCTGGTAACTGAACTGCTCAATGAAAAACAAGCAACATGAGAGAGGAAGACTGACTGTCGAGTGCCATGCACTCTTAAGAGTGGGTGTCAAAAAGTAAACAAAAAAAAGAACCTGCAGGAGTGCATGGCCAGTGGAAGGACAGTCACCGCGAATAGGAAGCTGTGCTAGCTCCAATTCTCAACCCCACTCTTAATCACAAAACAGACACAAAGAATTGGTAAAACCCATGTGACTTTAAACAGAATGTAGAGAACTGGTTAGTTAACTGTGGGGAGACCAGAAAAAGCTACTTCAGATAAAAAATTGTGGAAACTAGTTTTTCAGCATGGAACACATTTAAGGTTGCCCAAAGCAGCAAAACCCAAACGATCAGATGACATTTTAATATCATTCTATGTGCACACAATCTTATCTACTAACAAATTAGATGCAATCATGAAAATACTTTGTAAAAGATAGATTTGAAGTTACTCTTTCACAGGGTGCAAAAAGTTACTTGGAGTAAAAAAAAATAATTGGAGCAACAGGGTTTTGATAGTACCCTAAATAAAAAAACATTTGGGGAAGGAAGGCTTTTCAAACCACTGCTAGACTGTACTTTTATGGGAACATGAGGCACAGGTGATAAGAAGCTTCTGATCACAGATGTCATGTGGGAAAGTCGGCATTAAAATTGATGCATTCTGGCCCAACCATAAGCATAAACATAGAGCTCTCCGGGAGTAGGATGTAAGGGCAGGAGGGTGTCCAGAGAAGTTGAAGGCAGAAACTATAAAGGTAAATATAAAGTGAGGTTAGCGCAAAATAAATAAAGACATGCAAGGTAGTTGGAGCTAAAGAAGAAAAGCGTGCTACCGTCAAAATGAGGTAGGGAAAAGGGCGCACCATGGATGCTAGTGAGGGAAGGAAAACACAGGTGGAAGGAGATAGCACGTAAAGGAAACTAACAATTTGGGAGCTACCACGTAACTTGGCAGAGTAATATGCGCTTAAATTAGAACAGGTTGTGATTGTGCATAACGAGAACTTGCTCAGGACAGAACTGAATCTGAGGCAAGTGCAGGCAGGCCTACTGAAGAGGGAACTGAATCCAAAAGGCCACACACCAGGGCAGGGTAGTATGTGCTCAATGCAAGCTAGTGAGAGAAATTACACAGGCGGCGGGTGTGCAGATTGAGAACTTACTCGGGGGGAACTGAATCAATGTTGAGGTGCAAGCAGGCATACTGAGGATGGAAATATGAATTGCCGCACTGGGGCTAATGAAGGGAAGAGGCAGAGAGGAGGCGGGTTAACTACTCGTGAGACAACAAGTGGAATGGGCCAGGCGGTAAGTGATCAATAAGGGCCTCTGGAGGAGAGAGCAAGTTCAAGCAAGTTGAGACTGCGCTTGGAGGGGAACTTATTCCATAGAGGGGAAAGAAGGATTGCGCACTGTAAGGGCTAGTGAAGAACGGGTAAGAAGGAAAGTACAGGCAGACAATGTATGCACATGAAGCGAGCTGACTCCAGAGGGCCACAGGAGGCCGAAGACGTGAAAAAGAAGAAAAGGCAGAAGCAAAGCAGGGAGACAGATACTGTGGTGAAAGAGGAAGAGGGTGTTAGACCTAATCTAGTAGGAAGGAGCAGTGTAGTGTGAAGGAATGACTTACTAAAAGGCACCACGAGGGGCCAGTGAAGGATGGGTAGGGCGAATGGGTAGGTCAATGCTGCTTGTTAGGTCAAAACCTAGTATCGGGCATAATTCCTGCAAGGGAAAGAGGAGGAGTGAATTGACAAGGTAAGTGGCTGGGAACTAGACCCGCGGCAGTGCAGAAGCGCTGAAAAACGATTAAATGTAACTTATGGACAAAGGCGGGAATACCGTGAAATTGTGGCAAGTGACACCCCATCAGGCGTGGGTGTTGGTCAAAAGCCTGTGGGGAAAGGAGAAGGGGTCAGTCGGGTATGGAGCACAGTTGGGTGGCGGCTGAAGACCTCTGTGGGCAGTGTACTTACTAGGAAACAATGAACTGGAAAGGGACGCACACTTGGATTGCGATGTCATCCGAGAAATGAATAAGGCAGCTAACGCACAGAGCCTCGGTGCCGGTGTAGAACATGGACAGCGTGGCAACGAGGACTTGGCTGGTGGCTAATGGATAGCCGCCATGTTGGGTGGGGAAACGAAGTAATCATATGAATGCAACAGGACATGTATCCGAGGAAAAGTGAAAAGTAAAGGGTTAAAATGGAAATGAAAAACGACTTAAACATCGAATAAATCAAGAGTTAAAGTGAAAAATTAAACAACGATAAAACACGCAAGCACCCCGTGCTTACTTTACTTCACCACCCCGATGCACCCTATCGAAGCACAGAGTGTCCACCTGGCTGCAAAGAGCGCTCCCCCAGCAAACACACGGCGCCCGGGCTGGAATCCCGGCTCAGCAGCGGACGCCGCACACTGTGTGCTCTGGCAGCGGCAGCAGAATTTAAATACAATACCAGTGTCTGTCTCAGGCAGTGTGCCTCGGGAGAGTATTGTATGAATGTCTGAGAATCCGCCACTTAGCACTTAGCGGTTATTTTACAGGGACTTTGTGAATGCGTACGTGTGCGTGCAGAGTTTGTTTTCTGGAGATCACGGAACACGGGCAGTCTAAGCAGCGACAGGCTGCGTAACTGCCAATGAAGCAGGTATGGCAAGTTGCTCCCTACCGTCTTCTGTGGGGGTCGAGGGCGAGTCCATGGTGAAGCCAGAGGAGACTCTAAAAGAATAGTGGGGCATATTATCAAGGGGGTTTATCTCCGCTTTTTTGGCTTTAAAAGCCAAGAAAGCGGAGATAAAATTATCTCCCTATTACCTAGCTGCCGCTAACACCAGTTAGCGACAGCTAGTTGGAGATAACGGCCATCTTGGGCCCCACTTTGCATGTCAGTTATATTTATCACTAATGAGATGCAAAGTGGGCGTGCCAAGATGTTAGCGACTGAAAACAGTCGCTAACATCGCTATCTCCTATTACCAACTTTTGGAGATATCCGCGCTAAGCGGGAATATCTCCAAAAGCTAACACCTGCCCTGAGCAGTTCTTAGCCATGTTATCCAATGGGAGGTGGATAACATGTCTAAGAGCATTAGCTCGCTAATGCATGAATATCGCTGACTTTTCAGCGATATTCATGCTTTGCGGCGATTTTTACCGCATTTGCGTTAAACCTTGGTAATACCAAGGTTTATTTGCGGTAAATTTCGCCGCAGCGCTGCAGTAAATTTTTGTCTCTAACCAAGCAATAGCGATAATTATCGCTATTGCTTGGTAATATGCCCCATAGTGCTCACAAAGCAGACGAAAACTGTAGTTAGGCGGTGCTGCTTCCGGAATAAATGGAAGTGAGAATCGGAACAGCAGCCAATTAAAACCCGGATAAGATAAGCAATGCCAGAGTTAAGCCAATGGCAAGCAGCAGTAGAAATTACCTTGAGTTTCACCCAACATGCTGATTACTTGATGCCTCAGAGAGGCAGCGGATGAACTGCCTATGCAAGACCTAAAAAAGGCTAGTTGGGTTGGTGAAAAACAAGTACTATGTACGTCTATAATTTTCTAAATAAGTGCGCAAAGTACAAAACTATCTAAAAACTACTCATTCCCCTTTTCCTGGTTTTCTATGAGGTCCGCTCATCTCCAGCTCAGTGTTTTCCTTATGTGCATCGAATCCCCCATGAGGCCGTCTAACTTAACAAAATAATGGAAGTGTTTGCAACTCATGGCTTCGCTGTGAAAACCATGTCTTAGTGCAAGCAGCGTCCAAGAGGTAGAATTACTATACAAAGTGGGCAGTAGCGCAATGTAATGAACTTTTATCTGAGCTTTATACAATACCTTTAAAAATGTTCACATACTATCATCTTGCAAAAATGTACTCCTTTTAATCAATTTAAGATTTTGGATGATTGAATCTGCCATACTGAGATGTGAACCTGTAGACTACAGGTAGCACATATGTTTCTAATTTAGTCCATTACCCAAAATATTTCTTTGAGTGATCTTAAGAAGATCTGTGCGAAACTGAGCTTTCCTGTTGCTGCCGAGAAGGTAAGTCGCATATCTTCTTTTGGCTGTGGCAGCCTCCTTAGCTGTTCTCCTAAATCCTCAGCTGGACTTCTGAAGTCTCCAGGGAACACTTTTGGAGTCGGTAAGCCCAACAGGAGAACTCTGGAAGTTTCCCAGGATTGGTAGAGTGTAGTGAGTGCAGCCTCATTTGCCGTCCATGTCGGACGGTACAGGAGGTCACCGGGTATTGGATATATTTAAAGATGCAGTGCGGGGCAAAAACACCATGTGAAGCGTGAAATCCTCAAATAAACCGATCTAACTAGGTCAAATAAAAAAATAGCCTAGTGTCTGCACAAGTGATAATTACATAAATAGTTGTGTGTAACTGTAACAAAATATTTGTTAGATGTCCCAAAGTGCCCAGATATTGAACTAAAAATCGATTTACTTTCAAACCGATGCACATAAAATTGAAATATTTATTATTTTCCAACATGATTTCACTTTTTAAACCAAACTAAATTGATTAAACAGTAAGCACCTTAGACACAACAATTCTCCAAATATGCATATTTTGTATAAGTTTATATAAATTAAGCAGATGGGATGTTAGCAGTAGAAACACATTTGCAAATTTCATATGAACGTTTCAATACAAGTAACAGATTAGTACAAGAGACAAAATACTAACCTGCTCAAGAAGTCAGTGAAGGAAAGGCGCACTGGGTATCCATGCCGTATAACCTTTACCATTTCCAGCACACCAATATATTGTAACTGAGCCGAAACATAAAAATTATCAAAAGTATCTGGCAGCTTCGAATTATTGGGCTTAATGCAATGTAGAAAATGTGGTGTGCAGTTTTGGAGCTTTCCAATAATATCCGTGAGTGATTTCTGTAAATAGATCACAGACCAAAATAAAACACATTTTCAAATACATTAATAGTAGAACACCTCTACTCATAAGAGCTAAACAGAATGCCAAATATGAATTTACTGTGTTGATGTACAACCTAACATAGTTTCAACAAAAAAGTAAACTTTTATAAATCAGAATATATTTCATTTTATATCAACTGCAGTGGACAGAAGTGGAGCAGGATCTCACAATGTAGTGTAATTTAGTCAGTGGAAGTCACAGTCGGCTCATGTGATTCAATTCATCCAGAGATGTCAATGAGGGGTAGTGAGGACGAGCCACTGCTGCTCCTGACTAACTTGATGACAAACCTGGAATTGCCCTTACTGTCCCTGGTCTCCAGTATCATGAAGGGAGTGATAAAAACAACAAGCACTGGCAAAGTCAATAGGTCTCGTTCATAAAAGAATGAGTTATCGGCTTAGACAATGCTTTTTTATCGGCCACATGTGAACACACGCATCGTGTCACTTCTGCATGCATGGGAAGCAATTTTGTACTGGACCATTCCGAGATGGGCATCCATGTGTGTGCAAGTGTCATAGTTCATACACACTTATGCGTCATGAAGCATGAATTATTATATGGACATGTTAGAAAAGTACATTAAAAGTTAAAAAAGAAAAGTTTTTAAAAAGTGCTCGCAAGGTCAAAAAAAGAAGCGAGTCGCCCGGCAGCATTTATAGCTGCCAGGCTCTCTAAAAACAAATAATATATAAATAAATGTAAAACAGGAGGGTGAGCTAGATGAGGAGCATTGGAGGGCCTAGGAATGGGAATTGAAACACAGCACATGGACGGTTAAGCAGGCACATAAAAACACATAAAATCAAAGGGCGTGTGAGTGCAATTAAAGGAAGCAAGAAGCCTGGCAGCACTTTTCAGCTTTTGGGCCCTTTTTAGCAACAAAAAAATAATAATTCAAGAAAATATAAAGCGGGATGAGAGGTAAAGAGCATCTGGGAATGAGGAGAGGAGTAAAATTGAAGGCTGCTGGGGGCACTGAAACAAAAATGGGAGAGCGCTGAAGAAACTGATTCACTTTCCTGGCATTCTAACTTCAAACTAAAAATTAGTTCCCTCAAGTCAGCACTGTAAGGATACACCTCAACCTATCAGAACACTGTGAGACCAAATACTCCTTGCTGTGACACAACAAGCATAGAGTTGAAAAGTCATTGAATCAAAAGCAGACATCTGAGATAGAACACTAAACCACCCCATCATGAGCAAAGGGCAAAGCCTGCACTAAGTCTCTGTTCTGTACCGGCAATGACAGATCTTGCGAGCAGGCAGCTGAATCTTTCTGTAGTCGATACCTAGAAAGTAACCAGGACTCTCCGAGTCACCTTTATTTTGTGTGGGTTCCACTGATTGCACCTTCACTAGCTGCTTAGGAGCAGATAGGATGTTGGTGATAGGCTGTAAGTGGGACATGGAGTCACCCTATATTATCATTGAGGATCAAGGGTGTACGATGACTCTTGTGTCACGTCTCGCATAAGCGCTATATAAATCCAACATCCATAAATTGATTGCAGCCACAGTAAGCATTTGTGAGTTCCAGTGGTAGATCAAACAGCAGCAGTGTCAGTCATCTCACACATACACACTCTGAGGTCAGGGCAGTTGTCTGTTGCACTTTAACACCATGGCATTCTCCACTTCCAAATTAGATCTAATTGGGCCTCAACACAAAGGCTACTGGGTCTCCTGAGATGTTAAATAAACTGCAGGGTCGCGCCTCATCAGCCTGGAGCAGGCACAGGAGATGCATAATGAACTGTTTATGATAAGACTAAAAAGGCCATCTAAATGTGGGGTTTAACCCTTGTGATGTTGAAGCCACTCTAGCCCCATCACTGAATTTCCAGATTCCGTGCATCTTCGAGTCTTGGCCTCTCTGCTGTGTCTGCCAAGAAAACACCTGGTGGTGACACGTTGTGTTTTTTTCGGCGAGGTGTACACCTGGCCAAAAGAGACAGAACTTACTCCACCGAGGCACTATGAGGCACACATATCTCTGTTAGCTGTATTTAGATTTGTCAACGGTAAAAGCGGAACAATGTGTTTTCGTTTAGGGATTTTTTTTTTATTGAAACAATGTAAAAACACACCAAGTAATCCAATGTGACACTAACAACAGGTGATTAGAACTGGGCTGTGAGTAGACTAAAAGCCCACAACAAATTAAAATACCGCTGACACAAATTTGTTCACGTGATACGAACATTACTGCAGACAGACCCAGATAACAACACTGGTTTCGGGATGCAATCGCATTTCATTTGACACTGGCTAACGATTCCCTCCTTAGGTCGTGATAAATGTTGGAAACTTTTCACATGGATTAAACTATACCAGGGCCTCATTTATGAGAAATGACGCATCGCTGCGTGAAAGCAGCGATGCGTCACTTCTCAGTGCGCACAACTTGCGACATTCCTGATGTGTCATATTTAATGTATGACGCATCAGGTCGCAAGGAGTTACAGATACGTCAGTATTTCTGACGTATCTGTAAGCGCATTGCTGGAGTCACAAAAACGGCCTGCGTCAGTCTTATGCCTGCTGTGAGGCAGGCGCAAGATTTTGACGCAACGGCGTCCTAAAAGTGACGCAGTGAAATCTCATAGATTTCACTGCGTCACTTCTACGACCTTTCTTTGCGTCAATACGCCCCCCTTGCATACATTATACCTGGCGCAGGTATAATGTGGCGCAGGGGTTTACAAAGTGACGCATCTACCTAGATGCGTCACTTTGTAAATATGGCGCAACAAGGCACATTTTTTATGCCACTGGTGCGTCACAAAAAGTGACGCACCTTCGGCGTAAAAGTGAAGCACAGCCTCATAAATGAGGCCCCTTGTGCCTGTGAAAAGAAGAAGCTCGCAGCACTTTGCGAAACTTTGGTGCAACTCTATCACTTAAGCTCTGCTTGCACGATGCACAAAACATTTAGCACTGGTCTGGTAATGAATTGTCACTGACCCTGAGCTGCGTAGTGATCGAGATTGGCCCACCTCGTTCCAGCCTCTGGAGAAATGTTGACGCTCCTTTCTTTTTCATGAGCTGTGGGTAGAAAAGAGAGCACATCTAATATTATTATAAACCGACAAAGAAAGGTCATTCGCTCCGCAAAGCACACTGGCATCAGCGCAGTGCATCATACACACGTCTGTTGTTTCACGTTGCCTCTAATGATGTCATATACAACACATGGATAATTAGATCATATCCTCTAATGCATTAACTGAGTCATCTAACTTGACGGATCAATAACACACCGTGGTAGGAGTCATTATCTTAGTAAGAGTGTCCGTCTCTTCTGAGTCATAACAGGCATTTTGATCAAAGCATGACTTACATAAACAAACGCGGCAGGTCTCTAGAATTTAGTCAGAGGATTGAAAATGCTAGTTGACTGCAAATGACCCAGTCGATTATATTGACCTAAGAGGCACATTTGTAAGATTTCGTTATTTTTTGTAGTGACAAAAATATTTTTTTCAAGAATCAGTACAGCACAAAGAACAGGCACAACTTGAGCATCAGCAGTTCAAGACTGACTGACACACTTAATGTGTACAAGACAGCAGCAGGAGTACCAACTCCTGCTCCCACCAGATAGGAACACCACTTCCAACAGCAGAGCATGCTTCCTTCACACACGCACTATATAAAGTACAGTAGCAGCACAGACATAATTACAAAGCTTGCAAAGGAGCACCAGCTTACACAAGAGTAGTTAAATGTGAATGTGTTTCGATTTATATAGTGCACTTTAACCCAGGGGCCTCAAGGCGCTTGCTTAGGGAACCCGTCCTGGTATTCCCCTGTGAGATACCCCGGCCAGGTATCCACAAGTTGAAAGCCAGGCATCCCGCCGCGAGGGGCCGTAGTGGAGATTAAGCAAGCTATTGCCCAGAGTCGCAGAGTGTGACCCCGTGAGTCGAGTAGGCACCAGAGCGAGAATTGTCGACTCCGTGGAATTTTTGAGCCCGAGACCCGCCGAGGCGGGTAATCGAACCCTGGTCCATGGCTGATCTCAGCTTCTGGGTCTGCCGCCTCTAACCACTGAGCCACACTTCTCCACAGTTCAACCCCTCTTGCAGACAGAATAATGTCTGCAGTTCAGGGGCAGCAGTATACACTTCCATTCACAGACAGGAAAGAAAAGGCTAGTATCACAGCAAGCTTCCCTCATGACTAGAATATATACAGTACAGCAGAGGCATTAAACAATACCGCCATAAAGACAAATATAGAAGAAGCTCCACGACAATCAACAGAAGTGCAAACTTCCCTCCAGGTACTGGGTGGGAACCCGAAAAGAGCGTGGCCGGACTTACGCAGATGTTTTCACAGACCGAGATTGAAAAAGAGCCAGAGTGACAAAGCAAGGGTTATTGTAAAAGTGGTCTATGATAAAAGTGTGCTTAGAGGACAATCATTGTGGGATCGTGCATGTGATAGAGGTTTACATTTTTTAGGCTGAACATTCGAGACCTCTTGTATATACTTTAGTATATACTTATATGTGTATGTACTTTGTGGGCTCTGGAGATAAGCCCTAGGACTTGTCTGCTTCCACTTAGGGACCTATTTTTCTGTTCAACTGCCTCTATTTAACTGTCTTGATAGAAAACAACCAGTTGAGGTCAGTAAAAGACAAGAATTGCTTTCTGCTTGTTCAACTGCCTCTATTTAACTGTCTTGATAGAGAACTACCAGTAGAGGTCAGTAAAATACCACAATTGCTCTCTGCTGAGGGACTTTTTAAAAACAAATTCTGGCAACTGCCTCTATTTAACTTTCTTGATAGAAAACGACTGGCAGAGGTCAGTAAAATACCAGAATCCCTTTAGCATTCTCTAGATTCCAGTCCATAGAAATTGTCTTGCATGAGCACCCGTGGACAATAATATGTTTTTCAGATCTTGTCTTTTCAGCGATATGACCACTGAAGGCCTTGATTTTTTATTAAAAACCGAGTATTCAACTATACCATTTCCTGCTGAAAGACAATGTTTCTCTCCATGTTTTCCCATACCTGGCATGTCAAGCAGTTTGGTGCTTACTTTCCCTCCATGTTAAAGAACAGTAGACGTTTCAGCACCTAGGCTAATGTGCTGTATAGCTAAATACATATAAGGTACCAAATGCGAGACCGATTGCATTTTAAATGCTTGTTTTTTTTTAGAGTTTTACACAGCGCAAACTTGACCCACAGATATCAGGTATCAGAGTGCTTTACATGACCACCAGTATCATTACAGATGGACACATGCACATTTTGTTAGGCACCAGAAGGTTAAATGATTTGCCCAGAATCACAGGCTGTTGAGTGTTGTTGCCTAGACTCAAACATGGTTCTCCATCTTCGAGATCGACTGCTTTAGCCGTATATATATGAATGTGTAATGCGTTGATGGTGTAGGGTGTGATGACATCACTAAGGACATCTCAAATGACTTCACTGAAGACATCATCCAGTGACTGAGTGTTTCTAAAAAGTTTAAATATGTTTTATATATGTAGTGTAGTTCCTACATCCCTAATAGGCCCAGCACATTGGAATAATATACAATATAGATTTGACATAGGACTGAGGTCAGTATGTCTCTATCGAGTACATTAAACTTAATTGTGTGTGCCAGCTAACTCAGAGGTCACTAGAAACTTTCTCGAATGAACAAGAAGGGATTAGTCTTTGACAACCGCATAAACATGACAACTTTGTTTCCTTTAGAGTCGGAACAATATCTTCAGAGTCGTGGAAACAATAGATAACTATTTCACTCAGTCAATCGTGCATGCTTCGTTTCTACAGAGTTGCACAGAAATAGAGAGACGGGTGTTTCAATAAAAAGGGTTTATTGAACATTCTTCTTTCGCATGCAAGAAATATGAACTGCTACAATCGTTAGACAAAATGTGAAGTATAATGCGTACAGCGTAAACAGGAATATAAAATAGTACTGTAATAGCATGGTCTGTTGCTATAACATATATAAAAATACATACATAAATAACACAGGCTAAACTACTCAACTGGTGCTTCTAAAATAAGCCTACCCCAGTGTACCTAACCTAGGTCTAGTACGAGGGAAGAAGTAGGTGCTGCTTTGGCATAGGTTTAGTTTTGCCAAGAATTGCCAAAGGTTTCTCTAGGTTCTAATCAGCTCAATACCTTAGACTTAGAATGAGAGAGGTTGGTATCTCTTTCCCGGGACTCGATTTCCCAACACCCCGCAAGGGGAGTCAGAAACACTGGAGCTGGTGTAGCAGGGATTTCTGCTCATATACAGAACTATGCATAGGGACTTGGAATCTCAGTGAATTAGGATGTGCCAAAACTCACCTCAGCATCCAAAATCCCCTGCCAGACTAGCTATCAGTGTCTCATTGGTACTTACAAAACCCCAATGATTTAGACAACCCAGAACATGGACTTAGAACACCTCAGGTAACGTGGAACACTTGAACACTCTTTCGTTATACTAACATATCAATCCAGAACGAGCAATCAATGAGGACACGTTCGAGTTTGAAATGTTTATTTCTAATGCAGTGTTCTCAAACGCAGTATCTTAGCTAGTACAAGCAAACATATTATAAGGAACAAGGTTAACAGCATGGTTACTATTCCACAAAATACAAAAGGTGAAACCATGTTAAAATGCTAAAGGAAATAGGTCTAAATAGAACCTCGGTTTACCCTCCCTAGCTAGTATTTTATATTATATTATATCTACAGAAGGTCTCTTTGGGTTTAGAAGGGCGGGCCCATACCTTTGGGTTCAGTGGAAATGGATCACATCATCTCCTGGACCAACTCTCTGCATACGGATATTCATCAAGTGTGTGTCTTCTGCCTTGCGCAGTGCATTAATATTCGCGTCTAAACCCAAAGTTTGCCACAGCTGCATCCATATTATGTCTACTCTGTGCGCTGATCAATCTAACCAATAAGTGCTGTGTTGAAATAACCTTGAAGGCCTCGGCACTCATTGTACAGACATAGCTTACCAAGCAAGACTGATATTATAAGCGAACATGTTATTCTCGTGTAAAGCAAAATACCTAACTGGGCGAAAAGCATTAATAACAAAATATGTTGTGTGCCAAAGCAGCAGGAAAGGAAAACTGGCGTTTAAACTTCTAACCAGCACATGCTAACTTAACACAGTGCAAAGGTGAAACCAATACACAAGACACTGGATTCTTGGCAGGAGGATGACAGCTTCTAGTCAGTGCGTCAGCTGGGGAGTTGTCTTCCTTCGGTACTTGCTGTGGCGAGCTGCGTCGTGCAAGTAGGTAGTCGAACTGCACCGAACCACAGCGTTCTTTGCCATAGCAAGTGAAGGTATATTTATACCTTGAAGGTGTTTAGGGATGCTAGTATTGACGTAAAAGTTGGGCATATGAACGTCATGAATGAACCCCTAAGGAATAGATGTTCATGCATAATAAATGAGTTCTTGAAGAAATCAATATCCAGGCAAGGGGAAGTCCCTACGGTTTATGAGTCTGGTTTTCCAAGAAGTCGTTGTGACGTAGATAAACGGATGTAAGTAGCCATGCCTGTATTTGGGTAGCTTGGGCTATGCCTAAATAAGGACTGGATATCTATGCCTATATAAGGGCATGAATCGGGAAATGCATACGGAATATAAATCGATACACAACACCCACTCTACTTTCGTATGAACGACATTACTAAGTTTCTAAACATGAGAACATGTCTAAAATGTATCTACGCATGAAGTGCTAAAAGCATGTTTCAAACACATTGTAAATAATGTATCAAAACTAGTTTTAAGCATAAAATTACATTGGTGCTGTACACATTAAAGCAATGTTTCATTCTAAACAAATGTAGACATTTGAAATGCAAATTGAATGAATCATAAAAATATACATTTATGAAATGGCTCATAAATACAGAAGAAAAAGGAACAACAACATTTCATGTCAGATTACATTAAACTGTTTGTTTATGGACAAGGTCATATATTGTCTCTGGAAGTATTCAAAGAATTCTTGTTCTCTATGAATAGTTCTACTATAAGCAGATTACTTGTGCCAAAAAGGAAATATAAAAATTTGGAAAAAAAAGTAATCATAGGAAAAAGTTCTTTGTTTTGTAAAAAATGAAAGTCATATTCAAAGTCGCTCAGAACACTGTGTGCCAAAATCAGAAGTCAGTGTTAGGACTTGGAGAAAACATGAAATCTTCTATGTCTGTAGACAAAAAGTTGTCTACCATTGTAGGCGAAAGTTGGATTACCTTGTTTAGAAGATTAACCGCACATACACGTGAAGCATTGCCTTTAGCATTGGTCGCATCAGCAATGTTGGAATCGGATGGTACCTGCGTGCCTATTATTTCCTCTCATACCTCAGCATCAGCATTTTGCGTCTGTGAGATCTCAATGAACGCCGATCAGAATTCGTAGCCACTGGGGACAACACAGAGCATGGTCCGGTACCAGTTCAAGCAAAGTATCAACATCCGTTGGCATGACTGATGGAAGTGTTAGACAGATGTCTAGCACATATTCTTCTCCGCATAGCAGGCAGCGTAGAACAGGTAAGATGCAATCTTGCCAGATTGGTCTGAATGACAGAAACCATGTGGTATTTAATTCTTGTAGACGAGGTAACCCCAGAATTTGAACGATGCGCTCACGACACTTCATCTCCAATAGACCTCACTCTATGGTGCTTGGGGTGGCGCTGGTGATTTGGCTTGCCATATCCCTGCAATGAGTCCTAGAAGGAGGGGCAATCCGCCAAACACACATTGCACAGAGCTTGGAAATATTTTCCTAGGACTGCTTGAAAAGGTGCTAACAGTCCGTTAAATATGTTCTTAAATAAATGTACAATACCGCTCGTATCAGACATGTTTAAGATACAACTTAACATTTCTGATAAATGTATAGGGCAGTTTGTATTCAAAATGGCATGTATCTCGGCAGAAGTCCTTGGGACTTGTAGATCATAGGTCTCTTTGGCCGAGGTCACTGGCACAGTTTTTTGCAAAAGAATGGCTTTCATTCTGCTTAGAGTATCAATTCGTATAGAAGAGATGTTCAATGAAGTTCATAGAGGCGACTTCTCGGACTGTCTTGGTTTGTGGAAACAATACTTGCGTTACAGCAAGTGACCCCGGATGACACAGTTACTAGATATGGTATACCTGGCAACATGTCACAGCAGCAGTGATCATTCAACCTGCGGTAACTCCCATTCAAAAGTTGTCCAAAAATTGGATCAAAAACTGCAGCTGGTGAAACTTGCAGGTGACAGGATAAGTTGTTCCAGGAACCATCACAGGCCCTGTGTACATTAATACCCTGACAAAGGAGAGAACCGCTTAGTGCATTTTCACAGTTTGAACTGCTAAGAAACAGGGGGCGTGGACTGCAGCAGATGGAGACAGAAGCGAGCTGAGGAGCTCGGAACGCCATCTCCCCACAAGCGTTTATCCTGACCTCCTGCCTCATTCGCGGGTGCCGACACTAACTCCCAAAGACATCGGAATGAGGCTGTTGGTTTTTTCAGCGCTTTGGGGGGCTGCAACTGCCGTATCAAGCAGCAACTCAGCGATTCTGCTTCTCGGCCGCTCGCACGCAAAAATGGCAGCCATGTAGGGATCGCTGTTGTTGTCCCTGTGCCTCGGAGACAGAGGGCGCCTGCATCCGACGGGGCCACCTTCACTGACCCCTCTCTGTCTGCACATTGCCCCGGTGGTGCACATTGCCGGTGGGGGGGGTGGCCCATTTGTTACAGCAGAGAGTGGAGTGATGTGGAGACTGGCACGAGCTGCGGAGCTCTGGCCGTAGTCTCCTTGGCAACGCCGCCCCAGAATCCTGTCACGACTGAGTAGGTGAGCGTTACGGCCCCGGGATTCAGGAGTCAGAATGTTGGCGCCGAAAGAGTTTTGGAGGGCCAAAGAGGCAGTGCTGGGAGTTATTTGGTGAATCTTGGTGCCAGGAGTTCGCGCCCAAGATGGCGGCCGCACCGTAAACACTGAGGCGGCCCCCTGCGCACTGGCGATTGTGGACACATACAGTGAGTGAGATTGCCCCGCTGGACCAGGATGGGCTGTGTACCACCTTGAAGGTGAGAGGGGCTGGGGCACTGGATGTTGGGTGCCCAATACGTTAGTGCTCCCCTGGAGGACAGAGTGGTGACCTGGGCTGCACTAGCCTCATAGCGAGGACTGTGCTGCATCCCCCTACACATTGGGGATAGTGGGTGCTTGCATCGAGCGGCATCACACCCGCTGGGTCCGGGCGAGCTGTGGGCTGCTCTGAAGGTGGGGGAGACCAGAACGTCAGGTGCTGGGCGCCCGGTCTGCTGGCACTCCCCCGGGGGACGACAGGCTGTCCGAGACTGTGATGGCCGCATGACAAGGACAGTGCTGCGCAGGGGCTGCCTGGGGGATCCCCATTTGCCCGGCTGGAGAGAGCGGTGTGGTGCGAAGCCTGGAGACGGGGCTTGTACCTCCTGGGGAGACCAGCGAGCTGCGCCAGAGGGTGAGGCGGCTTCCAAAGCTCATCATCGCTTGCTGATTTGTTTGGGGGACCGGGGCCTTTGTTGCGCCTAGACATAGCTGGCGCTGGTGCTTACCCAGAGGGCCCATAGAGAGTATTGCTGGGGAGGCGGACTTGGTTCCTACCCTCCCTTTTTTCTCCTCCCCACATTCAGGACACAGGAAAGCTGAGGGGGCTGCAGCAGTGCCGTGGAGAAAGCGGCTGGGCAGCGGAGGGAGCACCTCTTTTTCTGGAGATTACCTGAACGTGAGGACAGCTGGCAAGGAGCCGCAATATTTGGTGGCAGTGGGAGATCCCTGGGCTGAGGAGTGTGCTCTCAACGGCACCTATAGAATTGTTTGGGGACTTTGATTGAGGGCTTTCGCGGCGGCACCTGGAGGAGCATTTGAATGTATGTGACATACTTGCCTGCGTTGGGTCACTCATCGCACAGTTGCCTGTTGGACCCTCCTTCTGTGGGGACTGGTTGGTTGGAGTCGGGGACCCCGCTGGTCTAGGTCACCGAGGACTCGAGTATCTGGGCTGTAAGTAATACTGGGCTGTGGGGCTGACACTAAGATCCACGCAGCCTGGTCGACATGGGAAAGCCACAAGGTCATCAGGGGGGACTCCTCCGGAGCAGGAGGATGGAGCAACGGAACAGCAAAAACAGGACAGCGTCAATCAACCTCCAGAGGGACTGATGCAGCAGCAGGTGGGTCAGATCCTCCGCGCAATCACAGACACGAAGAAAGCACTACAACAGGATATCTTTGGGACTGGGTCTCCTGCGGGCAGATCATGGGAAATTGATCGACCGGGTGAAGGAAACTGAGGCTACCTTGGAGGTCTTGGATCCAGCGCAGAAGGCTATTGATGTTCAGATGGGAGAGGTCAATCGCAGGCTCCAACTACTGGAAAGAAGGGCTGAGGATGCCGAAGGGCGTGATAGAAGGAATAATATAAGGGTAGTTGGCCTTCCGGAAGGAGTTGAAGGGGACAGCATGGTAGATTACCTGGAGCAGTGGCTGCATACAGAGGTGGCCCCAGGGGGCCTGATGCCATTTTTATACTCTGGAGAGGGTACATAGGGTGCCCGCCCATCAGTTGACACCTGGGAGGCCATCCAGGCCAGTGGTGGCCCGTTTCCTTCATTATAAGGATAGGGACCTACTGCTCTAGAAAGCACGCACCGCGGGCCCCTACAGAGTAGACAATAGTAAGGTGTCACTGTTCCCAGACTATACTTTTGATGTACAACACCATCAAGCTTCGTTTCTGGCGGTTAGAAAGGCCCTCCGAGACAAGGGCATTCCGTACTCATTGATGTTCCCGGCACGCTTGCGGGTGACGTTGGATGGCAAAACATTCTTTCATAAGGACCTGGATGAAGCATGGAGTTAGTTGGAGACCTACAGGGCAGGAAAAGATGGTACGGGAGGCAATGAGGAGCAGATGACGGAGGCGCACCAGCCGCGCCATACGAGGCACAACAGAGGACGATGCCATGGGACTCAGAAACCTTCCACGTCGCAGATGGTGAAAGAGAGGTTGACAGCCCTGCAGGCCGTGACAGACATCTTGCAGGCGAGCAGGGCATCGCGGCTGGGAGCAACAGACTCGGAAAAGGGGTCAGCGGGATCAGATTCTGATGGGACGGATGCGGGGAGTGCTACCATGCAACATGTCACACCAGGGATGGCAGATGAGATTGTGGATGCCTGAACTTTTATAGTAATTTCAGTGATCTACGTGTGGGGTCAGATGTTCCTGGTACTCGAGATGATGGTGCCTGGGGGAGGCTTGGCAATTGGAATGGCTTGGGTGAGGGATTGTTGAGTGAACTCCTGGTAGCTACCAGGGAGACTGTTAGTGGGTGGTTTGGACGGGTGCTAGCTGTTTAGAGCCTGTTCTGGGAGGGGAGTGGGGTGTTGTTTGGGGTTGTTGTTCTTTTTGGGTTGCTAGAACCACAGGTGTGCCAATGCAGGGAGTGCGATTTTGGAATAAAATTAGCCAGCAACATGGGGATGTCACCTGAGTTAAAATGTATTACGTGGAATACACGGGGGATGCATACGATGTTGAGGCGCCATAGGGTCCTTGCTTTTTTGGTGTGAAGAGGGGTGCAGATAGCTCTTCTCCAAAAAACTCATTTAGACCGCGGTGAAGGCCAGGCTTTGCAGCGTCGCTGGAGGTGGGAGCTCTTTTATAAAACATATTCTGCTTTTGCTAGGGGTGCGCTTGTCTGGGTGAGGGCAGGGGTTCCCTTCAAGCCGACTTGGCAGATAGTGGACCCTGAAGGGCAGTTCGTGGCTGTTCTGGGGAGGTTGGATGGGAGAGATGTAATATTGTGCAGTGTGTATGCCCCCAATGTGGACCAGAAAGCCTATTTTGCCCGGTTATCGGGGAAGCTGGCGCCAATTCTGACGGGTTCGGTGATTTGGGGGGGGGTTTAATACTGTCACATGGTCACGTATACTGAGATAGATAGGTCAAACCCACAACTACCCCAGATACCTACACATACCTATACCATTCAGCCTGCCAGAGGGACTGGCAGGCTGAATGGGGGCTAATTGATACTTGGCGAGCGCAGCACATGGGTGAACAGGACTATTCTTATTATTCCACATTGCATGACTTGCACATCCAGTTGGATACGGTGCTGTGTTCCCCGGATATCCATGCGCTGGTCCACTATAGCGAATACCTGGCGAAAATGATATCGGACCATAATCCACTATTGTTGGTGTTAAGATTACGCCCAGAGGCTTTGGAAGACCAAGTATTCCATGCAGAGTTGCAAGAGGGCATAGAACATTATTTTGTTGAGAATGAGGGGACAGCTTCAACCCTGGCTCTCGAGTGGGATGCTTTTAAGGTGGAAGTGCGGTGCTTGTATATAGCTAAGACAGCAGGAGTGTGGAAGACGCTTCTGGCAGACATAGAGAAGGGGGAGCTGCGACTGCGTTGCACAGAGAGAGTCCATCCGGAGGATCCGGGAGCACACACCGAAGTGTTGGCTGCAAGAGAGGGGTTGGCAGCGCAGGTATAGAGGCTGCCCTGCCTCGATCACAAAGAATACCTGGTGCAGGCGCATGCGGTGAGAGACAGGGTAGGCTCCCTTTTGGGGTGGTTGGCCAATCCGGCGCGAGGGGCTCGCCAGTGCTGGCACTGACCACCACAACGGGTGTACTGGAGAATACCCAGCAAAGGACTAATGAGCTGTTCTTAGCTTTCTACTCGGATCTATATGAGAGTAAATTGCGGGGTTCAGGTGAGGGATTGAAGGAGTTCTTAGCTGAGGTGCAGCTTCCGCACTTGAGGATGACCAGAGAGATGAGTTGGGGCAGGCGATCACAGTGGGGGAAATACATTGTGCAATAAAGCACATGGCATGTAAGAAAACCCCAGGTGCAGACGGTCTGGCAGTTGAGTTTTACTCTACTTATGTCGATATCCTGGCCCCCAAATTGCTTGTGGTTTATTGGGAAGCTCAGGAGCTGGGGAGGTTACTGTACTCTGCTCATGAGGCTATCATTACCCCATTGTTGAAACTGGGTCAAGACCCTTTGTCCAGGTCGGCCTACCATCCATTGTCTATGTTAGCGGCTGACTATAAAATACTGAGTGGGATTCTGGCGGCTCGGCTCCTCCCTTATATGGTACAACTGGTCCATTTTGACCAGGCGGGTTTTATCCCAAAGCACAATACCGCGACTAACCTGCAACGGCAGATGCGGATATTGGGGGAAGACCACAGTAAGACCCCAATCGCGACAGTGCTCTCAGTAGATATTGAGAAGGCGTTTGACAGCCTGGAGTGGCCATACTTGTACCGGATCCTACGAAAGTTTGGGCTAGGAGACGTCTTCGTAGGATGGATGGAACAGTGACGGCTAGGGTGCGGACAGGTGTGATGATTTCCTCGGCCTGCCAGGTGGGGTGGGGCACGCGACAGGGATGCCCGCTCTCCCGGTTGCTGTTTGCATTAGCCATTGAGCCACTGGCTTCTCATGCTCGGTTGGGGAGGTACTACCCGGATTTATATCTCCGAAGGGACATGCATTTTATTTCCCTTTATGCGGATGACCTGTTGATCTTTCTCGCCAACACGGATACAGCTTTGGAGGGAGCGCGAACATTGCTTTGGTGTTTGGACAGTATTCAGGGCTGAAGGTAAACTGGGAAAAGACCGGCTTATTTCCGGCGGCACCGGCTGTGCAGAATCCATCGCATGTGGCGGGCGTCCGTTGGGAACCCCGAAGTTTACCTTATTTAGGCACCAACATTTATCACACTCCAGAAGATTTGTAGGAGGGTAATGTGTGCACTGCTAAGACAGAGGTCAGTTTAAAAGTAGCCCTGTGTGTGCAGAAAGAGGCAAGAGAGGTGCAGAAAGAAGCAACAGAGGTGTAGAAAGAAGCAAGAGAAGTGCAGAAAGAAAGAAGAGAGGTACAGAAAGAAGCAAGAGCAGTGCAGAAAGAACCAACGGAGGTGCAGAAAGAGGCAAGAGGGGTGAAAAAAGAGACAAGAGAAGTGCAGAAAGAAGCAAGAAATGTGCTGAAAGAGGCAAGAGCAGTGCAGAAAGAACCAACAGATGTACAAAAAGAGGCGTGCAGACAGAGGTAGGAGAGGTACACAAAGAGGTAAGAGGGATATAGAAAGAGGCAGGAGGGGTACAGAAAGAAGAAAGAAAGTGCAAAAAAGGCAAGAGAGGTGCAGAAACAGGTAGGAAAGGTGCAGAAAGAGGGAAGAGGGGTGCAGAAAGAGGGAAGAGGTGTGCAGACAGAGGCAAGAGAGGTGCAGAAAGAGTGACGAGGGGCACAGAAAGAGGCAAGAGGGATGCATAAATTTGCAACAGAGGTGCACAAAGAAGTAAGAGCAGTGCAGAAAGAACAAACAGAAGTGTAGAAAGAGGCAAGAGGGGTACAGAAAGATGCAAGAAAAATGCACAAAGAAGTTAAAGAGGTACAGAAAGAGGCAAGAGAGGTGCAGAAAGAAGCAACAGAGGTGCTGAAAGAGGCAAGAGGGGTGCAGAAAGAGGTAGGGGAGGGACAGAAAGAGGCAACAGAGGTGCAGAAGGAGGCAAGAGAACTGCAGAAAGAGGCAAGAGAGTTGTAGAAACAGACAAAAGAGATACAGTAAGAGGGAACAGGGGTGCAGACAGAGGCAAGAGTTGCAGAAAGAGGGAAGAGGGTTTCAGAAAAAGTCAAGAGATGGTGCAGAAAGAAGCAAGAGCAGTACAAAAAGAAGCAACAGAGGTGCAGAAAGAGGCAAGAGGGGTGCAGAAAGAGGTAGGAGAGGTACAGAAAGATGCTAAAAAAGAGGTGCAGAAAGAGGCAAGAGGGGTGAAGAAAGAGGCAAGAGCAGTGCTGAAAGAACAAAGATGTGCATAAAGAGGTAAGAGAACTGCACAAAGACGCAAGAGAGTTGCGGAAACAGACAAAAGAGGTCAGAAAGAGGGAACAGGGGTGCAGACAGAGGCAAGAGAATTGCAGAGAGTAAAAATGAATGCAGAAAGAGGCAAGAGAGGTACAGAAAGAAGAAAGAGCAGTGCAGAAAGAAGCAACAGAGGTGCAGAAAGAGGCAAGAGGGGTGCAGAAAGAAGAGAGAGAAGTGCAGAAAGAAGTAAAAGAGGTCCAGAAAGAAGCAAGAGAGGTAGAGAAATAGGGAGGAGGGGTGAAGAAAGAGACAAGAAAGATGCAGAAATTTGCAAACGGGGTGCAGAAAGAAGCAAGCGCAGTGCAGAAAGAAACAACAGAGGTGTAAAAAGAGCCAAGAGGGGGTGCAGACAGAGGTAGGAGAGGTGCACAGAGAGGCAAGAGGGGTACAAAAAGAGGCAGGAGGGGTGCAGAAAGAAGACGGAGAAGTGCAAAGCGCCATGAGACTCCCTCACGGGATGTGATATGTTCTGCGCAATACAAATTTCCAGACTAGACTAGACTAGACTAAAAAGAGGCAAGAGAGCTGCAAAAACAGGTTGGAAAGGTGCAAAAAGAGGGAACAGAGGTGCAGAAAGAGGCAACAGAGCTGCAGAAATAGGGAAGGGGGTGCAGAAAGAGGCAAGAGGGGTGCAGACAGAAGCAAGTGAGATGCAGAAAGAGGCAACAGTAAGATGCAAGAGAGGTGCTGAAAAAAGCAAGAAAAGTGCAGAAAGAGGCAAGAGAATTGCTGAATGAAGCAACACAGATATAGAAAGAAGCAAGAGAAGTACAGAAAGAGGCAAGTAAGGTGCGGAAAGAGGCAAGAGAAGTGTAGAAAATGGCAAGAACTGCAGAAAGAGGCAAGAGGGATGCAAAAAGCGAAGAAGGGCACAGAAAGAAGGAAAATAGGTGCAGAAAGAAGCAAGAAAGGTGCAGAAAATATAAAGAAGTGCAGAAAGAAGCAACAGAGGTGCAGAAAGAGGCAAGAGGGGTGCAGGAAGAGAAGATAGAAGTGCAGAAAGAAGCAAAAGAGGTAAAGAAAGAAGCAAGAGGGGTGGATACAGAGGCAAGAGCAGTGCATAAAGAACAAAGAGATATTCAGAAAGAGGCAACAGAGGTGCAGAAAGTGGCATAAGCAGTGCAGAAAGAACCAACAGAGGTGCAAAAAGAGGCAAGAGAAGTGCAGAAAGAGGAAAGAGGGATGCATGCATTTGCAACAGAGGTGCAGAAAGAAGCAAGTGCAGTCCAGAAACTACCAACAGAGGTGTAGAAAGGGGCAAGAGAGGTGCAGAAACAGGCATGAATGGTGCAGAAAGAGGGAACGGGGTGCAGAAAGAGGCAAGAGAGGTGCAGAAAGAGGGAAGATGAATGCAGAAAGAGGCAAGAGGGGTGTAGAAAGAAGTAAGTGAGGTGCAGAAAGAGGCAACAGAGGTACAGAAAGAGGCAACAGAGGTGCAGAAAGTGGAATAGAAGAGCCGAGTGAGGCAAAAGAAGTACATAAAAGGAAAGAAAGGTGCAGAAAGAAGCCACAGAAATGCTGAACAAGGCAAGAGAGGTGCAGAAAGAAGCAAGACTGGTTTGCACACCATTGGTACCAATTTAATACCCACATTTAGCAATAACTAACAGGTGACCATTCTTGGTTTGCAAAGGGCCTTCCACCACCCTGTAACACTTGTCACTGCATTTCTGGTAACGTTTGAGTCGGTTGAACTAGAAACAAGGTTTTTTTTATTCAAATCTACAGCTTATGCAGCAGATGATGGATTATGTGGCAAACGCGGAAAATGTATAATTTTGCAAACGTCAGTGCAGCCAAACAGTCACATAATTCCAGTGGCCCTCCTCATGCCTCTGACTAGGTCCAGAAGTGCTCCTCAGTGGTTCCTTCTTTTTTTGTCTCATTAAGTTTATAGTTTAGCTTCTATGGAAATGAGGAAGACTAAACCTGAGGTTACCACTACACAACACACACTATCATACAACGTAATTACTCTCCATAACACATAATCTAACTCTACATAATTCCTATAAACTAAATACTACACACTTTCTATCCACATCAAAGTCAAAGTCCATCCACATAATTACACTGCACACCATACCACATAACTCCACTACACACAACCTACATCCACTCAAATCCAAGTAACATTAGTAAAACATTTTTACATTTAGAACGCCTATAGCTCTAACTCTTGCAAATGTGAAGCCTATTACATTGCAAATGCTTCTTTAACTAGTAGTCACGTTTGCAGAGAGGTGGAGAAAGGGGGCTGGGCCTCCAACAAACGCTCAGGAATTCCGCTTCATAGGACTTACAGGAGGTACCAGGAGGGCTTTTTGGCCCCCAAAGTCCCTCAGGAGCAAAGTAGACTTCATCCCCCATCCTGTGTGCCAGGAGGCGCGTTTGCAGAGCGGTGGAGAAAGGGGGGCTTGGCCTCCAAAGACATCTTACCAATACCACTGTGTGAGACCTAATGGAAGTAACATGAGGGGCAGTTGGCCCCCAAGGTTGTCCTTCAGGGCCAACTACCCCTCCTATTACTGCCAGTAAGTCCCACACAACAGCATTGCTAAGTTCTCATTGAAGGACACGCCCCCTTTCCATACCACTCTGAAAACGCACTCCCTGGTGCACTCTTGGATGGGGATTAAAGTCCCCTTCACTGCTGGGGGGCCTTAGGGGCCAACTAACCTGCCTGATACCTCCAATGTGTCCCAGATAGTTTGATAGCTGACAGGTGGATAGAGGCCACGTCCGCTCTCTCCACCACTCTGCAAACATGCCTCCTGGTACGTTCTGGGTTGGGGGATTAAGTCCCCTTGCCTCCTGAGGTTCCCTGGGGGCCAACATGCCCACAGGCACCTCCAGTAAGCCCCACACAGCTGAATTGCTGGGAGTGGAGCGAGGCCATGCCCCCTTTTTACACCACTCTGCAAACCTGCCTCCTGGCGCACTGCTGCCTGGGTAGTGAAGTCCACTTTAGTTCTGAGTTCCTCAGGACGCAAGAGGACCTCTTCGCCCCACTGGCAAAGCATCAAGAGGCGCATTAGAAGATTGATATAGGGAGTGGGCGGGCCTCTGAGGAGATGTCGGCTTTTCTTGTTTTTGTTAGAAGGGGGCTGTGTGGCCCCCTTCTCTTAATTTTTTATCGTCCCTGGAAACCCCAACCACAGGGCCTGACCCGTTTAAAATAAAATTATTAAAACAACAGGAAGGGGGCTGCACGACGATATCGGCCCCGGGACCCCATCCCCCGGGGCATGGCCTCATTTATTATAATTTTTTAAAATTATTAATACAGAAGGAGGTCATGTGGCCCCCCTTTCCTGGGACACTATGGCCCTGGGGCCCTATTCCCCGGGGCCTGGCCTAATTTTTTATTTAATTACATGAGGGGGGCCGCATGGCCCCCTTCCCTGGGCCACTTCTAGCCCTGGAGACTCCATGACCCAGGCCTGGCCAACCTTTATTTTCAAATTTAGAGAGGGGCTGTGTGGCCCCCCTCCTCATGCCAATTATGGCCCCAGGGACCTCATCCCCCAGGGACAGCCTTATTTATTTATTTTACATATTAAAAAGAGGAGGGGGGCCGAGTGGCCCCCCTCCTGGGTCACTTCGAGCCCCAGGGACCCCATCCCCCGGGGCCTGGCCTCAGCGTTGGGGATCGTGGGGGGAGCCCCAATGCCCCCACAGTCCCAGCCGGCTCCACGCCTCCTGACGGAGCCAGCATTCCTTTTGGGCAAGGGAAGCTGCTAACATGCAGCTTCCCTTGTCCAAAAGCAATTCTGCTTTGCCTCTTGGAAGCGAGAGCATGTTTCCTGCTCTCGCTTCCAAGAACCAAAGCAGTGTTTGTTATGAGAGGGTGGGAAACGTGCTCCCTCCCTGCCATAGCAAACTGCAATGTCCCGGGGTGGGCACCCCGGGACATTGCAGGAGCAGCCCTGGGCGGTGGCAGTCCCCAGGGCCATGGAGGGCTCCAGGAGGCCCCCCTCTCTTTGTCATAATAGCCCCGGGGAGGTGGTAGTCCCCGGGGCCCGGGGTTCAGCAACGGGTTCCCACATTTTAATGAAGTGTGCCCTGGGGAGGTGGTGGTCCCCGGGGCAGTGATGTGATGGGCAGGAGCCCCACTCACACTTCTTTAATTATATTAAAGCCCTAGGGAGGTGGTAGTCCCTGGGGCTTGGGGGTGCCCGCAAGGCCCCCACAAACATAATCAAGGATGCCCTGGGGAGGTGTCAGTCCCTGGGGCAGCGTGGGGGGGCAGGAGCCCCCATGCATTTTTTCAAAGTAACCCCGGGAGGTGGCGGTCCCCGGGGCTGCGGGGGGCTGAGTGCCCCTGCTTATTATTTCAAAAGCCCCGGGGAGGAGGCAGTCCCCAGGGCTGCGGGGGCCTGGGCAGCCCCTGCATACATTATAAACATTACCCTGGGACCAGGCCCACCAGGGGGCTTATAGAACACAAAGCTTTTTTTCACACACCCAGCGCAAATTCAGCTGATTTTGTTCTTGCAAAAATGCTTTTTGGGGTCCTTGTTGGACCCCCTGAGCAGGCATAGGGGGTCAGGGTGTTTCTACCTTGAACCCTTTTCTTGCTTTTTATGTTTTTTCTACTGTTTTCTTGTGACTAGGTTACCAAGTCCCAAGATGGCTGTTGGCAGTCAATCAGAATTAAGCTTGTGCTAGGGAGGGTTCGCGAATCTTACTCAGTGTTCTGATATACACATTTTGTATTTTTTTAATTTCTCAGCAACTACTGAGAACGAATTTACACCATTTTAAAAAAAGGTCGCTTTCTGAGCCAAGACCTAACTTTTTTGCCAAATTTGGTGTCATCCCATTTAGCAGTTCAGGCTGTAGCTTTGTCTAAAGTTTCTATGGAAATTAACATTGAAAAACTCATTTGGGAACCCCCTTTTTTCTCAGCCCCGCTTGATGAAGCACAGCAAGACAGGAGCTGACCCGAGTGAACCATTAGTTTTGAAAATTTGGCGAAGATTGGTCATGCGGCGCCAAAGATATTGGCAAAAGAAAAAAAGCTTTTTGAATAGAAACAAGGTCCTAACTATAACTACCTAACGTACATATGTATATAGGACTTGGCCTTTTTGGCTAAAGTACATAAACATTTTGCTTTACACCCAAATTGTTTTCCTGACATAGAGTTGCCAATTTAGATGCTTTGCGTACTTTGCCACTGCTGTCAAAGTGCAAGTGTTCCCTATGTAAAATGTAATGGTAATTGGTTGGCCATGATTGGTATGTTTGCCTTACTAGTAAAGTCCCTAGTGATGTGCACTGTGTGGGCCAGGGCTAGTAATGCAAAGGCGCACGGAGAAGGGAACTCAAGCCTGCAGTGTCGGGTCTGCATGCAGTTTGCTAAGTAAGCATGTTGTCCTGAGAAGTGCAACCACTTGTCAGGCCTGACTTTCCTTTTTACGTACACATTGGACACCCCTGTGGTAGGTTCCGGTAATCCTTGGGCAGGGTGCAGTGTAGGTAAAAGGTCAGATATATACTATGGTGTGTGTTATGTCCTGACAGTGAAAAATACTCCATTTCGTTTTTCACTGCTGAAAGGCCATCCTGCCCATAAGACAGAATGGGGGAGGCTGGGAGTTGTATTTGTTAGCCTAGTTTTCTGTAGGTTTATAATGGAAAGGTGAAGTTTAGTATGTATGAACTCACAGTGTCATTACACATCTTTCTGTGAAGGTGGTTTTGCCCCTGTTTGTTCAGAAACCACTCTTTTAGAAAGTGGCTGAGATTTGTGTTTTAGGCATTTATTTGTGTCTCGGGTGAAATGTGTATTATCTGTCTGGATCTGAAAGGTGAGAGGAGCTGGGAGAGGTATTGACCCAGGGAGGCGTTGAGATGGCACCAGGCTGCCCTGCATCTGGAGAGTACAGGGGGGAGAAGCCCAGGAGGTGAAAAGGCCTGGGCTGGTGCTATAAACCAATTAACCCATCTCCTGCTGAGTGATTAAGGATCCAGATCACTAATATCAAAGGGAGAGAGGTAACACTGGGAAGGAGACACCCAGAACTAATTTAGGGAGGGGTCAGGAACCCCTGAGCACAGACAATCTTCAAAGACATTAAGGGGTATAACTATGAGAGCTGAAACCCCTGAACGTTGGTATGAAACAGAAATGGATTGAGACTGAAAAAGCTTGGACCCATTCTGTGGTCAAGAGGAACCTCTGCTAAAGAAGGAGCAACTGAAGAGACTGCTGTGGAAAGGCCAATCCTTGCTTTGTGATCTGGGGCTGGTCTGCAGTTTGCTATTCTAACCAAGGGAGAGGCTGTTGGGACTGTGCTTGGAGGCGCTGGGTTCCCCTGCTTGAAGAAGACTGCTTTGTGCTGTGTCTTTTAACCCCAAGGGCCCGAGGTGAGCAGGCTCCCTGTTTGGAAATACAGGATCATAAACGTTTCTGGAGAAGTCCCAAGCAACGCGGTGTGGGCGTGCTTTTGCAGCTTGAGACCCTCAGAAGTTGTGCCTTGTGAACATGGGCATGCAAGAGTAAGCTGAGTCTCGGACGCGCTGGGTGCATGTCATGGTGCAGGCCAAGGCGTTGGTGAGGAGCACCGGGTCGTGGTGTGCACGGGGAGATGAAGTGAGACTCAGATGCGCAGAATGCGTGTCATAGTACAGGCCAGGGTGTTGGTGAAGAGTGCCTGGTTGTTGTGTGCACCAAAAGAAGAAGTGAGTCTCAGACGCGCAGAGTGTGTGTCTGCGGTGCAGCCAGGGTGTTGGTGAGGAGCGCCTGGTCATTGTGTGCACCGGGAGGAGAGGTGAGACTCGGACGCGCAGAGTGCATGTAGTGGTGCAACCAGGGCATTGGTGAAGAGCGCCTGGACATTGTGTGCACCGGAAGAAGAGGAGAGACTCAGTCACGCAGGGTGAGTGTCGAGGTGAAAGCAGAGGCACTGGTGAAGAGCGCCGGATCATCGTGAGCACCAGAGAAGAGGCGAGTCTCGGACTCGCAGTGTGCGTGTTGAGGTGCAACTTGATTCAGAAAAGGGGGTGGTGATAAACAGAGTGTCTGAATTAAGCAGACCACTATTACCCAGTCCAAAGATCAGGGCTTGATCCATCACCGTTTTTTAGCTCACTGCACCATCCCAGCTCAGAACCAGGCTACATGCAAATTAGTCTGTTCCTGTCCCAGTGCATGATGGGAACAGGGCAAACCAAACTACCAAGCCAATTCTTATACTGGGAAGGAAACAAGCTTCCGGGGTCCGGTTTCTGGCATTTCAGCCGTCGTCGGCCCGGCTTGCTTGAATCCTGATGGTGCAATGAGCAAGGGACTCACATCTGAGTATACCCTTCCACGCTTATGGTGGACAAAATGATTCAGAAAAGGGGGTGGTGATGAACAGAGTGTCTGAATTAAGCAGACCACTCTTACCCAGTCCAATGATCAGGGCTTGATCCATCACCGTTTTTTAGCTCACTGCACCATCCCAGCTCAGAACCTGGCTACATGCAAATTAGTCTGTTCCTGTCCCAGTGCTTATTTCAGACACTCTGTTCATCACCACCCCCTTTTCTGAGGTGCAACTTGAGGCGCTGGTGAGGAGTGCCTGGGTAGGGTGTGCACCGAATTTGAAGTAAAGTCTCCATAGTACTGAGTGCGGGTCTCGGTGTCACTGAGACTGCCAGAAGGATGGCCAAGTCATTGGGCCCTCGGAGTAAAACAGCAGCGGCCTGGACTGGCAGCCCCGGAGGAGCTGAGCCGCCGTCCTCGCTACACGCTGTGATGGAGTTCTGGATCAAGGCCCAAATCGCTGACGTCAGAGAGGAGAATGGGGTCGCACCCTCCCAGGTAAAGTGGATCACCACCTGGGGTGGGATACAGGCCCGGAGGGACACTCTCTCGGCCTCTAGCTTCTGTCAGCTGCGTGAGCCTGTTGCTTTAGCTTGATCTCAGCCCGTGCTGACCCAAGCAGGGGCAGTACTGGGGCCGGAGTGAGAAGCAGTACGTTTGTGTCATCATTGATCCATATTGAGGGCACTGTTAACGGAGCACCTAAACTGTCGTACTACAATTTGCATTATTGCTGCTAACGAACTATCGAACTGTCGTATGACGCCTGACCTTATTTGTGCCTGACAACTACATGCTTGGCGCGCTACGCACTTCGTTATCTTACCCTTGCAGATTACCCAATTGTAACGTGGCGCATTGCGTTATTTTTCTTGCACAGTATCTGATTATAATGTGGTGCAGGGCATTATTTCTTCCTTGCACAGTACAGGATTGTATAGTGACGTATTGCTTTGTTTCTTCCTGGTAAAGGGCATGCTGGTAGTGATACACATTGCATTATTTCTTCTATTTCCAAGTACATGACTGTTACGCATTGCAGAATTGTTTTCTTTTGCAACGTGTGTGATTCTAGCAATACGACTGGCCTAACCTTTTGGAACTGGTTAGAAGTGAGCTTAACTGTTGGTTAGAAGCAGTGGTTGGGATTAGAACCTACCAACCCACCGGAAAGAATACTACCCATACTTATATGTTGGTTTTGTATTGTGTGGTCATATCGTACAACTTCTTATATAAAGATTATACTCATTTTATGAAAACTTGTGTGGAGTCTATTTGTGGTAACATCTTTGGGATGCTGTGAGTGTGGTTGCACATACTGTACACTTGTGCCTTGGAGGTAAGCCTGGCTGCTCGTGCCAAGCTACTAAGGGGATGAGCAGGGCTATTTCAGACGGTGTTCTTACTTAGCCTAATGTTGAAGCGAGGAGTCGGGGACTCCCGCCTCTAGCATTTGGTGGTGGCGGTAAGCGATAAGGACCCCCACTTCCAACTATATATATATATATTCACTAAAAAACCATAGGTTTCAGGCCTTATATAGTTATGAATTAGCATTTAAAAAAACATTGAAATTGCTCCTATATAGTTAGTTGTACTAACTATATTTCGCGCACCCGCAATCCACTGCTGATGATGTCACATATTACATCATTCATGACATGGTCAGTGACATCACTGATGACATCACTGATGACATCTCAAATGACATCACTGATGACAATCTTTTTTTTTTTTTTTTTGCCCTTGGGGGTCCTTGAGGGACCCCCTGAGAAGGGCTATAGGGTTTGGGGGGGTCTCTACCCTGCCCCCTTTTCGTGTTTTTCACTCTTGTTTTGGGCTCTCTTGTGCCTCAGTTCTCCTGAAAAACAAGATGGTGGCCAACACTTCCTGGTATGGACAATTTGGAATGTTGACAGTCGACTGCCAGCCAATCAGAAACTCGCTCGCGCACGTAAGGGTACGCGCACGTACACGTACGGGACGAGCATATAGATATATAATTTGCTCAAATTTAATTTTCTCAACAACTACTTTAGGGATTGTTACCAAATATAGAAAAGGCACTACTGCATACCTGTCCCTACCATTTTGCCAAGTTTGGTATAATTCCGTTCAGCCGTTCGGGCTGTAGCCGTGTCTGAAGGTCCCATAGAAAATGCCATTTGAAAAATTTCAAATTCAATTTTCTCAAGAACTACTGGAGGGATTTTCACCAAACATAGCAAAGGCACATCTGCATAGGTAGTTATAGTTCGGATTATTTTGTATAGGGAATTCGCAACATTCTATTGGGAATAACTTTGGCGCCGGTTAAGGAATCTGCCTGAAATTGTCCTCAAATTTGCCTTGCGCCGCACTGCTCCTTCCTTGAAAGTTTGAGGGGATTTGTCAAGCGGGGGCCGAGATAAAAGGGGGGTCCCAAAGGGTGTTTTCCCCATGTTAATTTCCATAGGGCGGTCAAACTCACTTTTAGCCCGAACGGCTGAATGGATTCCCACCAAACTTGGCAAAATTGTAGGGACTGGTAGCCCGATGTGCCTTTGCTATGTCTCAAGATATGTGCTCCAATGGATTTTGAGTAATTTAGGTTAAAAAATATATATATATCTATAAGCGCGCCCCGGTACGCGCACCAGGGCGCGTACTAGCGTGCTACGCGAGTTCGCGCGTGGAAAGCTGATTGGCTCTCGGGTGTCTGTCAACATTCCAAACAGTCCGGAGCGGCCAACATCTTGTGTCTCGGTAGGATCGAGACACAAGAGGTGGAAGAAACAAAGGGGGAAATGACCAAAAGGGGGCAGAGTAGACCCCCCCTGACCACCTAGGTTTGATGTGGGGGCCAGCATACCGGGGAGCGTACCATGGGGGAAAAAATTACAGAGTTTTAAAAAAATTTAGCCTTTTTTTATGAATTGGAGGTAGTTCTAAAAAGAACTGTTTTTTTCTTCTTTTTGTTGTTTTATATTTTTTTATTGTTTTTTTGAACATTTTGTACATTTTTTGGCTTTTATGAAAAATGTTATATTTTTTTCGTTATTTTTATGGGGAGAAACAAAAAACAGGGAATTGTAAACGGCTCAACTGGAGCAAAAAAAAATTAGGAAAAAATTAAGGTTTTTTGGGGCAATTGTGGTTGTCACCAGCACAGTTGATGAGTTTTATGCTTTGCTCACCGTAGGTAATTGTTTTACCACAAAAAATACAACTGATTTTGTATTGTCCTAACTGGGGTTGTATGTTTGGGACCATCTCCCTTGTCTCTGGACCCGATGGAGTGGGTTGCTTACTTTTGGAGGTGCTGGGTGAAGATTGGGGAGGGTTTTTGGCCAGTTCTCTCACCTCTGCCGCAGCATAGTTGTTAGGGTGCCGGGGTTGCATGTGGCGAATCATAGTGTTATTGCCAAAAGAGTATTTTTTGTTAGGGTTCCCCCTTAAAAGTTCAGTGCCACAGATTAGGCAAGTAACCCTTGGCGCATTTACTTTTTTGAGGTCCTTTGGGATTGAAAAAAACTCCCAGATAATGTGCTGCTTTGGCCTATATGGGTATTTTCTTCTGGCAGGAAATTCCTCCTCCTCCTCCTCCTCTTCTTCATCTCCACCACTGTGGTGTTGTGGTAGTCCTCTTGGTGGTGGTGGTGGTGGTGGTGGCTGAGATGCTCCTGCTGCTGCTGCTACTGAAGCCATTTCTGAGTACAAATTAGCAATAGCTCTGGAAACAGGTCTTCCTCACTCAAAGTGCAAAGTGAGAATGAGGAAAAAAGGTGGGGGCTTTCATCATTAGGAAAAAAAAACTGTCCTGAACCAATGAAAAGTGTTATTTTCAGGTCACATGACCAGGGCTTTCATCATTTGGAAACCAAAACTGTCCTGAACCAATAAAAAGTGTTATTTTTAGGTCACATGACCTGACACGCTTACGCTACGTGCCCCGGGGGGCGCCCAGGGGCGCGTCGTGTAAGTGCATTGGAAGGTTACGTAGCGCGATCGTATGGGCTCGAGTGCTTCCGGGTGCGCATACGCCGTGCGAATCACGCGGACACAGCTACGCGATACGTCACAGTGATGTTTTCGTTCGCGGCAATAGCGCTAACGGGACGCTCACCGGTACGCACCCCGGGGCGCGCCACAAGACTGCGCTTACCGGTGCGCTCAGCGGGACGCGCACCGTAAGCGCTCCAGGGCAAAAAAAAAAAAACATGAACAATATACATATAAAAAATAATATTACATAAATATACAATATTATAAAAAATATTACATTTCATAGCTATAGAAACTCAAAATTAAAAAACCTTTAAAATTCACTGAAAACAACATGGGTTTGAGGCCCTATATATAGTTAGGAATTAGCATATAAAAAACCTATGAAATTCACTGAAAAAACCATAGGTTTCACACCAGTTATAGTTAGGAATTAGCATTTAAAAAACCTTTGAAATTCACTGAAAAAACCATAGGTTTCACACCAGTTATAGTTAGGAATTAGCATTTAAAAAACCTATTAAATTCACTGAAAAAACCATAGGTTTCACACCAGTTATAGTTAGCTGGAAATGTTACTGACATGAAACCATTGAAATTCCCACGTTATAGTAAGTTGGACTCACTATAACTTGCGCGCCTGCAATGCACTGCTAATGACGTCACATATTACATCACTCATGACATGGTCAGTGACATCACTTATGACATCACTGATGACACCATCCTTGTGACAGAGTGACAGACCTCCTTTCAGTGTAATGTAACCCTTGAAACACATTCAAAAATAGAAACTAAAATTTTCAAAAAAATGGAGATACCCATACCAGTTACAACAACCAATTCAGTAATTCCACCATCTATATACACATCCACTTATTCACCAACAGTTCTATATAGTCACTCGTACATATATTCACTCATCATATGTAGTGAAACACCTATACACCCGACAGTCATCCAAAAGTTACTCACACACATAATCACACATGCAAATAAACTATTGAACATCAATTTATTTGCATATACAGCTATACACACACTACCACCTTACTTCTAAGGAAACTTACACATACTTAATCTCTTAAACAATCACTTATAGAAACACATACTTATTTAAACAGGAACTCTTACATTCTCTCACTCTCACATATACTCACTTATATACATCAATACTCACATATACTAGAATAAAACATATTTAGTTACTAATAAAGACACTAGTGAGACAGTCATTCACTCACTAACACACACATATACACACTCATCCACCCTTACAATCCAACACATATGCTGATTTCAAAACACATACAAACAGTGAGTCAGTCATTAATGCATCTATGTGCTAAGTAATACCCCCACCAAACCATACAGACACTCATACTGATACTAAAAAAAAAATCTAATAACCCATACACACACACATGTAGCTACTCACCAACCCATGCAGCCACTTATACACAAAGTGAAACACTGATACTTATATTTAAATATTTAAAAATTACTCGCTAATATATGTATTCACTAAGATACACTTAATAAGTCAGTTAACCAATAAAATTTATTTTTTAAAAAACATCCATTTAGACACTTATTTAAAAATGTATTCTTCCATCGACCTTTACAAATACATATATAAAACATATTTATTTTACAGAAAGACACACATTCACTGGATGGTGTCATCAGTGATGTCATGAGTGATGTCACTTCCCATGTCATGAGTGATGTAATATGTGATGTCATCAGCAGTGCATTGCAGGCGCGCAAGTTATAGTGAGTCCAACTAACTATAACATGGGAATTTCAATGGTTTTATGTCAGTGAAATGTCCAGCTAACTATAACTGGTGAGAAACCTATGGTTTTTTCAGTGAATATATATATATATATACTGTATTCCGCATTTGGAATTATCAGCAAACGAGAAATGTTACCAGCGATAGTATTTCTTCACTATTTATTATTAATCACGTGATTTTGGTGGACACCACTAGGGGGTGGTGTCAGTATCACTGCAAGTATAAAAAAAGCATTATTAATTCAAACATGTTGCAGCGTGAACAAGGGCTTTCTGCTCGAAACGCGTCGCTGGTTCTGTTGAAGGACAAATAAAACATCTTTTGCTGACTTTGATGGTCCGGTCCTCATTTTGGTTGGCGCGGAGGCGGTGTCTGCGAGCGCAGAGCAAGCTGGGGAGGAACTCTTTTCATATGCAACCGGAAGTCGATTTGCTTCCGTAATGGACCCCTTCATCGAAAGTTGGCAGCCGCTTTCAAATCGTTTCTTTTGGATCTCGCATGGGAATTACTGCGGCTGTCCCCGGGCGTACTGAAACCTGACCGTACCTGGTTTGGCGGTTTGAGCAGCCCCAAAGGATCGCGTCGGAGGACGCGGGACGCGGAGCAGCTCCCGCCATCTACTAGCGGGGAGTGTTTTCAATCGCAATATCACCCGGTGATGAAGTAATTAAGCAGCTACAGAACGCGAGCACAAAAATTACGTTTACTCGCTACAAACTCCTTATTTTACAACAGAACCGTTACCAACATGGATAAAGAGGAAATTGATAAACAGCGGGAAGAAGCCGCTTTGACATTGTTTGATGCGACAGACAAATCTACAGATCACAACAAAGAACAGGCGCAGAGTAATCATAACAATTCGCAAACAAAAGATTTAAAACAGTTGTTTAAAGAGCTATTGAAATTGCGCAAAGCTGAATGTACAAAATGGTGGGAACACAAATCCCTCAGCAAATATGAAGAAGTTGGTCGGGTCCCACGGGGATTGAGAATTTTATTGGCTCCAAGCTTTGATAAACCGGACCCGGCAATGTTGCAAGAATGGGGGGAAAGCAACCTAGCCGCGTCCATGAACTTAGTCTGTATACTAATCAAATATGCTGTCAGTGATCGTGCTAAACTATTAGAACAAATTAAGGCTATAGAAATGGAAATAAATGCTTGCCAGAATTCTTTGGAAATGAAAAAATTGACAGACAACATGAACGAACAATTGCATAAACACGAGGAGAAAATCAAAGCTTGCAAGGCGTCCAAATTTACCCGCGACGCTGATGATTATCGATATGGCAGGATTTTTACATTTTCTCGAAAATACAACTTAGCCAAAAGACAGGCATATACGAAAAAGAAAAATGCCACTGGGTCCAATACCAATAACACAATCACAACCACCAGTACCAGTACAACAGCATCTGGCGTGGTTAATGTGGATGGAACCGACCAAACTACCGACTCATCAGTAACAAGCGCATCTAGTGTGGAATCTTTATCATCCGGTTCCACTAGCTCAGATTTAAACTCAATGGGACTGGAAACATTGAATCTCCAGCAGGAAATGGATTTTGTAGTAGAGGAGAGGCTCCAAACTTTGAGGTCTTGGCAACCCAACCCACAAGCAAACAAAGGAGGAATAAACGCCGGAAAGCAAGACGGCGTAGAAGGAAACAACGCCGGTGCTCAGCAACAGCAAAAGAAAAAGAAAAAAACATGGGGGAAACGTTGATAATTGACAATACTATCATTAATCTCTTCAATGTTACTCTTAATAAAGCGGAGGAACAATTGCTTTCATTGGGATTGAATTATTCTCCAATACAAAGTTTCAACTACACCATGACTAGAGTTGATCTTTTTTGCTTTATAAGAAAATTGAAATTAAAAAAACATTTTGCTTTGCAATCTGCCAAAGACCTCGACATTCCTAATAACGATAACGGGGTGATTGAACCGGATGGGCCACTGGCATTACGAGCATCAGATACGCATACTTTTTTAGATGCCAATGATTTACTTAGCTCATCCGACACTGCAGAAACAAATCTTGAAGACTCGACACAAAGCCGTTTAAGACAAGTACTTATCCCCCAAAGAGGAGCTGGTTTAAGTCCTTTTCGCAGCAAATCCAAATTCATACCCTTAATGCCTAAAGACGCCATTGACATTTTTCACAACTGCGTCACCAATGATATCAAAAGACTTTATACTCAAACAAACAACTAACACCGCAATAAAGAGATACACATAAAACTTGCTTATGATAAGCTGTTGAAGAAATTGGGCACCAATCCTGATATAGTGATTAAAAAATCGGATAAGGGGGGCAGTTTGGTGATCTGGCCCAAACAAGACTACATCATTGAAGCCAAACGCCAACTTGAAGACCCTACATGCTATGCTAAGACTTCACAGAAAGAGTACGAGAAAGCGACATCTAAATTACATAAGTCATTAGGCCAATGGAAGAGAGAAGGCCTAATTTCATCTGAAGAGTATAAATTTATGTATGTAAATTTTCCCATCTTGCCTTCCCTTTACCTTATCCCTAAGGTACATAAGGCCGTGCAACCAATACCGGGCAAGTCTATTGTATCGGCGATAGGCAGTGTGGGTGAGAAAGTTGGAGAATATATTGACTTTTTCCTCCAGGACTTTGTAAAGCAACTCCCCAGTTTCACTCGTGACACCAGTGATTTTATAACTAAAATTTCTGCAATTGTATGGGAGAGTGATATGTGGCTTATCTCGTTAGATGTGGAGTCGCTGTATACCAGCATAGACCACACACAAGGATTGTTTGCTGTACAACACTACCTATCTAATAGACCTATCTTGTACTATGAACACAATAAGGTCATTTTAGGTCTTATGGAATGGTGCCTCTACAACAATTTTTTCTCCTTTGGTAAGGAGATTTATAGGCAACTTAGAGGAGTGGCGATGGGGGCCTGCTTCTCCCCCAGCTATGCGTGCTTGCACGTAGGCTGGTGGGAGGAGCAGGTCCTCAATGTACGCCAAAAGGTGTGGATGGAGAGCCATGTTAGTTGCTTTCTGAGGTACATTGATGATATTTTCATTATTTGGAGAGGTAGTAAGGAGGAAGCATTGTCTTTCATTCATGATATCAATGACAATTCCCTCAATCTTAATTTCACAACTCATATTGACAAGAATCGCATTCAATTTTTGGATGTTGAGGTGTATGTCTCCAACCACATATTGAATACCACTTTGCATAGGAAACCGACTGCAGGCAATGCTACATTGCATGCAACCAGTATGCATCCAAAACACACAATATCTGGAATCCTGTATGGCGAAATTCTCAGGCTGAAGAGGATTTGTAGTTCCCCTTCTGACTTTAACACCTGTCTAGAGGAACTTCTAACTAGGTTAAAAGCTAGGGGTTATTCTGAACGCATATTAAATTCAGCATTGACCAAATCCCTTTCTAGATCCAGAGAAAGTCTTTTTCCTATATCCCCTCATGAGAGTGAACTCCCTACAGACACAGAATCCCAGTTAGATTGCCCGCGTCTAATTACCACCTACAGTAAGGAGGATAAAAAAATTAGGTCCATTATCAACAAAAATTGGCCTATAATTTTGAGCGACCATATACTCAATACTAGGTTACCATCTTCCCCTACTAGACAAGCTAAAACCATGGGCAACTACCTGGACAAGGCAGCCCCTGAATTAAAAACTAAAACTCCGTGGCTACGCCCCACTAGAGGATTCTATAAGTGCTCCAGTTGCCGAGCCTGTAAATTCGGAGTCACCACCACACATTACCATACCCCTTTCAGCTCAGTTGCCAAGACCATCACTGGCAACTATTCTTGCAAGACAGATCATGCTGTCTACGCTCTGGCGTGCACCTGTGGGCTTAGATATGTGGGCAGCACTAAGCTCCAGGTGCACGTCCGGATTTTACAGCATTTGCGGGCCATTCTACACAGTGACCCGACTTACCCGGTGGCACGGCACTTCAAGCGGGTACACAATAAAGATCTGAATTGCCTTAGTTATTTTGTGATTGGGGCGGTACCGTATTTAAGAAGAGGAGGTGACCGTGAGGCAGAGCTTAGAAAATTGGAATCTAGATTCATACTGGAACTCGATAGTCGTTGGCCCAATGGGCTCAACATAGTGAAGAAATGCACCATTTTTTGTAAGCTTTCTGGTGTATTTACATATCTGAGTTGTCTATACCAATCCAGTTTTCCTATATATGTAGTCTACGCACTCCTAGTTAGGTTCCCTATTAGGAGATTTATTGCGAGATACACACTTTACAGTATTGTTTCGACAAATAGTGATGTTCTGATTAATATATACTTCTGTAGACGTACGCTTTGCACTTTATATGGTTATCTTTGAATATGCACCTTTTGCAACATTTAAACTGTATTATTCTAGGACTCAATGAAATAGTTTTTATTGGGTTTTTCTACAATAAATTTGTATTGTACAGTAAATCAAATAAAATTTTGTTGTAGTAATGTTGGATGTATATAATTGAGGATGTAACTAACTGTGTGTATATATAGAGACGTTCAGACATATAAGAGTATATAGGTGTGTATATATTTAAGAACAATGTAGATAGTTTGTGAAAATAGGTTTTTTGTAATATATTTTGGTTTTTTGTAATATGATGATATGTCTGTGTGTGTATATATATGAAATATGGTACTATTTATACATATTTTCATTTTTAACTTTTTGATATAACTTGTTTACCATCTGGAACTTTTCTAGAGATCTTTGAATAGAATAATATAGTTTACCTAACATCCTATACAATATGAAGGTATATTCAATTATTGAGTATCTCTGTTCTTATGGTAGTATGGCTTGTTCCCGCGACTTTGCACTTTTTTGTAACTCTTTTTCACTTATGCACTTTTTTATACTATTATTGCACTTTAACTTTCGCTACTACAAGAGATATATGCATGTTTGCACAGACTATGACTTTACATGTCAGTTGAAATTTAATTTTGCAATATAAGAATATGTTTATATGATGTGATATTTTGATCTAATATTTATCAAATTTATTTGAGTTATTTCTTGGATTTAACCAGTAACTGTATTCCGCATTTGGAATTATCAGCAAACGAGAAATGTTACCAGCGATAGTATTTCTTCACTATTTATTATTAATCACGTGATTTTGGTGGACACCACTAGGGGGTGGTGTCAGTATCACTGCAAGTATAAAAAAAGCATTATTAATTCAAACATGTTGCAGCGTGAACAAGGGCTTTCTGCTCGAAACGCGTCGCTGGTTCTGTTGAAGGACAAATAAAACATCTTTTGCTGACTTTGATGGTCCGGTTCTCATTTTGGTTGGCGTGGAGGCGGTGTCTGCGAGCGCAGAGCAAGCTGGGGAGGAACTCTTTTCATATATATATATATATATATATATATTCACTAAAAAAACCATAGGTTTCACATCAGTTATAGTTAGCTGGAAATTTTACTGACATAAAACCAATGAAATTCCACGTTATAGTTAGTTGGACTCACTATAACTTGCGCGCCTGCCATGCACTGCTGATGACGTCACATATTACATCACTCATGACATGGTCAGTGACATCACTCATGACATCACTGATGACACCATCCAGTGAATGTGTGTCTTTATGAAAAATAAATATGTTTTATATTTGTATTTGTAAAGGACGATGGAAGAGTAAATGGTTAAATAAGTGTGTAAATGGATGTTTTTTTTAAAAGAATTGATTGGTTAACTGCCTTATTAAGTGTATCTTAATGAATACATATATTAACGAGTAATTTTTATATTTTAAAATATATGTATCAGTGTTTCACTTTGTGTATAAGTGGCTGCATGGGTTGGTGACTGACTCACTGTTTGTATGTTTTTTGAAGACAGCATATGTGCAGGACTGTATGGGTGGATGAGTGTGTATATGTGTGTGTTAGTGAGTGAATGCCTGTCTCACTAGTGTCTTTATGAGTAACTACATATGTTTTAATCTTGTATATATGAGCATTGATGTATATAAGTCAGTATATGTGAGAGTGAGAGATTGAAAGAGTTCCTTTTTAAATAAGTATGTGTTTCTATAAGTGATTGTTTAAGAGAGTAAGTATGTGTAAGTTTCCTTAGAAGTAATGTGCTAATGTATGTATAGCTGTATATGCAAATAAATGGATGTTCAATAGTTTATTTGCATGTGTGAGTATGTTTGTGAGTAACTTTTGTAAGACTGTCGGTGTGTAACAGGATGTATATGTGTTTCACTATATATGATGAGTGAGAATATGTATGAGTGACTATATAAAACTGTTGGTGTATGAGTGGATGTGTATATAGATGGTGGAATTACTGAATTGGTTTTTGTAACTGGTATGGGTATCTCCATTTTTTTGGAAAATGTTAGTTTCTATTGTTTGAATATGTGTTTCAATGGTTACATTACACTGAAAGGAGGTCTGTCACTCTGTCACAAGGATGGTGTCATCAGTGATGTCATGAGTGATGTCACTGACCATGTCATGAGTGATGTAATATGTGACGTCATCAGCAGTGCATTGCAGGCGCGCAAGTTATAGTGAGTCCAACTAACTATAACGTGGAATTTGATTGGTTTTATGTCAGTAAAATTTCCAGCTAACTATAACTGATGTGAAACCTATGGTTTTTTTAGTGAATTTAATAGGTTTTTTAAATGCTAATTCCTAACTATAACTGGTGTGAAACCTATGGTTTTTTCAGTGAATTTCATTGTTTTTTAAAATGCTAATTCCTAACTATAACTGGTGTGAAACCTATGTTTTTTTCAGTGAATTTCAAACGTTTTTTAAATGCTAATTCCTAACTATAAGTCTCAGTTTATATGTAAGACTGTTAGCACTCTAGTTGTTCTTTAGAACACTCTGGTACATTCTGTCATTGGGCTACAGTTGGGCTACATCTAGCTGATATTTGGGCTACATTTGCATTTTTTGGTCGCTGGTGGCCATCTTTGGGCTACATTGGGCTACATTGGGCTACATTTGGGCTACATTTTGGCATATATATAGCCCAATGTAGCACAATATATATTTTATCAAAGTTAATTTTCGTGAAAACCACTTAAGAATAGGGCTACCACTCCCTACAATTTTTCCCAATTTTTTTTTTTTTTTTGCTTTGGAGCGCTTCCGGTGCGCTTCCCGGGGAGCGCCCCGAAAAGCGTACTTTTATAAAGCGCCCCCGGGCGCGCTCCGGGGAGCGTCTCGTAAGCGCCTATATATCGCGAACGAAAACATGATCATGACGTATCGCGTAGCCGCGTCCGCGTGATACGCACGGCGTAAGCGCACCCGGAAGTACTCGAGCGAATACGATCGCGCAACGTAAACATCCGACGCGCTTACGCTACACGACCCGGAGCGCCCCCGGGCGCGCCCGGGGGCACGTAGCGTAAGCGCGTCGGGTCATGTGACCTGAAAATAACACTTTTCATTGGTTCATAACAGTTTTAGTTTCATAATGATGAAGCCCCTGGTCTTGTGACCTGAAAATAACACTTCTCATTGGTTCAGGACAGTTTTTTTTCAAAATGATGAAAGACCCCACCTTTTTTCCTTATTCTGACTTTGTCCTTTGACTGAGGAAGACCTGTTTGTACATCTCTGTACCTTTTTGATCTTAATAATGGCTTCAGTAGCAGCAGCAGCTGGTGCATCTGCCCCACCACCACCACCACCAGCACCAACAGGACCAGCTCCAAATTATATTGGTGGTCAAGAACAGGAGGAGGAGGAAGAGGAAGAGGAGGAGGGGAGGAGAAGATGGCTGCCTGAAGAAAATACCCCATACAAACCCAAGCCACACATTGTATGGGAGTTTTTTTCAATCCCAGAGGGCAAAAAAAAAGTGAATGCGGCCAAGGTAACTTGCCTAATCTGCAATGAAGAACTTTCACGGGGCAACCCAAACAAAAAATATTCATTTGGTAACCATACCATGATTCGTCATATGACCCGAAAGCACCCAAACAACTACTCTCGTGCAGAGTTCAGGGAACTGGCCAGTAACCTCCCCCAGTCGTCAAGGACCACCTCCCAAAGAACCCAACCCACTTCATCGGGACCAGAAACATCAGAGATGATGCCTTGTATTCAGCCAAGATTTGCTGATTTTAAAATCACTTGTTCTGCATGTGGCAAGCTTATCGCCTATGGTGAAAAAAGCGTAAAGCTCATCGTCCTTGCAGGTGATAATCACAAGTGCCCCAAAAAGAAGTAATTTTTTGGGTTTTTTGTTTTTTTGCTCCAGTTGAGCCAGTTTCAATTCCCTTTTTTTGTTTCTCCCCCTTAAAAAATACAAAAAAAATATAAAACGGTTTTGAAAAGCCAAAAAAAGTACAAAAATATAAAACAACAAAAAGAAGAAAAAAAAAGTTCTTTTTAGAACTACCTCCAATTTCTAAATAAAGGCTTCTTTTTTTTATAAACTCTGTCATCTTTTTCCTTCATTTTACGCTCCCCGGTGCGCTACCTGGTGCGCGTACCGGGTGCTTCCACCGCGCAAAACGAAAAAAAAAAATATTTTAAATGCCCCGCGGGGCCCTTTTATAGCCCCCACATCAAACCTAGGGGGTCAAGGGGGGGTCTACCCTGCCCCCTTATGGTCATTTCCCTCTTTGTTTTGCCCACCTCTCGTGTCTCGATCCTACCGAGACACAAGATGGCGGCCACTCCAGACCGTTTCGAATGTTTACAGACAACTGAGAGCCAATCAGCTTTCTGCGCGCAAGTCGCGTGGCGTGCCTGGAGCGCTCTCCGGTGCGCGCACCGGAGAGCGCCTATAGATATATATATTTTTTTGAACCTAAATTACTCAAAATCCACTGGAGCGCATATCTTGAGACATAGCAAAGGCACATCGGGCTACCAGTCCCTACAATTTTGCCAAGTTTGGTGAAAATCCATTCAGCCGTTCGGGCTAAAAGTGAAATCGACCGCCCTATGGAAATTAACATGGGGAAAACGCGTTTTGGGACCCCCCTTTTATCTCGGCCCCCGCTTGATGTATCCCCCCCAAACTTCCAAGGAAGGACCGGAGCTCGACGAGGTCATTTTCAGGAAATTTTCAGGCAGATTCGTCAACCAGTGCCAAAGTTATTCCAAAAAGAATTTTGAGATTTAACATTGAAAAAAATCCTAACTATAACTACCTACTGGCGACTGCCAGTAGGTAATATATATATATATATATATATATATATATATATATATATATATATATATATATATATATATATATATATATATATATATATATATATATATATATATATATATTTATATTTATATATATATATACATACGAGCTCCAAGTTTACCCGTCCGGATAAGAAGCACTCTAACCAAGGCGTGCAGAAAGCATTTTATTGGTAAGGTCACAGGTCCGCTTTTCAATATTCTTATAAGACAGCCGCTCCGTTATTGCCTGACGCGTTTCATCATAAGACTTCTTCAGAGACTGACGGAGATGGTGCGTGCTCCGAGCTGCCTCCCTTTTAAATGCATCTGCTGGCCTTAGATTTGGGTGGTTACATCAAGGCAGAGCATTGTGGGAGATGTAGTCTCGGTACTTAGTCCTCCTATATGGATGCACTGGATTTCTGTCAAAGTTCATTTCAAAACCCTGGATGGGCCTCAATCAGCAGACTGTCACCTAAATCCTTCAACTTGGCTCCACAGTAAAGCTCTGTAGTTACCGAGCCTCGTGGCCCCTCTCCATCTTTGGCTCGGGTGGTGCGTTCTTGACAGCAGGGCTGCTGCCGAAATATTCAAGCTCCAAGTTTACCCATCCGGATAAGAAGCACTCTAACCAAGGCGTGCAGAAAGCATTTTATTGGTAAGGTCACAGGTCCGCTTTTCAATATTCTTATAAGACAGCCGCTCCGTTATTGCCTGACGCGTTTCATCATAAGACTTCTTCAGAGGCTGACGGAGATGGTGCGTGCTCCGAGCTGCCTCCCTTTTAAATGCATCTGCTGGCCTTAGATTTGGGCGGCCAGCAGATGCCTTATGATGAAACGCGTCAGGCAATAACGGAGCGGCTGTCTTATAATCTTATAAGAATATTGAAAAGCGGACCTGTGACCTTACCAATAAAATGCTTTCTGCACGCCTTGGTTAGAGTGCTTCTTATCCGGATGGGTAAACTTGGAGCTTGCATATATATATATATATATATATATATATATATATTGCTGCACGCTCGCTCACATCCAAGAAAGCAGACGGCACTCGGAGCTGGATACTTTTAGGTTTATTGACAGACCCCCGTCACCCCTTCCAAAGACAAACGCGTTTCGCCGTGAAACGGCTTCCTCAGTGTCAATGTGAAATGTAAAAAATCGCCATTTAAACTCCATCTCTTCATAACAATAGAAAGAGGACTAAGCCAACAATGCATGAGAATAGTGGCAGACATATTGAAAAGTGCTAATGCATACTGGTTCTCCATACAGCATAGTAGAAATGGCGATCAATAAAGTGCTTGTGCATTTTAAAAAAAACAAAGAAGGCAAAAACTTCCCTTCGTAATTCATTTAGACATTCTTTGGCTCACAAACAACTTAAAGAGAATATGTTTTCGACCAGTTCAGTTCATGGTATGCACACATATATATTGTATCAATACAAATGTATATATATTGCGATACTTCTATATTTTAGATGCTGACAAGTAATGTCGTCATATGTCCTCCACAAGAGCGATCTACATGGGGAACTACATAATCCACTGAAGGGAAATATGAATGTAATTCAACCTTCATATGAAAACAATACATAAAAGTGCATCGTGTACGTTTGGTCTTTCTCTTTCATGTTGTTTCGTGCATGTGTGTGAGTCCATAGGTAACTTTGGCGCCCTGGATGGGCATGTTTGTTTTTTGTTTTTGTGTGTCTAGCCCTGTATGGGCATGTGACTCCCTGATATTAGTACATAGTTGACATACTATATTGTGTGCAGGGGTGAGTTCTGCAGATGATGTTATTGTATTTCATTTTCAGAGGTTGCAGATTATTACTTGTAAAGAGATACCCCTATATATCAATCCAGATGTACCCAAAGTTCTTCATCATTGTTGAGACCTGTCGGTTTCATTGTTTGGAGGTCTATATTATATCTGGATTCCATAGCCCTGAGGGTTCTGATCTTATCTCCACCTCTTTCTTGTCTTCCTAGTTGGTCAATTAGATAGAATGACAAGAGATCCCTGTTACTGTTATGGTAGGTCTCGAAGTGGCGTGCCACCGGATAGTTCTTGTCCCTGTTTGTGATGGCACGCATGTGCTCCAAGATGCGCTTCTTTGCTGGATTGATGGTACTACCAACGTATCTCTTGGAGCACGGACAAACCAGAATATATACAACGAATTCCGAGTTGCAATTCAGGAATTTCGTGATATTTCTGGTTGGTCGTGGATCTTTCGGTCTACCCTCATATTTGGTCTTCTTCTGGCTATACTTGCACGCTTTGCAGTGCATGCAAGGATAAAAACCTTGTATGGGTTTAGATCTGGGCGCTATAGGGGGCTCAGTGTAGTGACTCCTGGTAAGATGGTCACTGATTGACTGGCAACGTCTGTATGTGATCAATGGTCTAGGCGATATTCTGTTCTTTAAGATGTTGTCTGTGGTCAGAATATGCCAGTTGTTATTGAAGATTTGGACCAATTCTTTTGATCTCATGTTGTAAGTTGTTATCATCCTTGTTGCTGATTCTGTCTCTGCCTGTTTGTTTTTGATTACCAGGAGGTCTTTTCTGTTTTTCTGTTCCACTTTTTTTGAGGCTGCTAATAAAGATGTTTTAGAGTAGCCCTGTTCTTGGAATCTAGATATCGCTGCTTCTTGTGCATCTAAGAAATCGCTGTTTTCAGAGCAATTCCGTTTGATGCGTAACAGTTCACCATAGGGGATATTTTTCACCATTGATTTGGGGTGGTGACTGGCAGCGTGTAAGACGGCATTTCCTGCCGTAGGTTTGCGGTAGAGTTTGGTTTGTATACTGCCTCCTGCCGCAAACACCTCTAAGTCTAGATAGTGGACTGACCTCTCACTTATTTCACTGGTAAATCTCAGGTTGAGACTGTTGTGGTTGAGCGCCGCCACAAACCTCTCAGCCGAGGGTCTGTCGCCCCGCCAAACAACAAACAAGTCATCTATATATCTTGTCCAGACCATAATATGGTCAAGACAGTATTCGTTGGTCCCCCCCCAGGCCACGTGCTTCTCCCACCAGCCCACGAAAAGGTTCGCGTAGCTGGGGGCGAAGCACGTGCCCATGGCGGTCCCCCTGATTTGGCGGTATAATGTACCTGCAAACAGAAAGATATTGTTAAAGAGACAGAATTCAGTCATTTTCAGTAACATGCGATTATGTTGGTGAAATTGCATGTTCTTCTTTTTTAAGAACCATTCAATCGCTTGGAGTCCATCTTGGTGTCCTATGGACGTGTACAAGTTTGCAACGTCTAGAGTAATGAATAACATGTCAGTGTCCCAGTGTATCCCATCTATTATCCTCAGGAAGTCTTGAGTTTCCCTGACAAACGATGGAAGATCTTTAACAAATGGGGATAGATAGTTATCAATAAATCTAGAGGTTGCTTCCAAGAGACTGCCAATTGAGGAGACGATTGGTCTTCCTGGAGGGTGCCTGATATCTTTATGCACCTTCGGCAGGTGGTAGAATGTGGGAATGATTGGGTGTTCGCAATATAGATATTCGTATTCGTTTTTGCTTAACATGCCATCATCTCGCCACATTTTCAACAGTCCATGATATTCTAAGACACATTGCTCGAAGTCTCTTTTGTTGATCGTCTCGTAGCAGTCTCTATCCTCCAGTTGTCTGAGGGTCTCTAGTTTATATTGGTTTTTGTCAAAGATAACTATGTTCCCTCCCTTGTCTGAGGGTTTGATCTCTATTGAGTTATCTTCCTTGAGCGATCTTATGGCTTGCCACTCCATACTTGAGATGTTGGAATTTTTTCTTGAAATTTCCACTTTTTGGGCAGCTAGTTTCTCCAGGTCCTGTAAAACAGCATCATTGAAGACATCAATGGCGTCATGTGTGGCATGAGGTAGGAATCTAGACTTTTTCTTGAGGTTACTTGGATCCCGTTTTTGTGTGATTTCTTCCCTCCTGAATACCTCACTTGAGCTCGGTAGATCTTCGGTACCCGCTAAGGAGTGTGTGATCTGGAGGAGGGGCAGATCTTCATCGATGAGATCATTAGTTGTTCCATCGATAGAGCCAGTATTTGTTGTTGGGTCTGGTGGTGGACGATTAGCATAGATTTTGTCCAATTTTAATTTTCGAACAAACTTGAAGATATCAATCCTCGTTTCCACGGGGTCAAATTTACCTGTTGGGCAGAAAGTCATGCCTCTGCTCAGTACTCGTTCCTCATGGGTCGTGAGTTTTCTCTGAGAGAGGTTTATTATGGTGTTTTCTTGCTTTAGCGTCTTCCCCTCCTGCCCCGGCTTCGGGTCATCATGGGTGCTGTATCTTGTGCGGCCCCTTCTGCCCCGTCTGGTTTTCCTCCTTTTTTTCGGATTTTTTCGCCTTCTGAGGTGGGGGACGCTGTCTTGTTTCTTGCATGACCTGAAATTCGTCTAAAAAAGGCTCCTCTGGAATGGGTCCCGTATTCTGTTTCCAGCTTGTCCTGTGCGCCTCATCTTCTGATGCCAAGACCTCAGATTCCGAGGTGACATACTGTTTTGCCTGTTGGGTTCCCTGTGCCAGCCTTTTTCGTGTTGCGTCGAATTTCTTCGCAAACGTGAGTATCCTGCCCGTTAAGTAATCTTGCTCGTCCCTCTGGAACTTCATTTGCTTCCTCTTTTTGATTCCGCTCTCATATTCCTTTAGACGCTTTTGCATGATTGCACGTAATTCTTCGGTGCTCTTTGTGTCTTTTTCTTTTGCGATTAGATCTTCTATTTTCTGCATTTCATTAAGGGCTTTGTCCCTATCGCTCCATGCATATTTAATGAGCAATAGTAGCATGCCCTTGCTAGAATCAGCTGTGTAGGCTGCCCAGTCTTTCAGCAGCTGGGGATCTGGGTTTTCATAGGAAGGAATGGTGAAGATGCGTAAGCCTCTGGGGACCCTGTTACAGTCCACATATCTCTGTAGTGACGTCGCTTCCCACCACTTCCTAATTTCTCGTTCTTGGATTTTTTCAAGTTGATGGAACAAAGTCTGTAAGTTGTTCAGTGGTGCTTGGGACGATTTTGAAGTTTCTGATCTTTTTGTTACAGTATTCAAACTCTTAAAAACATCATCCGCCTCTTTCTCCTTTTCCGCAATCAGGGACATGATGTCGAGGGAGTCCGTGGCACTAGCGTTGACCGCTGTGTTGATCTCAGCGATATCTTAGTATGGGGTTACAAGAGAGTTTCGAGGGGGTCTGTCAAGTACGCTCACAGCGGGACTGAGGGAAAAGATTTAGAAGAACATATTTCCGGGTAAAAAAATAAAAAAAAATAAAAATAAAAAAAATATATATATATATATTTTTTTTTTGTAATGTCTTATTCATTTCTGTTGCTGATTATATTATCATCTATTTTGATGATTGATTCTTCCTAATCCCATAATGACATTCAAATAACAAATAGGTATATTAATTTATTACAAGTACACCTATGTATGCAGATCTGTAAAATTTGCAAATATTTATGAATTAATATTTTTATGTTTTTCTACAATAGATACATAGTGGTATTTTAATAATAGAGTATCAGCTTTTGGGTATGCTCATGATGGTGTGAGTCTAGGTGGCCGTTCATTGTTAGCTACTTAACTAAAGTTTTGTTGCTCAATCTCTTGGCTTTTATGGGCAGTTCTCAGTCTCCATTACTACGTGACTATTGTGTTTGGTACATATAATATAATATAATATAATATAATATAATATAATATAATATAATATAATATAATATAATATAATATAATATAATATAATATAATATATATTCTGATACTTCTATACTTCTTAGGGCCTTGAAGTGTTATTCTATTTCAACAAGAAGTAAGCAGACTATTTAGTTTAAGGATGTTTCTAAAGTACGTTAGCATCAAGGAATGTTAAATGTTTCAGAAATAAAAATTCCGTAAAAAAAAGCAAAATTTTATTTCTTATCTATCAAAATTAGATGCTAATATTGCTTTATTGCATGAGACACATTCTTCAGATTTTGAGGCTTTAGAAATTACAAATGCATTAGTTGTGTAAATGTTTTTCCTACCCTTCTTTGGGGAAAATACATGCAGTGTTACAAGTCTATGACAATGCCAAGCAAATAATGTATAATGAATGAATAGGGATATTGGTTGATCTTAAGATTAATGGCATGCCTGTAGGCATACCTAATATCTACAAGCAATTTCAATATAACGTACAAGTTTGGCATACTAGGCATTTTAGCCAAACTCGTTAGGACTGAACAAGCTGGGCTTATTAACAGGAGAGCTTCGCTAAAAGAATATCAGTTAATAGAGTAAGTGTTTTCTGACACTTCGGGAATTTCCTGTACCTTGGTTTTTAGCTTCAGTTGGGAGCAGCAGTCTTTCAGCTCGGGGACACACCGTCACTGGTGTAACCAGGCGCTTAAGAAATGGCCTTATTATTATTATTATTATAATATAAAGGGTTCATCTTTAATATATAAATTCATTTTCACAGCTATTGAACTGGATACAGACACCCTGTTTGATTAATTAGGTTGATAATTGTTGATGTTGATGAACGGTATCGGTGGAGAAAAGTTTGATGGGAGATTTTCATTACATGATTCCCTAACATTGTTTTGCTTATGGGAATTATTCGCCTTATTTTGTAATGAAGTCAGAGAGAAGATAAGGGGGGCAATTATCAGCTTTATAATTTGTTTTATCTTTGGTTAGAACTAGACACAATGCTATGATCAAATGTTTTAAATTGGAAGGTAAAGAGGAGAAATTCTCTATGTAGAAATATGATACATTATGGTAGGTGCCAACCGCCAAGTCAAAAATAGGTGGCTTCTTTGAAAAAGTGGAAATATTCTCAAATACCTCAGTGTAGCTATACACATTGAACCTTGATAAACTGGGACACTTTACCTTAATAGTTTTTGCTTTAAGAGGATGCTTGCTTATTCCTGGTGATATGGACTTTCATTTTATTTATGAAAATAGTAATATAACTTGAGTGGCATTAATAAGAAATAAATGAGGCCTAAATTACAAAGGAGGCTTTCTGAATTATGACTGGTTTATGCCTGTAAATAGGAATTCCGTAACACTGTGTAATGTACAGTTTATTTACAAAACGTATAAACTGATGTAAGTTAGAGAGATAAAAACAGACTTTTACAAAACATTTCTGTAATTTTTGCATTTTAAACTTTCTTTTCATTTTCTCTTCTGCCTGAGCCAAAGGGCATGTCCCTCGAGTTGGCATAGATATCCCATGCAAATCAGGTTAGGTACTTTTCAACATTTGTAAGTGTAGTTTCCACATATATGTACATACTTTACAGAGAAATTAAAATGTAACTGCTGCAAAAAAAGTGTGCTTTCAAGGGAATGGTTGTAGGAGAACACACATATTAGGGAAAGATTTAAGTTAAAGAAGAAATGTTTTCTCAAAGTAATTTGCAAATGTGAAACCTTTTTAAAGCTAATCAGCACATTTCACTTATCATGTGAAATAGGTAAACTCAAGGAAAAGAAATCAATTGTTAGTGTTTTTAGAATATCTGATGCATTCAAGATTCCTGCTTATGGAAGTTATACATTACGGGTTTTTGGGGTAGGAAGATTTGGAATTATCTCCAAAATGTATTGCTTAAGAACAGACAGAAGCATAACTTGCTTTAGGCTCAAATCTAAGTCTTTTTCAGTAAAGAAGGCCCTGAAATCCATGTAAGAAAAATGGTCCTCTGTCAATGTATCATGGTGGTGAAGATTATATTCAATAACAATTTACTTAATTTCCATAGTCCTCTTTTCTCAACATTTCATTGCCACTAACCCTACAGTCACCTTCAAACTGAATCTTCCAGCTTCCAGTCCTATTTAACCACTTCCTTATTTAACCTGTAAATGTAAAATATAAATGTAAAAGTTTGGCATGTCCACTTCTTGCTGGCAAGCATTCTTGACAGCTTGAGCCACTCTGAGGTCAGAGCATCCCAGGACTGACCTTAGTGAGGCCACCTTTGGTTTGGGGGGGCTCCATGCATTGTCAGATAGACAGAGGGCAGGAGACCATTGCCAAGTAGACTCTTGCACAACACTTACAATAAGCATTTCCCTCAAGGAGTGTGGGTGTACTCCTCTGGACGTCCTGGCCTGCCAGGCATATGCTCAGCCAGAGGTAGCCGGAGAAGCCTGAAGGTACAGACCCTGGGTTGTGGGACCAGTCACAGGTTAACACCCCTGGGACTCAAGAATCAATACACCACTTGTGTTTTCTAGTGCTTCCATCCTCTGCAGCTGTTTTTTTGTCTTAGATTTTGAAGCATTAAAGGTACTTTGTGCTAAACTCAATGGATCCATTGAGTTCTATGGACTAACTTTCTCCACTCTTTAAAAAGTGATATATCTACTTATGAATGTTTGATTGTTGTTGTTCTAGTCTTGTTTTGGTTTAGATAAAGATTTGCTATTTTTTATGTGGTGTCCATTTTTGTTTTTGTCACTGAATTACTGTTGTGTTCTGTAAACATTCTTTACACATTGCCTCTGAGATAGGCCTGACTGCTTGCGACAAGCCATCAAGGGGGTGAGCAAGGGTTATCTTGGGTGTGTAAGTCCCTTGCTCTGACTAGAAGGAAGGGTCCCTACTTGGACAGGGTGCAAGCCACTGCCAACTAGAGACCCCCATTTCTAATGAACGTCATCAGAAAGAAGGAACAAGTGTTGTCTCACTTGGGAAAATTTGGGGGTTTTCAGACAATCAAGGCACAACTTCACAACACTGTAAGCAGTTACCACCCCGTAACTTTGGTCGGGCCTGCTGATCTTAAACCCACTTTCCCGCCTCCTAGCTGTCCAGTCCTCCCCCTCCCACCATTTAATGGTGGACAAAGACAAGCCCTTCTGCGCCCATCTGTGCCTGGACTACACCCAGTGCCACAGGCCCTGGTCCTCATACCATCCACCCCTACGAAGCCAGCACCCTCCACGCTCTCAACACCAGATGCCAGCTCTTGCCACTAAACGACACTTAGGGTCCTTTCTCCTGCCGCAACTGAAGTGGCACCTTCGCCTGCCACTGCACACCAAACCAACCTACCACATGACCCACAAAAACTGGACCTGATCACCTCAGCTGTATCCTAATCAACACACGTTCCAGCCGCAAAGACACCATTGAGATCTTCTCGATTCCGTCTTCTCCAACATCGCCTTCCTCACGGAACCCTGGATGAACACCACCTCAGCGCTGGACATCGCCATCTCAGACAGCTACAAAATCATCCACATGGACCGCACCAGCCGAAGAGGAGGAGGCATCACCATCGTACACAAAAACACCCTTCGCATCAAAACCAGCTCAGGCAACAACTCGACCACCATGGAGCACCTCCAGTTCCACAAATCCAAACCAACCTGAACACCAACCTCTGCAGCACCCCTTCATCTACAGACCTCCCGAACCCCACCCCCATTCAGCGAATCCCTAGTCGACTTCATCACACACCATGCTCTTGCCTCCATTGACTACATCCTCCTCGGAGACCTCAACTTCCACCTGGACAACCTCGACGACCACAACTCATCATCCTTACTGGAGACCCTCACAACCATCAGACTCAAGCAACTGGTCACCTCTCCAACCCACTCAACAGGACACACAATCAACTACATCTTCTCCGCAAGCAGCAACATCTCCATTAGCCACACCTCCAAACTACAGTGGACCGACCACTGTTGCACCCATTTCTCCTTCATAAAACCCACCATACACCAGCACAGCTACCGCCACCCATGCAGAAGCTGGAACAAGGTCACCGAAGACTAACTAACCACCACCCTCACCGCAACCCCACCATTGACATCCACGGATGCCAACGCATGTGCATGCAACCTCCTGTCATGGATCTCCAACTGCAACAACACACTGGGCCTCCAAGGAAACCCTCAGGCAATCAACCCTCCAAGAAAGCCAGCTGGTTCTCCCCCTCCTTCAAAGAGTCCAGGCATACCTGTAGATGGCTCAAAAAAAGACAGAGGAGCAGCAAGGCCTCGGTAGACCACGCAGCCTTAAAAACCACAGTCACCGAACACCACCACCTCATCACATCAACTAAGAAAACGGTCATACAACAATATATCAAAACCAATGCACACAACAGCAAACTACTCCACTTCACTATGGGCAAAGAGTTCACCAAACCTGGCAGGGAGACAACAGACACCCACCCTCCCAAGACGTCTGCAGCAACCTCGCCACCTTCTTCCACCGCAAAATCAAGGCAGTCTACTAGAGGTTCACTAACCAAAACCCACTGACCCCAAGCGAAACCACTGCACCCATAAGACTCAAACACCAGCAAAACCAACTGAACTGGACCTCCCTTACTACTGACGATACCCTCAAGTTCATGAAGAGCATCCAGTCGGGAGTTCCCTTAGATCCCTGCCCTCACAACATATTCAACAGAGATAGCGCTTCCATTGCACCCGAACTCTGCTGCACAATCAACTGCTCCATCAAATCCGCTCATCTCGCTGCTCTCCTTACCATCCAAAGTCATTGAGAAATCCATCAACACCCAACTGTCCCAGTTCATCGAATCAAACAACATCCAGGACCTCTCCCAATCAGGATTCAGAAGCAACCACAGCACTGAGACTGCTTTCCTCACCGCCACAGACATCTGTATCCTCCTTGACAGAGGCGAAACAATTGCCCTCATTCTCCTGGACCTTTTGGCTGCATTCAACACTATCTCCCATGACACCCTCTGTGCTAGACTTCACAACACCGGCATCCGCAACAAAGCACTTGACGGGATCCGCTCCATCCTCACTAGCCAAACACAGAGTCAGACTTCCACCTTTCCTCACAGAACCCACAGAAATCAACTGTGGAGTACCACAGGGTTCATCACTGAGCCCCAACTTTTTCAACATCTACATGAGCCCGTTTGCAACTATCATCAGAAATTATGGCCTCAACATTGTCTGCTATGCCAAAGACACTGAGATGATCCTCTCTGTCTCTGATGAACCCACAGCTGGCAAGAACAACTTCCACAACAGAATGAAGGCAGTAGCCACCTGGATGAAGGACATCTGCTTCAAGGTCAACTTGGACAAGACCAAAGACCTCATTCTGGGCCCCAACCCTTCCGCCTGGGATGATTCCTGGTATCCCACAGTGCCCGGAAGCCCCCCACACCCATAGACCATGCACAAAACTTCTGCATCATCCTAGACTCCTCGCTCTCAATGAACTGCCAGATCAACGCGGTTTCATCCTCCTGCTTCTACACTCTCTGCATGCTCCGAAAGATCTTCATGTAGATCCCTACAGAGACTAGGAAAACAGTAACCCATGCACTTGTCACCAGCAGACATGACTATGGCAATGCTCCACGCCGGCACCATGAAAAAACTCCAAAAGAACCTGCAAACATCCAAAACGCCTCTGCCAGATTCATCCTGAACATCGCTTGCCACAGTCACATCACCAACCACCTGAGACCTCCACTGGCTCCCGGTCAACAAAAGGATCAGCTACAAGCTCTTCACACAGGCCTACAAATCTCTCCACAACGCCGGTCCCGCATACCTCAACCACCCCCTTTCCCTTCACACCCCCACCAGACATCTCCACTCTGCCTATCAGGCCCTGGCCACCATCCCATGCAAGATTACCACTCTATCCTTCTCCTATCTCCCTGCAAGTCCTGCTACTCCCTTCCCCTGCATCTGAGGCAATCACCATCCCTGCCTCAATTCAGGAAGGACCTCAAGACCTGGCTCTTCGACTGAACGGCAGACCCCCCCCCTTCCACCTTCAGCACCTTGAGGCACTTAAGGGTGAGTAACCATGCTCTACAAAACCCTGATTGATTGATTGATACTTACAAATGATGTTTTCCAATTTGCGAATGCTAAGGAGGGATGGAAGTCCTTAGTCTATAGCATCCCATCAACCCTGCGTTTGTAGCCAGTCACAAGTGTTCGCAGATAGAGAACTGCCTCAGTAATACTCAGAAGCCAGGACTTCCTATAAACCCCTCTGAATGGGCATTTTGTGATGTGTCCCATTGGGTCGCTTTGTAAAACGACAGACAGGTTTCAAAAGGTCAGTGCGCAATTTGCAGCCCCTACTTGGACTCTCTCTACCTGTTGGGATATCTTGCCGTTTGTTCTGCAAATCTGGCTACATAAGGACCAGAAAAATATATTTATAAAAGCTCCAATTTTCTTGATTACCTTATATACCTGATTTTTGCAGTGGGCACTCTACAGGCCTTTACTTCCGCATTTAATAAGATTTGGACCAGCAAAGTGAGATAATCATTTTTAAATTAACATTTTGCTAAAAGTAAGAAATGCTCCAGATGATTCAACGTGGTTCCATAACCCTTTTACAAATAAGCGTGTATGTTTCCTCTATCTTCTCAGAAACATCCATCGTGTGCTTTTTTGGAAACATAGTTAAACAGACAACATGGACATTGTAAGAGAAAAGTGTTCTTTAAAAATACAGTCAGTTCCGGGTATTAGAATTTAGCAATTGCTGTCAGGGCAGCCCCTGAGGTGATTTATGAGAACAGAATGAGGAAAATCATTTTCCTGCGAAAACACTACAGCCTGGAGTGGATTCCAATGCCTCACGCGCTGTCGTACGTGGGAAACAAATAGAGGAACTGTGATAAGTATACTGCCGAGAAATAGATACCATCAGTTATAGTTAGTTTTGCATTCCCGCCAGAGAATCCCAGGCAAACAGATGACTTCACAGTGCCTGAAGAGCTGTTGTGTTTCGCCAATTCAGTTGCTTTGAAAGAAGCACTGTGATTTTACTTCATCAATAGCATAACTACATTATTTGAAATGCTAATATAAAATAGTGATTTACCTCAAATGTCCCACGTCCCCTTGTTGACAGGCATGTCTGTAAGAACAGTGCACCTCCCTGTAATCCCCTCGACAGACCGTAGTGTGTACCTCATACCTACCTTGCTTAGCTCCAGGTATTTCTTTGTGTCACCGCTGAAGGAAGCTGCTGACACTTTCCTCATGAGTAAAGCTGCCTTGGGCCCTCTGAGCTTTAGTGGCGGACACTGAGGGATGAGGGATCCTGTCTGGTTCAACTTGGACTGGAACAGCTGATTGATGAGCACATTTTCACTAGCTGGCGAAGTGAGAAATAAAAGACAGGACCTCATTAGTATCTGTCCTGGAATGGTGGAAGCTTTTGAGAGAAACTCAAGGCTGTATATTGATGGTACATTGTGGGCTCGCAGGGCTGGTTTAATGTGAGGTAGGGCCATAAGGGCCACTGCAGGGAACATGATAGGCTATGTTGCTTTTTAAACAGGAAGAAGATAATGCACTAAGGTGAAGAGGTCTCTTAATATCAAATCGGTTTATAGTGCTTCAGGCAATTTACGTATTTTCTTTGCAATGTGGGTAAAAATGCTGATAGGAGATGACTTTCCTTTTAGGGAAAATAAACATATTTTTTCAGTTTTGTGAAATACATCATCATCTTGAGCGGTTCGCATAGCCCTTAAATGTGGTAAATCTATAGATGTTTATATATATATATATATATATATATATAAATCTTTATATGTCCATCAGTTGCACTCTTGTTAGTCCATTTTTTTCATATGTTTGAAAAATTCATTAACGTTGTGCAACTCCCTCTGTAAGTGTTTTGTCTCGAAACACTGTCAAATAATTCAACATAGATGAGGGCAGGAGTACCACTCTCGGCTTAGAGGTGTGCACACTTTCACTTGGACCAAAGACGGTCCTTTTCTTCAATTAATCATCACTCCATGAAAAAATCCATAAGAAACTTTTTTAAAGCATCTTACAACGAAATATTTTTTATTTTAATGATCTTTTCTCATTAAAACTCATTTTTCAAATATTTGCAGATTTCATTATTTAACGCATTTCACATCAACCCAATGCATTTCAGGTACAGATGGACTCTTCGTCGGGGGTCACACCAGTTCTCTCCCAGCAGGTGAAGTTGTTTGACTCGCTCCCGGGTTCTCCTCCAAGTCACGGGTTGAGCCTTACGTCGCCTATTCGCTTTCTCGCGCACACACAGAACGGGTGCTGCAATGGCAGAGCCAAAGGGGGGGGAAGCGGAACCACTACAGCCACATGGTTGGGATGTGGCCGTAGTGGTTCCGCTTCCCCCCCCTTTGGCTCCGCCATTGCAGCACCCGTTCTGTGTGTGCGCGAGAAAGCGAATAGGCGACGTAAGGCTCAACCCGTGACTTGGAGGAGAACCCGGGAGCGAGTCAAACAACTTCACCTGCTGGGAGAGAACTGGTGTGACCCCCAACGAAGGGTCCATCTGTACCCGAAATGCATTGGGTTGATGTGAAATGCGTTAAATAATGAAATCTGCAAATATTTGAAAAATGAGTTTTAATGAGAAAAGATCATTAAAATAAAAAATATTTCGTTGAAAGATGCTTTAAAAAAGTTTCTTATGGATTTTTTCATGGAGTGATGATTAATTGAAGAAAAGGACCGTCTTAGGTCCAAGTGAAAGTGTGCACACCTCTAAGCCGAGAGTGGTACTCCTGCCCTCATCTATGTTGAAATCTATAGATTTACCATATAAATGTCAATTAAAAAGACAGAAAAGGCAATACAAGGAATTCTAACAATTTCACGAGTGAAACATATTTAAAGAACACAAAATCATTAATAAACACTTTTACCCTTCAGCACTGTAACTCTAACCCAATGAGAACCTCTAAAATGACTAACTTTAGGCCTGATTTATATGTTGGAGGAAGGGAACATTACTGTAATGTTGCTGGGTCATAGGTGACACCATTGTAAGACCCCACACAGGGGGTGGGGGGGGGGGAGGCCCCCGACCCAGTGTGTGTGCAAAGAAACTTATGGGCTGACGTACGCCAGATGTGTTGTAATAAACAGCCTGGTACGCCTGGTGTGGCCAGTTACAAGACGACCACAAAAGTAACCAAGTGCCTGTGTCGTCTTTGGTGTGCGTGTGGGCCCTAACCATAACACCACATTAGCGATGAGGGGGCCACAGTGCTTGTGCGGGTCCTCCCTTGTGCTCCCTACCTTCAGCGGTCTCTGCGACACACCGCCTCTATCACCAGCAGCCTCTGCCTCCCCAGATCATCGCCGGCAACCTTTTTCCCTGCCTGCAGCACCGCCGGCTGGCAGTGTCTCCACCCAGCCGCTCTGCTGTTCCCAATGGGTGCCACCCTCCTGCTGGCTCCTCCGACAGGCAGCTGCAGCTTCGCGGACCCTGGCACCACATGAGGACCACCCTGCCGCCCTTGAGCTTGACGGAGCTCTTGCCTAGCTCGCTCCAGGGACCAGTCCAGCCATAAGCACGTGGAGTGCACAGGGAGATCACCATATGTCACCCCAACCTTTGAAAATGTACTTTCCAATCTGATAAACAAAAGATAAGTGAATGATTCTGGCAACACTACCTGAAGACAATACATTGGATGCCCATGCATAAGAAGGAGAGCAAGTGCACCCATGACTGTACACGCTGTGTTATGTGCCTCTATGCTGCTCCCTATGCTGCAGCACCCCACTGTGCTCACAGCATCACAACCACGCTGAGACTATCAAAACCTCAGACACTCAACCAAGTCTGCTGCCCATGGAGAAACTCTGTCTACCGCTGCTGAGTAACACATCCTAGCTTCATGGTGTCAGTCTCCCACTGGAGTCTTTCGAGATCACGGGGCCGCACCCCCTCTCAAGCTGATCGATGGAAGACGTGGGTTGAATGCCTAGGCTTACTTGATGCCATCGAAGTCCCAGCTGGCAGAAGATGCCCCATGCTTCTTCACTTAGGAGGAGCCGACATCCACAAAACTTTGAAGTCCGTCGTCGAAGCAGGTCCCTGGCGGAACTGCACTACTCTGAAGGTTGCCATCACCGCACACTTTGAACCCTACGCCAACTCTGAAATGCCCATTGGCTGCAGGATTAGTCAGTAGAAGTCTACCATGCACAGTTGAGAGAGCTGGTCAGCACCTGCACCCTCTGGACAAAGATGACAAAGTCAGACCCCAGTTCATTCAAGGGTGACCCTCCTTCAAGTTGCGAGAGCTTATCCTACAAGAACCTAACATGTCCATGAGAAACATCCTGACACTAAGACGGTCCAAAGAACTTTCCAAGGCCCGAGCGGTCCACATGGGCTGACACGTCCATAAAAGAGGAGCCAGTCAACACCATCCAAAAGAAGCACGTGGAGGTAAACCAAAGAACCCAAAACCAGTTTCGAACCCTGCTAAGCAAGGACTGCAGAGTCACACATGCAGAAGGTGCGGTGGCCCATATCCCACACTGGAACTTGCCCTGCCCATGGTAAGACAGTACAAAAGGGGGTGGCGATGGGCGGAGCATCTGAACCAATCAAACACTCACACCCAGTCAACAGATCTGGGTTTAATACATCACCGTTCTTTAGCCCACTCTGCCACCCCAGTTCAAACATGGCCATATGCAAATCAGTCTGACCCTGTGCCTCATGGGAACAGTCCAGCCCAAACGGCCAAGCCATGCCTTCCCTGGACCGGAAACAAGCTTCCTAGGCCCGGTTTCTGCCATTCCAGCCGTCTTCAGCCAGGCTTGCTTGAATCCAGTGGGAAAGTGAGCAAGGGACTCATATCTGAGCATACCCTGCCAACTTATGGCGAACAAAACGGTACAAAAGGGGGTGGTGATGGACAGAGCATCTGAACCAATCAAACACTCACACCCAGTCAACAGATCTGGGTTTAATCCATCACCGTTCTTTAGCCCACTCTGCCACCCCAGTTCATACATGGCCATATGCAAATCAGTCTGACCCTGTGCCTCATTGGAACAGTCCAGCCCGAACTGCCAAGCCATGCCTACCCTGGACTGGAAACAAGCTTCCTAGGACCGTTTTCTGGCATTCCAGCCGTCTTCAGCCAGGCTTGCTTGAATCCAGTGGGAAAGTGAGCAAGAGACTCACGTCTGAGCATACCCAGCCAACTTATGGCGAACAAAGCGGTACAAAAGGAGGTGGTGATGGACGGAGCATCTGAACCAATCAAACACTCACACCCAGTAAACAAATCTGGGTTTAATCCATCACCGTTCTTTAGCCCGCTCTGCCACCCCAGTTCAGACATGGCCATATGCAAATCAGTCTGACCGTGGGCCTCATGGGAACAGTCCAGCCTCATTTGCATGTGGCCATGTCTGAACTGGGGTGGCTTGGTAAGCAAAATAACGATGGATTAAACCCAGATCTGTGACTGGGGGTGAATGTTTTGCCATTGTGCAACATTCCATCCATCATCTTGTGTGTTTTGCATGGTAAGACGTGCAGCACCACAGTCCGGAGCCACAAGAATGACTTTGTCCCATTCGCGCTCGATCTTTTTCAGCACTCTGGGCAGAAGTGGAAAAGGCGGAAAGGCTACAGGTGGCCACAATTCCACTCTCGATGAAAAGCATCACCAAGCGAGTGCCGCCTTGTAACTCCAATGTGCAGAACTGCTGACATTGCACGTTCTCTTCGGTGGGGAACAGATATAACCAAGGTTCTCCCCACTGCCGAAAGAGACGTTGCACCACCTCAGAGTGAAGACGCCATTCGTGATCCATCATACACCAGCGGTTGGGTTTGTCTGCTCTGGCATTCAGGGAACCTGCCAGGTGTTGAACCACCAGGGATATGCGCTGATGTTGCAGCCAGGTCCAAAGGCGAAGGGCCTCTTGACATAGGGTCCACGACCCCACCTCCCCTGTTTGTTGCAGTACCACATGGCGGTGGTGTTGTCTGTGAACACCTGCACTACTCTTACTTTGACAGAAGGAAGGAATGCCTTCAGTGCAAGACGGGTCGCCCGGAGCTCCAAAATGTTGATATGGGAACCGGACTCTGCCAAGCACCCAAGGCCCCTGACCTCTACTTCGCCCAGGTGGCTGCCCCATCCCAGGAGTGATGCATCCATCACTACTGTGAACTCTGGTTGGGCAAGGGAGAGGGATTTGCCTCTGATGCAATTCTGGTTTATGAGCCACAACTGCAATTGACGTGCAGAAACTCCGAGATCTGGACGACATTGGAAAGATTCCCCTGATGCTGCGCCCACTGGAGCTTCAGGTCCCACTGCATAGCCCGCATATGCCACCAGGCATGATCCACCAGTAGGATGCAGGAGACCATGAGGCCCAGCAGCCTCAGGGTCATTCTCACCGAAATCTAGGATAGAGGCTCAAACATCAGAATCATAGCCCAAATATCCCAGACTCGCTGCTCTGGAGGATAAGCCCGAAACTGTGCTGTATCCAGAACTGCTCCGATGAAAAGGAGATTCTGATAGGGAATCAGGTGTGACTTTCGCAAATTGATAGTGAACCCCAGCAAGTGCAGGAGGTCCGCCGTACTCTGGAGGTGGGAGACGACAGCCTGGGGCAAGCTCACCTTCAACAGCCAGTCGTCAAGATAGGGGCAGACTGGAACCCCTGATCTGATGAGCTGTGACCACCGCAATCACTTTCATGAACACCTGAGATGCACTGGTAAAGCCAAAGGGGAGCACACTAAACTGTAAATGCTTGTGGCCTACTGTGAACCGTAGGTAACGTCTATGGGATAGCAGAACGTGGATGTGGAAATAGAAGTCCTGCAAGTCCAACGCTACCATCCAGTAACCGTGATCGAGGGCAGACAGGAACTGAGCTAACATGAGCAAATGAGCATTTTGAACTTCTCCATCATGAGGAAGCGGTTAAGGGCCCTGAGGTCTAAAATAGGACGCAGGCCTTTTGTCCTTCTTGGGTAGCAGAAAGTTGTGGGAATAACACCCACGACCTACTTCTGGCACAGGGACCCTTTCAGCAGCTCCATTGGTCAGGAGAGCAGCAACTTCCTGGTGTAGAAGGGCCAAGTGATCCTCCGACATGCGATGGAGTGCTGGTGGCATGGAGGGAGTAAAAAAATGACTAAGGAGCAAGCTTCTTTCTGGATCTGCGCTGGCTGAAAGAACTGATGTCAGTGCGCAGGGCAGAGTCTAAGTAGACACCGCAACATCATCCCGGCGACCACAACGCCGACAACGTAGGTGGAGTCGACCTACGCCACCTACAGATGGGTAGGGGTACTGCCACAGAAAAATTCTCCAGATCCAGTCTTACACCTGGGGTAAATATAAGGTAAGGAATCTATAGCTGATGGTCTCTTTTAGATCCTCACAGACAATGGACCTCCATTCAACAGCTTGGAACTCAAGGACTTCTGGCCTTGCACAAGATGAAGGACCCCCGTATATATAACTGCTTGATGGCCGTAAGCCAACGGGGAGGTGGAGCGCCTAATGAGAACCCTCACCAAAGTGATGCAGATTGCAGTGGCAGAACATTTCAACACAGAACATGCCTTGTACCAATTCCTACAGGCCTACAGACTCACACCTCACTGCATGACAGGCATATCTCCAAACAAACGAGGTTTTGGCTGGTTTGTGACAGCTATCATGCCCCATCACCCAGTGTGGCAAGAAATGCCCAGTCCTCCGATAAAGTCAGACACCAGAAGAGCCTGCACCATCTAAGACGCCTCTCAGAGATGACAAGCTTGAGAAACTCCCATCCAAGTGGGCAACCAAGTACTGGTGCAAGACAGACACCCACGGGGAAAATTCAGGCTACCATTCGAGCTGGTTCCATGATGTGGAATGTCTTCCAATTCAAAAAAGTCCCAGAAGGAACTACTGATAGGCCCCAGATAACCGACTCACCAGAAGATGCAGAGACAAGCATCATCCAAGATACTGACATAGCGTGCGAACAAGAGCACAACCCAGGCGTCTTCTCAGGTGCTGTTTGTAGTGGACCGTCCAACTACCCTTGAGAAACTGAGGTTGCACCACCAGCCATCCTCTGCGGGAGTCCCAGAACAGCCGACACCCTGAGCCAAGAAGAATCCTCACAAGAATCTTCAATGAGGTGGGACCAGGGATGGTACTGGCTGAGACCCCACCCGATGCCATCTCAGAAGTACAAAGACTTTGTATCCCGCTGTCCCGGAGGTGATTCAAGTACATGCAGTCATGAGCAGGTGGTTTGGTACCACAAAGCCGAAGAGAGACATGCCAGAGACTGGACTCTAGGCCAATAATATGTTTGTTGATGTGTTCCAGTTCTAATTGTTTGATAATATTGTGTTTCTCCTAGAGGAATGTAGTGTTGCCAGGTCATAGGTGACACCATTGTAAGAGCTTGAACAGGGGAAGGTCTGCAACCCAGTGTGCGTGCAAAGAATGGTATGGGGTGGTGTACTCTAGACGTGTTGCAATAAAGCAAGACATCTGAACTCTTGGCCAGGAGACTGCTCTCCGCCTGGCAGCCCCGTATTAAGTGTCCTGCCTCCCTGTGCTGCCGCATCTGGTGTTCGAGGCCCCAGTGCCTTGGTGCTGCCCCGTGCCTGTCCCTGCCTTTCACATGCTTAGAGCTGTCCTTCCCTGCCTTTCTAGCCTTTTGCCGGTTTTGCCTTTTCTTTGCCTGTCTTGCATTCACCTGCATTTTTCTGTTTTGGCCTTTATTATTTCTTTTATTTACATTCCTTTCTACTCTGCTCTGTTCTGCCCCCTTTTCCCGCTGCTGCTGCCCTCATGGCCCCTCCCACCTGCACGTTCAACCGGATTCCCACTCCTGCCTCCCAGCTGTCATGCCCTCCCCCTGACCCCTACTTAATGGCGGCCGCCGCGCATTGAAGCTGAGCAAGACCTCTGACCTCTTGGCCAGGAGACTGCTATCCCCCATGCAGCCCGGGGTAAGTGTCCTGCCTCCCTGGGCTGCTGCGTCTGGTGTTCGAGGCCCTGTGCCTTGGTGCTGCCACGTGCCTATCCCTACCTTCCACTTGCTTACAGCCTTCCTTGCCTGCCTTCTTGCCTTATGCCTGTTTTGCCTTTTCTTTTCCTGTCTTGCATTCAGTTGCATTTCGGTGTTTTGGCCTTCATTAGTTCTTTTATTAACATTCCTTTCTCCTAGTCTGCTCCATTCTGCCTCCTTTTTCCATTGCGCGTTCAACCCGATTCCCACTCCTGCCTCCCAGCTGTTCCGCCCTTCCCCAAACCCTACTAAATAGCGGCTGCCGCATGTTGGGGCTGAGCAAGACCTCTGACCACTTGGGCAGGAGACTGCTCTCCCCTGCGCAGCCCACGGTAAGTGTCCTGCCTCCCTGTGCTGCTGCGTCTGGTGTTCAAGCCACCTGTGCCTTGGTGCTGCCCCATGCCTGTCCCTGCCTTTCACTAGCTTAGAGCCGTCCTTACCTGCCTTCTTGCCTTTTCTTTGCCTGTCTTGCATTCACCTGCATTTTGGTGTTTTGGCCTTTATTATTTATTTTATTAACATTCTTTTCTTCTCCTTTACTCCATTCTGCCTCCTTTTCCAGCCTCTGCTGCCTTCGTGGCCCCTCCCCAGCACGTTTGACCCAATTCCCGCTCCCACCTCCCCTGTCCCCTACTTATGAGACCCGACTGTGACCAGCTCCAGAAACCCTGGTCTTCCGACCTGCCAATGATATTGCTCCTCAGCATTCCACACACTCAAGACTGACAAAACCAACAACTGCAATCTCGCCTCACCTCTCAACAACCACGGACCTTTCACCTGCCAATACTGGTGCTGCCCCTTCACCTTCACCGAAACACGGGACCCCCTCCACTCACCAGCAACAACTCCTACACATCCCAAACCCATTCCTGCATCCTCCTTAACACCTGCTCACTCCACACACACACTGCAGAAATCTGGGACCTCCTGGACAGCACCACTCCTGATGTAGCCTTCCTCACCGAACCCTGGACAAACATCATCTCAGGACCAGACATCGCAATCCCCATCCCGAAGGATACAAAATCACCCGGAAGGACCGCCCCAACCACCCCAGAGAAGTCATCACCATCGTCCACAAGGCCAACCTTCAACTGTGCTCCTACACCGACGAGCCCACAGATCTAATGGAACACCTCCACTTCAAGATGCAGACCACCACCCTCTGTGGCACCCTCATCTACAGACTCCACGCACCTTTTTCTTCAATCTCATCACTTATATCATCACCTCTACCGACTACACCTTGTTGGGAGACCACAACTTTCACCTCAACAACCCCCAAGATCCCAACTCCATCTCCCTCCTGGACAACCTCCTCAACGTCGGACTCAAACAGATCGTACCAGAACCAACACACTCAGCAGGGCAAACCCTCAACCCCGTATTCACAGCAGGGAACTACATCGCCTTCAGGCCACACCTCCGAACTCCCATGGACGGACCACCGCTGCGTACACTTTACCTTCGAAAGTAACATCTCCTGCAGACGTCCACACTAGCCCCAATGCAGAAATTGGACCAGGATTTCTGATGACCAGCTGGCTGCCACCCTCAGCGACTCTGCTCCCTCCGCAACTGACGACAGCCTTTCCACCACCACCCGCACTCTTTACAAATGGATTACCGACTGCGCAAGCACCATCGCCCCCCTCAAGAAAGTCTCCAACCCTCATGCCAAGAAAGCCAGCTGGTTCTCCACTGAACTCAGAGAATCAAGACCCACCTGCAGATGCCTTGAAAAGTTATGGAGGAACTCCAAATCACGAACCAACCTCGACAACTTCAAAACAGCTGCCTTCGCCCACCACAAATTCATCAGACACTCAAGAAAAAAAGCACTCTTCGGCATCAACAAAGAGTTCGCCCAACTGAACAGCGAGATAACAGACATCCAACCCTCCCAGGGCCTCTGCGACAGACTCTGCACCTTCTCCCACTTCAAAATCAAGACCATTTATGACAACTTAGATAACAACAACCTCCATGTGGAACCCTTTTCCACCATCCCCAACCACACGCAGCTGACACTGGACAGCTGGACTGCCCTCAGCGCTGAAGACACCCTAAAGATTACGAAGACCACCCACTCCAGGGCCACCACGGACTCCTGCCCCCACCACTTATACCACAAAGCCGCTGACATAATTTCCCCACAAGCTTCAACAAATCATCAACCTCTACTTCAAGACTGCCTCATTCCCCAGGACAACTGTCAACAACCAACTCGCCACCTTCATTAAAGATAGAAACTTCCTCGACTCCTCCCAATTAGGCTTTGGGAAGAACCATAACACCAAAACCATCCTTCTTGCTGCAACAGATAACATTTGCTCCCTCCTCGACAAAGGAGAGACTGTGGCCCTCGTCCTCCTAGACCTCTCCACTGCCTCTACAGTCTCTCATCGCACCCTAGCCGACAGACTCCACAAAGCCGGAATCAGGAAAAAGGCCCTTGACTGGATCCACTCCATCCTCTCCGGCAGAACACAACGGGTCAGACTCCCTCCTTTCCTCTTGGACCCCAAACCAACAACCTACTGAGTCCCTGAAGGCTCCTCCATCAGCCCGACCCTGTTTAATGACTACATGGCCCCATAATCTTCCAGGAGCTTCCTACCCCCACCTCCCCTCAGCGCCTTGAGACCCTCCCGGGTAGCTGCGGTCTAGAAACCCATGATTTATTGATTGAATAAAGAGCAGGGTACGCTGGGTGCTGCCAGGTACAAGACGACCATGAAAGTAACCAATTGCCCGTGTCGTCTTTGGTGTGCGTGTGGGCCCTAACCAGAACATCACAGTTACGGTAGTGATAGAGTTCCCTCCCTGCCAACATAGTGGTCCGCCCGCTTGATATAAATGCAGGCGGAACTTAAGTTTGGCCACTGTGGAGGCTACTCTATGTTCCCCATGGCCAAACTTCTCTGATGGCCCTGTGGAGTAAGGGCACTCAATGAAATGGCTATATGTACTTGCTCACTTAGAATGAGTGGACATATAGCCATTTGTACTGTCTTTCACCGCCATGCCAGGAGGGAGAGTTAAAATGAAAGAATGCTACCCCATTATGGGAGATGACTCCCGTGAAGAGGGGAGCATTACTTTTTTATTTACAAAAAGAAAATCTAATTACAGGATTTTCTTTTAGTAAGTAAAAAATAATACTCTTTGCTACAGGGCTTTGTCCTGCTGACTCAGCCCGGTAGCAGAGAGTATAATGCATGGATGTTAACCACCAGGATGGCAGTTTTTGCCTATGCTTTTATAAAAGACTGCCTCCTTGGAGGTCGTTTATAAATTAGTTGGGTGGTTCCTCTGTCATGGGGATGGAGTAATTTACTTCATCTTCAAGGCACAATGGTGGCCTTCCACCTTAATATAAATCACACCCTTAATCTTAAATTAATGCTATAATTTTTCTGCAGCTTCAATCGTGTTATTTCCTAGCATAGGAAAATGACTTTCACCATCTCTGTTCCAGGTCAGAGCACAAAAAGAAGAAAAGGAAGCAATACATCAAGGTTTTCAGCAACTTCAATTTTCTTCACCAAAAGCAACTGTTTATTCGCAGATACCCCCTGATATGTTAGCTACAATATTCCTATCTAATGGTCCTAGCTAATGGTCATATCTTTGTACAGTGGGCCCAGGGCCACCTTTTGAAAATCCTGATACAAGCCAATCAAAGAATGACACTACCCACAAGGGTTCCTACAACTCAGAAATTTGTGCTAGAGAGAGTACTTGGGGCCTCCTACCAAAACCCTACTTCTTGAAGATCTAACAAGAAAGACAGTTGTTATCAACAATTTCTTTACACTCGTGGGTGCAAACTTCACACCCACTAAATATTGATAGTGAGAGCTTTGGATCTGACTGAGTTGCAATCTGCACCTCATTTGATTTACACACCTTGGAGAAGGCAACAACATGCTAACAATACGTGTCATTCCCTATTCCGAAGTGTGAAAATGATTAATGTTTGCTCTTTCCATGCACTGTTGTTGACAGGGCTTACCTGGCTAAAATCACATGGGCAGAAACACCCAGTATGCACAAGTCATGTTCAGGAACTAATCCTAATGTAGGTCCATGTAAGAAATTATGTCTGAATTGAGATTAAAGCACCATTAGGACAGGGGAGTCTTTAGCTCAACAGTCATCAACAAAAAACAGCACAAGAATGGATATATAATTTTCAGAGGAGGCTAAGTGATAGCATTGTCAGCAAAGTTTAACAAGCATTTGCAATGCAATCGGTCTCGCTTTTGGGACCTTATATGTATTAAGCTATGCAGCACATTAGCCTGAGTGCTGAAACCTCTACTGTTCTTTAACATGGGGGCAAAGTAAGCACCAAACTGCGTGACACGCTAGGGGGAAATATTACCTTTCAGCGGGAAATGGTATAGTCCAAAACTCTGTTTTTAATATAAAATCATGGCCTTTGGTGGTCATATCTGCCGGGAAGGGGGCCCATGGCTCCTCTTCCCCAGCAGATTTTTGCTAATAGGAACTCATCTCCCAGCGCAATAAAAGGGGAGTGCCCTGGTGCCCACCCAGGGTGCCCACCATAGTGTCATTGAGAGACATGGTGGGAGCCCCAATGCCTCCACAGACTCAGCTAGCTCCTCGTTTACAGTAGGAGCCGGCATGGCTCCTACCTACAGGGAGAAGCTACTAATGTTACTCCCTGTGGGCAGGAGCAATATTTTGATATGTTTTCCGGCCTGCATCACTGTGGACAGCGAAACAGATCAAAAGTATGTTCACCGTGAACTGGAGCATTTTTAAGCTCTGGCCTGCTGGAAGCGGAATTGGTGTTTGCTTTCACTTGGTGGGAGTCTGAAAATGCTCCCGCCAAGCAAGAGCAAACACAGGTTTCCCTTTCTGTGCATTCCAGGCAGTGAAACAGCTATGTCTTGGTGGTAGACTCCCCTGAACATAGCATCTGAGCCTGCTTTGAGGGATGGGCCCCTCTGGGCTTTTAGAGGCTCAGGGATGGGAACCCTCTCTGTCCCCATCCATGAGCAGCACCATTTTACAAACTTTTGGTCCCATGGGTGGGCTTCCAGTGCCTCTCAAGGCTCAGGGAGGGAGGGCATGACCCCCTCCCCTTGTTCAATTATTTTGGCCACAGGGTTGGGCTCCCCAGGCCCTTTGATGGCTCTTGGAGGGGGACGCGAGTCCTCTGACGCATACCTAATATGTTCAGGATACGGGCCACGTGTCCTACCCGCAAACATAATATATGCGACCCTGAGGGGTGGGCTCCCTAGGGCATCTGATGGCTTGGAAAAGGCCACGCAACCCCTCTCCCCATAAACATTGTTTTCTGCCCTGGGGAGGTCCTCCAGAGGGACTCTGGAGGTTCAAGGAGGGTGGACATGCTGCCCCAATCCCCTTTGTGAATACATCCCTGCTTGTGAGCTCCCCAGGGCTTATAGTAAATAAATGTGACCTGTCCACCACTTTATTGGGGGGTATGTTCAATCCTGCAAGAGTCTTGTGGGATCACAGCATTTTTTGCCATTCCTTTTGGCACTGGGGAAATCCATCTGGGAGTCCCTCCATGAGCCCTTGTGGCCAGGCTATCCCTACCATGTCCCCTTATAATATTTTTCGTTTGTGACGATTCGTCAAATGGGGCGAAAGGTATTGTTACATTCTTATAGACTCAAAAAGGCCACCGCACATCCATAGCCCATACAGGGGAAAGTGGAGAATGGTCATTAAGAATAGAAGCCATTTATACAATAGATTTTAGGGCTCTCCTTTCCAGTGAGCAAGCCTCATTGCGTTACTTGTTTAACAACTGGTAAACCATTAGGCAGGGTTCGAAAGCTTTGAAATAATCGATCTTGAGATACGCAATTTTTTAGTAATTTTGGAAGAAAAAAACACATTTCTAGCTGATGTGGAAATATTATAATACTATCAAGCCTAAATATCTTGTTTGATGTTGTGACTTATCTCCCGAGAATATTTAATTTGGATTGTTTTTTCATTTGAAAGAGATCATCACTGGACTCTTGCAATATATACGTTTCTTAGCTATGTGTACACGACCACAAAACATTCCATTTAAACTGCAGGTAATAATATAGTTAGAAGTCAAATAACGCACCGTTCTACAACAGCTGTACGCCCTTTACTTGCAACACATCACGCCAATGGGATTGTTCAGCACCAAACAATAGCTATACTGTTTGAACTTTTGCGTTTGTAGTCGTTGATGAATGAGATCCTGCATTCATCGGAAAACGTTAAAAGAACGAGCCAATTAACGTAAAGGAGAGATGAGTGACTGGTGGGTAAGCTGCGTGTGAATTGTGCAAAACCACTAGCCATTAGGAAAGGCAAACAATGAATAATAAGTGTGCTTATTTTATACATCTTATTCCACTGAATTATTGATTGACATGTTATGTTGAATTCATCCAGGAGGAGCCATGTTTCAACTTCGGACCCCTCATGAGGGCTGTTGCTTAACAAAAAGTTCCTATGTTGAAATGTATTTGTCTACCAAAAATGATTTGATTGATAAAGAATGAAAACAACAAACAACAAGGTTGGCAACAATCTTGTGTTGCGGAAATGCAATAGCACTCAAATGCATACATTGCAAAATAAAAATTACCCTACTTTCGGCTATGGAAAAGTAAAAAGATCACGCTCAATCCTTAAAATAAATTCAGAAATCCGGACCATACGTCTTATATAGCACAGATTTTCAGATTGCAGACATTCTCAAAATGCCTTTGTACTAGTGTAATTGAACTTTCTTCCACTTCAACTACATCAAACCCCATTTTGGAGGTGCGTTCTAGCCATGCCATAGTCTGGCAAGTGTTGTTTCTATGCTCTTGACGGGCTAAATCCCCATCAATTTCCAGGGTGGGAATGGTTCTGAAAGATGGAGGATATACACAAACCTTCCGGACATTCCTATCCAGGTATGCCTACAGTCCGCCCTAGGCAGTACATTTACTCATGCAAAGTCTTGTACTTTAATCTTTATACAAGCAGAAAACGATCTGTTTTTTTAACATCAGCATGCATTTATGCTCAATAAAATCTATTTTCACTAGCAAGTGAAACTTACACATGCAATAGTCATGTAAATCAGGACCAACACCTTTGAAAGCAGCCAAGGCCCCTTCACCATAAACCTTCTACATAGATTTATTTTCCACCCGCCACTGACACCACAGACCTTTTTGGGGCAAAGTTATAAGACATTGAACTAGTCCAATGCAAATTTGTGCTTATGTTTGTACTGACGAACCACCGCAACAAATCTAGTTGAATTCACCAATCAGTTCAAGAATGTAACATTTCTATTAGTTGGTTGAGGTAGATGTAATTTTGCACAAATCTGTTAGAGAAGAACAAGTTACTTATCTTCGGTAAAACCTTATCTGCTTGAGATTCTATCTAGCCACAAACTCCTTACCCTAAAATATTTCCTCTGAGTCAGACTGAAACCAGACATTCCCAAGCAGTACCTCAGCATACCAGTAGGTGACATCATTACATTTGTGCCTATATTTGTACTGAAAACCACTGCAAACCATTCTATTTGCATCCACCAACCAGTGCAAGAATGCAAGTTTTTGCATCAGTTGGTTGAGGAAGATGTAATTTGCACCAGTCTGTCTGTGAAGAGCAAGTAACTTACAACGAGTAACTCCTTATCTGCTAGGAACTGGATCCAGACATTTTCAAGCAGTACCTCTGCATGCTGTTAGGTTGAGTTGTTAAATGTGTGCCTATATTTGTACTGATGAACTACTGCAAAAAATTCTATTTGCATCCACCAACCAGTGCAAGAATTCAACTTTTGATTCAGTTGGTCGAGGTAGATTTTTTACCAGTCTGTCAGTGAGTAACAAGTTACTTAACTCTGGAAACTTTATTTAGCCTTAGACTATTCTGCCGGTGTTAGACTGGATCTGGAAGTTTTCGAACAGTACCTCGGTACACCAGTAGGTGGCATAGTTTAGCTCTGTGTCAGTGTTATCCATGGCGGAAGTGCACTGCACAGTACCTATATATGAGCCACACAAAGCTGAGACATCAATTTCTTTTCGTGACATTTCCACTCCAGAAGCATGGAGCCATGACAGAATGCTGATGGACCAGTGTGAAGACAATAAGGACTTGCAAGGGTTAACCTATCCAGCTAGATAGAGTTTCTACCAGAGAAGGCATTACCGAAGGTAAGTAACTAGTTCATCTGATAGAGGCTTCTAGCCACAGATTTCTTACCTCAGAATAGATACTCAAACAATACCTCCCTGCACATTGGACTGCAAAAGGATTTAGGTCAGAAAGTCCCGGAGGACCAAACAGGCAAAGTGCCCGTCATGGCAGAGGTGAATGTCCAGGCAGCGGTGCTTGGTAAACATGTGATGTGACATCTAGATTGCTGCCTAACAAATGTCCAGGACAGGGACTCCATTACCTAAAACCGTGATCACAGACTTGACTCTTGTGGAATGAGCAGGCAAGACTTCAGTGCGGTTCACCAAAATGAAAGGCGAAAATCTCTAGCGTGAAGAGGAAGAGGGCTGTAGCCAAAGACAGTGCCTAGAGCAGAGCTTTCCAAAGTGGGTGGTGCGACACGGTACTGTGTCACCTCCCATCTGTGGGTGTGTCGCGCGACGATGATGTCTGCAGCCAGATTAGGGCGAATGCTCTTGCATTCAGAGATGCAGTTCGGCGTAGGCGGAGGAAGGAGAAGCAAGAAGCGTTAGACAAACGTGAGCCCTTGTTCCCTTTACGACGGTGACCTCTGGTCCCCAGGTAAATGTTCGAAATTTTCAAACTCTGTTTAGGCCCCTGGATGAAATAGAACCGGTTTCAGATGAGTGAGCCAAGCGTGCAGCCTTGTTCCCTTTGCAACGGTGACCTCTGCTCCCCAGGTTAATTTAGTAAATGTTAAAACTCTGTTTAGGCCCCTCGTTGAATTAGAACCCGTTTCAGATGGAGTGTGCTGGTTTAAGAGCTGGGGCTTCAGTTTTCTCCAAAGATTTACTAGGTTTGTTGCTGGTGAATGTCCGCAGCACACCTGAGTGCCTCTCAGAGGCAGATGTGATCCTGTTCACACAAGGGCAGCAAAGGTCATGTAAAGCGCTCAAATACCTTCCTACTGGATAATGCGTGTCCTTTAGTACAGAACAATTGAAAAATGTGTGTTCTTTTTATACCTTAGGCAGCATTACCATCAATGCAGACTTACTTATTACTTTCTGCTCCTCTCCAAACCCCATTTCCAGACGTCTAGGATGCTGCAAAATGTTGATCATAAACATGGCTCTACAAGTCAGACATAGAAAAGCAAGCAGACGTGCTTACTAAAACTTAATGGTCCCCATATTTGGCAAGCACAAATGAGTTGTGATGTGAGGGATATATATGTTAACCTCATTTGCAGCAGTCTTTTTAGAACGTGAAATACAGAGATTGATTTGCTGAAACTTCTAATAGTCATTATTATGTTTATGTGAGCAAGCTCACTTTCACTCACAAGATAATTTTTTCGTTCCATCTCCAACATATACTTTGAACATTTATGAATTTTAAACAGATGTAAACACTTCATATATAATGAAAGTTCATCTAAAGTTATTGAAATCATTGCTAGATTCCGTTTTTTACTGCTGTAAGTCATACTTGTCAATAGACTAGATACACAGATATATTCATAGACGAGGCACTGGTATATTGAAGGAGTTTCATTTAATTCCTTGAATATTCTGTTAGATTTTTTTCTCTAAGTAAGCTAAGGCGCATAAAGCTCAACATCTTCCTGAAGAATTAATTGTGAATGTCCGTAGATTCATCCTGCAACAGAATGACAAAATGTAACCATATTCTGCTTACTTGAACCTGTGCTGTTATGATTCACCTTGACTGTTGTTTAGTTTGTGTGACTTGTTGAATCAGTGCAGTCTGTTCCAAGAAGTTACCGATCTTCCCTCCAGGGGTGGTTGATGAAAAATGATGTGGAAATGGTTGCTTGCATATGATATGGTGGCTTTTCCTTTTATGGAATGCCAGAAACCGGTCCTCGGAAGCTTGTTTCCGGTCCAGGGAAGACATGGCTTGGCAGTTTGGGCTGGACTGTTCCCATGAGGCACAGGGTCAGACTGATTTGCATATAGCCATGTCTGAACTGGGGCGGCAGAGTGGGCTAAAGAACGGTGATGGATTAAACCCAGATCTTTTGACTGGGTGTGAGTGTTTGATTAGTTCAGATGCTCCGTCCATTACCACCCCCTTTTGTACGGCTTTTACTTTTATACCAGTAGCCATATTGTTAATTATTCCCGCAAACTGCCTGCATAAGAGGCAGCAGTTTCTCTCAGGTCTTTGTTTAGTAACACTGAATAGGCTTCTCTCACTCCCTCAAGATTTTTCCAGCCATTCCATTCCAAATGTGACTTTCCGTAAGTTTTATCACTTCCTGTTCAGTAACTATGATTATTTTGTGACGCATATTAGAGAGCTTCTAAGCTGCCTGACTGCATTCTGCTCCTTCCATATTTTTTAAAGCAGTTTGTGATGAATCCAATCTACTTTTCTAGGCTGTTCGCTTCATGGCTAATAGTCCAGCCTATCACTCACACTGCTGCATTGTGTTAATTGTAACTCGGTTGTTGACTAGTCTAGTATTGCTTTCATGGGGTCCAATTACTTTACTGTGCCTTTGTTCCACCGATTCCCATGTTTTCCTTACCTTTCAACCTTTGGGTAGAGGTTAATATGCCTTGGTATGCTAAACCTGACACAGGGACACCAGGGTGTTGTGTATCTTCTTGTCATTTTTTGCACAGACAAATGTCATGGTGACACAACTGACACAAAATCCAGACTGTTGTTGTATAAATACATTGATTAACTTTTGAAAATGCCTCTAAAATAGAATGTTACAAAGCTTTGGGGATTTGTCAAATTAATATAGATGTTTTTTTGTTTTTTTTGTTTGTTTTGCTATTTAAAATGACGAGGGGGGGCACGATTTTAATGTATAAGCCATTTACTTCTGATGGATAATTCGAAACATATATTTCATAGCTTGATAATATTCCTCAGGGGCCAGACAGAATCCGGAAACTTTTCATAACAAGGCTCCCGTGTGCCTCTATGTTGCGTGGTGCGGCTCATAGTAGTCTTTGTGCCTCCCCAGAAGGGAATGGCACAAACCTAACCTTGCTTACACCCAGGTTTGCAAGTCACTGTCTTTGTTAGAACAGATTCACAATTGCTTTATTAACCTTCCTGCTTTCTCAAATTTGATTGAAAATGCACCATTTGCCCACTATTTTGTCAAAACTTTCTGGGGGGCCAACCGCCCGAACCCCCCTTAGGTGGCTTGGGCACGCTCGCATTACGGTGTCGCAAGATGAACATTGTCTAAAAGGTGTGTCAACAACATGAAACTTTGGAAAGCTGTGGCCTAGAGGCTGGATACCCCCTTTGGCGAAGGTCTGCTGAAAAGAATTTGCTGCTGAGGAGACGCTTCTAGAAAGGTTCTTTGAAGTGCATGGAATTTCCTGACTCCCCTACCCTGCCACCACGTTGGCTGAAGTGAAAATGTAGATGTGATTAGTACTTTCTGTGAAGGCAGAGCACATCCTATTTAGAGCAAAGTGGGGCTACGCTTAGTTCTGCCCCATACCCTGCGAGCAGATGGCCCACTCAGGCACACCTAATCCCCCTATTGTGTGACTGTCTTGGAGGACCTCACAAAATCTAACTGTCAGTTATACTCAGTAATCTGATCCAAGATAAGTTTCAGGCACACACAGACCAAGGGCAGGGAAATGGCAAATTTCTAAAAGTGGAATTTTTTCCAATTGTAATACAAAATCTGACTACGATTAAAGAGACTTTTTCATTATCATATCATAGATGCCAAACTAGAACTGGATACATGGTCCCAATCAAACTTTGGCATTTATTAAATGTAAAAACCAGCCCCATGTTATCCCATAGACAGGTAGGCCTCACAGTAGTGAAATACAAATGTAGGAGTTTTCACTACCAGGACATGTAAAACTTAAAAGTAAATGTCAAGCCTTTTAATTACACTGCACACTACCCATGGGGAACCTAGGACCTAATTTAAGGGAGATGTATATGTTTCAAAAAAAGGAAGATTTGGGCATATAAATAGGTCTTATTTTCCAGGTCAAGATGGCAGTTTAAAACTGCACACACAAAGTCTGCAATGGCAGGCCTGAGACACGATTTAAGTGCTACAAAAGTGGGTAGCACAATCAGTGTTGCAGGCCCACTAGTAGCATTTACTTTACAGGTTCTAGGCACAGGTAGTGCCACTTTACTAGGGAAATATAAGTAAATTAAACATGCAAAACAGGTATAAATCAATCTAGCTTATTTTAAGAAAAGAGCACAAGCACTTTAACACTGTTTAGCAAGACCAGTGTAACACACTGCCATTTCCCTGATAGGCTGCAATCTAGGAACTGCCTTCAGAGTAGGAAGGGTTCCCATGAGCCAATCATGCCCCGTTGCCCCATTCTAGTGCCGAGGCAGATTTAAACATGTTTGCCAAGGCTAATTTTAGTTTCAATCCAGCACTGTCTCGATTGTATACTGTTAGAACTGGCTATTTCTGGTAGACTAGGGCTGACGCCAAAGCCAGGCAGAAACCACCATTCTAGTCAGGGCAAGGGAGTCACACGCCAAGATAACCCCTGCTCACCCCCTTGGTAGCTTGGCACGAGCAGACAGGCTTATCCCGGAGGCAATGTGTAAAGCATTTGCACCAGCACATGACAGCACCAACACCCTAGGCACACCACAAAAGGAACTCCACACAGGTTATATAAAAATAACTTCTGTATTGTAAAAACACATCAGATAGAAGTCACACATGTACATTGTGCCAACTGGCACGGGCAATATTCACAAGGGATTATTTACAGGACAGGGCCACATGGGCCACTGTCAGAATCAACACTTTTAGAAATATCACTTCTAGAACTTAGAATAAGTATAGCACAAAATACCAGTTATAGATCACATCCAGTAACTACTGGGAACAGGTAAGTACCACTTAGGCAACCCTAAACACCTTAGGAGAATGTCACGCAGGAAAAAAGAACCTCACTAGGACCACCTGTACTAGAAAGAACAACCACCTAAGAATAAAATACATTTAGGGGTATAGGTAAGAACACATTACACATGATGCAAAATCAACATTCAGAGGTGTTGGGAAGGAAAATCACATGATGCATAAACCAACACATTCAGAGGTGTAAAATCAAGGAAGACACATGATGCATAAAAACATTCAGAGGTGCCAGGACATAACTCAATAGCGCAAAAGCACATGATGCCTAAAAACATTCAGAGGTGTAAGATCAAGGTGCGTAATCATATTAAATGCATTACATTTCCTAGCACCACATCACATTGCGCAAAACTCACATTAGGCAATTACCCTCACATAGATAATCATATTACGCCTACATAAAATCACATACCAGCCCCCATCTAATAAAGGGACTAAAGAGCCCTGTGTCCAGAATGTCAGGGCGCACTGCCAATACAGCGCCAGTCAGGGGTGCGCCACCGGCGCAAAACCTAAATGTTTCAGGTGCCCACTACTGGCTGGGCACCTGAGGACATCCCAAGACCTAAATGGTGCAGCTGCCCACTAACTTCTGGGCAGCTGGGAATCAAAAACTGCGACAGGGTCCTCACTGACCCTTAGGCGCAAACTGCGCCCACTGTTGGAGCCACCAGGCTCTGACAATGCACATAGCCAAAGGTTGGAGACACACAGGCTCTTAAACAAATATGCTCCATGGAGCCCTCAGGCTCTGAAAATACCTTTGACCCCTAAGAGCCCTCTCTGGGCTCGCAAAACAACAAGGGGGGCAGGGAGCCTCTCAAAAATAAGGGGGGGGGGGCAGGGGGAGCCAACTCAGCTCCTTAAAACAACCATGCCCCCGCACAGGTGGAGCCCCTCGGGCTCGAAATACAAATTGGGCCCTCCACACTGGGGAGCGGCCCGCTGCCAGACCGGGCCGCTCTACACTTCCCTGGGAGACACCCGCCCGAGACGACCGCACTCACTGGTTGCCTGTTGTGAGGCGGCGTCTTCACTGGGGCTTCTTTCGGCGGCGGAGCAGCGCGTCTCCTCTCTCGCTGAGGCATCTCCGCTGCGTGTCACCGGACTTCCGGGGCTCCCTCCATCGCATGGGAGCCCCGCACCACTCCCGCTGCGTCCTCTCCTCTTCATGGCAAACCCGGGGCTCCCCATAACTCACCGGAGCCCCGGGCCATGAGAGACCAGCCTCACTTCCTCTGTTCCTCCCGAGGCCCAATCCCAGCGCGGCTCACTAGGACGAGCCCCCGGATGACGAACCACGGCTTCCGGCGCTGTCCAATCACAGCGCGGCCTCACAGGACGAGCCTCCCACGGCCAACCAATGGCTGCGCGGCTCTCCAGAAAAGCTTCTCTCCGGCGGCCATTAAACACAGCTCGGACCACGGCGGTGAACAAAGGGCAGAAAGGAAGGGTGGGCACCCTCGGTATTAAAATAAAACATACCAGCGAGGTGGGCACTCGCAGAGGGGCCTATAAACGGGAGAATACCCGTACTGTAAAAATAAAGTGCACTCAAAGCACTCGGGGGCACACAAAGGGCAGGAGCGCTTCCCACACGGGATAACCATAGCACTCTGCCAGAAATCAGGATAAGAGCGCCCACGAGGCGCTGGGGAGCCCATAAATCACGAAAACGCCCCAGAAAGGACCCCCACAGCAAGGAGTCTCCCAACCATCCTCAGGCCAGGCAGAAAGGGCCCCCAGGAAGAAGTCCTCCAGCAGTCCATCAGGTATCCAGGGGCTGAGCAGGGTCCAGGGATTCCACTGGGCCCAAGCAGCAGCACGCCCCTGGTAGGATTCAAGTCAGAAACAGAACATTTTGTAAGGGAACACAGCCCCTTTTTATTCTATAACATCCTTTGTCTAGCAGGGTGCAGGCAGTGTGAGAACCAGCTAGAACTGGTTATAGGGAATTCCTTTCACTGGCCAGGCTAGGGACATCAGACGCACCCCAGGGGGTGGAGCCAGCATTGTGTGGGGAAAACCCAACCTCACTCAGGACCCTCAAACCAGACAGTTAATCCACAAGCAGGCCCAGGCTCACTCCTCCCCTCACGTCAGCATGCTAAACACTCCATTCACCACCGGGGCAGACTCTCCCAGACTCTTTGAGCCAGGCTCACCAGCCAGCCTCAGCCAATCACACGCCAGACACAAATTACACAAATATGCCAACTTCTAAAAGTGGCACTTCTACACAAGACACAATCATGCTGCATATATCATTACGCAGCATTCAATCTCACGAGTTCGCACATACCAAACTCGACCCTGCATTCCCCACACATCAGGAACTACCATGGGCATACATATTCCCTATGCATTCCTATGGGAGGGCAGGTCACTCACCACACATACACAGAGAGCTCACGCACTTTACACTGTACCACAGTGAAAAAGTGCGCAGAGGCCTAAAATCACCACCACCAGGTTCCAGAAATAGGCTAGGAAAAAGCAAAAAGTATTGGGGTGAACCTGCCAAAAGGGCCAGGTCCACCATATACAAAGTATATTTGTGAAAAAAAGTTGCACATTATGTTACAGTGAGCACACAGATTTATTTTTTTCTTGTCAACTTCATGCATAGCCACTGCATTCATTGAGTTGGATATTACTTGCTCCATGCTTGACTAAATTATGTTTATTAGTTAGTTATATTTTTTCACACAGTGGTAGCATACAATGTAATTATGTAAGAACCAGGATCACAAGTAGAATGTCGTTATAAAATGAAAACAATTATGCAAAGGTGATTTCTAAGATCTAAAGTGGTATTTAGATGTCAAGGGTCATATCATGAGGAGCTACGCTCGGCACAACATTTTTTTTGTTGTGTCTGAGGTGTCTAAAGGTCATACATATAACTTTGAATTTCTTCACATTAATGAATAATCTTTTGACAGAAAAAGAGAAAATCAGACAGAGGACGTATCTGCTCATTGTTTCGGACTTGTGCTGTCTGCATTTCATGTCCTAACCCAGAGAAATATGAGTTATATTTATGAACTTTAGACACCTCAGATGTTTTTATCTAACTTCATATTTCTTCCTGTTAGTGCATGATTTTAATGCGAAATATAAAGACACTAACCTAACTCTGTTACTGAGCTGCGGCATCTGCAAATCCAGATCAAACTCAAATAAGTTAATTCATTCAAACTTAGTACCTTATTATGTGTACGGCGGTCCACGTGGTGTCGGTCCAACCCCTGCCACACTGTAGGCTAGGCTACAGTATTACAAATGTGGCAGTCAAGCCTCCACAGGACAGCTGCATCTGCCTTGGATCCAGGATCCTGCAGTGATCAAGCAGCTGTCAGGAAGCTGCAATATGCTGGTGGTGCCACTACGGCACTGCTAAGCATATTGAGAGGTGGCTTTCCACCGCATGTGTTCTGCCGGTGAGCCCACTTCTGGGCATAGGGGTGCATACAGTGGGGCACCTATTGTGCCCCCTGGACTTGCACCCCCAGTTCCTGTGCGGTGTGGCATGCATGCCACACCATGCAGGGGCGTGAAGACAGTGATCTCACAGCGGTAGTCTGCATGTTAGGCTCTCCCATAAGCCTAACAGACCACCGTCATCAGACCACTGATGCACTACCAGCCCTTCATTGATTACAATCATAATCAAGCAGGCAGGCGCACAACAGCCTTGGCAGTCCTCCAGTGGATGGCACTGCGGCTGCGTCGCTGGAGGACTGCCAAAGTTGTAATTAAGCCATTAGACAGTAGGCACTTGGCTCTGTACTGAGCCAGCATAAATGTTTATGATACAGACTGCAGTCTTTTTTAGTTTTTACCTCGAAAATGCTCTTAAAGCGGCACATATGTTAACGCAGTGAGTTATCCTCTGAACTTGAGATACCAGCTCTCTATCAAAATTATACTGAGTTTCAGAGTTTTACTGTGAAAATGCCAGAATTTAGAGGCATCCTTAAAGTACACTAATAAACAAATAGTGGGATGATTCCAAGTGGAGAACCGCATTCGGTTATCTGGCAAACCATGTGTTTTTGAAGGAGGAAGCCTCAACCACATTTTAGTTGTATGATTAATCATAGACAACCTGACCCCACCCTAAAAAGATAGTAATCTCATCATGGGCTCAACCTCTACTTGAGGGACTTCTTTATAGTAACCTCCTCAATATAGTGGATCTGGATGGTTTAATGGCCTCCGAGTAAATGTATGAAGGCTCATTTTGTTTGTGGGTACCAATGTCAAGATTAAAATATGGGATGTATATGGAGTGCTAAAACTCTGATGTTCTTGCGAGATCCGACAGGTTTAAGATTATACAATCGTCCACTAGGTCAAGGCTTTCATCAGGGCTGTGAAGGATCCTTAACCTGACAAAGTATATATGCACTCATCCCTGTTTTTTTTTAATGAAAATATCTGCTACCTTATTAAACGAGGAAACAATAAAAACCTAGAGGGATAATCAAACATTCACCCAGTTAGTCCATATTAGGTGCACATTAGGTCAGAGACATTATAAATATCTATATTGTTGTGGGATTTCAATCTGACATTAGCTTATGACACTGCAAAAAAGCACTGCACAAAAGAATGATGTGGCCACACTTACATCACCATCACACATATCAGTCACCCAAACTAGGGAATTTTTAATATACATAGTCCTGGCTGGAGGAAATATATGCAAATATTTCTTTTCCTTTATGTCTCTCTATCCTTAAAGTATGCCCATTAATTTCTAAATCTATGTTTTTGGAGTATATGCAACGTGATAAAACTGCATAGGTGGAGCTGGGGCATTTTTGAAATTTCACAAATATGTTTTCGCCAAATCAAGAAGAAGTTCATGAACAAAAGGTTAGAGGCCCTGTTTCATAATAAATGATTGGAATCTATAGATGCTTTCCTCATTCACAAAGCACTCAGATAAAGGAAAAGCTGGGGTTGGTTCAAATACCTGTCTCATGTTCACTGGAGAATCTAGTCTTTAATATCATTTTTGTCATCCTGCAATAATTAATTTCGCGCGAATGCTATTAAAATGAGAGGCACATTGATGGGCCATAAAAGTGATCCTATCCTATGAAATGTGCATTTCTTTTTCTTGTCTTTAGCACACTCATTAACTTAAAATGGTTGTATGACACTACATTAAAAAAAAACAATATTGACATACCAGATACCTTAAAAAGAATTTGGACAGCCAAACTTTTGTGATCTTATCCTCAAACCAAACAGTAAAGACAAATATGTTGATAACAAAAATAGAGCTGAAAAATAATCTAAAACAAAAAAATATATAGAAGACAAAAATAAAGAAACACCAAATATTGTTAATACATTGAAACTAAAGAAACATCACAACACTCACAAAAAACTAAATATCGGACATAATTCCCAATAAAACAAACAATATTGCATTGAATACACACACATTATGAGAAGATTTCAACACTTCAAAGAACCACTAAATGCTACAAACAAGGAAAGCTTACCAAAAAATAATATCTAACAAAAATAATAAAAATCTAAGCTATTAAAGAAAGCAAATAAACAAAACTAAGCTAAACGTTTTTTCTCCAACAATCAGGTGCATCCACTACAAAAGGAAAACATGCTAAAAGGATAATAAACTAAAAGCACAACAAAGAGATACTTGGAATATAAAAAGGCCAATTCAAAATTAAGTGTGGTAACAAAATCTAAAAAGTACCATTACAAGAAAAAATACATCTTAAACATAATTAAACCTTTAACTAACAAACTTCAAACTAAAAAATAAATTTAAAATAATTCAACACAACTCCTCACCTCTCAACAAACTACACCAAAAAAGCTGTACCAAAAAACACAATCAAACAGCCCTGCAAAACTAAAATCTACACGTAAAATGAAGACAAGACTACATCCAAAACCTATGTGAAAAGGTGCAACTACACTGCAAAATGTTAAAATGTAAATGATAGCAAGTTTTGTATATTTAAATAAGTAATACATTTTTTATATTGTAAATCCCACAGACAAAATGTAGAAACAACAAAATTCCTTTAATACCAAAAGTTAAAGGGATTATTAAGTTATGGCAAGTAGAGCACAACTAGTAAAAAAACACGTTGTAAATGCACAAAGAATTATTCTGACATATGCTATTACATGGCTATCACTAAAAAAATTAAAGAATAGAAAGTGTTAGGGAAAACAACTGTGAGAAATTAGGTTATTGGTTGAGGCTGGTGAAATCCCACTCAGGTAACAACCACAATTCTTGCCAGGTGGGGTGACACAGGCAAACTCCCAAATTAACCTTGGCTTAACCCTCTGGTAGCTTGGTACAAAAGTAGTCAGGCTTAACTTAGAGGGGATGTGTAAAGTATTTCTGCAGCTCATAAACAGTAATACAGTTTTTGACACCAAAACAACAAAAATTCAATTAGTAGTACAAGTTTCATGTAACATTTTTAATTTGGCTAAAAATAGTGCTTAAGAGCACAGTTCTCCAACCTGGTTGTGTCGGACTGGGACACAGTCACAAGTTCAGGCCGAGTGTGATGGAGCATGGGCCGGATACAGGGACCAAGTTAGTCCAACTGAGAAATGAACCTTAACTCCTTGTTGTTATGCAAGGCCTGGTTCAAAGATTCACTGTGTAGCATTGGTTCCGATGAAAAGTTGTGAAGTGCACATCAACGATGTGTCGCACAGTGCCGATGGTTCCGATGAGCTGTGCAGGCTGAAATAAGGGCTTGCGTTGGGACTGTGTCGGTTGCAACGAGACCACAGTTGGGCTGGCTTAGAACCTTTAGCCTCACTTCCAAGGGTCCAGGACTGGGCGGGCACCACTTAGGGAGTTAGGAGTAACAGCAGACAGAGTTCAAAATCACAGAATTGTGTTTTATGTGGATAGGTCGGTGGGACTGCTTTTGTCACCGACATCCTTTTGTTACTTACAGTTCATAAGTTGCAATCCTAATATAGCATGAGCTATGAACTCCCATCAAAGAGCAACATGCAAACTGCATGGTATAGGTTGTAACATTATATTTTCCCCACTCTTTTATTATCCTAATGCTGCTAAAAAGGGTTTGCTTGGGTATGAAATACATTCTTCTTAGTTGGTGATTGCCTGTGCAAGAGAGACTTGTGTGGACCCAATGCGGCTCCTGGTTTCCCCAGAACGAAATGCAGCAATTTTACAGTGCTCTTGGGATAACATTTGAAAATGTTGTTATGATGCCCAGGTGCCATATGGAATGCTCATTAGGCCTAATCCAATTTCTTTTAACTCAACAGCATTTGCTGTGAAGGACCACATTTGTGTTTCTATTTCCTTAGTAGGTCCACCTACTAGACCTTGAACCCCAAATGAAGTGGCTCCTGGTTGGGAATTTTTGGCTGCCCTTCTGCAGTTTAAGATTGCTGCATGCTGTGAACCGGAGACCATGCAAAAAGGTCCCATATTGTGTCTTAGTGACTAGCTCTCTTTAAAATATCTTGGGACCTGTCAACCAATTTTTAAAGAGTTTTCCGATCTTGTGGTTGTGTACTCCAGCCACCAGTGGCACACGTCTGGGGCCTCTTAAGCTGCAATTTTTCTATTGAGTAATCATGAGACCTCTCCACAGCCTCTGGAACTGGTGCTTTCCCCTCATTAGCCACAGAATTATTATAAGGTGCTGGACCCACATTCACATTCAGCCCTGGTGATTTCCTGTACAATGGTCTTTCTGGCAGCAGCACTCATGGTCCTCATGGCAGTCCACTATACATATCTGCATACCCCAAGTACAAAGACCATACGCTGAATGCATGGTGCTAATGTGTCCAGCAGGAACCTGCAATATCCACTCCTGGGGTACCCATAAATAGGACATTCAACAAAAGTCCAGTAAATCACTCTTCTTCAAGGGTTCCCAATAAGCCAACACTGTATTGGCCCTGAGAGTAAGAGAACTAGTGACACTAGTCCTGGAGGCTGAGTTCATAAGAGTACAGGAGCACAAATTTAGATTTAGATCTTCCACACTCCAAACAGGAGTCCATCAACTGCTGCTCCATCTCCAGTCTTCTGGCCCTCTTCATCTCAATTCTTTTTTCATGTGCGGAGGTTATGAATAGAGGTGTAAAGTTCTAGAACATTGGAGTCACCTATTCAAGGCAGTGATGCCTCATCAACCTCAACTGCTAACTGGCACATTCAATGACCAACCCTCTGCACAGGACTCAGAGAAGAATTCAAAATTTTGGCTTGGAGCAAAATGTCAGTACGCACTCCTCTGAGCCAACTTCCTCCCACCCAGGCCTGTTCTTTCCCTCCTAGACTTAAAAGAAAACCCCGATGGTGCTGAAGGCAGGGGTCAGTATGTGCTCATTTTCTCCTATGTATGAATGTTCTGTAAGCTACTTGACAAAGTGATACTAGAAATGAGCTGACAGAGATTTCACCCACATCCCCATCCTGTAACCAAAAAGCCTTACCCCTGCTAGGATGATCATGTTGTTCTTGTGGCTTTTGATATGCAAGATGGGCAGCTGAATAATTACTTCTCCCTGCATAGCAGATCAAAGCATGAATCATTTGAAGGATGTCTCAGGGAAATGCCCACTTGATAAGTTTATGAAATGACTCATATACAGCAAATTGACTGTTGAAAAATGCATATGACCTAGAAATTTATAGAAAAGGACATGCCAATTACCTTTCAGTCTCATGCCAATCAAATGTTACTTTTTAGGCATGAATGAATGAATGAATGAATGTTGGATTTATAGAGCGCGTGGTTACCCTGGAGCGTCCCAGTGCTGTACCACTGGGGAACCCGTCCTGGCTTTCCTGTGAGATGGTCCCTTTACTGGGCATCCCCAAGGTGCAGCCAGGCATCCCCGGCTGTGATGGGGCCAGAGTGGAGACTAAGCAAGCTATTGCCCAGAGTTGCAGCGTCGGACTCATGGTTAGAGTGGCACCGATGCGAGATTCATCGGGCCCGCTGACATTGGTCCTGCACCCATAAAAACACTACAGATTTACACTTCTGCTAAAATGAAACAGGATATTTTTTGGGGGGAATCGTAATTGAATGGCACAGCAAATTTGAGCTAGAACTCATCGACACGCAAAGATGCCAGGCTGAGTCAGATAATAGCCCTCTACATTCAGTCTACAATAGCATGAACACTCATGCCCATAGGAAACTCTGCAGAGACTTTTACCCCACCTGCACATAAGCAACCTTACTTTCAAGGTGGCACTGGTGTTACATCTCAATTCCATTTTAACATAGGGTTTAGCCTACGCGAGACTTCATCAAGGTCCCATGCCACAGCCAAGGTTTTAAGCTCCATAAGCAAAGCAAAAAAACTGTGTTCTTCTGTGGGTTAGAACCTGCATCTTTACATGGCATTTTCCACTAAGTCTAAATCCACAGAGTTCATGTAAATCTATATTCTCAAGTTTTCCTGTGTATGTAGGGATAGTAAATAAGAGGAATTTAAAAAGTATAGCTTTTTTAACTTTCTCCTTTCTAATGAAATCTTTCCCATCAAAATGTTGTAATATCTCTGCACGACTCCCATGAAGATTGTAAAATTCTGTAAATTCTTAACAAAAGTTAATGATGCTGCCCAGTGTTTGTAGGCTGAAGGCTGATTGTGGTGGAACCCAGGTCTGAAATTTAACACCAAATATCTTTATTGTGTGTTCCAGATGTTGATAGCTTTTTTCTTAATTAACAATGTGCAGCAGGAAACTATGTTCTCCTGCAAGTTTCTGTAATTCGAGTAGGAAATAATGAATAGGGATCATACAGCATATGAATATAGGTACATTATTTTTACTCAGTTGATACATATGCTCACGAAAGAATATTTCTGAAGGCATCATCCTGCTTTATCATTAACACCTTAGCAGCTATGGAACGTCCAGCTCCAGTGCTGGACGTTCCATTGCGCAGGTGCAGTTGGAACGTTCAATGGCCGACGGCAGCACTCCCGAGGTAGTGGTGCCGTCGGCCGCCGAACGTTCGAAGCACTTAAGGGGTTAAGAGGAATTGATTTGAGGCTGATAGCTTACACTATGTGCCTGATTCACAAAAGTAAACTTACACTTTTGTGTGTGTTTAAGATGGTTTGGTATTCACAAATGCATTTAAAAGTAGTGTCTTTACCAGTGTGGAGTCTCCGCACATAAAAGATCTTTTTACATGAAGAGACTCCACGTTCGTAAAGATACTACAAATAAATCCCTTTGTGAATCCCAAACATTCATAAACTTACACAAAAGTGTAAGTTAACCTTTATTGAATCAGACCCCATATTACCATTTTTGTCTGTTATGACAGGAAATTAACTCTGGCTCAAGTCTTTCTTTAAAAGATTTTCAGAGCCTGGAAAGAAGATTTGGGTCGAGGTATCAAATTTAATACATGACCCTTGCTTTGTAAAGTACTTGTTAGTACTAAAACAGACCTTAACCATTGCGTACTTTGGTGCTATCCTTTTTGCAACTTGTACATATCTCAACTATTCTACAATTCCCCGTTCCACTATCTACTTACATTCAAAAACAAAAAAAGGAGACGTAAACACCCATTCTACCAATAACATTTCTTTCAGAATAAGTGATTACTAGATGAATCTTGTAATGTGCTCTATCTCCGTGCCTGTCACCTCTTTGGCATGTGTTAAGAAATGATTATCAAAAGATGTTGGAGGTACAAAAAGATTTCTAATATGAGAAAAATGTATTGGAAAAGTATGCAATGTGAAAGTGAAGTTTAGTAACAACTGTCTGCAGAGTGATAATTCATGTGGAAAATAAGGAAATAGTTGATAGTTGATATACATAGATTAGTACCAATTTCCTTGAGAATTCTACACTTTTAATTAATACAATAATGTATGTTGGCACACAGGAACCAGCTAATTTTATCTGCTCTAGAGAGATAGCACTATGAGAGGCCTCTGATTACTCTTGTGGCAAGTTCAGTCTAAAGATTGCACAGAATTTGTTGCACTTCAGGGTATTCTAAAAGATTTGAACATTGCAAATTAACCATGTGATGAGGAGAAGCAGCAATATGGAGAATCAGCATCTTTTTATCAACAAATATATCATTTGTGTTCTTAGTGTGAGCTAGGGAATAGCATGATCCACTCTTAAATGTTATTGGGTAACGTAAGTTGCAAATTGATATCTAACAATAGCTATAATATGCATTATTGTGAATGATGATTCCAGCTCAAATGTTATTTCCTCAGAGCCTTAATAGAAACATTGTTAAAATTACCAAAAAAACAGTCTTAGTTAATGTAGTCTGACCAATGTAGCCAGCCAAACTGAACATGGAAGAAAAGAGAATGGCCAATTGGGAAGCCCAATCAGTCTTTTCTTCTCACGGTTTTCGAATAGAGATACTGAAAGGAGCAATTGCCATGTCAGATATGTTGTAGTTCCTAATGTAGTGAATAACACCTGAAAGTCAAAAGCCAAAATGGGAGTCGCATTTTAGTGCTTTCTAATTTAGATAAGAAAGGTGTTAATAATCGTACATATTAAAGAAATAAGATAACAATATTGATATAATTAGTTTGGAAAATTCACACAGCAAACTCTATAATGAAATTCAAATACACACAACACTTTATTTTTGCATTCAATTATTTAGATGTTATAAACCCTCAATAAACATGGCAAAATATCTGATAAAGCAAGGCAATTACATAGCATTTTTGTTAACATTGTTCAAACCGCATGTATAAGGCAAGATATAATAAATGTGATATGGTTCATTTTTCAACCTCCCACAGGTAGAAATTTCTCCAGGGATGGGTACCCTGCATCATTAGAGATTAGAGAAATATATTGTTAGTTTGGTTTAATCCAGGCAATTAAAAACATTTTCAAATAAATTAACATTGAAAACAAGAATTCTAAGATTCACATTCAGTTAAAATCACAATTAACAGATGAATTTAATATTCTAGTTAAAGATAATTTTCTTTTCATTATAAAAATAATAGGTTCTTTTTCTAGTATAGTGAAGAAGTACTTACTTTTCATTACAAATAATAGGTTTTGTGATAAGGCATCTCTATTTTTTTCAATTGCTCCAACAATTTCGTATGTCACCTATTGTTAAAAAAAAACAATCAGTAAAATATTTCAATATGTAATCAATACACAGTAATTCTTATTAGAGTTACTGTCATAAACAGATTATTAATATAAAGGTAGTCATATTCATCTTTCACAATATCATACTATTATTGTAGATAATTATATTATAGAAATGAAACAGGATTTTTTGTAATTAGTAGAATTTAAATATCATCTGAATCAACTGAAATATGTCATTATAAATTACTGCACATTTTAAACATGGCAAGAGGGTTAGAATCGTTTGCAAAAATATGGAGTAATCTCTTTCCAGAAAAGATTTCTTCTTGTGATTATGTATTTAATATAAAAGCATTAAGGGCCAGATGTAGGTAAATTAGATTTACCGATTTATAATTACCGAATTTTACCGATTCGGTAATTAAAAATCGGTAAATCTAATGTGTGGATATGTAGGTATATCCAGATGTTCAAATACCGAATCTTTAACAATCGGTATTTACCGATTCTGTAAATACAGATTCGGTAATGGCCATTCATTCCTATGGGCTTCAAAGCCCATAGGAATGAATGGGCATTACCGATTCTGTATTTACAGAATCGGTAAATACCGATTCACACAAGGGTGCAGGGGGTGTCACTTTGACACCCTCTGCCACCCCCAAAACAGGCACGGGTGCCATGTGGCAGGCAGACCTGCCCTAAGGGCAGGTCTGCCTGTCACATGGCATAGGTGTGCATGCACACATGTGCATGCACACCTGAATCGGTATTTTACCATCAAATTGGATTTGATGGTAAAATACCGATTCGTTAAGGCTCCTGGGACTCTGAAGAGTCCCACCTACATCAGAAAAATACCGAATCGGTAAAAATACCGATTCGGTATTTTACAGAATCGGTAATTTTACCGAATCGGTAAAATTACCGATTCTGTAAAAATGAGCCCCTACATGCCATTTCAGGTATACCGGTCGGTAACGGCCGAAAATAACCATTTTCGGCCGTTACCGACCGACCTACATCGGGCCCTTAGTGTATAGCATAACCATATTTTTGGGAACAAAAATGCAGACCAATTGTGACAAACAAATACTGCTTCTACGCAGACCTGAACAAATATTTTTTAAGTAATATTGATAGTTTCACCTATAGATATATAAATATATTTAGGTATTAAATATTTTTGAGAAAAGTGTAATCTCTATATTCTGTGCTTCAATCAATGATAGGACCTTTCACCTGTCATCTCTGCCTCTTCATCTGCAACCCAGGACCTCCCACCCTCACCGAAACCCTCACTACCCCTACCTCACCAACCTTGACCGCCCCAGAACTACTCTGCAGCCTCCTGCTCAATGCTAGAACAATCTGCAATCACACCACCAAAATCTGGGACACCATCACCACCCTCACTCCCAACGTTATCTTCATCACAGAGACCTGACTCAACTCCTCCTCCACCCCCAACATCACCACTGCGACACCGAACAGCTACATGATTATACATCAAGAATGCACCCAAAAACAGAGTCAGCTTCGCCATCATCCTCAGAGAAACCATCTGCTGCACCACCACCAAATGTGGCAGGACATCGATCATGGAACACCAGAACTTCCAACTCCAAACCAACAGCAAAATGACCATCAGATGCACCCTTTGCCTACATGCCCCTAGGACCACGCCCTTGCTTCTGCAACACCATCCTTGAATTCATCACCCCCCTCGTCATTGACTCCAAGCACTACATCTTCCTTGGTGACCTCAACTGCCACCTTGATGATCCCCAAAGACGTAAATGCCACCAATTTCCAGAGACCCAATGGAAGGACACCCTCAACACCAACCACCCGAACTCCGCAACCAAACCTTGAACAGGCCGGTTAGAATTTCTCTGCCTGAATCACCAACTGCGCCGATAGAGTCGCCCCTCTCAAGCCGCCAAGATGATCAGATTCCCCAAACAAGCCAGTAGATATACACCAGAATTCAGGAAAGTGAAATGCACTTGCAAATGGCTAGGAAGAAGATAGAGATGGAGGGTATGGTTTTGGCATACAAGGAAAGAGGCTATCCAGATGAGGTATTACAGCAGGCAAAACAGAAGGCAAGTCAGAAAACCAGACAGGAATTACTCACTAAGACAGTCAAAACACCATTGAAAAGGGAGGTTTTTGTCATTAAAAATTCCACATCCAGTAAACTTATCAAGAAAAGCATTCTAAAAAGATGGGAGGTGCTTGAACAGGAGACGGATTTTAAAGATGTGTTCTTAGATAAACCCATAATAGCACACACAAGGTCTAGGAACATAAAAGAGATTTTGAAACATTCTCTAACAAAAACAGGCACAGCACGCAATAGAGGCATGGTCAAGTGTCACAACTGTGGCCATTGTGGCAACGTAATGGTAGGGGATGTGTTCACACACCCACAAACAGGTCAACGTATACAGCTGAGACACACTTCAGATTGTAACACGAGCAAAGTTGTGTACGCCATCAAATGCCCGTGCGGGCTCGTGTACGTGGGTAAAACCTCTAGAAAAATAAAAGTTCGTATCACCGAACACAAGAGTCTAATAAGAACAGGCAATCTGAAGTCCAATCTAGCCATACACTGGAAGGAAAGACAACACACAATTCCTCAATTGCGTTACACAGTACTAGAAACTATAGATCAGGAAGAGCATGCTGACACCAATCGTCAACTATTACAGAGGGAGACATACTGGATTCGCAGATTGAATACGCTTGAGCCACAGGGTCTCAATGACAAAATCGAATTTTCATGTTTTCTGTAATTAATACTGTATTATTGTGCATTGTCATTTTTATGGTTCATGTGTATTGTTTATAGGCAACTTTGTCATAACTAGCGCTCGCTTAGTGGTGCATTTCATGTTTCATTCATTGGTAGACCTTACATTGTTTTTCTCACATTGTATCTCGTATTTTCACGTTCAGTCACGTTTATTGACACAGTCACAGTTTACATTACATTGATCAACCATAAGACTAGGCTAAGATGGCGCCCACGCCGGTTCGGCGAGTCCGTTTTCAGTTTTTACACGGAATCAAATAGCGAGGTGTAGAGGCGAGGGTTGCAGGAGGCGTTTGTGAACGCACGACGGAGATTCTCAGCCTAGGCTCGGGATAGGAAGGTAAGCGGTTACACGCGAGGGACGCTGGGCGAGTAAGGGACTTTCGGGCTTGTGAGAAATTCACACAGAACTTATACTTTTTGCAGAGATAAGAAAATTAGAAGGTGGACTACCACACGTTTATCTATTTGGGCGACACAAGCGACTGGAAGAGGTAGGCGGCGTCTGGCTTACAGCCTTATAAAGTTGAGCAAATTCGTTTTCTGTACCAAATGGTTTGGTGTGCTTTTTGAGTGGATTAGTTACTTTAGTGCTTTGTTATTTAGGAACACCCCGTGATACCCATAGCAGTAGTTCACGACATACAGACAGGTATGGCTTTTGGTTACTATTATGTGTGCAGTGTCACACGTGGTGATTTTCAGTTTCATAGTACAGTGGTGGAGGTCATGCTCAGTAGGCACTCGTTATGACAAACTTGTAAATAATGAAAATTGTTATATGGTGGAAAGTGGGGTTCCCACATTGACGGCTCTGATTATTATTGTTGTATCTGTTTAGAGCATCCCCTGACGAAGGTATTGTCATACCGAAATGCATTGGGAGCTACTGACAAGATGTATGTACATGGAGTAATGTACCAAGATTGAAGCATCAATCTCAAGACAAGAAAAACGTTGATTAAACAAAAAATGTTTAGCATCCGACTGGTTGCATGTTATTGTTTGGTACTTTCAAAAATGTTTGATTCAATTTTTGTTTGAAAATATTGTTGTAATTGTTAAAATTACCGATAAGTGTGGTTGATCAAATACCCTACGGGGACGTGTGCATAGTGCATCGTTTACAAGCAGTTCTCTGTTTGAATCACATGTTATGACACTGACTTGAGCCAGTCAGAACAAACGATAGCACCTTAAAACCAAGGATTACTTGATTCATTCACATATTAAGGAGTGCAGGGTGTCAAACCTTACTCATAGGAAGAAGATAGCACATCAGCAAGATCCTACAGACTGAGCCACCTTCGAAACAGGCCTCAACAAATACCACCAACGACTAAAAGTACACAAAAGAGGTGCCCTCACGGACCGCCTCCATGCAAGATCCCACCACAGCAAGGAACTGTTCAGCATTGTCAAAGAGTTTCCCTGCACGCCAGCCTCCAAGAACATGGTCGCCCTCTCCCAGGAACTCTGCAATGCCTAGGCATACTATTTGCACATCAAAATATCAACCATCTCCTAAACTTCAAACTCCAAATCATTGACCTCTGCAACCTCTCCACACCAACAGATGCCACCCACAACCACACTCTCACCGCATAAGAACAGCTCACCACACAGAGCACCACAGCCATTATGAGCTCCATCCACTCAGAAGCGCCCCAGCATATCGGGGTGACAAATGCAAAAACCAAAGTTGATGGACAGAATGCAGAACAATGTCATACATTCACCCCAGTACAGAGATCTGGGCCTAAATCGATTGTTTTTTTGCACTCCACACCACCCCAGTTCAGGCATGGCCATATGCAAATCAGTCTGACCCTGTGCCTCATGGGAACAGTCCAGCCCGAACTGCCAAGCCATGCCTTCCCTGGACCGGAAACAAGCTTCCGAGGACTGGTTTCTGGCATTCCAGCCATCTTCAGCCCAACTTGCTTGAATCTAGTGGTGTGGAGTGCATGGGACTCAAGTCTGAGCATACCCATCCCACTCGGGGTGACAAATGCAAAAAACACAGTTGAAGGACAGAATGCAGAACAATGTCATACATTCACCCCAGTACAGAGATTTGGGGATAAATCCATCGTTTTTTTGCACTCCACACCACCCCAGTTCAGGCATGGCCATATGCAAATCAGTCTGACCCTGTGCCTCATGGGAACAGTCCAGCCCGAACTGTCAAGCCATGCCTTCTGTTGACCGGAAACAAGCTTCCGAGGACCGGCTTCTGGCATTCCAGCCGTCTTCAGCCCGGCTTGCTTGAATCCAGTGGTGTGGAGTGCATGGGACTCACGTCTGAGCATACCCATCCCACTCGGGGTGACAAATGCAAAAACCACAGTTGATGGACAGAATGCAGAACAATGTCATACATTCACCCCAGTACAGAGATCTGGGCCTAAATCCATCGTTTTTTTGCACTCCACACCACCCCAGTTCAGGCATGGCCATATGCAAATCAGTCTGACCCTGTGCCTCATGGGAACAGTCCAGCCCGAACTGCCAAGCCATGCCTTCCCTGGACCGGAAACAAGCTTCCGAGGACCGGTTTCTGGCATTCCAGCCGTCTTCAGCCCGGCTTGCTTGAATCCAGTGGTGTGGAGTGCATGGGACTCACGTCTGAGCATACCCATCCCACTCGGGGGGACAAATCCAAAAACCACAGTTGATGGACAGAATGCAGAACAATGTCATACATTCACCCCAGTACAGAGATCTGGGCCTAAATCCATTGTTTTTTTGCACTCCACCCCACCCCAGTTCAGGCATGGCCATATGCAAATCAGTCTGACCCTGTGCCTCATGGGAACAGTCCAGCCCGAACTGCCAAGCCATGCCTTCCGTTGACTGGAAACAAGCTTCCGAGGACCGGTTTCTGGCATTCCAGCCGTCTTCAGCCCGGCTTGCTTGAATCCAGTGGTGTGGAGTGCATGAGACTCACGTCTGAGCATACCCATCCCACTCGGGGTGACAAATGCAAAAACCACAGTTGATGGACAGATTGCAGAACAATGTTATACATTCACCCCAGTACAGAGATCTGGGCCTAAATCCATCTTTTTTTGCACTCCACACCACCCCAGTTCAGGCATGGCCATATGCAAATCAGTCTGACCCTGTGCTTCATGGGAACAGTCCAGCCCGAACTACCAAGCCATGCCTTCCGTTGACCGGAAACAAGCTTCCGAGGACCGGTTTCTGGCATTCCAGCCGTCTTCAGCCCGGCTTGCTTGAATCCAGTGGTGTGGAGTGCATGGGACTCACGTCTGAGCATACCCATCCCACTCGGGGGGACAAATGCAAAAACCACAGTTGATCGACAGAATGCAGAACAATGTCATACATTCACCCTAGTACAGAGATCCTGGCCTAAATCCATCATTTTTTTGCACTCCACACCACCCCAGTTCAAGCATGGCCATATGCAAATCAGTCTGACCCTGTGCCTCATGGGAACAGTCCAGCCCGAACTGCCAAGCTATGCCTTCCCTGGACCGGAAACAAGCTTCTGAGGACCGGTTTCTGTCATTCCAGCAGTCTTCAGCCCGGCTTGCTTTTGCATCCAGCATATCGGGGGCACAAAAATCAGTGGCAAGCTCACCTCCATTCTGAATACATCCATCACCATAGCTTCCATCCCAGATGGATGGAAACACACCGAGATGAGACCCATCCTCAAGTAACCATCAACCGACCCCAGCATCTCTCTGCTCCCCTTCCATGCCAAAGTCTTTGAGAAGGCCATCAAGCGCTAACTCACCAAATACCTGAAGAGAAACAACCTGCTGGACCCCTCCCAATCAGGGTTTCATGCCAATCACAGCACCAAGACTGCCCTGATTGCTGCCATCTACGACATCAGACCTCTCATCAACTGGAGAGAAACAGCAGCCATTAGCGTTCAATACAGTCTCCCCCACACACTCATCAAGAGACTCCACCACATCGGGATCCAGGGAGATGCCTTCAAGTGAATCTCATCCTTCCTCACAGGGTGAAGCCAAAGAATCCACCTTCCACCCTTTACTTTGGAATCCAAGGTCATCATCTGTGGCATGCCTCAAGGTTCATTCCTAACCCCAGCCTCTTCATTACCTACATGGCGCCACTGGCCATCAGAATCAGAACCCAGGGCATGAACATCAAATCCTACACAGACGAAACCCAGTTCACTCTCTCACTCTCAGAAGACCCCTCCCCCATGAGGACCAGCTTTCACAACTGCACTCTGATTGTCACCGAATAACCGAGGACCAATTGCCTGAAGCTCAACATGGACAAGACAGAAGTGATGAATATTGGGAACAATGCAACCTCAAGGAACGACACCTGGTGGCCCGCCATCCGCGGACCCATACCAACAGACAAAGCCTGCAACCTTGGCATCATCCTGGACAGCAACCTCACCATGAAGTGCCTGATCAATGCAGTCTCCTCCGCCTACTTCCACACCCTCCACATGCCCAAAACATTCTTCAGATGGCTCCCTGTCTACACCAGGAGAACTGTCACTCAAGCCCTGGTCACCAGCCGGCTGTCTATGGCAATGCGCTACATGCAAGAATCACCTCCCAACTCCTGAAGAGACTCCAGACAGCACAGAAAACAGAGGCCAGGCTCATCCTCGACCTCCCAAAACAGACCGCCATCAACCCCACCTAAGGGCTTCACTGGCTTACCATCCAGTAAAGATGCCAAATCAAGATGCTGATACACGCCTACAAGGCCCTCCACAACCAAGAACCAGCATACATCAACACTGCCTGAACTTTCACCAACCATCAAGACACCTGCGCTCCAGAAGCAAAACCCATTCTAAATATTGAAAAGAATATGTCTGCCTATAGGTAGCTATAGCTATCTGTAGCTTAGACCAAAAAAGGGGTAGTTGAAATATTGAAGGTTGTGTGTGACAAGCGTATGCAATTTAGTGTCTAAACGTATCAGAATATTTCATATGGTACGCACAAGAAATTCTCAGTAGAACCCAGGGTTAAAGTGGAATATCAAAAAAACAATTGTTCATAACAGTAAAGCGTAGAATATTTGGAGGAATGCTACCAACATTGAAAGAAGAAGATTGTTGTGTAGAAACTGGTTCTGAGACATTCACAGTGGCTTACACACTGTGCATATTAGGTGGTTGCATCGCAACATGACATATGGTTTCAGTATTTGGGAGTATTGGTAATATGAGGTTTTGGTATTTGGGAGTATTGGTAATATGAGGGAAGGGCACTCACTGTAGTCCTTAGTCATTAAGTCACCATCTGCCAGTATCACTAAATTTGGGGGTTCTTCTCTTTTCAATTCAATGTAATTCTCTAGGAAGGAAATACATTAGCGGTCCAAGTTTGTAAGCTGCCCTTTTTAAGGCATTTGGTTAAAACAAAAGAACAGCTCATGAGTAAATGGCCCACCTGAACCACATCAGAGCTAATTTTTTCTTAATTTAAGCTTTTAACTGTTTACAAATGTCTTTGAAGGATTGTGTATTTCTGGGTGCCAAACTCTGTGTGGCATTTCCAACTTTTTTTGGAGTGTTGGACAGACCCTTCATAAAGAGCCTTTCCAGAGACCATATGGTCCTGTATAAGATACAAAATGAATGGCCATATTTAGAGTTTGAAGGATCGGATACTCTGTCAAAATGTGGTGGATATCCCAACTGCCGCATTACAAGGGTACCAGGCAATGGTGAGTTTTAATATGGGCAACAGGATATCCGCCACATTTGTGACATCAATGTCCTATTCGCCAAACTCTTACTTGCTTCAGTGGTGTCCTCATGAGACTTGCCTGTTTGACTTTCCAGTTTAAAGTGATGTGGCTTAGTCTACAGAAGCACGAAAGCCTGTCAATGTGAGAGTAGGAGTTAGATGCTTAAATATATGATTCTGAATAATATTTAAGATTGGGAGTATGGAATGTCTGCATGCTATATACTGGTTTTTTGGATGGTAACTCAGTTGCGCATGTGAAGTTTCATATTTGTTCCAGATTCATGCCTTAAAAAAAAAACTGTGTGCTTTGCCTTTAAATTGTGATTCAGTGCATACAGAATTTCTTTTTCCCATTATATGAAATTAATATACTTTACCATATACTTATTTCCTCGTATTTTTATTTTTAGCTATTTAAATACAATTCTATGATTATGTTTGATTGCTAAGTTACTTTAACATTTTTCATAGCAGTGCAGTTGAGATTTAGGGCCATATTATCAAGAAAGGGCAATACATTATCGCCGCTTTTATCGGCAGGAAACTAACGCTAAAGCGGCGATAATGAGCTTGATAATATGCCCTTGTGAATTCCCATAGAAGCCCAGGTTCTGGTGTTAACAGGGGCTTCCATGGGAATTCACAAGCGCCTATTATAAAACCCATTTTAGCCGATTTGGCGGCAGTTTCCTGCCGATAAAAGCGGCGATAATGTATTGCCCTTTCTTGATAATCTGGCCCTGAGTGTGGGAAAGGAAGGATAAAGTGTGAGACATGACGCACACTGCATTTGTGAAATGTTAACTAGCGAAGAGTACCAGGTAAAAGTGGACTATTAAATAAGTGCTGGTGCGCCATAGGTAACTCAAGATGCCTACCCTTGCTCTCAATGAGGTATACAACAATGACTTTCCATTAAATACTTCAGGGAAATATGTTGCATCCATGTAATAATTGTATTACTTTATAGTAGTAGGTACTACCCCTTTGAAGAGCCTCAGGCTTCCTAAGGCCAGCTATAAATTACTCGGGTAAACATTAGCAAAGAGGTGCGTCCTGTAATGTTCTGGTGGGAGATGCATCAAGGTATGTAATGACCATTTAACAATTCTCATTTATTGTAAAGTAACCATATGTCAAAAATCCATTTTAGGAGAAGGCATCGTGTAGAACGTCAATGTCGTGAAAAGCTGCTTTGAAATCTGTATTCACCAATGCACTTGTTAAATGCATTGTGCGGACTTATAATTAAAATCCATACTATCAGACGTTGTTTAATGTCAGGCAAAGCAGGATGGTGAAGATTACACTTAGCTGCATTTAGTTGTCTGTAATTCAAACATCAGCAATTCAGTGACATGAGGCGCCTCCCGTAATTTTAGAGAAACGTTAAAACACCCTCTTAAAGACGATCATATATTTCTTCCGGTGGCTGTTCTTCAATAGTGGAAAAACATCCTTCTTCCTTAGAAATCACTTTCATCAGACGAGCTAATGGTTGAATGATTTAGGACTTGCTAAGCACTTAGGAAATAGATATCGATGAATCCAAAATGAATGTAAATGTCACGGAATTTCACTTATCATTGTTTGCTGAAGTTCGCAGTTGTGAGGAGCAAATCATGTAAGGTTAACTATGAAGAAAGATAGGCATTTGTATAAACGCAATACAACTGTGCACAAACAAAACACAAACGTGCAAAAACGAGTTGCCAGGAACGAGATAAGCAGATAAGAGATAAAAGAAGACAAAATTAAAGATAAACAAATGTGTTCTTTTTTTTAAAATAATTTTTATCGGTTTTTTCATACAACATAGAACATATAACATATAATCGTCAACGCTTTGTTGGTAAGGGTAGCAACCCAGCCTGGCTATGCTACTGGTAGTACTGGTTCGCAAAAGCTATGCTTGGCTTCCCCCTATCCACTATCCCAGTGAGATGAGAGGGAGGGTGTGAAAGGGGGAAGAAATAGGAAATTAAGATGGAGAGAAAAAGGGGGTAGCATACCCGAAGATTGGCAACTTCTCGATGGAGTTTTGATCTGGTGGGGGGTGTGGCTTTGAACCACTTGTCTTCATTTTGTGATTACTGGTTATGGCGGTTCGTATGGGTCTAGGAGCTTGTCCAAGGACGCCCACATGCCCCTGGGAGGTCTAGTAGACTGTCCTGTTGAGAGTCTAGCTCTGTTGTAATAAATGCGGTGGTAAGTGTAGCAAAGCCATCTTTTAATGAGCATCCTATTGTTTGGCAAGCATGATGTGCCATGCTTGCCTTCAGGTGCATTTCTATCTTGGAAAAAATGGCTCTGAAGCCGCCGATGTTTCCTCAAATATTAAGATGATGAATTTCCTAATCAAGGTGAATCCTCATCATGATAGTGTAGATGGTGTCCCCTCCCTTCTTTACCACCACCATTATAATTTACACTATCAACCATCCTCCAGCGCTCAAGCAACCCAAAACGTCTTCTTCATGGTAGGCAAAGACGATATGTACTTTACTGCTTCGGAGACTATTGACCGCTGGCGACCCAGCACCGAGAAAACCTTTCTAATATACTAGGGTGCACTGTTCTGACTCTAAACAACTTAAAAGATCCAACACGAACACTTCATGGCTCAAGAAAGAGCAACACAACGACAGACATTATGTTTCCATGCTGTGTATTTACTTTCAATTGCCCAATTAAGAATGAATACAAAAAATATTGTGAGTGAACGCAAAATGACTCCTATTATGTGTATGCAATTTGGCCTAACGTCGCGACTTCTTCTGTATTGGTTTTTTGAATATGAACACGAGGATATGCATGCACATATTTAAAAAATAGGAAAATATTAAAAATGAAGTGAAAGGAAATCGGGCTGTTGCTATCTTACTGTTCAGCAGCAATTGTAATATTGCACTCAACATTCCACGTCTGTCTCTGCGATTGTAACAAATTGGATTATTAGTTGCCAGAGTAGAAGCCCCACTCAAATTAGAAACACAACCCTTGTCAGAATGAACCATGAAATTCATTAATTAACTTGTGCTTCACCCTCTGGTAGCTTGTGTAAATCTGTCAGACTTCACTTAGAGGCAATGTCTAAGATATGTATGCAGCAAAAAAAATGAAAACAGTAATTAAGTCAAAACGCATCACTAGAAAAAACCCAAACCAACTTAAACAAATGTAGTTAATTGTAATAAATAAAATGCCTCCAAAATGACAACGATCTAATAAGTAGCGCCAGAGATATAAGTATTTTAAGTTTTAGGTGAAAATACTGCCACAAAGCTCCACTCACGGTTATCTGGTCACGTTGGACTTGACTAAAGTCAGGAGTTTAGGCTGATCGCAATGCAGTGTGGTTCAGACACAGGGATCAGGTTCATCCCTCTGATCAGCTACCTTCTCAAGCCCACGCAAGAATCTGCTGTTCGCATTGGAGGGAGCACGCCAGGCATCACAGTTAGTTGAGGTTGTGGTGCGAAGCCCCAGTCGTCACGAGAGATTCGCTTTGCTAGTCAATGTGGGCTGTCGGTGAGTAATTCAGGATTTACTTGAAGCTTTCATTGGCAGTCGTCGCGGATGGTCACTGTGGGTGCAAAATGCAGGTGTCGCTGGAGCTCTGCTTTGCGGTCGTCGCGGATGGTTGCTGTTGGTGCAAAGTGCAGGTCTTACTGGGGCTTCACATTGGCGGTTGTCACGAGCAGCCGTTTTTAGGCATGAAGAGGCCACTTTGAGGTCACAAGGAGACCAAAACATCTGTATGTTCACCTTGATTTCAGGAGCAGTACACTCTGATACAGCCAATAAGTCCAGGACCCTGGGGCATCTTTTAGGGATCAGGACGCACTCCAACAGAAGCCAGCAGCTGGGAGTAGGCAAGTCAAGGCAGGTCCAGTTAGTGCTGGTCAGCTGGACAGTTGTAGGGAGGCCTCTACGTAGTGTTTTGTGTAGCCCAAACAGAAGGTCGGCCAACTGACACTTGGGGTAGCTTCTGGGTTTAAGACAAATTAAATCTTAAACACGTTGAGGAGAGTTCTGATGAGAAGTTCTGAAGGTCCCACTGTTATGCCTGGTGTCAGTCTTAGTGTGGGGAAACTCTCTGACCTACACATGAACTGTTTCTTGTCAGTTCTTCCGCTTCCCCTGGTCCTGCTTCCAAACTGTTGAGGGTGACAAAGGCAATAGCCGGCCTTGTGTCAGGTTCCTTAGTGCTTGCAGCAGACAGGGTCCTTTGAAATGTAATCAGGGCAAGTTACAACTCCTTCCGGCCATCCTGTCAGAAAGACCCTCTACCCTCACACCTAGGTTTCCTTTGTCTGACTGTCTGGAACAAATACACAACCCACAACAGCAGGCCTTTACAGTCATGTGACCCAGGACATTGGCAGAAAGGCAAATTTGTTTTCAGATGAAAAATGTCAACTTTCTAAAAGAAGTATTTTCAGAATAGTAAATGAAAATCTCATTTTACCTTTAAAGAGGAGTTTAATTTACAATTCAGTTGAGTGTAAACAGCATATCTCTATCTGGCACCAAATTGGAGTTAGCCCTTATAGTGTGGAATAAGGTAGCCAACGAAGTGTTAGCAGACTCATCGAAGCGGCGACCGCAAGCTAAGTGGTTTGATTTATTTTTAATGTACTTTCCCTATCCCGTTGTCTTCCCACTTCCCCACCTCTGCCCCACCCAGCCCCATGCTGTTACCTGTGCTGGCCACACCTGCTGCTGCGGTCCCTTCCTTCTACCTGTTTTAATGGTCTGCTACTGCAGCTATTTAGCAAATTCAGCGGAGTCTCTAGAACTACGCTTTATGAGGAGTTCTACCTTTCTTAGTTGCCTGTCTTAGCACCAGAATTTACTTGCTCTTTTCCAAAGGGAACTCTTTATGGGTTTCTTGGTAGGATAGGCACTATAGATTAGAATACAGACTAAATTCTGACTGGAATACACTGTTATTTTCTATGCTTGTTTCAACGAAACTTTTTTTTGATCTTTTCTGTAATCAGATCTAATTGAGTAATCTGAATAATAAAAAAAAAAAAAAAAACTAATCGCCTAAAGAGAAAATTATCTTTTGAAACTTCATCAAACTTCTCTTTATTGGCTGACTATCAAATGCAGATAATTATGTCTATTTTGTGTGATGCTGTATTCTAGTTAGGTGGCAAAGATTCATCGACTTAGGAAGGTGTGAAAATTCCAGGTTCTCTAAGAAAGTTTAAAGTGACGTTAATTGTGGAAATTTGTATACGATTTCCATTCCTTTGACTTTTGATGGGAAACTCTAAGCAAGAGAAATTCAAAATTTGAACCCAAGGAAGTTCCCTAACTAGCCAGATACTTTAAGTACCTTCACCCAGTAAAGATTTATATCTGCGGACTTAGTCACTGTTTTGGATCTTGGATTCCTCCAGCAGGGCAAGGCTGCAAGCTGTAGCAGAAAAGGGCTCCATGAGGCTGAATATCTTCTCAGGACGTCCTACTGAAATGGATTTGTCTGCAGTGGAAAACCTCCAAAGGGAAACAAGCTGAATTTTTGGGCCAGTGGCAACACACCTTCATCTGATTGATTTGGTAGGTACGTCCTGGTCTTCTGTTAGTTCTCCAGCCAAAAATCTTGGAAAAAAAGTTCTAAGTCCCAGCTTTTGGGGTCAGACAGGAAGAGTACATTCTGACACCAGTGCTTAATTGAAAAATAAATAAGTGTCAGAATTCTCGTCAGGAAGCCACTGCAGCTTTCACCACACATTGCCCCTGCCATGCTGTCAATATTAGTAACAACACAGCTACTAACCATCACACTCCCACAAGTGTAACAATTCTAACTATTCCAGGCCCCCAGAGCAATATGATTGGCTTGGGATGCAGGTAATAATATTTTTTAATCTATAATGAATTAAAATGTGACTGTTGCGGTCATCTCAGACAATACCACCTTGGGGTAGACTGTCACAAGCGCCGGTGTTGACTATTAAGTGCCGGTGCCAAGCTTTGGAAACCACATGCTCAAATTAAGCACTTCCTGACACTTATCAAGTGAAACCACATAGAGGTCAGAATTAACTCTAGATGAAGCCACCAGCAGAGTTCATGTCAGGTCCAGTTGGAACTGGTCTACTGGGCTCTTCATGAAAGCTGTCTTCTTGCAGCTCTTGTGTCCTTGAGTTTAACAAGAGGTGCCACATTTATGCCCACTGCCAGCCTGTGGATGGGGGAAACAACTGGTGTAAGAAATGGGGGTTGTTCGTCGATTTGGGTGTCAGCTCTGGTCAAGCAGCAATGACATTCCTTGCCAGGGTAATGCACAAGCAAACCCTAAATGTACCTGAGCTCAACCCCCTGTAGCTTTGCACAGAGCAGTTAGGCTTAATTTACGGACAATGTGTAAAGTATTTGTGCATCACAATTAAGTGAAAAATAACAGAAAAAGGATCCCACACCAGATTAGAAAAATAGAGTACTTTTTTGTTAGAAAACAAGACCAAAACGGCAAAAAACCAATCAGTAGACCCAGAGATATATAATTTAAAGATTTCGGTGAAAATTTTCTAAAACAACACAAGTTAAACTATGGATATTTGGTCATGCTGGACCAGGACAGATCACAAGTTCAGGCCAACTGAGATAAAGCACAGGTCAGCTACAAGGACCCATTTAGGCCCACTGAACAAAGTACTTTCAGTCCTGGGTTGCAGAGCATCGGGAGGATCTGCATCAGAGATGTGCTATGCAGCCGAAGCGATTTGTCAGTTCGGAGATGCAGCGCAGCTGCGATGAGAGGTCCAGCGTTGTCATCGAGGAATGCGTTAATGAGGGCTTGTGATGTGAAGTCTGGCATCAAGGATGCGTTATGCAGTGAGGCGATGCATCAGTTCTGTGGAGCTGTGGGGCTGCAATGCAGAGTCCGGCATCATTGTTGAGACTGCTGTCGATGAGGGGTGCGATGGCCTGTGTCAAGGATGCATCACACAGAAGCAGTTCTTAGGGACTATAATGTGATGCTGGTCTTTGCAATGGTTCTGATCCATGCAGCAGCGGTAATGTGTCAGTTCTGCTCGGGGTTGCGCCACACTGCAGAGTAGATGCTTCAGTTCAGCCGGATCCACAGACGCTGGCAGAGTTCTTGAGGCCCACTTCTAAGGGTCCAGGACTGAGGTGGCACCTCCTGGCAGGGTAGACTCATAGATGGCAGGACCCAGGTGCTGGGGTCAAGTTTGTTGGAGCTTTCTGTCCATGAGGCCCAGTCAGAAAGCCTGCCAAATAACCATTGGGGTCACTCTGGGGTACCTGCGTTCAAACAGATGCAGGTCTGTTCATTCTCATCCCAGCAAAAGGGCAGCAGGCAACAGGTCAGCAAAGCAGGGCAGGGGTCCTTCAGAGTTGCTGTCCTTTCAGCACAGCAGTTCTTCTTCCTGGCAGGGTATCCACAGGTACAAAAGACTACTGAATCTGAGTACCCATATTTTTACCTGGTGCCCTTCCTCTGGAAAGTGGGAAAAGCTTCTTTGAATTTGAATTGCAAAGGATTCCTGCCTTCTGTCCACTGGCTCCAGGCGAACTACACGGGGTATGCAGCCCTTTGTGTAGAGGCAGGACACAACCAATTCAATTATAAGTCGAGCTGTTTTCAGCTTTGTCCCTCCCCCATCCTGCCAGTGATGGCCCATCAGGCACACCTAGGCACTCTATTATGTGTGGCTGTCAAGCAGGAATACACAAAGCCCAACTGTCAACTGCACCCACTCTTGTGACCCAGAGACAGGCTCCAGGCACTAAATGGCTAAGGCAGGAAAACCTCAAATTTCTAAAAGTGGCATTTTCAAAATTGCAATTTAAAATCTGACTTTACCTTGGGAGAGGATTTCTCATTACAATTCTAAAGCCATCAAACATGAACCAGTTGGAAATTAGAGGTTACTGACTGCAATAAAGTAACTCCAATGTTAGCCTATGGGAGGGGTAGGCCTTGTAAGCATTAAAAACAAATGTAAGCGTTTTCCACTACCAAAAAAGATAATAGTATATGTCCTACTTTCCAGACTGTGCCCTGCCCTCTGGGCTGGTCAGAGCCTACCTCAGGGGCATCTTATCTGTATTTAAAAGCAAGATGTGGGCCTGGCAAACGTTTTTGCCAGGTAAAAATAGCAGTTTAAAACTTAACAAACAGGCTGCAACAGCAGACTAGGGGTGGGCGGCCAGCTACGCTCCGTCTGCGGAGTGTGCGTAGTGCCGCCTACTCCGCATTTTGCGGAGCTGGCGGAGCCAGGCGGCACTACGCACGCTCCGCAGACGGAGCGTAGCTGGCCGCCACCCGCCTCCCTCCCGCCCTCCCTAAATACTTTGAAATAAAGGAATGAAATATATTAAAAAGCACTTACCTTGCCGCCGCTGCCCGCCGCGTCCCCGGGGCTCACTATCTTCCGTCTTCCGTCCGCGTTACTAATGCGCATGCGCGGGCGGCCGCGCTTGCGCATTTTCACGAGAAAATGCGCATGTGCGGCCGCCTGCGCATGCGCATTAGTATAGAAGACGGAAGATAGCGAGCCCCGGGGACGCGGCGGGCAGCGGCGGCAAGGTAAGTGCTTTTTAAATTATTTGATTCTTTTATTTCAAAGTATTTAGGGAGGGCGGGAGGGAGGCGGGTGGCGGGGCTGGCGGCCAGTGGTGTTTGCGGAGTGGGGCTACGCGGAGTGCGGAGGTGGGCGTAGTTTCTCGCCCACTTCGCATAGCTCCGCGAAGCCCCACTCCGCGAACTCCGCCCAGGGTTACAGCAGACATGAGCAACATTTAAAGGTATACTTAAGTGGGTTGCCCAATCAGTGCTACATGCGTACAAGTAGCATTTAATTTAGATGCCCTGGGTACATGGGGAAATACTGTACTCAGAACTTACAAGAACATTAAATATGCCAATTGGGGATAAGCCAATGGTAACATGTTTAAGTAGTGAGCACATGCACTTTAGCACTGGTTAGCAATGGTAAAGTGCGCAGAGTTCTAAGGCTAGCAAAAACGAGATAAACAAAAATAGGAGGAGGAATGCAAAAACATCTGGGATAAGACCACACTAAGGCTGACAGGTCTAACATGTGTAAACCCAGTTCAAAGTTGGGAGAACTTCCCAGCCTCCTGGGAGTTCTCATCACTAAGGCATAAAAACCTTGAGAGACCATCAGCATTGAGTTGGTCTGACCCAGGATGGTGTTGCACCTTAAAGTCCATTACCGGTAGGGAGATGGACCACCCCAACAATTTGGGATTCTCATTCCTCATTTGCATCAACCATCTGCGGGGCCTGTTGTCTATCTGAACCCATGAGTGAGTCCCAAACAGGTATGGTCTCAGCTGCTTCAGGGCCCAGATCACAGCAAAGGCTTCTCTCTCTACAGCACACTTCCTCTGTCCCCGGGGAAGTAACATACTACTGATGAAGGATACAGGATGGTCTAGGCCCTTCTCATTTAACTGTGAAAATACTGCCCCTGTGCCATGCTGGGAGGCATTAGTTTCCACAAAAAATTCCTTGGAAAAGTCAGGGGCCTTGAGTACAGGGGCTGTACACTTGGCCTGTTCGGGGCTGCAAAAACCTGTCTGACAGACCTCTGTCCAGATCACCTTTCTTGGCTGCTTCTTCAAAGTCAGTTCAGTTACGGGATCAACAATGGTACCATACACCTTGACAAACTATGATAGTAACCATTAAGGACCAGGAAGGCCCTCACTTTAATTTGTGTTTTTGGGGGTTCCCAGACCATGCTGGTTTCTATCTTGACTGTGAGCCTACCCCCGCCCCCAGGTATCCCAGGTATACCACAGATTCCTGCCATATCTGGCAAGTACATGCTTGATAGGCAGGCTTGCCTGTTGCACAGCCTGAAGCACTTCCTGGAGGTGAAACTGGTGGTCTTCCCAGCTGCTACTGAAGACGGCTATGTCGTCTAAGTAAACAGCGCTGAAGGCCACCATTCCAGCCAAACCCTGGTTCACTAGCCTCTGAAAGGTAGTGGAAGCATTTTGTCAGGACAAAGGGAATTTCTTTGAATTGGAAGTGGCACTCTGGAGTGGAAAATGCTGACCCCTCTTTATCCCCCTCAGTCAGGGCAATCTGCCAGTGCCCTGAAGCTAAGTCAACAGAGCTCAGGAACTTGACAGCCCCCAACTGACCAGGGATCACATCAGCTTGGGGGATGGGGTGAGCACCACTCTTTGTACCCCTGTAGGCCACACAGAACTGAAGTTCTCGGGGTGGTGCTCAGTGGGGCAGCCTTAGGAACCAACACCACTGGGAGCAGGTCCTCGTGCCAGCTCCCGCTGCGACAGATGTCCTGTCATCTCTCCTATTCTCCGCCTAGATGCCCTTAGGGGTAACAGTGCCACATTCTATAAATGCTGATTGATTGATTGATTGATTGATTGATTGATTGATTGATTGAATGGGCTGGACCAGGGACTACTAGAGTGCTGAATCACTCCCAACTCCAGCACTTGGGAGACATATGCCTTGACGAAGGCCCTAACCTTGTCTGACAGTCTAAGAGTGTGTTCTTGACAAGAGAACTGTCACCAGACTCAGTATCATAGGTATATACGTGTGCGATCCCAAGGGTGAGAAGAAGGGTGAAGGATGAACTGTCCCAATAGCTGGCAACTGTCCCTCTGCAGCCTTGGGGTCAGAGTAGGGGAGACGTTGACACCCTCCCCTGACCTATTTTCCTCCTTGACAGGAGATGAAGGAGAGGCTCACTCTCCTCTTCTATTCCATCATCTGTCACTAACAAACTTGTGATCTCAGAACTCTCACTATGGGGCTTCAGGTGATTGACGTGGTCCTGAGGGTCTTCAGGTCCACTAGGTAGGTAACTCCGCCTTCCTCTCAATCACCTCACAGGACGTTGTCCAATGATCTTGGAGGGCCCTGGGCTCAACTGGCTCCATTACTCACACTTTCTGCTCAGGATAGAATTCCACAGGGGTAGCCATTTGGTCATACCACTGTTTCATGAGCACCTGGCTGGCCTTTAAGTTGTCAGAAGCTTGCTTCCACAACTTGGTCATCTGGCTCCAGAATGCTAGCATGTAGCTCACCACATCCTGGGGTGGTGGTTTGTGGGAGCTTGCTCCCACCCCTTCCTAACTGGTCTGAGAGTTCCCCTTCAGGGTGGCCATACAGAAGCCAACACCCTTCTGTTGCACCTCCCTGTAAATAAAGAGCAGGCATGGTAAGAGGACGTCCCACTTACACCTCATTGCCTCAAGCAGGCCCTTGTTCATGCTATTGAGAGTCTTGTTGAATCTCTCAGCAAGCCCACTGGATTGTGGATTGTAGGGTATGAAAAACATACAGTTAACTCCACACTCTCTCCACATTGACTCCATATATTCAGACATGAAGTAGGTGCACCTGTGAAACACCACTTCCTTGGGGAAAGCCACTTTGGTAAAACTCCCCATTAGGGCCTTAGCCACTACAGGTGCTCTTGAGGTCCTCAGAGGCATGGCCTCTGGTTACCTTGTGGCATGATACACCAGAACCATGATAAACTGGTTGCCAGAGGCAGTCTAGGGATCCTTGGGCCCTACAATGTCAATGACTACCCTTTCAAGCAGGTGCCAATGACAGGCAAGGGATTCAGGGGAGCTTTGAGCTTCTGCCATGTCTCCCACCCGGCCTGGCAGGTCAAGCAAGTCATACAGTTTGTATCTGAGGATATATTCATCGAGGGCCAATAAACGTGGGGTATAAACCTGTCAAAAGTCTTGTCCTGCCCCAGATGTCCTGCCAGTGGTAGCTCATGGGCCAGCCCCAGTAGGAAGGCACTGTAGCATTATGCAACAACCAGTGCCTTTGTTCTCCCATGTAAAGGTGCCTTTGGCTAATTATACAGAGGGGTTTCCTCCCAGTAAAATCCAGTAACTACCAGAGATATCAGCTGCTGCCCAAGCTTCAGCCCTGTTGTCTCATGACCAACAAGGCTGGGAACTCCTTGTGTACCTTACAGAAATCCTCCCTGGTGGGTCCTCCTTTTACTTGCCATCCAGCAAGTTCGGGTATGTCACCAAGGGAGGCAACGTGTTCTCCACTGGGCTCCAGGGTAGTCTAGTGTGGCGCCCTATCCGCCTCAGCTGGGAGACATGCAGTGGCTGGTTCCCCATGCCACTTGACCTTTCCTCTTTTGGCAGCTGTCTGTAGAATTCTTCCAGGCTCCATATTTCCTTGACTACCTCATGGGAAGCCATGGACCTGGTGGTTGCACAAATCCACTCAGGCAACCTCAACATTTCCAGATGTGACCTGAGCTCTACTTCCTTCCAAGTAGTATGCTCAACATCATTCCCTAGCAAACAATCCACAGACATGGCAAGGCTCACAGCTACTTTCAGAAACTCTGAGACCTCCCCCAACTCAAATGCAACAAGGATCACTGGGAAGGGACCCTCATGGTTGTCTGCTACCACAACCTGGTGGAATGTATTTGATACAATCTGCTCTGGGGCTACCAGATGACTCCTTACCATAGTCATGCTGGCACCGGTGTCTCTCAGAGCCTCAACAACTTGCCCATTGATGGTGACCCACTGCGAAGGCATATTGGTTTTTGGTACCTTCTCCAAGTCGTCCATGGACACTAGAGGTAACCTCACTGAGTCTCCTCCACCCTCATTAACAGGGACAAACTCCTTCATAAGCACTACACTAACGACTTCTGGTGTTTTTACTCCAGTTGGAGGTTGTGCCCTATTAATACACTTGGGATCCCCCTGATAGTGTCCATACTCCCAACACTCATAGCTCTTAGGGGTCTTACTCTGAGTCTTTTCAGGAAAACTATTTTTCTCCCCCCCTTCCTTCTTCTGGTAGGATAATTGACCACCATTTTGAAGTCCCCCAGATGCCTTTTTGGATACTCTGGTGCTGACCCATATGTCTGCCTCCTCAGCAAGATTCCTGGGATCATTCAGCTTGCTATCAACCAGGTGCTGGTGCAGCTCTGGAAAATATATATCTAGTATGTACTCCTTTAAAATCAAGTTGTAAAGACGAATATAATCATCTTTCTTGCTGCCTCTCACCCAGCCCTTCAGTGCCTCGCTGGAATAAACAAGAAAGTCTACTCAGGTCTTTGTAGAGGTTTTGTGACTGCCCCTGAAAATCTGTATATACTTCTCAGGGGTCAGCCCAAATTTGTTGCCAAGTATGGCCTTCATGGCAGTGTACTGTGTCTGGTCTGCTACCTCTAGTGTTACTAGTATGTCCCTCACCACTGTTGGTATGTACCTCCACAAGATACCCCCAGGACTCCTCAGGAACCTTGTGTCTCCTCAGAGCCACTTCATGGGCTGAGAAGAATTTGACAATCTCATCCACCATCACAAAACTGTGTACTAAATTATGGGTAATTAGAACCTCCCTTCTCCAGTGAACACTGCAGGTATGCTGCCACCATTACTGCTGGAATCTATCTGCTTGGATTTGAGATCCAGCTCTCTGAGACTGGGCTTATGTGCCATTCTTTGCTCCTCCTTGGCCATTCTCTTTTCCTATAGAGCTTTCTCATTCTCTAATTTAGCAAGCATTTGCTCCTTCTCTAGTTTGGCAGGCTCCAGCTTAAGTTTTCTCTCTCCAAACCTGTCATCTAGCTCCTTTGGGGATTGGTTCTTTGAAGACACACTCCTCCCTGCACAGGAATGGTTTTCTAATCCTGGGAGGATTTCCCCCCCCCTCCTCAACAGGTTGCAGTCCAAAATACACAGGCAGGTCTTGTTCCAATTCCTCCTTAGAGCCTTACCCTTCCTCCCAATTGTTTGTAAGGGTCTGGTGGGCCTACGCCCATACCCTCAAAGCATTTTGGAACTCTCCCTTTTTAGCGCTTCTCTTGACAGGGTGATGTATTTGTAGTAAAAGGGGAGTTTAAGGCATTACAGGGTTTTAAACGCCAAGTCGGCATGGCAGTGTAAACTGCACACACAGGCTCTGCAGTGGCAGGCCTGAGACTTGTTTAAAGGGCTACTTATGTGGGAGGCACAATCAGTGATGTAGACCCACTAGTAGAATTTAATTTACAGACCCTGGGTACATGTAGTACACTTTACTAGGGACTTATATTGTGGATGTAGCTATCAATTCATGTGTAGGGGAGTGAGCAAATGCACTTTAACGCTATTAGCATCAGTAAAGGGCTCAGAGTCCTAAAGCCAACAAAATGAATCAGCACAATATGAGGCAAACAGGGAAAAGTTTTGGAGAAGACCAACGTAAGGCTGCCAGGTGTAACCCCTTCTTTCCTGCATGTAGCTCCTTCTCCTTGCAGAGTTTCTACAGCTGAACCCTGCTGAGGTTATCCACATTGGGCCTCTCCACTTCCATGATATAAGACAAAGAGGTAGGAAACTTAAATTTAGAAACAAGGAAAAACAGCAATCAGAAAACTAGGGAGAATGTAAAAAGGCTCAAATTCATCTTGTATTATTTATGGAATAGTAGTGTAACACACATTTACTGTATGGGACTGCATAAACACAAGCCCAAATCTCACCGCTGCCACCAGTATAAGAAATGGGGTTGTTGGCTGATTGAGGTGTGAGCCCTGGTCAAGTAGCAACCAAAATATTTGTCAGGTTAAGTATAGACAAACCCCAAATTAACCTGTGCTCAACACAGCAGTTAGGCCTAATTTAGGGGCAATATTTAAAGTATTAGTGCATCACTTCAAGCAGTAATAAAGTGAATATACCCGATGAAAAGAATCCCAAACAGATTAGAAAAATAGAGTAATTGTTAATGTAGGAAAGTAGGATCTGCTTCTTTTGGTCACCCCCACTTTTTGCTTGATGTGATACTGTTTTTGACTAGTCTTACTGGGATCCTTCGATTCAAGACCCTAGTCTATCTGCTTTCTCCCTAAACTGGTATGTATGTAGCTACACTCCAGCGTGAATACTGGAGTACCCTTGTCAGTCCCTAGCACATGGAACCCATGTACCCAGGGCATAGGTACCCCAGAGGTCTCCCATGGGCTGCAGAATGGATTATGCCACCCATGAAAAATGGAACTACAGGTCTGCCATTGCAGCCTGTGTATGTTGGTACATGCACCACTTACTAACGATATAGGTTTACTATATCTAAGGGTCACTCCACTTAAAATATATGTCACCCCTATCGAAGACCTTGACAATCCTGAAGGCAGGATGCTTGGTACTAAGCAAGAGGGTACCCCTGCATGAGCAGAACACCCCTGCAGCCTTCAGTGTCCATTCCCCCGGGTTGTCAGTGAAGCAGCCATTTACTAATATAGAGATGTTTTAAGCGACCATCTCGAAAACGGCTGCAACAAACCCTATCGAGTTTGCTGTCAAACATGTTGGAATCATACCTCCCCACCGGTAACCGGTGTGAGAGGTATGATTCCACCCATCGGGAGAGCCCTCCATGGGCTCTCTGTGTTCCCGATACCAGCCTTCTAGTCCCGGACAGCGCAATATGGTTGCTGCCGACCAGAGACACATTTTCGCCCTCCTGCTGCTGAGCCAAGCTCAAGCAGGGGAAGGCTGTACAATAGGCATCCGTCACAGGTAGGTGTGACCACCTCACAGACAGGATTAAGTGTATTATGGCTAGGTGAGTGTGCTTTCCTATGCCTGAAAGTCTGCATGAGGGGCACAATTGGTGTCCCTGTGCATAGAACAATTCAAACCAGTCCTAGGAGACGTTGGTCCTGCTCTGGGCGCAAAAACTGGACAAAGGACTTGGGAGTAACCTTGCCTCTCTCCAGACCCTCCCCTGGGAGGGTCCCCTGAATCTTACCAACCCTTTCCTTAGGGTTCTTAAGGGCTTACCTGGCTGTAGGACCTTAGATTCGTTGTGGACAAGAAGATTCAGAACTGAAACCACAGCGCTTCCACCATCTGGGTACTCTGGACTTTGCTGGACTTCCTTTGGGCCTGACTTCATCTCCCTCTCAGTCTGCTGCCTTGTCTGTGCCTGTGTGCAATACAAAATCTGTGTAGGGCCTGTGGCGCATCCAAGACACCTGAAGATAATCTCCCTTGGAGTGAAGGAGTCACTCACCTGTGTTCACAGGCACCGCAAAGCTGCTGACCGGTCTGCTGACCCCAAGCTCCTACGGACTCCGAAAGGTTCAACAACACAGGAGGTATGTTTCTATGGGCTAGATCTAGGTAATCTACATTTACCGATTCTAAAATACCGAATTTTACTGATTCGGTATTTCAGAATCGGTAAATGGTATGTAGGAAACAATTTGGTAAATATTACTGAATCGGTACGATTCGTTATTTAAGAATCAGTATTTACCGATTCGTTAATTCCCATTCATTCTTATGGGCCTGGAGGCCCAAAGGAATGAATGGGAAGCCATTCACTATTACCGATTTGGTAAATACCGATTCGGTAATAGGGGACACATATCCAAGGGTGGCAGGGTGTCACATTGACACCCTGTTGCACCCCTGAATCGTGCATGTGTGCACATGTGGCACACATACATGCCCTAAGTACATAATTGCTTTTTTAAAGGTTTTCGATATTTACCACCAACTTGTAGTTGGTGGTAAATAACGAATCCTGAATGCAAGAAGGCTCTCACTTAAGTGCCTCCTACATAGCTTTTTGGATTCGGTAATTACCGATTCCTCAAAATAAGGAATCAGTATTTTACCAATTCCTTGAGGAATCAGTAATTACCAAATCCTTAGACCTGCCTCCTACATCTCGAACCCTAAATACCGGTCGGTAACGGCCGAAATTCAGTAATTTCGGCCCTTACCGACTGGTATTGGGCTACGTACATCTGGCCCCAAGTCCTTCGAGGCCCGAGCTGCCCACTCACTCAGTTTGAGGCCAGAATCCCTTGTGGGGGCTGTAATATCTAAACCCTTGTGCACTGCATACTTTTGCATGTGCAAATGCTTGTTGGCAATTCTGCAGCAAGTGCATTGGGCTCCAAGTAGCCGCAACCTCTGGAAACATCTTCTGCAAAGATCTTCAACCACATTGCAAAGGGTGCTCTGTGGCTTGTTTTGTGAAGCTGCTTGAGGTCCTCTCGCGACTCCTGTGACTCCAGCATGTGGGTCCAATTGAGGGTCATCTTTGTTTTCCTTGAGCTCCCCTGAGTGCTCGGGGCCTGCCTTGATTCCCCTGCTTGTAGTGAGCTTCCTGGACCTTGCTGATCTGAACCGTACATTTTCTTGACATCCTGCGTGGGTGGCCTTTGCCAAGGCCTGTTGGTGCTCCAGCCGGACACCGACCCCTCAGCACTCAACATCCTTCATGGTATAGCCTGTATCAGGCTCCTGGTTGTCCTCAGCATCGCCTGGTCCCCGCAGCTGCAGAGTTAAGATCAACGTCAACTATCCTGAAGCACCCGACATCTGGGGGCATTTGTCTACCGAGCCCCTGGTCTCTCCAAAGTGACCCAGACTCTGTTCCCTCTGCTTTCAGGTACTCTGCTTCAAGAATACACATTTGGATTCCCACAGACACTTTCTCCTCTTGCAGCAGTAGCACTTTCCTAAAATCCTCTATTGGGTTCGACAGCGGTTTCCGAACTCATTTCACACCTTTCTACCCACAACTTGCACATAAACTTGTTTTGAGCATGCAGTCGTGGTCACACAGTGCACACATACTCCGTGGGGTCACTATCTGCTTACCTTGGGTGGTTCCTTGGTGTTCCAGCAATTCTATGTCCTCTCGACATTGTCCTGACTCGAGTTGCGGTTCTTATACCACTTTCTTAGTTTGTGGTTTGGTACCCCGCTGGGACCCACTGTGTATTAGTTCTATTTACTGTCATTTCTTGCTCCCTCTTCTAGGTTTCCCTCACCGGCACAAGCCTTTGTTTCACTTGGATTATCACATCAGGGCTATATCGATGCTCTCTACCTCAGTGGACTTTGGTATTTCCTGCACATATTTCAGTGGATCCAGATTATATTGTACATTTATTGACAGAAAATGCCAACTTAAATGGAACTCAACTCGCCACATTGCATTCCACAGGTTCAGCAAGATTTTTTTTTTTACAAACACTTGACTTGAGGCCAAATTTGAGGCCAAATTTAGAGTTTGGCAGAAAGGTCCTCCGTCACAAATGTGATGCATATCCTGTCTGCCTTACTAAAGGTCCTCACCCTGGTGCATAGCATAAACATTTTCTTCTACATCCTAGCTATGATCAGAGGAAATCTCTGTCCTTTCAACACAGCAGGTATACATATTCATCCGCAACAATCTTGCAGATATGCACGTCAGGATTCACATACAATTTTCCCTGTTCCTCTCTGACACTGGTTAAATAACATGGAATGGAGCCCCTCCCAACATTATTTCCAATTACATTAATCTCTCCAGAGATTACGTTGCATCCAGCTTAATGCAACATGACTGGAACACGTCTCTGGCTGCCACCCAATTACGCCCTATACATCTCAATCTAGGCTCACAAACCCACACCCTTCACATCAATGTATTCATGCACTTGCCTCCCTTGTAAGGGTGAAGTAGCAGCACGTCATGACCACACTAACAGCAGCAAGGCCTTTTGAAAATGACTATATATGAATTCATTTGTTTCAAATATTTCTTAGTCCCCATGGTTCCATCTACGTAAATGAAAATATGACCATGAAAGCTAAGGTATGCTGTTGCTTTAGTGAAAGAACACATAGTGAATAACAACTCTGCCCTACAAAGGACTTAAAAAAGACACACATTCATGCTACGTGCCATTATATGTCACTGCTACTGCCTATCCCTTGCCACACAATAAGCTATGCATTGATGGTAGGAGTAACAATTCAAAACAGATTAAATGCTCCCAAAATCTCACATTTGATACCCTTGAATTAGACTCCATATTCTCATCGGTTAGAATAAATCACTCCTTACAATGTCACACTTTGCACTTATGGAATGGTGAGTCTTTGCTGAAACACTCAGGGGCATATTTACAAGACCCTATTGCAACAGGAACGTCACTTTAAAAGACGTTACTGTGGTGATAGGGGCTTCACCTTATTTCCAAGGTGGTGTTAAGCCATTCAACGTGACTTAACACCACCTTGGAAATAAGGCACCCTTTCATACTATACTTAGCGTGAAAGGAATGAGCAATAGGTATTGCAGTGGGCCTTCGCAGCAACTCCCATTGATTTCGATAATGCCCCATATTTACAAGGGTGGCGTAAATATGGGGCAGCGCGAAAATGAAAACAAGGAAAACCTGGTATTGACATGGCAAAACGAGGAGAAATGTTTAATTTCTTCGTGATGTGCTGTTTTTATGTGTGCTGTTTTATGCAGCACACATAGAAACAGGAAAAAGCCATGAATGATTGTTAATGTGCAAGAAGGGTGCACAATGCGGCACATATGGGAGTATCAAATTGCCATACTGGATTGTTTATGTGAAGGAAAGGACACCTTCCTGCACATAAACAATAATTCCCTCAACGCAGGCACCCTTGCAATACAGTACAAGGGTGCCTGTGTTGGCGTTTGGCAGCTGAATTTAGTGCCAACGCAGGGAGAAATGCAGGGTTGCACCTTAATTTTGTAAATACGGTGCATCCCTGTGTTTATAAGTGACGGAGAACAGCATTTTTTATTTTGGAGCTAGCCCGCGCTCCAAAACTTTTGTTGTGAAGATGCCTCTTTTCCACAGGGTTTCACCGACAATTAGAAAAACAATTCAAAAATGTTGTGCTCTAGCTAAATTCCATTCTCAGCAATACCAGAACCCTGCAAGAGGTTCTAGTCTGGAAATGGAAGAGGGAGAACATCCTTGTTAGAAAGCCTATAATTTTCTGTGGTCACCCCAATTTTTGTAGACTGAAGTTGCTGTTCTTTTTGCTCTGTGCACTAGGACACTGCAATACAGGCCCCAGTGCTTGTACTCTGATGCATAGATACGTTGAAATTGGCTAACTCCTAATTTGCATATTTAACCTTTCCATAAAGTCATAGCATGTAGTGCCCAAAATACATTCAAAACATGGAAAGTTAAATGTCACCAACACTACTGTGCCACCCACTATTATGATGACCAGGCAAACATGACTCGTGTCCTACCACTGCAGCATGGCAGCTGCAGTTTGAACCTGCAGACTGACCTGTCAAAACACTTTTTGACAGAGAAAACCTTCCTTTTGAATATTATAAAATCACCCCTAGGTATCCCTTGCAGCAAACAAGGCAGGCTGCATGATATTTCAGTGCATGGTATATTAAAAGATGGACCTGTAGGAATTTAAAGGTATCATGTCCTAGTAGTGACTAGCGCCTTAAAATATTTCCACTGCTCCAAGGCTGGATGGCTCATGGAGAAACACTGGGAAGCAAAATGATATATTAATTCTGCTATCTCTGTAATGGGACTTGCTAGAGGTATGGTTACACCATTATTTTTAATATATTATAGAAGCCCAACTCAATAGTGATGTTTGCTTTTTAATAAATATTAAGGAAAAGTAACATTTACAAAGTTACCTTTTCCCTGCCAGAATCTCCTGGAGACTAATTTGAATTAGTTCTCCAGCAGTGACCCAGTGAGTGCTTGCTTAGCTTGATGAGATGGGAAAACTGCTCCAAAACACATACAATAGCTTAGGTGTGGGGAGATGTCTTCTCTTGCCCTGGAAGGAAAGCTAGTTGTGGTGTATCCAGAAATCTAATTTGCTTCAAATTCCCTTTCCTGTCACAAGCACATTTTAGGGGACACCTAGAATGGCCCCAGTTTTTGTCCTTCCAGTCAGATAGGATCCAATCTCAGTGTGGAGGACAGGTGCCCCAGAATGGGCATGAAGTGACTAGGGAGGATGGTAGTGCTTGTTACCCTGGTCAGACCACTGGGTGGGCAGACAGGCTCTGCACAAGGGATGAAGAATTTACCCATCTTGGATGTTAGGAGTGAGGGGCACTGTGGGACTGTTTGCAGTATGGCAAACAGAAGTGCTACAAAAGTGGGAATAGTTACCCCCAGGAACTTTACATAATTGCTATTGAGGGGACCGGAGTCATCCCCACCTACTAGTTTGTGCCAGGCAGAAATGTGACATTCCAAGACACCTTCTTCAGAACATGTTCTGGAACTGTGGAAGAATAGAAGATGACTGGATCTGGCGTCTTTGACTTGAGAGGAGCACAGAAGAACTGGACCTCTTCTCCTCTGTACCAAAGTCAAAGAACTGAACTCCAAGGTTCAGTTTGCTGACCTTCTGTGTGGCTATAGGGCTAGAAAAAGCTATCGGAGGCCTTTTTCCCTAAAGTTCTCATCTGACTAGTACTGGCTGGACCTGAGCTGGAACCCCAAGTACTGTTCCTGAGGTCTTGAGACGTTGACTATGTCTTGCTGGGCTCCTTCTACCACTCCTGAAAATCTGGGACGTGGACATGTTTTGGACTGCAAGACCCCTGGAGGACCACGGCCAACCACTGCAGCCTATCTGCTGAAGGTGTAACCTCTGTGGACTTATAAATCAGGTTCCTCCTGTCAGAGCTTTTTGGTGGCAGCAGATCTGATTCAGAGGACCCTTGATGAGAAGGTATCCAGCCTCGTAGCTCCAATGTAGGATATAGCTGCAGCCTTGTCCTGCGGAAGGATTCTGAGCTCCAAAAAAGACAGAGCCACAGATGTACTATGTCTTTTTATGGTCACAAAGACTCAGACAACAAAATGGCCTTTTAGTATGTACCAAACCCATACTGCGGGTCAGTAACACACTAATCGAAATTTGGGTTAGCGAATCACACCCAAATCAGCATTTAGAAAGGGCATGTTTAGAGCATCCTTTACCAGAATAGATGTAATAATGTTTTGTGATCAAAATCCAGTCGCAAAACATTAATACTTTACCAGCTTTTGAAAGGTAGTGGTAAATCATTTGCAAATGGGAAGGGGCCCTCTTCCCCTTTGTAAATGTTGACACGAACATTAGTACAAGTAGGCTGTGGTCCATTGGACCACTGCCTACTCTTAAAGCTTTTCTTCTTTTTTTTAAACACATCCAGTTTTTCTTTAAGGAGAACAGGCTGCATTATAAAGAAATAATTGCTATATCTAAAAGCAATCATAAACATGGTAATCTGCTGACCCCAGCAGCCCACCATACTTATGATGGCAGCAAATCATAATGGGTCGCAATTCGCAACATCATCCATTAATATTCATGAAGTAGGTCAAATTGCAACCCACTACCATTTATTATTTTGCAAACCGACATATTAATACATAAATCAGTTTGCACAATACCACATAGGTAGCAAAAATACTGGTCAGAAATTGGTGAGCAGTGTTTATTACATCTGGCCCTACGCCTGAAGGTACAAAATTAACAGGGACAATCACTTAAAGTATCTGACCAGCAAGAGGGCTTTCCTGGACAAACAATGTCAATCTCTCCCTCTCAGAACTTTCCCAGCAAAATCAATATCTCGCTGAAGGATTTTGACTTTAAGAAAAAGAATTAGGGGAATATTGACTAGCCCCTAGCGCCACCGGAGTGTCACTTTTTTTTATACTCCAGTGGTGCTGTGCGCTGGCCCATATTTACAAGGCCACGCAAAACCACCCTGTGTGGCTTTTCATGGCTTTAAAAATATGGTCCCTTTTCAGGCATCACTTTGTGCAATGGGTGTCACTGGGGGCGTTCCACCACAACTCCCATTGGTTTTAGACGCTGCCCCAGATTTACATGGCTCTGTAAATCTGAGGCAGCACCAAAAACTAATGCCATAGAAAAACAGACACTAGCGTGGAGCAACGAGGAGAAGAAAACAAGTTACTTACCTGTAACTACAGTTATCCAGTATTGGTATCTTTCATAGATTCACATGCCTGAATCATTCCCTGTCGCCTGGGCGGGAGTCCCACAGTAAATACAAAAGTAGTGTCAAAGGTAAATAACAGTAGTAGGCCCCAAAGGAAAAGGACTGAGGCCTAGATCTTAGTAGCCTATCTACATCATTATGCTAAAAGGACCAAAAAATTGGTCCCAACCAATCAACTATCAGAACACTTTCAGCAGAGCCAGTTCTCCTTAGATTTTCGTTAGCACAAGTGGGAAATAAGTATCCCAAAACATGAAGAACTGACTCTCCGGGGAGGAGGGTGGGTCATTGTGAATCTATGAAAGATACCAATACTGGATAACTGTAGTTACAGATAAGTAAATTGTTTTCTTATTCAGTATTGGGGTATCTTTCATAAATTCACATACCTGAATCAGAGTAGCAAGCAGTATACCAAGTATACAGTCGGTTGCGGATGGTGGGAGACTTGTGCTGATAAACTCCCAATTGCCTCCAGAAATTGGTAACAAAAGGATTTATAAACCCAACCTTCAAAGTTAAAAGCATGACCTATAAATAGGAAAAGAAACATGCATAGTAATATCACTATATGGATATGTAAGTATTATGCACATATTATATGCACAATGAACATGTTATAATCCCAGAAATGTGTGTGTATCTTGAACAATGACAACCATGGATAGTATTTAAAAGTCCGAAAGGTACCTGAAAACCAAAGAAAAAGATGGCGTAGGACAGCCTGTCCAACCGCCGCATCCTCTTGACATGTGAATTGAAGGCAGTAATGTCTTGTGAAACTGTGAACATTTTTCCATGTCGCAGCATGACAGATATTTTCTAGAGTCACTCCAGCAAACAACGCTGTAGACGCTGCCACAGTTCTTGTGGAGTGGGCTTTGACTTTCCTTAACAATGGCCTGTTAGCCTTGTCACGATAGAAATGGATTGTAGATGCTATCCATTTGGCAATTGTGGCTTTTGTGACTGCAGTTCCCAGAGTAGCTTGTCCTTAAGCCACAAACAACTGGTCAGATTTTCTAAAGGTCCTTGTTCTTTGAAGATAGAACTTTATACATCTTTTGATGTCAAGAGAATGTAAGGTTCTTTCAGCGGGTGTAGACGGATTTGGAAAGAAAGTCTGTAATCTCACCGGTCCATTGAGGTGAAACTGTGACAGTACTTTAGGTATAAATGTAGGATTAGTCCGGCGGGTCACATAATCCTGGGAGAAATGTAAAAATGGTTCCTTTATAGTGAAAGCCTGAATTTCACTCACTCTTCTAGCACATGTTAGAGCTGGAAGTAAAGCAACTTTGGTAGTGAGAAACTTGAGCTCGGTCTTATGGATGGGCTTGAATGGGTGTTTCATTAACTGCGTGAGGACAGTGTTAAGTTCCCACTCCGGTGGAGGAGGCCGCACCGGAGAAAATGCTTGGGAAAGACCTCTCATGAATTGTTTGATTAATGAAGATGAACATAATGAAGGGAGCTCAGCACCTTTTCTGAATCTGGAAAGTGCGGCTAAATGGACTTTAACTGATGAAAAAGTGAGTCAAGACCAAGCCAGTTGTAGCAAATAAGGGAGAATTTGTTCCACAGGAGCTTCTATCAGGTAAATCTTGTTAGTCTCACACCAACAGCAAATCCTCTTCCATTTTAGACAATAAGTTTTAATTGTGCTCTGAGCTCGTTAATTAGTTAAGATTTCACGACAGTCCTGAGGGATGTCAAGGTCCTTGAATTCTAGGAAATCAGGAGCCATGCGTATAAATTTAGAGACTGAGGGTCTGGGTGAACCACCTGCCCCTTGTTCGACAACAACATTGTGGGTGTTGGAAGAAGACGGATCGGCTGGTCCTGGGATAGTAACAGCAGCTCTTGGAACCGGTACTGACGTGGCCACCAGGGTGCAATCAGGATGAGACGGCAGCCCTCCGATTTCATCTTGCGTAACACCCTCGGGATTAGAGGTATTGGGGGAAAAGTGTAAGCACAAATCCCTGACCATCGCATGGACAGGGCATTCTCCCTTGATCCCTGTTGAGGATATCTGCTGGCATAATATCGTAATTTCTTGTTGTGCTTCGTTGCGAACAAATTCAATGTCAGCTTGCCCCAAGTTTGGAACACTCTGTTCACTTAAGTGTGCTCTAGCTCCCACTCGTGACAGTCCGATAGGGACCTGCTGAACGTGTATGCCAGGGTATTGTGGAGGCCTCTGATATGTTCCGCTTTGAGGGTTATGTTGTTAAGAGTAACCCATTCCCACAATTCTTGAGCCTCTTTTGACAAAGTTGCTGATCTATGCCCTCCTTGCTTGTTCACTTAAAACATGCTGGTGGAATTGTCGGTTCGAACCAGTACCGATGAAACCGCAATCCTTGGAAGGAAAGCCTGCAGGGACAGAAAAATTGCTCGTAAATTCCAGGCTGTGGATATGTTGTTGTCTGTACTCTTGAGACCACTTGCCTTGTCTCTGTAAATCCTGTAGATGACCTATCCATCTTTACATGGAGGCATATGTTGTCAGAACAAAATCTGGGATATCCTGTATGAAAGTGAGTCCTTCTGCTAGATTGGCTATCTGTGGCCACCAATGTAGAGCGTTTACCATGCGTGGTGTGACTTTGATGTTGTCATTGAAGGAACCCACAGGTTACTGCCACTGAAGTTGCAGTTCTTCCTGTAGAGAGTGGAGAAGTGTTGCTCACTGGTTAGAAGCGGCAGACCCTGAAGCAGAAGTCGGCCCGGGACCAGGGTTCAATTCCCGACGCGGCAGGGTCTTGGGTCAATGTCCGCGGACTCGATAATTCTCACCTAGGTGCCTACGCTAACCATGGGTCCCACTCTGCAACTCTGGGCAATAGCTTGCTTAATCTCCACAACGGCCCCAGCAGCGCCGGGGATGCCTGGCTTCACCTTGGGGGTGCCCTCTCACAGGGAAAGCCAGGACGGGTTCCCCAGCGGTATACAGCGCCAGGACGCCACGTAACGAGGTAACAGTGCGCTTTACAAGTATACATACATTACATTACATTCTGAGTCGTGCCAACGGGATGAGATTTATGGCCGAAGAGCTCATCCCCAGAAGCGAAGCGAACATGCGAAAAGAAACTGACTTTCTTCTTGAAATCAGAGTTGCTAGCTTTTGAAGGCAAACCTGTCATTAGTGAGATAAGAATGCCTTGCACTGGACTGTGTCCAGAATGGTTCCAAGAAATGGAAGGACTTGCATTGGATGGAACTGGGATTTGCTTTTGTTCACAGTTAGTTCCAGAGAGTTGAAAAGATGAAGAGACTTTGCAGTGGCAATCTTGACTGCTTGCTCCGAAGGACCTTTGATTAACCAATCGTCCAACTACAGGAATACCTGGATTCCCCGAGATCTTAATGCTGCTGCTACAGGAGCTAGACACTTTGTGAAGATCCTTGGAGCCGATTTTAGTCCAAACGGGAGCAGATAATGGGTGCCAGCCACAGTGAAGCGGAGATATTTGCGATGTTTGGGATGGATTGGGATGTGGAAATACGGGTCTTCCATGTCCAGAGAAGCCATAAAATCTCCCTCGTTTAGGCTACCTAGGATCTCTGAAAGTGTGAGCATGCGAAATCCTGGTTTTTTTAGGAATCTGTTCAGGTTGCGAAGGTCTAGGATCAGCCGCCATTCCCCTGATTACTTTTTGTTCAGGAAAAAAACGAGAATAGAAACCTGTCCGTTTCTGATGTGCTGGGATCTTCTCTATAGCATTCTTGAGGAACATTGTTAAAGCTTCCTTGAACAATAAGTGAAGATGAGGGGGAGGGGGTCCCTTGGATCGAGTGGTAGTTGGCTTGATGACAAATTCTAGGGTATGTCCGTTATTCACCAGGTCTAGAACCCATCGATTGGAGGTAATTTTTTGCCACTTGCCCACAAATGTTGAAACTTTCGCGCCCATGGGAATGGGAAGAGGTGTGATTGGTGCCCTGTGGAGATCACTGTTTTCTGTTAGAGTCTCGCCCTTGATTTTGCGATCGTTTCCGACCTCCCTGGCGTGAGAAACCAGCCGTATTGATTGCCGGTATGAAGATTGGTAATTCTGTCTATATTGGGGCTGGTATTGTCTGTTCTTCTGGGTTTGGTATCCTCCTCTAGAGGAAAAACCATGCCCCCTAGTGCCTCTGAAGGTTCCACGTTTGTATTGCAACGAGCCCAAGGATCTTGCAGTATCTGTATCGGTTTTTATTGCCTGGAGGGCTTCATTGATGTGTTTTCCGAACAACAATTCACCATCGTAGGCCATGTCCAATATTTTTGTCTGGCCTTCTGGTCTAAAAGTGGTTGCTTTAAGCCAACCCTGGCATCTGAGTACTACTGCCCCAGCCAGTTGTCTGAAATTTGTATTAACAATGTCCAGTGCGCAATCTATTGTTTCAGATGCTGCACGTTCTCCCCCCAGTAAGCTTTTCCGTGCTTCCTTTCTTCTGTCCCCGGGAATGAGGTCAATCAGCCCAGCCATATCAGACCACATTTGGTGGTCATAACGCCCTATGATCGCTAGGGAGTTAGCTGCTCTGATGGAAGCAGCTGCCATAGTGGAAAACGTATTCCCAATCAGATCCAGACAGCGCCCCTCCCTGTCCGGCGGTCTAGTAATGGGTGTTGCCGGGTTCTTAGATCTTTGTTGGGCACCCTGGGAGATGACGGAATCTGGCTGAGGGTGTCCAATGAGACAGGATGGACTATTGGCCGGAGCACAATACTTCTTATCTATTCGTTTAAGTACTGCAGGCACAGATGCAGGAGTTTTCATGATCTTGATACCTTCGTTCCATATATAATCAATTATAGGAACGGCCCTGGCAATTTCCCTGGATTCCTCTTTAAAATCGTGAAGGAAACATTTGGTTTGGTCAACTGTGACCGGTAGTTGAATTCTAGCAGCAGCTCGCTAAATGAGATTGTGAAATCCTCCTATATCCTCTGGTGGCGATTCAGATGGCAGAGAAGTCGGTGGTGAAGGCATAGGGATAATGTAAGAATCCCAAGGATCCACATGAGGGTTCTCTGGCAATTCACCTTCTTCAACTTCCTCATCAGAGGATGTGTCTTGACCCTGATGACGGTCTGGGGGCTGTTGTTCCTGAGGAGGTTCTGTAAATTGAAGCGTTGTGACGGGAGCTTCAGGTGGAGGAAAAGGATCCAGAACTGTCACAGGAGGAGGTGGGGTTTGTGGAATAACCTGTTGCCGGGGAAACCGCTGTCTATAATCTGCAAGCATGGCTTGCAAGTCATGAATAAGATTTGGAGGCAGATGGCTGGTCTCAGACTGGGGAGCTTGCCTATGATATACGATATATGACAATTTCCTCTTGATAATATTGTTCGTTGTAATCCTCCTCCTCGTCATCTTGACATTTGATGAGCTATACCAAATGGTCCTTCTTCTTCCTCATCGTCATAATCATCATCCTCCTCCTGCGCATATGTTTCCAGTATATGTGATGGAGTAAGAGATGAAATTTTGCAATACTCATGTCTTTGAAATGCTTTGAGTTGAAAGCTCCTAGAAGGAACAGGCGTTGAATGAGATGGAACCACAACCAAAGTCTTAGATGGAACAGGTAAAACCACCGTTGATGGTATGGTCGTCGACGGGCTCTCCGTCGATGTACTTGTCGTCGACGGGCTCTTTGCTAGTGTCGTCGACGGGATCGTCGTCAACGGGATCACCGTCGACGGGCTCAACGTCGATGGGTTCATTGTCGACAGACTTGGGATCTTCGTCGATGGGACAGCCGTCGACGGGACAGTCGTCAATGGGACAGTTGTTGACGGTGAAGTAGACAACTCCGTCTTCGTTGACGATACATATCTCGTCAACGGTGGAGGCTTCCTCGACAGTACTTTCGTCAGCGTGTGCTTCGACGATGACTTTGTCGATGAAGCCTTCGTCAACGATTCTTCGACGACAGTCTTTTTTGACACGATAGACGTAGTTGAGACAGTCTCCGTCGACGAAGGAGCAGAAGTGACAGAAATCGTCGATGAAGGAGGGAAAGCCAGAGATTTTGAGAGGCTTTTACTCACTGTTATAGTAGATGGTTCCCTAGAGTCCTCTAGAGCAGAAGTCTGAGGAGACTGCGCAGACCCAGAGGAGGTTAAGGGAGACCTCTGAGAAGGGCCAGTAGTAGAGTGGGATGATTTAAGGGTTTTTGGTCTCACTTGAAGAACTGTCCTGTGACCTAGCTCTCTTGCTGGAGGTTGAGGCTCTATCATCATCTTCAGCCAAAGAAGTTTTAAGCCACAACAGGACTCTTACCTCCCGATCTCTGAGAGTTTTAGGAGGGAAGGTACGGCAAATCTTGCAATCTTTTGCCTCATGTTTAGGGTAGAGGCAGTAGATGCAGTCCTTATGTTGATCATCAACATGGACTCTCTTATTGTCGCAGGTTTTTACAGGGGTGGAACAAGGCCTTCTTGTCAGACATCATGAAGAAAAAACTGAGTGGCACTCAGGGAGACTCCCTTCCACTCGACGTGCGAAGAAAATCTGACGAGAACTGGCTCTGCTGAGAGTGTTGTAGAGGGTGCTGATAGCTGATTGGTTGGGACCAATGTTTTGGTTCTTTTAGCATAATGATGTAGATAGGCTACTAAGATCTAGGCCTCGGGCCTTTTTCTCTGGGGCCTACTACTTGTATTTACCTTTGGCACTATTTTTGAATTTACAGTGGGACTCCAGCCTCAGCGACGGGGAATGATTCAGGCATGTGAATCTATGAAAGATACCCCAATACTGGATAAATACTAGTATTCTCCTAATTTTTTCGCTCTTTCTATGTGTGCTTTCATTATTCAGCACACATAGAAGGAGCAAATCACCTTTAATTATTGCTTAAGTGCAGGAAGGTGTTACGTGGTGCAATGTAGTCTGCGTTTTCACCACCGGCGCAAGAGAAAACACAGAGGTGCGCCATATTCTTGAGAATACAGCACTTCCTAGCGTATTTTTTAATGATGCAGCATGGCGCAGCTCAATTGCTTCCAGCACCGCGCTGCGTCATTTCTTTGTAAATATGCCCACAAGTCCCTGGGTAACCTTTGACCGGGCCAGTGTTGGTTGGTGTACCTGTCCAAAGTTCCATTGCAGGTGGCCTCAAATTGCGCCTAGATCCCAGTCTACTGCGACCATTGACTATTTTTACCAACAGCTTTAACAATTCATGCATCCGGTTCTCCCATTGGACATTTGTGATTTTGTTGTAATTTTTCATTGAGTTTTACTATATTTTTGTAAACTGGAGTGGGAATTCTATTGTATGGTGTTTTTGCCTTTTTAACTGTACTTAATTCTCAATGCTTTACATATTTTCTCTAAATTAATCATGTAGCTCTGTGCTTTAGCTACCAAGGGTTGAGCTCGGATTTAAATTAATGCAACCTTTAACTGGACCCAACAAGATAGTGCCTTCATGACTTGTGGTGGACCTCCATCCCCTGACTAATAAACTATTTTCTGGCATGGCTATTACGCAATGTATATGTCTAGTTTTAATGGTGCATTAGCACTTCAGCCCCTTTAAGATGTTATTTTTTTTGGGGGGTGTGGCTACTGCGCCAGAGGAGATGGCCGCAGTTCTGAGGAGCTCCGTTGGCTCATTATAGTGACGGGAGCCCTCCAAGTGCCTACACCGCTTTCCTGGACCGCAAGGCCGCACCTTTTAACGGCGGAGTGCCTGCTGCTCTTGTAGACGTCTCTACGGCCAGGCCAGGCGAGCGGAAGAGGTTTTATTCCGCTTTCTTGTCTTCGGTGGGTCGCGCCTGAGACGCGACAGCCATTTTAGATTCCCTGACGCCTTGTGAGCGCTCCGCACTTGTTACCTCACAAGCATCACGCGTGTGGTGCTCCAGCTTCATTCTAGGCTTGAAATATATGCCTACATTGTTGGATTAATGGGATAATGGAAATCTCTTGCAATGACTGATTCTTTTGTTGTTTATTAGGCTGAAGTTCCATTTTTACCGCCATTTTGAGGTGGTTTTTCCCTCACTGGCTTGAAAGTTATGCTTCTCTTTATGCTTCACGCTCAATAAGTTATCTTCCTCATAATATGAATTTGTAGAATGTGACTTTTTATATCTAAGTCAAGGAACATTTTATTGAATTGAAGAGTGAACACCTCTCTGCTCCATTTTTGCTCCTCTAATACACTGTTTACTTTCAACGTCATAACTCTGCTTGCCACAGTTTTCAGTCAGTGTTCACCACACTTTATCAATTCTTCTCCTCCTGTGGTAATACTGCTTGCTTTTTCGTGGTAATGATGTTTTGACGTAAGCATTTTACTATAGCATTCTGCTTCTCCGCTTGAGATATTTTCTGCTTTGGCTTTTGAGCTTTTGTTTCATTTCTATTTTTATTCCTCAGTTTCTCAATGGAAATGCCTCGCTATAACCGAAGTTCTCCTCAGCAAAATAATGCTGCCAACATTCCTTTGGAGGACATTAACCCTTTCAGTGTTTTACAAGAGAAGATGGATAACATGATACCCCACCTTAAAATGCTACTCTCCTAATACTTCTCATCCAAACGCCAACATTTCTTCCAAAATACCTTCATCTTCTAGTTCTGCATCAGGAAAAAGAGCTAAAACAAATCCGCCATCTCCGATCAACATGGCCTCTTCTATCTCTATGGACCTTCTGCTAGAAGAAATTTGTTCACTCAAACCCTACATGACGGAAACAAATTCTCACCTTCAAAATCTCGAAGATAAATGGTCGCACTCTGAACAAAAGGTGGAACATCTTGTTTGACAATTGCTTCAGTTCAGGTATTCACTAACCAGGTCCCCTGTATGCAAAGTGAAATTCAAGATCTCAAACAACAGGTTGAAAATTTAGAAAATCGAAATAGGCGTAACAACCTACGCATTTATGGGCTTGCAGAAGGTCTTGAAGGATCTAATGCTATATACTTTTTTTAGTCTTTCTTTTCTACGCTCCTTGGTCTTCCAAACTCTCCTACTTTGAACATTCAGCGAGCACCTCGTCTGGGTCCACCTTCTTGTTCATCTAATTCTTTTCCTTCGACAGCAAAACCTAGAGGTGTTATCTTGTATTTTTTGGAGTGTACAGATCTGCTCAAGGTTCTACAGGCTGCCAAGCAGAAAGGGAAGATCACTTGGAATGGTTCTAATCTTTTCTTTGCGCAAGATTACACCAAAATTACCACAGATCATTGCAAGAAGTTTCTGGAGATGAAACCTGCTCTTCGGTCCTTAAAGGCTCGCTATGGCTTATTCCACCTTTGCCTATTTAAAGTGACTTATAACAATAAAACGACGACTTATGAAGATCCGGCGATGCTTCAACAATTTCTTGACTCTTGTAGAACTGAATTAAATGGACATTCCTCGAGCATATTAGTGAACGTAGTTACTCTACCTACGGAGCGATGTTTAGTCATGATGTTCTCCCTTAACTCACCCCGCTGTATCTTGTATTTTGTCCTCTGTATTTTGTGCTCTGAGTTTTGCATTTTATTCTTACTTTGTTTTGAGTTCAGATGTTAATACTATTTCTTTCTTGGTTTCTTTTAGACGCGGTTTTGCGGTCCCTTTATCTATGTGTCTTCACTTTTCACTTGGAGGTGTTTCTCCCATTGCGCGTTCCTATGGAGTCCTTGATCCAGTGTGCTGTTTTCCTCATGTGGTTCCACCAGCCCCAGTCTCATTGTTTTCTTGTGGTATGTCTTTTTGCCGTCTTTTTTCATTGTCAATTGTTTGAATTGAATTACATTCTTGTTCCTTGTTTCCTTATCTCTCTGATGTTTTCTCCCTTGCTTCTTCCCTTTTCCTTTTATATTTTTCATTTCTCTATATTCTATCATACTACATATATCAGTACTTTTCTTATACTTCTCTTTCTTATCTCCTTATTCCTGAATCTCTTTCACAATCCTTTCTTTTTTGCTTTCTTTCACCTAAGTAATATGAATCTGAATTCTTATATGGTTTGCATATTGATTGTTCATGTTTTATGTCATGGCTGCAATTCCAACTATTTGTTATAAAAATGTAGCATGTTTTAATTTTAATGGTTTACTTTTAGAGTTGTAACTTGGAATGTTGAAGGAGTTAAGAACCCCATTAAAAGGACAATGAGCCTTAACCAATTTAGCTAGATTGAATGCTGATGTTGCTTTTTTTCAGAAAACTCACCTATCAGACGCTGAAGTGGCTAAACTGAAAAGAGGTTGGGTGGGACATATTTTCTCTACACCAGCCTTAGGAAAGAAGAATGGTTTATCTATTTTGTGCCATAAAAAACATCAGTTTTCAGTTTTACATCAGGAAAATGATTTCGAGGGTCGTTGTGTAATTGTTAAATTGCTTATTGACCAAATACCCTTAGTGTTGTTTAATGTTTATGCACCAGTTAATATTAATAATACGTTTTGGCCTCAGGTATCCGACAAACATCTTATGTTTGATGACGATTATGTTATTTATGTAGGGTACTTTAACCAGATTCTTGATCCCATATTAGACAGACATTCTTCTGTGAAATTCTCCAATACCAAATGCACTCCCAATTCACCTCTGCCATACGTCGTAAAGCTTTAACTGACATTTGGAGGCTTTGTACACCAGATATACAAGAATATACTTTCTATTCTCCCCCGCACAACTCACAATCCAGAATAGATTATCTTTTCTTCAGTAAACCTTTATCTCAACTTTTCTCTCACGCCGAGATTGGTTCTATCCTAATATCAGATCATGCCCCACTTTTTGTAGATTTTGATTTGTTACCTCTTTCTACTTATGCTGGTACATGGCGTTTTAACAACACATTACTATCAGATCCTAATTTTACAAGCCAATTCACCTCTTTTGCTTCTGAATCCTTTTCCTTTAACTCCACGCCAGACTCTTCTCCAGTAATGATTTAGGATTCTTTTAAAGCTGCTGCTAGAGGGTTTATTATATATTTTGTTTTTCGGAAAAAAAGTTTTTGGAAGCCAAAAATACTCAGTTATTAGCCAAGATTAAACACCTTGAATATTCTTATTATATTTCTAATTCTGAATCCTCTTAAAAAAATCTTATTGAGTCAAAAATCTCTTTTAATAAATCTTCACCCGAAGCCGCATCCTCTTATCTCTTAAAAAATAGTGCCCGTTACTATGGTGGCCAAAATAAAATGGGAAAGTTACTTGCAAATTATTTAAAGATTTGTCGTGAACGGACCAAAATAGAATCCATACGTAACAATTTAGGAGTTTCGTTATATAAAGATAGTGATATTCTAACTGAATATGTGTCATTTTATAAAAATGTATACACACCAGAGCAAACTGACCTCAGAAGCACTTTCCTCTTTCTTCCAATCGATAAATTCTCCTCCCCCACATGATACTGATTTTACCTCATTAGAATCAGCCATCACCTTGTCTGAAATTAAACGTGCTGTTTCAATACTGAAAAGGGGTAAAGCTCTGGGTCCTGACAGATTTACTATTGAATTTTATTCTCACTTTGCATCCTTATTACTTCATCTTTTATTACTTTATAAGTTCTTTGTTAAGGAGGGTTCTTCTTCAGGTTCTTTTCAAGAAGCTGTGATTTGTTTAATCCCCAAGGAGAACAAAGATCCCTCTTTTTGTAAAAATTATCGTCCGATCTCCCTGGTTAACATAGATTATAACATTTTTTGCAAAAATCCTCGCTCTCTGTATAGATCCTATTTTGCCTAACCTTATTGGCCCGGAACAATCAGGTTTTGTTAAAGGTCGCCTGTCTTCAGATAACGCCAGAGTTTTCTTTAAAATTCTAAGTAAAGCCTCTTCTCTCGATTATCCCCTCGCTGCGATAGCATTAGATGCTGAAAAAGCTTTTGACAAGATCGGTTGGGATTTTATGTTCAAAGCACTTCAATGGATTGGTTTTCCTACTAAACTGATTTCTCTTATTTCTTTGTTATACTCTGGCCCTAAAGCCTCTATTTTTGTTAATGGGAAAACCTCGGAATATTTTCCTCTTTTTGGAGGAGTTCGTCAAGGCTGCCCCTTATCTCCTCTTTTATTTATAATTGCTTTGGAACCCTTTTTAACAAAAATTATATTAGATGATAGCATCACTGGTTTTGGTCTTGACAGCAGCCAGGTTAAAATGTCTATTATGCTGATGACATCCTTCTATATTGCTCAAATCCTTCTACTTCCCTTCCAGCTTTTCTTTCCCAAGTTAACACTTTCTCTCAATTATCCGGATACCATCCTAATTCGGACAAATGTGAAGTTCGCCCATTAAATATTCTTTGTCTAAAACAAGATTTTATCTCTACTGGCTTCTCTTGGAAAACATCTTAAATAAAGTATTTAGGTTAATGGTTTTCTCCTACTATCCCAGAAACCTTAAAAGAAAACCTTGATAATCTTACCAAAACTCAATCTATTTCTATTGATCGATGGCACCTGCTTTTTCTCTTCTGGTGGGGACGCCTAGACTCTATTAAGATGATGCTTTCACCGTTAATTCTCTACCTTCTGTCCATGATACCTGTTCATATTCCTGGCTTTTACTTTAAAACTCTATACTAAACAAATTTCTTTGGAAAAATAAACCACCCTGAATAGCTCTCAATGCTGACAAAAACTCTGGTGGTCTCAAATTTCCAGATTTTAAATTGTACCATTGTGCTTTCTCCCTCAGACAATCTTCTCGCTGGCTTTCTCCTGATCAATGTATTCATCCTCCTCTTTGGTTGAATATAGAAAAACATTTTATAGCACCTTTTCACTTTAATGAATCTCTCACTTTTTCTAATAATATTTCCTCTTTTCGTTCTCAAGTTATCTTCCATACACGTAAATTATTAATACCACTCCTTCTGTCCTCATATCCTTCATTCCCCTCGTTGAACCAACAACCTATTTGGCATAATCACTTATTACGTATCAAAGGTCGTACCATTTATTGGAAATCTTGGAGACTCAAAGATTTGACTTGGATTTTACAATTAGTTCTTAATAATTCTCCACTATCTTTCGCAGATCTTCAATTAAAAATGTATTTACCCTCTTGTAAACCTCAATATGATTTACTTCTACCTCCCCTCTTACAATACCTTCTTTCCTTACCGTCTAGCCCTAGTATTCCTTCCAGATGTTCAACTCTTTTTCCTTTACTATCTATTGATTCATCAGCCTCTTCTCTATATAGAAATTTGTTTTTCTCCTCGGACAGGACCAAGGGGAAGGCTGAATCAGCTTGGGAAAAGGATCTTGCAGAATGTTGGTCTATCCCATTTTGGGATAAAATTTGGCAAAAAATTCATAAAACATCTAGAGCAGATGACACATCTCAGACTCTTTACTTTATATACAAATGTCTTCTTTTCACCCCAATGAGGTTAGCCTCTTTTTCTACGGATTTATTACCATCCTGTTGGTGATGCAAGGCTCCTTCAGCTGATTTAAAACACATGCTTTTTGAATGTCCCTCTATCTCCCATTTTTGGTTTCTAGTTTGGTTTTCGAACGTTTGAGAGGCGTGTCATATATTGAATGCGGTAAATTTACATCACACAAACACAACACAGACAAGAAATTTAAGAAGTAAAATTCCCAAATTAAGTTAGATGCAAAAGGATTATCTAGGTTGTAAAATGCCACAAAAATTACAAAAATATTATGTGGAGATAAAAGTAGGGGTGGGCGTAACTGGCGGAACTCTTTAGTGTAAATAAATACTCGGAATTGCCATGAAATTACTTGTAGTTATTCATAATTATATGAGAAATATTATCCAGAATTTAGTACTATTTTCTCAAAATGCACCCTCTGTTCCAAAATAGGCTTGAGGATGCATTTTGTGCTAATAAAATTGCACTAAATGCTAAACGGTTTTAACAGCAGTAGCCAGCAACCTCTCACTCTCATTTAGTTTGTTGTTCCTTTGTTTCTGTGGTTGAATTTTTGCTCCAAATTACTCTTAATTACTCATGCTGGCAAAACAGTCATCCCATGCATAATTACTTAAATTACTCTTACTTATCAATTGTAATTATAATTTCGCCCAGGCCTCAATAAAACTAATAACATAAACTGATAAGGAACAATAGGAAAATTAAAAACTAACATTATGCAAGGTTTATATTACACAGTGACTACACAAGCTTACACATGGTTTATGGTCAACTTGGGGGTATCATTTTATAGACAATAGCTGGCATTCCATTCTGATTAAAGACTTAGGAACTTAGAAATCTATAGAGAAGCAAAGTTGGAAGCTGTAGCCTAGAAGGGCATCACAAAATTGATCTTACAGGGATTTTTAGAAAGGCCTGGCATATTTGCCTGGCCCTCCTGAGACAATGTTTTACTAAGAAATAACTTCTTAAAATGTTCCATTACTTCAGTTTCATGCTTCCAAAAGTCTTCAAATGGTCCTCAGACACCAGTTCATAGTATTAAGTTTCATGAGAGCTCCTCATGATTCTATTTTATATCCACAGCAAAATTCCCTTTTTTTGATAGTGTTATGTCTGGATTCAGCAGAGGCCTGGCACTAGTGGTTCATGGAGAATCTGCAATCTTTCATACATTCGAGATAAAGAGGGAGAAACATCTCTACAAGGAGCCCTGTCAGTTAGTCAGGCAATATTTAATACAGCCATCATTCTTTCTTCTTCTGCTTCAATCAACATTCTTCTGGGAGTGAGCCTAGCAGTACAAGTTAACTATAACCCCATCTCTGACATTGCTGAGGACCCTTAAGGGATTCAAACTAAAATTCTCAGACTTTCCCCTTCAACCAATCTTGTACAGCAGTTTGAACAAAGTGAATGTTTCCATGAATATGTTTTCAGGAATAAATCATTCCCAGAGGCCTTATCGTCAGCAAAAGGTGTCATGGTAAAATGTCACCTTCTCTGGGCTTATCTCTACCTGGACCAGCTCAGGGACTCAACCAAGTTCAAAGACAACATTCACCAAAAAGAAAACAAGAGGTTGTGGTTGCTGTAATTACTATTCACAAGCACCCATGGCCTACAATTCCATGTGGGTAATTGTTCCTAACTTTAGTGAGCCTAGTGTGTGGGCTCCTCTTGACGTTCAGCTGCTGGCTCTGTCAGACACATGGGGACTACATATGAATGACAAGACGTCAGCAGAGACTATGACTAGTCTTCTTCTAAAAGTGGTACTTTACTTCAGGCAGACTATATTTAATAATGCAAACAAACATACTTCACAATTTGAGTAGCTAATAGACTTTTCATACCATGTGTTGTAAATTTGGTTTTTGATTCATGTTTTACATTTAAACATGGACTGCAGCCGGACTGAAGCATTAAATGTGCATGCATTAAGTCCTACAGAATTTTTAGGTGAAAGAGGGGAACGGTTTTCTTCACTCTGGCAAATCCCAAAGCTTTACTTTGTATAACTGTGCAATCTCTAAGCACACTTAAACTGTTGATTGACCAAATTGTCAAATGTCTGAAGTTTAAATTAGAAATTGTTGGGGGCGGCTCCTCTGCTAAGGCGGAGGAGCATCGCCCCACTGAGCAAAAATGAAAAATAAAATGACAGTAACGTATTGTTGTTGACATTTTATTTTTCCTATTGCATACAGACAGTGGCCTGTGTGCAGTGTGGGATGGGGAGGGGTTGGCCAAAGCAGGGGAGGAGTGGTATGCACACCACCAAAGTGAGCGTGAACTGTTTGGCTGGCCCTCTTGGGCCGACCAAACAGTTCATGTGCACTTTGCATGTTCCTACCAGGCTGCAATAAACAGCCTGGTGAGGAACATGCACAGGGTCCCTGTTCCAGTCTGAGCGCGGATCCACGGCGCACAGACCAATCACATTACTGCATTGCAGCATTGTGATTGGTTCAGGGTGGTGGGTGCTCCTGCTGCCACCAGACTGCAGAAAGGAAGAAGTAAGAGGAGGCATGGGAGGCGACGACCGGCTGGCCGTTCCAAGGTAAGTGTTCTTTTTTTGTAATTAACCCAGTCTCACCACCCCTGTCCTGTAGCAGCGACTACTGCTGTTTTCTTTCTTTCAGCAAAGAATTTCTGTGACCTTTTCAGCAGGCAACAGCTACTCAATTGCTGAAAAATATAGGAGGTTGCGAACACACAAAGAGGGGGCAGGGGAATGACAGAAAAAAATGGCTTCTTCATGTAGTGGTGTTGAAAAATGTATTTGGAGGCATTCTCAACACATTTATTGGTGGGACACTTCTGACTGGAATATTGTCAAAGCTAATAGACAACAATATATAAAGGGTGAAGCGGTTGAGGATCTTGAGGGGACGGAAACATGTAATGGTTAGAGTATCCACTTCCCAGTGAAAGAAAAAAGCAGGAGCACCAGATGCCAAGGGAAGAGCATGGTGTCGGCCTATAAAAGAGAAGCACATATCTGTATATTGTGAGGTGCTCCTGCTGTCCAACTAAAGTGATGAGGTCAGGTAAGAATAGTGCTGCGGAGTAAAATCCACACTGGAAGATAGCTTTAATGACTATGCTATACCTTGAGGGACCAGCAGAGAAAGGGATTTTAGGGGTAAGTAGTGGCATGAGGGTGATGCCATTAAAGGGTGATTTGCAATATCCTCTTCGCTGCTGATGACGAGCTGAGCTCGTCATCAGCCACGGTGGTCGTGTGCGGATGACGAGCTGAGCTCGTCATGTAATGCAGCTTTTTCAAATTTGCCGCACACAGCGGGAAAAGCCGCCGCAGCGATGCGGTTAAGTAAAGATAGCGAAGCTTGAATTCTTTATGATGTTACTAAGACTACCAAAGTGAACATATATTTGTTCTTCTAGTTCTGCAACTACATTTCCATCTTGTCTATGGCCCCCAAATACTCTTCTCCTGCTGAGATCTGAAGCAGCAATAGAAGAGTCATAGGAAAGTCATACAGAACACTGCCCGCCCTACCTCAGCACCCCACCCTGTGCTGAAAGTACCTGCAAAATTACCAATACCTGTAGGTTGCCACTCATCCTCAACACCCTACTTATGCTTCTACACTAAATTGAAAATACATTCTTGGCATCCTACAACCTATACAGACCACTCTCTTTCCCCAATTCTCTTTCCCCTTAAAGATATTTCAAAATCAAACAGCTGGAGTCTTTCTATAAGCCATCCATACAATCCTCACAATCTGCAGAATGTCCTTCCTCTTACATACACAAATATCAAATTACCTACTATTCTGCCTCCAACCCATCCAGCCTCTATTCATTTGCTCCAACCAACCTAAATATGAAGTGAAAAAGTAGCACATGGTTCCTGTTACTTGACCCTTCATACTCTCTGCCTATAAAGTCTTGCTCTACCTTGCCACCCTACTAACAGAATGTGCTGCTGTTTTTGTGATTAGGAGTTCCACTGTCAGGTACAGGTCTCAGCAACACCATGGTTGACAAGGAAAGCTGCTAGTTTGCATTGACAGAGTGCCTCCCACTTTCAGAGAGATACAGGGAAAAAGCAGATGTGATCTAAAATCGTCATCTACCATTCCATCAGTTTGCTCTGGTTACTTTTCCCACTACTTGCATGTCTTGCCAGTGAATAATATGATTGAGATTTCAATGTTTTTTCTAACAGCCATCCAAGACAAACTGCTTGAAAATACAAATTGGGAGATATATCTATTCAAAATATACAATGCTTAAAATATATTCACAGAGGCAAAATTCCAGTGATGTCTCTTATGGACATTATTTCTAATGCTGAAGACCTAACAGATCAATAGGCAGGTTGTTACCATACTGATCTCTCTCTGAGGATGCTAGATGTCGGTCACCAGGGGTGTAGATCTGAATGGCGAAGAAGAAGATGGTTTAGCTGTTGTTGTGACTTGTTCTGCTGGTCACCACAGCTGTTCAACAGCAGTTCGACACCAAACAAATGCTCAATTATGTGCTCAGTGATTTGTAGGAATCCACGGAAGTCACAGGCACTGGTGCCTCAGATTCCTCAATTGTCTACTACTATTGAGGTTAACCCCTTTGATGCTGATGACGAGCTCAGCTCGTCATCAGCCACGAGGGCGTGTGCGGATGACGAGCTGAGCTCGTCATCTAACGCGGCTTTTGCAAAAAAGCCGCGTAGCGCAAAAATAACCGCAGCAGCGATGCGGTTAAGCCTATGGTTCCAGTTCTGTTACCCTCTCCACTCCCACTGATCTTGCCATGTCCATCCCTGCTGCTGCCATGCCAGAAGATCCCTGGAACTGGACCTTGACAAGCCCTGAGGGGGTGAAGTAGCATGTTGGATGGGAGGCCAAAACGGTTAACAAGGAACACCTACAAACACCCCATGTGAGTTGTAGAGGCAGTGAGGATGGGAGAAAGTACAAATAAAGGGAAATACTGGAAGAAGAATGTTTTGGAGTGGGGGTGATTCACTTATGCCTGTGTATGGTTCATCACTAAGATGTATTGGGAGAGTAATATCAAGATGAGGTTGACTGAATACTGTGATTCTAGTCTAATTCTGTCATGCCAGCCACTGGACATTTCTGCCTGGATTAATGGAGTCAGATAGAGTAATTTAACGATATTGAATGCTGAAGTTCCCACCTGCAAACATAAGGCAAATTGCACAAGTTACTTACCTTCAGTAATGCTATATCTGTAAGAAACATAGGTTAGTTATAGATTCCTTATCTTAGAATATCCCACAGGCGTCAAACTGGATCCGGAAAGTTTTTCGTCAGCAGTACCCCTGTGCATCGGTAGGTGGCGTCGGTCGACTCCGCGTCCGTCATTGGCATCATGGTCATCGCGATGACGTTGTGGAGGTTACTAAGACGCCACCCTTGTGCGTGACGTCAGTTCTGTACATGACTTTCCACGCCAGGAATGCAGAGCCATGCAAGACACTGACCACTGGTGCACAAAACAAAGGCCCTGAAAGGATATCCTTAACCCTAGGAATCAGTTCACAGAACGGGGAGGTAAGTAACTTGTGCATCTGAAAAAAACAGTTAGTATAGAGCCCTTACCTTAGAGTAGATACCCCTGCAATACCAACCCCGGAGGAGGGTCTACGAACCAAGATCACACCAGAAAGTCCTGGAGAACAGAACGGCCGAAGAAGCCGTCTCTCTGTGCTATGGTGTCCAGGCAGTAGTGTCTCGTAAACATGTGCAGCGATGCCCACCTAGCTGCTTGACAGATGTCATGGAGGGAGACTCCCGTCCCAAAGCAGTAGTAACTGCCATCGCCCAGGTAGAATGGGCACACAACCCCACTGGAGGCTCTTTCTTAGCCAAAGAGTAACAGGCTTTGATGCATAAAACGACCCCCTGGAGATGGTCCATTTGTGCACGGCCCGACCTATCTTTGTACCCACGTAACCAACAAAGAGCTGGTCGTCCACCCGGAATTGGTTGGTGCGATCCAAATAGAAGGAGAGTGCACGTTTTGGATCCAGACGGTGGAGCCTCTCTTCATCTTTTGAAGGATGCGGAGGCAGAAAGAAGGTAGGCAAAGGCATGGTTTGGCCAATATCATAAGAAGTGACCACCTTTAAAAGAAAGGACAGTTGAGTTCTGAGGACGACCTAGTCTGGATGAATTGCCAGAAAAGGAGGCTTGGAAGACAGAGCTTGTAGCTCACTCACCCTGCATGCAGAGGTGATGGCCACCAGAAAAGCAGTCTTGAAAGTTAAGAGTCTTAGAGGACAGATATGTAGCGGCTCGAAGGGGGCACACATAAGATTGATTAACACCAAGTTCAAGTTCCACTGAGGCATTGCGAAGGGAAAAGGAGGAAACAGATGAGTAATGGCTTTAAGAAAGCGATTTCCAACAGGGGACGAGAAAAGAGAAGACTGATCAGGAAGCCTAAAATAGGCTGAAATTGCTGAGAGGTACCTCTTTAGAGTGCCCAGAGCAGAGCCCTGTTGGGTCAAATAAAATAGGACCAAGAGAACCTCAGAAAGAGGGGCAGAAAGGGGATCCACAACCTTTGCTGTGCACCATGCCAAAAACTTGTTCCATCTGCAGGTGTATACCATCTTAGTGGAGGGACGCCTGGCTGCCAAGATTCCATCAAAAACTTCAGGATGCAATTCAAATGACGTCAACTGCCATGGCTCAATCTCCACGCAAGGAGGTGGAGACTGGAAAGGTTCGGGTGGAAGACCGTCCCCTGATGCTGCAACAGAAGAGGCAGTGGGATCGGAGGGTTGATGGCCATGTTGAGCAGCTTGGGATATCAGACTCTTCATGCCCAGTCAGGAGCCACAAGAATGACTTGGGCCCGGTCGCGCTTGATCTTCTTCAGCACTCTGGGCAGAAGTGGTACAGGCAGAAAGGCGTATCGAAGACAGCAACTCAACTCACGATGAAAGCGTCGCCTAGCGAGTGCCGCCTTGGAAATTCCAACACGCAGAATTGCTGACATTGTGCGTTCTCTTTGGTGGCGAATAGATCTACCCAAGGCTCTCCTCACTGTTGACAGAGACCCTGCACCACCTCCGAGTGAAGACGCCATCCTGATCCATCATGCACCTGCGGCTGAGTTTGTCCGCCTTGGCCTTCTGTGAACCCGCCAGGTGTTGAACCACCAGGGATATGCCCTGATGTTCCAACCATGTCCAGAGGCGCAGGGCCTCCTGACATAGGGTCCACGACCCCACCCCGTCTTGTTTGTTGCAGTACCACATGGCGGTGGTATTGTACGTGAACACCTGCATTATTCTTCCCCCGACAGAGGGAAGGAATGCCTTCAGTGCAAGACGGATCGCCCACAGCTACAGAAGGTTGATGTGGAGCTCGGACTCCGCCTGAGACCAGAGGCCTCTGATCTCTGCCTCTCCCATGTGGCCGCCCCATCCCAGAACGGATGCATCCATCACCATTGTGTGTTCTGGTTGGGGATGTGAGAGGGATCTGCCATTGACCCAATCCTGGTTCATGAGCCACGACTGCAATTGTGGTGCAGTGCCCGCTGAGATTTGGACCTAATCTGACAGATTCCCCTGATGCTGCACCCACTGGAACTTCAGGTCACACTGCAGAGCCCGCATATGCCACCTGGCATGATCGACCAACAGGATGCAGGAAGCCATGAGGCCCAGCAGCCTCAGGGTCATCATGACGAAACCTGGGATAGAGGCCCTAATATCCCGGACTCGCTGTTTGGGAGGATGAACCCGAAACTGCGTCATGTCCAGAACCGCTCCGATGAAAAGGAGCTTCTGAGAGGGAATCAGGTGCGACTTCGGCACTGTGATGGAGAAGGTCGGTGGTAGTCTGGAGGTGAGAGACGACTACCTGGGACAAGCCTGTCTTCAACAACCAGTTGTCGAGATAGGGGAAGACTGGAACATAGGTTTGTGCATGCTAAAAAGCATAGGCCAATGTACAAACATTATTTGCGACTTGCAAATAAATTGTGACTGTTTTGCGACTAGCTATTAGAAAGGGGCGTTCCCTTCGTAATTGCGACCGCAAAGCTATGTACCACTGTCTTGCAACAGCAATTGCGATCGCAAAACACTTGCAAATTGCCACCTACTGCAAGTAGAAGGTAATGAATACGCAAATGGGTGGGGTTTCCCCAGGAGACCCCTTTCCTTTTGAAAATGCATGCAATATTATTTTTTAGGGGCAGGCAGTGGTCCCAGCGACCACTGCCGCCCTTCAAAAATGAAACAAAATTGTTTAGTTTTTTCTTTTTTAAATACATCACATTTTCCTTTAAGGAAAATGGGCTACATTTAAAAAAATAAAAGGCTGCTTTATTTGAAAGCAGTCCCAGACATGGTGGTCTGATGAGCCCAGCAGGCCACCATCCCTGGGAGGCCCTGTTATTGGCAACGGGCTCGCAAATTGCGAGAGGCTCATTATTATTCATGAGCCTCGCAATTTGCGACCCCATTGGGAATCACAAACAGTGTTAAATACACTGTTGTATGTGCCAAATAGTGCCTCGCAAATTGCGCAATTTGCGAGTCACTGTTTGGGTGGTCATACATCTGGTCCTTACACTTTTGAGTAACATAAGTACTTTGGACAATTCACAAACTTCAAGTATAAAGCTATTCAAAAGTGAATACTTACATGTCTCCACTCCTGAAAAAGAAGGTAGACCAAAATTTACACGTGTACAATTGCTAATGTCAAAACGGAGCAATAGTAAGTCCAGCATCACACATTGCCTGTCAATGAAACTGCAAAACTCTCCAATAGAAAATAAGAAAGTAAGGACTTAAAATAAAACCCCATAGGAAATAATGATAAAGTCAATAAATTATTTAAAATAGGAAAAGGATATAAATAAATGTAATTTAATGTTAAAAAAAACATTTCTTGCTTAATTGTAATATATTTTAATAACCTGTTTTTAATTAAAAATGAATGCAACATTAGTTTTTATTAACCTATAATTAAATACGTTTTAATTACCTCTTAACTAACATTTAAACCTTAATCATGCATAATAAAAAACATATTTCTTTCATTTAATTGGTATTGATTTTGTTAATAAATACATAAAATATTTTAATGCCATTTAATATATTTCACCTAATTAAATACTTAACTCAAAATTAAGTTACTAGTGCTGTAACTTTATGTTGTCCTATATTTAAAATAAATATATAACATTTATTTACATTACTATTTAACATAATATTTGCTAATATCTTCCAAGTTTACTACACAATCTTTAAATATTCCCTATTCTTTACCCTAGAGAGAACTTCACCCAGGTGGCCAAATTACTTTTTCCCTCCTGCAAAATCTCTCAAAAGGATTCCTGGAAGGCATAAATGCATTGACAAGGTTGGACATCCCTTCTACGAGTACAGAGAAAACCAAACTTATGAACACCATTCAAGAGGTGGGAAGTTGGTTCCATTAAAAGGAGTAGTTTGAGTGAAAAGTTGGAGAATGCCCACAAACTTGTATGTATGTTTATGCATTACCAAAATTAATTCAGACCTCTTCCCACCCTGGAAATTATCAGAAATGTACTCCAGTCAACAGGTGGTGTAACTCCCATCCCAGGATGGAAATGGGAACAGATCAACCCCTTATTTGGTGGAAGTGTAGGGGAAGGCCTTTCTTCATGGGAATAACGTTTTGTGGCATTTGTAAAAGAAGTTCTGTTCCACAGAGTGGAGTTTTCAGTTACGCAAAATTTGCAACATAGGGGTAGGAGCCTCTCAAAATGTCACATGAAATTCACAGAAGTGTGTCTTGAAGTCTGTGCCCAGTGCAGCTTTCCAAGCAGACTATTGTGTATAGCAAAGACCCAGCCAAAGGACAGACCACAGTACAGGGTCAAATCAAAGACACTGTCAACGTGTGATTGTAGAGGTAGTGGTTTTATAAGAGGGTGATGGATCATGATTACTTGAAAATAATTTTGCTTGGAAAGTCAGCTCATTAAGCGTGTTCTAATAAACATAACTAACAGTGTGGAAAATCATTACCATAGGAGATTCTTTGAAATGCAACGTGAAACGTGCAAGAGAGACATGATACATTTAAAAAATTTAAATTGCAATGAAAAAGCATGCAGAAAAGTTGCAAAACTGGTGTTTTGAGAAATGATTATGACAAGAGAGAGAAGCTTAATAAATGTATTAAGTAACTTGCAAGATCACCTAACCAACAGAATCATGTAAAGCTGTGGAAAAGAAACATTTGGGGGTTGGAATTGTGAACATGTTGGGGTATAAATATTTCCGTGGGAAAAGAGCTTTACAGAGAAGAGAGCTTATTACTGCGGCACTCTCAACGCTACTCTTGCTTGCTGGCTATTATCCTTGCAAGTACACAGTACCTTTTCCATTGTATGCTGGGCAACGTAGTCCTTTTCGGCACAAATTACACCCTCCAGTGGGTTGTCTGCTCACGATTTCTTGGGGACATAATTTATAGCCCATATTGAGCCCCCGGAGAAAACTATATATATATATGATACTAGACTATGCTTATGAGTTTAATTGAAATTATGTTTTTCCTTATAACGTTTCTTATACATTTCTCTATTTTCTTATAATTTATTAATAAGGGTGTATTTTATTCTCTAGAAAACGACGATTTGTGGTTTCTCTGTGAAGGCCTCAAAACCTGCTAATATTGTTTTCCTTTCTAACTTAGGCCTCGGAAGAATGAATTATGTCTTTCCTAAAATGCTAATTTATTAGCTTTAGCTGTGTGTATCATATCACTAGAGTTTCCTTCCTGTGTTTATAGTATTTTTCTCTATGAATAATTGAGTCAACTATGTTGCAAGAAGGATGTGGAAGCGAGCATGCAGATATGAAGAAGTTTGATGTGTTTCCTGCTTCCGAGGTGAAATGAGGTCTTGAAAAGTTGAAAATATACAAAAGATTAACTTGTTAAAGATCCGGATGAACTAGGCTGGAGATTGATCACCTCATGGGTCCTAACCAACAGAATCATGTAAAGCTCTGGAAAAGAAACATTTGGGAGTTGGAATTGTGAACATGTTGGGGTATAATTATTTCCGTGGGAAAAGAGCTTTGCAGAGAAGAGAGCTTATTACTGCTGCACTCTCAATGCTACTCTTGCTTGCTGGGTATTATCCTTGCCATCCTGAGTGTGACATGTTGTTGGTACGAATTTTAAAATTACCTTGAACTGAATTATCCTGTTTACCTTTTCGGCTGAAGGGTTGGCTACTTCAGACTTTTGCATGCTGTGCATTAATTCATTGATCTTAGGTTTGTATGAATCTCGAATTGCATACTGAAAATTTGCAATGTATCTTTCCTTTTGTCTCTCTCTCACCCATGCAAGTTATTGATTCATGATGTATTTTACCATGATCTGTATTTTCCTATTGTGATTTTACATGTAACATTGTAATAACAAAATAAACTGGCATTCAAATGTGTTTTTGTGTATTGACCATTCATATCTGATGATTTAGATAAAAGTAACTTAAAAGTATACAGAGTTTGTCTTTATTGACATGATATGTATATTGACTGGGGTTGTTAGTTAGGCATTTTTTTCATTACAGGTCCTCATGAAGGAAATAGCATCTGTCTCTAATTATCTGAGTCCCTATTAGCTCTCACAAAGATCTATCGGAGGACATCATGATTTGTAAGTGGTTATCAAGTTTCTATGGACCCAAATTTCATTACAAGAACGGAGGCTACATTATGCAATGACTTTTAATTGCAGATCCAAGCCAGTCGCATCACAATATAAAGGTTCCAATAAGAACACTGAGATAAAGTAAGACATTACACATAGCAATCATCAGCCTCTTTTAAATGCGTCTCCAAGCAGATAAGTAGCTCATTATCTTCTCTAAACCTACTTTCTCTAATATTGTGTTTTTGGTAACAATTTGGATTTATATTGGGGTTTATGTGAAGGGTGGCTTTATCCCCCCCCGCTCCTTTATGATCTGCAATTTATGGAGGTCATCCCCTCCCTCTGTTTGGATAACCTCTATTTACCAGGTTGTTGTTTAATAATGTGCATTTGCTCAGTGATTTCGTTCAGTATGCCTTAGCCCAGGTAGTTTACTTTACTTTCCTTATTTTATTGTACATTCCGCTGTTGTTTGCCTTTGTTTCTGTCCAAAACCTTGTTTGAATAATGTATAGATATCAAACGCTGTATTCCTCCTACCGTCAGCTCTCACAACGAACTGGCGTTTATGTAGATTAAACCAGCGTTGGTCTACTCACCCTGTTTCAGCCTGAAACTCCGCTCTTAATCTATCGGTTTTGTAACGCTTTTGCGTGCTTAGGACAAGCACTACCCTTCTCGCTCTCCTACCGAGTGATCCCACGCTCACCTTCCATCTTTGACCAAGCATTCAAAAGACAAGCGTTGTTCCGAGTTACTTGAACCTCTCCCCCATTTGGCCCGCAGTCTCCGTCCTCAAGGAAATGATATGTCACGCATTAGAGGAAAGTTCCTTGGCGAGAGCCACGCTTCATGCATGTCTCGACTAGAAGCTTTCCTCACTCTCTGACAGTTGAACATCATACACTATAATTTAGCGAGCGGGCACTATATACATTATTTATAAGAATTACCAAATGAATATACAATTAATTCTAAAATCTGGTTTTGGCAAATAGCAAAAGGGCCCCTTAACCCTAGGCATATTATATTCAGCCCCTTATAATTTGCCCTTGAGGGGAAAACTATCACTTATATTAACATATTTTTAAAGTGAGAAAGTACATAGGGCGAATAGCTTTTTACCATTTATTTTACCTAAAAAAAAAAAAAAAAAAAGAAGGGCAATATGGAAAATGTTTCTGACTCAGATTCAGATATAAACAATGCTACACTCCCTAATTTTAATAAGAAGGATTTTCGCATTATGATCCAGAAAGAAATGAAACCCTGTTTTAGGGAGACCTTTGCACAGTTTGCTCCTTATAAGAGACCGCTTCCTTCTCAAGAAGATGTGTCTGCTGTTTTTATTCATGATAAAGTTGGAGCTAAACGTACCAGGAAAAGCAACCACACTGCTACCGAGACGCATGTGAGCACGGGAGGTCCTAGCACCTCTGATATTATTGGTGGTCTTAGCACCACAAATTTTTGGATGGTCTTCGCACCTCAAATAATAGAGATGTCTTTTATGACACACTTCATTCGGGTGCCCCTTACGGCCCAAATACCTTGGATGCCCCTAGCGGCTCATTGCTTCAAAGTGCTCCGGATTACCATGAGGGTTCAGATGAGGACGAGGATATAGACCCAGACGAATACGTTCTGGATTTAGATGATGAGGACGTAGGAATTTTTGAAGAGGAGGATGAAACCCCTTCTACTTCCAAAGATAGTATTCTAAACCCCCTGGGGGAGGAGATGTTCTCCCCCCTAAATCTAAAACATCCCGTTCCTCACAATGGTCTCCCCAGGACCATGTCTCTAAATTTACTAAAAAATGGATTTGATTCCCTCTTGAAAGAGGGACAAGGAATATTCTAAGGGCTGAGTGTTCAAGACCCTAAATCGATGAGAAAGCTTGTTACACCCCTAATATGGACCCCAAATTAATTAAGTACCTTTTTAGACTTGGGCGCGACCCTAGGAAAGGTCTCGAAAAAGCCTTTAAGGGTTGCCAAGATCGCCTATTGGACGTACTTGGTCCATTGAGCAGAATTCTTGACTCCGCTGAGGAATGTTACCTTAAAGGTACCCAGCTTGATACATATCTAATAAGAGGTTGGAGTCAAAGATTCCTCATTCTCCTAGGTAATGCTAATACTAGCATTAACGCTGAAAGGCGTAGGCTCATCCTTTTTAAACTAGACCCTAAACTCACAGATATGGCTGAGAAGGAACCTTCCTCGAATCCAAAAGACCTGCTCTTTGGTGAAGAGCTTATAAGATCTTTAGGAAAGTACGTCTCAACTTTTACTGCTCTTGATAAGGCCCAAAAGAATATGAAGAGAGTATTCAGCAATAATGTTTTTGGAAGGGCCGGAAGAAGGGGCCTTCCTTCCGGCCGCTTTAACCAAAAGCCCTACCAGAGATCACGCCCCTTCGGAAGAGGCTCATATCAGAATAATTACTACAACACCTCCAACCGTGGAAGAGGAAATCGAGTAAGAGGTGGAAGATCTTGTTCATCTTTCTCATCAAACCCTCCAAGTAAGTTCCCTTCATTTACTTTCTCCTTCTACCCCTCCAAAAGTGGGAGGCAGACTGAAACTGTTTTCAAAAAAATGGGAGGAAATAACTCAAGATCCGTGGGTACTGTCCACAGTAATAGGCATTATGATAGATTTTGTTCAAACTCCGTTTCAAACCTCATTCCCGAGGGATATTCCCATCTCAGTAGAGAAGGAGAAAATAGTAGAAAAAGAGATATCCTCTATGCTCGAGAAAGGAGCGATAATAGAAGTCCCTTTGGATTCTCTAACCTTCGTAAGCTCTTTGTTCCTTGTGGAGAAAAAAGGAAAGGGTTGGAGACTGGTTATAAATTTAAAGGGCCTGAACAAATTTCTCATTTACAGGCACTTCAAAATGGAAGGAATACATCTCCTAAGAGACCTTCTTCAAAAAGAAGACTGCTTAGTAAAACTAGATTTAAAGGACGCCCACTTCACTATCCCGATGGCGGAAATACATCAACCTTACCTACAATTTCTCTGGAAAAATCATCTTTATCACTTCAAGGCTCACCCCTTCGGGCTTTCGTCCGCCCCTTGGTGTTTTACCAAGGTAATGAGAGCAGTAGCTTCCTTCTTAAGAGAACGAGGCGTTCGGCTTATTATTTACCTCGACGACATTTTGATAATGTCACAAGACCTGACTCAGATTCGTATAGACCTGGAAACGGTTATGAATCTGTTGGAAAGTCTAGGCTTCATTGTCAACAAAGAGAAGTCTATTCTAACCCCCTCCAAATCTCTGGAGTTTTTGGGTTTCACTCTAAACACTTCCAAGTGTCTTCTCCTTTTACCTCCTTCAAAAATCTCGAAGATCAAGAAAGAGATTTGTCATGTTTTAAGACAGGAAGACATCCCTTTAAGGGAACTGGCAAGACTTCTAGGCCTCTTATCTTCTTCCATTCAGGCGATCTTCCCAGGCCTTCTGAATTACCCGGCCTTACAAAGGATAAAAGGATGGGCGTTGAGGTCTGGTCTTTGGTACGAAGATCGAATCACCCTAGATTTTGAGACCAAAACAGAACTGAACTGGTGGTTAGAAAACCTGGAAGTTTGGAATGGGAAAGCAATTTTCGGGTCAGAACCGGACTTTGTGCTGGAATCAGACGCTTCCCTTCATAGTTGGCGTGCTTGTTTCCTAGACCAGAATACAGGTGGTGTTTGGTCTCAGGAGGAGTCATCTCACCACATCAATTTCCTAGAACTTACTGCTGGCCTATACGCCCTTATGAGTTTCAAACACTCAATTCAAGGGAGATCGGTTGTTCTGAAAATAGACAATGTTTCGGCAGTGGCCTACATCAATCAGTTAGGAGGTACGAAGTCTGCCGGCCTTTCAAACCTAGCAAGAAAACTCTGGATGTTCTGTTTAGAACACAAAATTGCCCTCAGAGCGGAATACTACCCAGGGAAGTCGAACGTTTCTGCGGATTGGAATTCCAGATTCCTTTCGGACTACAGCGATTGGAAACTGAACTTTGCTGTCTTCGACTCACTAAATTCTTATTGGGGTCCGTTCGAAATAGACCTATTTGCGACCCGTCTCACCTCTCAACTAGAGCGTTACTTCAGCTGGATGCCGGATCCCGGCGCACAGGCAATGAACGCATTTCTCCAACCCTGGTGAGGGATCAATGCTTATGCCTTTCCCCCATTCGCAATGATCCAGAGAGTCTTGCAAAAAGTGAGGCAGGAGTTTGAACCTTCTTGCCTGGAAAGTGTCAGGCGATCTAACGAAGTCTCAGGACTTTCTTCATCAGCTTCTACTCTCCTCAGAGAGTCATGGGCACCGGGAACTCACTACAGATAGAACAATATCTGGAAATGCTGGCTTCGTTGGTGCATGGAGAGGGATTTCGATCCCACTCAAGCACCTATCGTTGATATAGTGAATTTCCTCGCTGAACTCTTCGACAAGGGATTGAGTTATAGATCAATCAACTGTTATAGATCGGCGATCTCTGCTGGTCATGTCCTCATTAACGGCAAGTCAGAAGAACTAAGACCATGTCTGATTCAATCTTCTATCCTCGTTTCGATCCTTCTCCGAAACTTTGTGTAGTCGAATGTATGAAAGCGTATGATATGACAATGTCTAATCTCCGACCGCTTAATGAGAATCAACTTCTCATTTCCTTCGTTAAGCCTCATAAGGCTATTTCCTCCACTTCTATTGCCAGATGGGTTAAGTCTGCTATGTCTTTAGCTGGTATTGATATTTCCAAATTTCAAGCTCATTCTCTTAGAGGTGCCATGGCAAGTAAGTCTCTTTGGTCCGGAGGTAAGTTGGATGATATCCTTAAAGCTGCTGACTGGTCTAATGCAAGTACCTTCGCAATACATTGTAAACCAATTGAACACATGTCTAATGTAATTTTACAGGGCTACCAACATGCATAATGTAGCCTCCGTTCTTGTAATGAAATTGCGATTCTCCTATTATCATGCCTAGAGAATCTAGATTTCATTAAAGACACGGAGGCTCACATTATCCCACCCAACCCTTCCCATGGTATTGGGTATAATTAACATGATGTTATTTATCATCTTGATGTTATGTATTTCAAAATGTTTATTATTTATTGTTCAATTGTTCATCTGGATATGAGTCTGATTCCTTTGTTTTTAGGATACAATTTTATTGTCCTCTTTCTTTCAGATAACCCTTCTACTTAATCTACTTTTGACGTGTCATCATCAGGAGGTCGATTGACTGTCGTCTTCTTCTTCAATTTTGCTTCCATTCACTTTAAATCTTCTGGAATCTACTAGATCTACTTTCGCCAAATTTAAAAGAGGCTGATGATTGCTATGTGTAATGTCTTACTTTATCTCAGTGTTCTTATTGGAACCTTTATATTGTGATGCGACTGGCTTGGATCTGCAATTAAAAGTCATTGCATAATGTGAGCCTCCGTGTCTTTAATGAAATCTAGATTCTCTAGGCATGATAATAGGAGAATCGCAATTCTCTGGTATAATAAATTATCTAAATTTGGTTTATGGTGTAATGAGGATATTGTGAATAGTTATAACATTGATACCGCTTTCGCAGGATCAAGAGGAAGTGGTGTTCTTAAAAGAGGTGTGTTCAGACCTTTCCAGTATTGGAGCAGGGCTGGGACAGTCCTGATGGACACTGCAATGTTACAGATCCTGGATGCTTAGAAGGTCAGTTTCCCTGTTTTTCATTTTTGCACTTCTTTGTCTCATGTATAATACAATGAAAAAGATGAAAGTTCGTTGTTATGGATACCTTCTGCTGATACTGACAAGTTTCCTCAAACCATGCAATCTGAGAATCTCTTTAGAATGTTAATAAGTAGCAAACTTTGAAAGAGCCAGAACAGCATCTAGTTGTTGCGTTAAATAAGTTATCACTTAGGAAAGTTTGAAAGAGCATAAATTAGATATTATTCTGAATATTCAAAAAGAAAAAGTTCTAATATTTAGAACGCAAAGAAAATATATCAGAATATTATGAAATGTGGAATGCATGTATTCGAGCTATGTTGGAATAAAAAAATAAAATGCCATATATCATTCTGTGAGACAATCAATTGTTTTGCCACGCCCCCCAAAACTATTTTCTTTGACATCTGGGGACAGTTCACAAGCATAAGTCTACATATGGAGATCTAAGAGCATGTAGGGTTACATTTACACCTTGATGCAATTTGCAAACAGTGAGCAAAGATTACGTCTAGTAGTAGGCATTAATGTCCCTACCCCTTCATGAGGCATTGAAAATGCAAACAACCTAAAATATGCCAATAAATTCGCTTCCAATATCTCTACAAGTATATTTCAAATTGGTGAACTGAAGCTCTGCATAGAATGGAGGTTGATCTTCACCTCAAATATGTAGGACTATGAATCGAAAAGGGAAACAGACTTCACCAGGGGAAAAGAAAACACTTGTGACAATCATCACTTGTGCAAGCACATAATTACAGCTCACACTCTCGATTCTGCCCCTTTCCATTTGTTCTGTGAGACAGCATGGATTCAACCATCAGGTACAGTTGTGTTCTGTCTCATTGTGTCTGTGTATGTTTTTGGGCAATGCAATGTGTTATGATGTATCTTTGAGTGTGAGCAGAGAAGTGTGAGGTGTTGGATGATTCATGTACATTTTACATACTTGTAATGTTCTAAGTATGTTCATTTGTGTTGGTTCAAGTGTCTGCAGCATTTGAAAGTTATGTGCCATTTTTAGAGATAATTTGTAAACATTTTTTAATATTTCGTTGCCTGTAATTTCTGAAATTTTTTGATGATTTTTAACATGCATTTTATTTTGTTTATTAACACATTTACAAAAATGATAATATGCTTCATATGAGCGTTTTCAATGTCTAAACGTATTTTCTACTGATAGATCTTTGTGCTGGTAGTTTAGAGCTACTTCTACTCATTTAGTGTGATTCCCTTGTAGTACCTGCATATTTTTATGTGTAGTGTGTGTTTGTACTCTATGCTTGACTGGAGTAAATTGGAGCCGGTTAGTGCTATAGTACTACCGGAGTACAAGAGGGTGTACATTTTTTAAATAGCAACTGCCTTGGTGTGTTTTTGTATTTCCATGCCACTCTCTCCCCCGTGTTCCATTTGGTTTCCTTACCCTTTCCCACTTTTTAGTAGAATGTTCTAATTTTGCAGTCACCCCCTTGTTACTCCCATATTATATTTGTGATATATTTGTGAATTACATTTAGCAGTGCATCAATTGGTAATATAGGAGTACTACTGCACATGCTCATGAATGCATAGGTGAATTGGGCTTTATTTTTTCAACTTCTGTTTTGGCTGAGGACTTCTGACCAATTCTGCTTTGAAAACAAATCGTTTTTACAATAAACTTGACCTAAATGACACATTGGGAAGTTACTGTAAATTGAGCTCACATGGTTTGCACAGTTTTACAAAGTTCAATTATGGAGTGGACAAATGCAGGAAATGTATTTTCCATTTATATCAAAATAGATAATGTGTGCAGTAAGGAGGCCATTCTTCCTGAAGCAAGTAGTAGAACATGTTTTTAAAAATACAACTCGCACAAAATAACCATAATGCACTATTTACATTAGGACAATGCAAAAAAAAACCACATTGTCAGCATGAGACATTTTATAGAAAATAAGATGACATGGATCTCTACTGGTTATTCATGTCTTAAATTATTAAATATAGCCTAACTGTAAAGCTTGATTCATCTTCAGAGCTTAGCAATAAGCCATTTAATTAACCTGTTGCAGTCATGTACTCTAAGTGATCTCACATTTTGATACTAATCTCCCTTTGGGCCGAAGAGGGCTACAATTTGTAAATTAACAGAAGCCAACATAGTAGACTTAGAAGTAAAAATCAATTATGCGCCAGGTCTTTGAGGCCATTTCCTCTTGTGAAACATTCTTGCAACAACCTTTTCTATTGAGAACTAAAGCCAAACCCAGAGCTGTGGCTAGGACAAATTCGTCCTTTGAGGACATGTACTTTGATCCTTGGTGGCAGCAATTGGCCAGCGATGGGAGGACTTATAGGGAGATGGAGGTGAGTATAAGTGTACCTGGAGGCTACAAGTTTCTTTTCTCTGTTAAGAAAAAGAACTGGGATAGTTTTTGTCTGTAAACATGTCCCTGGAAAAGGAACTATGGGGCATATTATCAAGAAGGGCGTTAAAATGATCACCGCTTTAGCGGCAGGAAACTGCCGCTAAAGCCGCGATAATGAGCATGATAATATGCCCATGAGAATTCCAATAGAAGCCCAGGTTCACACCAGAATATGGGCTTCTATGGAAATTCACAAGGGCATATTATCAAGAACATTATCGCCGCTTTAGCTGCAGTTTCCTGCCGCTAAACTGGCGATCATTTTAACACCGTTTCTTGATTATGACCCTATGTTATTTTGCAGAAAATCTGGAGTGGAAAATTGTTGAAATTTTAATTTGATTCAATTAGGTGTCATCACCATTCATACGCTGGTTTTACTCATTAACTTCTACACTCTCAGTAGAGAGCTGAATAAATCAAAGATACTAGTATACTTTCCTGCTGGCTGCACTGAAAGTGATGCTAAAATACCCAACAATAACAACACATCAATATGTAATCGATCATAATATTTGCCATCCAGTCTCAATTATTCCTAGGCCTTTGTCTTCAACACCATACATATTAATGCTTCATTGTTTAATTCCTTTTATATTTAATGGATCAGGACTTGTTTTTACCATAACTGCAGAACCTATGTCCAACTTAAATTATTTTTGTGTTAGTTTAAACAATTTTTTTGGTCTTTTTATCTAACTTGGTTTAGAAATCTTAAATTCATAGTTATATTATTCTTTGAAGTCATTGCACATGTACCGAATGCATTCATTTGAAGAACGTTTTTAAGAGTCAAATTGCTTTGGCCTTGTGGGAGCTCATTTACAGCCTTCTTCATCTCTGTGATTTCTCTCCCCAGTAATTTAACAAACCAATCTCCTTCAGGATTTCAAAGCATTAATCATTAGATATCCTACTGTTGTACCTGACGTTTAGCATATGCATAAATTACATTTTGGAATAACAACAAAGAGAGGAAAGTATCAAAATATGGCATAAAGTTGTCAATTATCCAAAACAAGTTACTTAAAAAAGCTATTGAAAAAATATGTATTACTACATTATACATTTGTAGACAATTTTACAAAGAATTAAATAGAAGCAAGGACAATAGGCAGTGAAGAGCTGTCTGCTCACAGTAGCAAATGTTACTAGTGTTTGGATATTGATTTAAATTTTCCTATGACTCAGACCCATAATCTGTATGTCATTATGTATGTAGAATATGTGTGATATTTTTTTTAACTGAAAGACATGAGAATGGTAAAAGGGATCTGGGAAAGGAAGGACAATACAGTTTGCAGAGCGGGAAGAAGGGCAGGTCAGTAAGGTATCTACGGCTGGATCCTGTCTCTAACAGATAAGGTGTTACCAAAGGTAAGTAATTTATTCATCTGATAGAGACACCTAGCCACATATTAATTACTTTGGAATTAGATACCCAAGCAATACCATCGCTGCAGGAGGGTCTGCAAACTGGTCCATGAAAGATTCCTTACTGGGACTAGCCAGCCGAGGGAGTGACCGGCTGTTGGAAAGGTAGGTGAGGGAGAAGATGCCCCACCGGTAATATCATAGAAAACATGGAAAAATATGCCCATAGCAGAAGAATAAGAATGGGTTAGAAGAACACGTCAGAGAATGACAACACCATAGAGCATCCCCAATGGTAACGGGATCATGTGCGGATGGGGCTGAAGGCCAAGGAAAATAGCTAATACCACCAGGCCCAAGTAAGCACCAGCCCTAGCCATAAGAAAGCATGGCAAACTACAATAACAAGAATGGCCATAGACCATCCGCAGCCCTAGAAAATACTCAGAGAGAAAGGCGCGCCTTCTGGGACCATGTAACGGAGAACCATAGCGGAGGAAGGTATGGGATTGTGTTGTATCTTACATCTTCCTGCTGCTCAGCTTGTATGCATGACTTGTGGAATGTTAGATGATTGGAATGTTGGTGTGCTGTGAATGCCAGTTGGGTGAGGGCTGAGCAGCAGGACAGCTGCTCCTGATGGGGTTGTCGTTATAACTTATGACTTTACATCTTAATTAATAAAGTAACTTAAGAATCTACAGTTCCAGTTTCCTTCTGATTACTTCATTTGGTGACAAGGTGTTGGTTGCGAACTGAGGTATGTGGGTGCCTATTATTTTTTTTTATTACATTGCACGTTTCATCTTACTGGTGCTTTGTTTGAATTTATTGAATCTATTGTTCAATTGTATTTGACATGTTGTCAATGTTATATTTGTTTTCTTTGATTTCCCAACGAAGGGAGATAATGTTGTATCTTACATCTTCCTGCTGCTCAGCTTGTATGTATGACTTGTGGAATGTTAGATGATTGGAATGTTGGTGTGTTGTGAATGTCAGTTGGGTGAGGGCTGAGCAGCAGGACAGCTGCTCCTGATGGGGTTGTCGTTATAACTTATGACTTAACATCTTAATTAATAAAGTAACTTAAGAATCTACAGTTCCAGCTTCCTTCGGATTACTTCAGATTGCAAAGCAACAAACAAGAGAAGGCTCTGTGGGAAACAAAGGAAAAAACAGCAACGGATGCAAAAATGCACTCCCTTCTAGAAAGGTAGCACAACATGACGGTCTATGGAGATACCGATAAATACAGATGTATGAAGACAGACACAACAGAATAATATACATGGATATATATGTATAACATATAAAAATAAATAGAAATTCTCCATATATGCTGTATAGTAAGGTATACCCAGAATAGCATACAGAAGCATGCACAACAGTGGGCATTGGCAGAGATGTGATAGAGGCTGCCCAGCAACAGCCATATGGTACTGCATAAAAGAATAGAGAAAGTGGAAGATGTGACACTTCGCAGAAAAGGAAAAGCAATCAGATATAAAACAATGCTACCAACTGAATGGCAACAATAAGGCGGCTGGGAAATCACAAAATAGGAGAAAACCGCAGGTGAAAACCAATCCGCTAGAATAGGGCAATGAACACCACTATCTGGGCTTGTACGGAGCAGGTTTAGCAAAGGCCAACACAGGGAGGCCTATTCAGACCACCAGTCTCCATCTTACAGCAAACATCTCAGTGAGGAAAGACAAGAAAATAATTAAAATACCAACGCCACCAGTGGTGGTTCTCAACCAACCGATCAGTACAATTGAAGTAACAGTCCGAGTGGCAGCGTACACAGCATAACAAGTGTGAAGGCCACAAACGAAATGTGTTCATAGGAGACAGGACCTACGAAATGAAATGGTCAGAAGGTATAATTAAAACACAGCAGGAGGTCCATAGTATAGAAGGTCTGTGGAGGAGAAAGAACCTCATCCCTTCCAGAAGAATGGAAGGGAGAAAAAGAGAGAGAATTCCACAAGCAAAAGGAAAACGCCACTGTCATTGGGACAACCTGTGTTCCGCCAACAAGTTCTGTGACATCAAAATTGACAAACTCAGCATCAACCAAGAGTGTGATTTTCCCACCCAGGAGTCCAAGGGATAAAGAACCCAAAAGGAATTGTAACTTGATCCTCACTTGTGAGAAGGGAATGATAGTCTCCTAAAGAATCCGAAAGGAGTACCAAACTTCCATACGAACCAACCCAAGACAGGGTGGTCAAGGAAAACATGAACCAAAAGAACAACCAGTTCAGTAACTAAATGCTGGGGTTGGTAAGGGAAGGGTCATGGAAATGTTTTCAACAAGGCATAAAAACATTCCCCAAAAGCAATAGCTGCTTTGCGCAGGACAGAAGGGGAGTGAAAACAGACCAGGTAGTGGCATGGAAGAGAAAGAGTTAACAGGGTAGCCCACCCATGCCAAGAAATGGACAAGGTACATGTACAAGGAATCTTGAGAGAAAGAGAAATGACAAAAGTCCTTTGTATCCGCGCATAACAGTAACTGGCACAAAGAGTTACTAAGTCGGAAGGAAAAGAAAGAAAGGAAGGTCATTACCTAGGGCAGGAGCTGACAATGTACACTAGATCAAGAATTATGCACTTTCCTTGCATCTGCTAGTAAAGAAGGACATCAGATAAAGTGTAGGAAAAAGGGCAAGGAGAAACCCTATGCACCATCCTACCAAGCACATAATGTGACATCCCCTATAAGGGATACCAAATTGCCTAAAACATACAGAGAAATTATCGTAGGGCATACCTATGAAGTAAACCAGTAGTTCAGGAAACAAGGCAACAGTGCATCCGCACAATTCAAGCAGAATACTCCAACGGAACCTGGGTGGAAAAAACTAAGAATACCTTGCATCAACAGGCGTGGAAACCAATAGGATCATAAAACAAAATGTGCCCCAATAACAGGGACCATAACTAGTCATTAACAAGTCAGGAAGCAATAAAAAAAGACCTGCAAGATGCAGGAGCACTTCACTGGGAGCCACTCGAAGGTGAAGTGAGAAAGAAAAAGCCAATTCCACCGGTCCAGCATGGCTTACAAGAAAAACCAGGTGGCCATGCTCCATACAAGCTCAGTACTGGGGAAAAAGAGGAACGAATGGTATAGCAAGCAGGGCTTAAGATTTCTCTCCACCCGACTATCTAAAAAACAGTGAAAAACAGCTTCAGCTTGAGCACCAAACAGATGCTGACCATCAAAAGGCATGTCCACCAAGATGGATTCAACAGCCTCTGAAAAACCAGAGGTGCATAGCCAGGCATGCCAGCGAAAAGCTACCAAAAGAGCCATGGATCGCCAGACAGAATCTGTGATATCCATGCCACAGCAAATCAGCAATTCAGCCACCTGACGGCCATCCAGGAGCAGCAGAGTAAGAGTGTCCTGGGTATGATCAGGTACATAGGGGAGAAGACGAGATACATCATCATAACACAAGTTGTATTAAGGGACCACAAAGCGGAACTGGTGGCAGAAAATATGTATTGCCTAAGAGAATCTAGACTCTTAGACTCCCTGTCTGGAGGGACATGAGGCAGGGTGCTGATGTCGTGGGAGGCTGTAGCAGCCTGAACCACAAAGCTGCGTGGAGTAGGCTGTCACAGGAGGCTGAGCAGGTCTCCAGGGGCAGGACCATGCCCATAAGTTAAAGACCGGTTCACCAAAACCCTTGAAAAGTTTTTAGCCCAAGAGCCCAACAGAATATGAAAGAGAGCTTCACTGAAGGGAAGCACAAGTTTGGCAGCCATCTGGCCCTTATGAAACACCCCAATTAGGGGATTAATGACCACCTGTACGGGAGGGAGCTGTAGCTCCAGAACCTCTGCAACCCTCTGCAAAACTCAGGAAAAGCAAAGCTAGCTTCAGTAGCGAGGTTAGGATGGGAAAACAAGCCAGAGGATGGGTAAGAGTCAAGGCCACTATCCCCACAATGGTCAGACACCCCATTAAACTCTGGAGGTGGTGAGTAGTGTCACTTATGTCATCACAGATATCACCAAAATACATGTCTCCTGAGGAAAAAATATCAGAGGGCTCCTCTGAAGGCGGAGAAAGGTAGCCCAAAAAGAAATGAACTGCTGACACCAACCCGACGTTGACCGGCGTCAAAGAGGCGACACTTCAGAGAGGAGAGACATAGTATCAGCGATCAGCACTGTCGACGCCTATGGAAATATCAAAGTATGTCAAACTGGGATTTCACTTGGGATCGTAATGGTGGCCCTGGACCACTCGCGGATTTAACTAACACCAAAGGAACCCTGTAATTAAATTACGAAATACCAGTCCAAACGAGTTGGTGAAAGTGCGAGCACCTATTCTGCACACGGAGGTATCGTCGAGTGGTCAAAGCTGTGAATTAAAAGAGATCTTGACACCGAGACGGTACACGATTATGCGATATGATGGCAGAACCTTGATTGCCCTAAGTCCTGATGATGCCTGAAATCTTGAAATGCTGAAACGCGTCGACAGTTTGTTGAATGCACCGTTACAAAATTCTGAATATATGAAATGAACTCAAAGGAGTACAAAAATAATAGAGGTTGAAATAATTATTCCTCGGATGCTCCTATTTTGTTGATTGGTGACCTGTTTATATGAAATGTCTTTTTATAATTGATTGAGAAAGTGTCCTTTTGATATAATTAAGGGCAGAGAATCCTGAAAAAAGGTTCAAGGATATTTTGTTTGTCTTTATATAAATATGTTTGTTTGTATATTGTATATATATGTATGAGTTGTGTATATATATGTGTAAAAAAACAGAAACAAATGATACATAGTCAATTTTTGTAAAAAATGGTTTATTAAATAACATATATAAACCAATAAGTTGGAATCATCAATTTGGATTGCTGTTTAGTTGAAGGAGTGTTAAAGAAACTCAAGATTTATTTCAAAAACAATAACTTGAATTAGGAAGAGATAATCAATTGTATTTTTTTCCAGAAATTATGTGTGTTAGTGTCCCTTGGGCATCACGTTTATTACTTCATGTCGACGCCTATGTTGGCACTTGCAGATCCAAGACTGGTGTCACAGATGGGAACCCCAGAGGGCTGTGCACCAGAGCTAAAATGGATTTGATGACGGATCAAGAGGGTCTCTCAGACACCGATGGAGTCAATGCTCTCTACAAACACGCAGAGGTACTGCTGTCAAAACTTTTCCAGATCCAGTCTGGTGCCTGGGGATAATTCAAATGTAAGGAATCTGCGGCTAGATTACTCTACCAGATATGTTGTTTTTAAAAGATTATAAAGTTTGCAAAATGTGATAGTGTATTCCAATGTTTCATAAATTAACCTGCAAGTCTAGGTCCTGTGATACCCTGTGTATTGCATTGTGGAAAATACAGTTCATTTCCTTTCCCATGTGTGTTAAAGAAAGTTTTAGCGTGGTTTGAAGGTCTAGGGTGAGTGGCATTCAGGGTAGTAATTTGAGAGACCACATTTAACTCCAATACTTTTATGATTGAATGTAGGACTACCTTGAGATTTTAGTTCACATATAGTCCTTGTCATACATTATATATACATACGCCTTGGTTAAGGATGTGAATGCAATCTCTGAGTGGGTGTCCAGCCATTGATTTGTTTGTACCATATTTAAAGATGTTACATAATAGTGATTGGGTAGTCGAAATATGCACTTGAGGTACATGGTTGCATCATAGGAATGTGGAGTGTGGAATATGTGGATAAAGTGACATGAAGGTTACATTAATTTTTTTAATAATCTAAACAGCTTATAAATTGGTACCATTGTACATTTTTGAGACCATGTATATATGTTAAAAATGTAAATTCTCTCAGGTACTTGAGCTGTGGGAGTGTAATAAAATGGTTTTGAGTGAGTATTTCTTATGGCTATGTAGGGAGGGATATGTTAACAGTCGGAGAGACAGGATATGTTGCTTTTAGATTTGGTTTGGTGTACATAAAGTTAAGTTTAGCGACACAGCTATTTAACGTAGTGCATTTGAAAACATTTTTAAAAGTTCATTTTTCATCCAGGACTACCAGATAGAGCCCAATACACTGGAGAAGCAGGGACAGTCAAGCACTGACATGTTTGATCCTACAGGGGTGAGATGCAAGTCTGAGCTGCAAACTCCCAACTCCTCCTGCACAACTTTTGCCTCTCCCTTGAAAATAACACAGCAAGAGACTGGGGGTCCAGGAAGGGAAAGGAGAATGCTGAAGTTTCCATTATTTACAACCAATTCCAGACTAATCAATCACTTTCATACCTGTACAAGACCAGATAGGCAGAGTGCAAGGATTTGGTTCCTTGCCCTGCCTTAGTCAATCTCCTGTAGCTTTGCAAGTCCCTTACTGAGATTTATTGGTCAGTATCACTGCATGTGTTCATATGGAGGGTTCTGTACTCTAGGGAAGATGTTTTGATAACATAACTGTACACAAAACTCCCAATGGTTCCCTAACACCCCCTTGGCAGTGTTTAGTACACTGAAATTCCCTCTTTCCCTCTTCTGATTCTCTCTCCCTGTTGGGTGGTGTAGACATTAAAGTACTACCTTTGAAAAGGGAGGATTAGTTTGTTGGACCTGCTTTCTGCTTCTTTGTATATGCTTAGCATTATCTAACCAGTACACTTGAACTGTCATACATACCAGAGTCTCTCCTGCAGAGCTTCCTCAAATCACTTAGCAGGTTAACTGGGTATGGAAAAATTAAACAATTGCGCATAACTCGCATTGTAAGTTTCTACATAACAAATTGCAAACAACGTATATCATCTGTTTTGCCAATATCAATGTCTACAACATCAGATCAACAAAATTATTGGAACTCTAATTCCAGCTTTATATCTTAACAGATCACAACAAAATACTGGTTTAGAAACAACTAGTTGTCTTAAAATGTGTGCATTAATTATGGTGCGTAACTTCCTTGAAAGAACAATAAAGATACATATTGTGGCTGGAAGTTATCGCTTTTCCTGAAGAAGGTGGTTGTGAAATTCTAGAACCCACCAACATACGTCAATACTTTACAAGATTTATACACCAGATCTTTGGGACATTTGTTAGTCTATCAGAATTGAATACAAGAAATATTCCGATTTAAGAAATGATCTGGTATAGACTGGTATTTCCTTGATGACATGATGAAACTGTCTAATGTACTCTGCCGCTTTGTTGCTTGTCTAATGAGGGTTTATTGATTATAAAATATTGTGTTTTCTGGTGACGTTGTGAAAATTCAATATGAAGTATGTTTTTTATGCCTTTTTTTTAATTGCATCTTATAAATTGTGATTTTAATATAACGAAAATGAAATGTAGTATTGTGTTTTTAAAAGAATATATATTAAATTGCTTAAAGACATTTGGGCAACACTGTGTTGCCCAAATATCTATATAAGTATCTATGTATTTGAATGTATGTTTTGGTGATATTGTCTTTACAAATGTGTGTGCGTTTGGGAAGTTGAGTTAACTAGTTATGCCACATGGTCTTTCCTTTTCTTGACCTTGGTCTAATTGGTGGCCTACCTCTTTGATACAAAAGGGCCCCTCTCTCTTATTGAGAGCTAAACCAGGAACCTCCAGGGAAATTTGGTCTTGTATACTTTGCATGTTGACTCACAATCATGTCAAATGTGGTTAAAGTGGGGGGTAATTTATTTTCCTGACTACTCCCTTGCATATATGGATATGAGAGTAATGGATGTGTATTGTGGTGATTATTGAGCAGGTTAGAGATGCCACCCACAGATGCACATGTAGCCTCAGTGTGAGGTATAGAACCAATGAATCAACAGCATCGAAGCAAAGTGCCAGAGGTGACTGTCAGAAGATGTAGCTGTCATAGGTGCTTCCAGGAAGCGCACCGTGTCACATCCATAAAGCAGCCCTGCCATCACAGACAGCTTGCGCATTGACAGAGTGCCAGCGGTATCTGTTGCTGAAAAAGTGTGCTGTGAGGTGAGATGGCTAAGGTACTATGTGGGTGCACTCAATGGCCCCTAGCACACAAAGGAAGCGACCAAAGGCATAGCATTTCTTTGCAAAACGTTTTCCTTTCACCAGTGATGGTGACATGATGGTAAACTGGAGCACTCTTCTGTTAATGCACCTCAGAACTTGATGCAAACATTGAGACAGGTTTTCCTGAGAGATTCCAATTTTGTCTGAGGTGACCCTCTGGAAAGACCCAGTAGACATGAACTGGAGAGCAGCCAGTACTTAGACATAGGAAGGGATAGCCTGTAGGTGAATCAAGCTCCTGCTCCCTGTTTGCAACCACATAAAGAATCACATCTGGTGAGAAATTGTATTTGACAATGACAGCTTACCTGGACTTCTCAAAGTTGTTGATCCTTTGCATGTAAAACTTCATTTGCCTCCTTCTGAAATAGTTAATCTCAAATGAGAGTCAAAATCTTTCCCTAACATAGTGAAAGCCGAAAAAGTCATTTGGTATGTGATTTAATTTCTTATGTTGTCAGCATGACTGTTATTGGTTTGTGTTGAAATGTGTATCGCCTGGAAATCAGCGGTGGAGTTCAGAACAATTACTTCTTTCATTACCAAGTATGTTGAAAGCCTTGTTATAAAATTCAAAGGCATTTGCGGGCACATTTGGTGAAATCTAATACACACAGGGCAGCAGGCAAAGTTGCTGTGCTGCTTTGCATGAAATTGAGAGAGAAGAAATGCTCCATATTTACAGAGATATGGCACTTATCTGCTCTTTTTTTGCACCGGTGCACTTTGCATACCCACCACCAACACAGGCACCATGGCATCATGGTGCAAGGGTGCCTGTATTACAGGCAGGCTTGTTTTTGTGCAGGAAGGGACAACTTCCTGCACAGAAACAATCCTTAGAGGCATAAAGAAAGTGTTCCTCATTACACCTCACTGGAAGGTGTAGCATTTTGATGAATTCTCAGGTTTACTTGCTTTACTAAATCTGGGTATGCACCAAAACCCATGGGTGGATGCATGGGAATGCCCATGCTCCACCCCTGGAACTCCTCCCAAGTTGAAATGTAATGCAATACAGTGGAAGCAGCTGTGTTACATTACATTTCTTTACAAAGCCTCCCAAAGCAGCACAAATCACTCCATGCGTGGCTTTGTGAATATTATTGATGCGTTTGCAATGTCCTTGTGTCACTTTGCACAATGCACGGACAACACAACGACTTTATAAATTTGGGCTTTGATTTTAAAGGGACGAAATAGGATCTAAAGAAAGGTAGACTTGTTATTAAATTCAACAGGATTTCCTTTCAAAAAGAAAAAGTCTGGACGATGAAAAGAAAAAAATATTAAATTACACGAGCTGTCATATAAGGTTATCCTAATTAGGATCTTCAAAAACACAATTTTATTTTGCATTATACTTCCATATCATTTTATGATCAATTTTTTCTCTATGGAAGTGTGTTGAAGTCCCAGTGGTTGGTCATGTGCACCAAGGTTAAGTTGGAGTACATTTTCAAATAATTTGTGCCATTTATGGCTGTAGTAACTTTAGAAGTGCCATTTGAGAAATGGCTTACTCTTTTGTGGTTGGGTCTTTGTCTTTACCTATACTCCTGTTTAACCCGCCTGTAACCCCTACTTACGACTCCTTAGACCGCTGCAATTTTGTGGTAAGCATTCCCTCGCTTCCAATCACCCTCCCTGTCCCTCCCACATTTACTACATAAACACATGCAAACATATGCGAATATCTCTACACTCAGAGCAGAAACCTTCACACACATAAGATAGGAGAGGCGGAGAGAGAGATCTCAGCACTGAGGTTTGTGAACAACATTTTTACAATATGTGAGAAGTAATAATGCTGTGCTACTAAACATAATAGTGTAGTTTGTACTAGGCCTCTTAATGTTCAACTGTGAATCCTTCAATGTTCAACTGTGATCCTGCAGGTCAGAGTCATAGGTTCATGCTTTGTTCTACTACATACCTATCTAGGGAAGCATATTGAGAAACATATTTAATGTGGACCCCAAGACCAAACACAATTCACTATTCATGCCCAATTTTAGATTCATTTAGACTCACAGGTGCACCAGACTGGAAAGTTAAACAGAATGGAACGTCATGCCACTGTGTCCTATCAACACACTCACAAATCTATAGGTAACATGGTAATCCACTCATAATACATGGGATTCTGTAATCTCTGTATAAACGTCAATCTCTGATTTCCTTATATTCGGCGACTTGTGATGCACTCAGCTATTATAAGTTATTTCAGTTGAGGTCTGACATCACAATGCCTGCTGCCAGAGCCAGCAGCCAAGGCAAAAGGCAGATCGGGAGCGTAACTAAAGCAGCTGTTTAGAGCACTGAAAACAGAATCTTGCCTTTCTTTCTCCTGTTCTATGTTTAGCTTAGAATGACAAGCAGAGAGAACATGTTTATTTTGCACACTCCTTCGCTAGAGAAAAGCTAGAATCTTTCTGCATGATTCTACACATTCCGAGCTAGAGAAGCAGTTTTTTTTTCAAACTGACTTGAATTGAACTGTTTCTAATATCCGTTTACAACAATTAACTAACAGGTTTTTGATGTGTTTAATTTTGCACTAGAGGTTTTATTTTATTCTTCATATTTGGTGACATGCTCGCTTTTTCATATGAAAGAGCTACACAGCAAGGTTTTAAGTGCTTTGCAGAAAAGGCGATGGCATGACGACGCATTATATGGGATAAAGTATCCCTAGGAATACATGATAACGATATTGCAAGTCACCTCAGAGTTCCCATACCTTATAAAGAACCTGGCTTTTGTCCTCGTTCCTCTATGTAGTTATAGTGACTTGTAATATACTGGTAATGTATGGCAGAGGGTACTTTATCCCGTATACATTTAACACAGAAACATGGTCCAAAATCTATTTCTTTATATGCCCCATAATCGATTGATAGGGTGCTTAGATTAAAAATCCTAAAGTTAGCAAGGCTTCATTGCAATATGGGATAGGCTGCTACTTCATGAGGCGTTCAGAAATGGAATGTGTGAAATACCTGTGTTGCAAAGGATGTCATAACTCTACCATCAGGTAGTATCCAAATCATTCACTAATATTTTTGTAGAATTTGGAGCCCAAATATATTGTTTTTAGGATATCTGGAGATAGGGATTTATAGGTTTTATACTTTCTCAATGATAACACATAGAGTAAGTATCTTGAGCATTGCTTGTGTACCTAATGAATAATATAAAACATCATATACTGGAAGTGATAACCAGCACGTTATAGAAAGACTCAAATTAAGAATTTCTGAAATAATATTGCAAAGAAGCTGTCAATTTGGCACGGACTGGCGATAGTGCTTTTCTCCTTATATCAGGTGCAGCATTAATAAACACATTTCAAACTGTATTGCATTCCCACAAAACAATATGTAAGGAGAATGCTGTGGTGCTGACGAAGTGCAGGGATGTAATTGTATGACCATATGACATATATTAAGAGAACCGAGGTGACAGGTGCATAAGATGTAATATCTATTGTGATGTCCATGGGCAGGACGCAGATACAAACATAAGGAGAGATGTTGATTCACAAGCGTTTTCATGCAGCAAAAGTACATTATTTTTGATTTTCGAGAAATACATATATATCCTATTCATCTCCGTTCTAAAGCACCTGAGCTCAACAAGCTGCCACTTAGGGTTGTCATAGTGAATTTTAAGGACTTGGCAGAGTAGGTTTGTTTTGCTAAATGTCGTGTCGCTTATTTTCAAAGATTTGCCAATGTTTACTCTGAATAATCGAATGAAAGCCAATGCATATAGTGGGCTAAAGTACTGCAATATTTAAGAATTGTGTTTAATTCGTAATGAGGGTTTTAGAGTGCAGGATCTTTTCGTAAAAATGTGCTCATGATAATGCAGAATTTGGTTGGATATTTTATGGTAAGATTTCTGCAGAATTAGGCAAATTTACAAATAGTACTGCAAAGGTTTTTCAAGGCAGGGCACTGAGACAATTCCTCAATTAAATTCTGCAGTTATAAAGTCTCTAGACACAAGTAAACCATTCAATGTAATTATTCCTGAGCCCTTCTTACATGTAGGGTACAATGTGTCTGCGTCCTGTCACACATTTAACTGGGTGTGCCCAGCACAGATAGAGACAGTGCTTGCTATTAAAGTCAAAGCTCTCTGTCCAGCACAGACTACATCTCACAGCTGCCCTGGACAAGTGTCATTAGTGAAGGCGGATTGGCGGTTTGAAGTGACTGATGAACCTTTCACTGTGCAGGGACCACCCTGGCCTGCATTTGGAATGGAAGCAGAGAAGGCCCTGCAGGCAGATGCAGTCAGTAACTGAGGACACACACAGGGGTATGATTGTGAGGTTCCTACTATTTTCCCTCCTGCAAGGGGCTCCCTCAGGGGGCGCTCAGTCAGTGCTTCTCTTCACAGCCTCTTTGCCTCAGCTGTTACGTCTACATTATGGCGCAGGCGTAGAGACAAAGGGTCGGATTTAGAGTTTAGCGGACTGATTACGCCATCACAAACGTGATAGATGACCAGTCTGCCTTATTACAAATGCCTTAGGATATAATACTTTTATATACTGGATATTTAGTGCATACTCTGCATCACTCAAAAAAATGTTTTTCAATCTCACCCTGAAGAAAAAGGATGAGTCTGTGGCAGCTGTGACTCATACGTCAATACGCCTTTCCCCATAGGTCCTGTTAATAGGCTCCACCTGCTGCCACCTGTACCCAGACTTATCGTTTCATCTCTTCCAAAGCCCAATTTTACAGTATGGTTTCACAACAACTCGAAATCATGTATTTGAGGTACTGATATGGAAAATACTGCTAGTGATTCAGGCACAGAGACTGCTATATGCCTGGAGATAACCAGATAGGGTAAAGGATGGTGTTTGTGCTACACCCTCCTGGTAGTGAGGGTGTGTCAGGCTTCGCGCAAATCAAACACCTGCAGCTCGTCTTCTGCACAACACCTTTAGTCACACAGTGCTGTAGTGGCCAATGTGTAGTTTGCACTGAACTCAGCATCTTTCTGCCCCCTTTGTAGGTGTTGGTCAAGGGCTGTGTCTGACACGGCAGTTAATCAAAAAAGGATGGGAGAATGAACCGCATAGGCCTCAATCAGTGGCGGCTGGTGACATTTGAATGTGGTGTGGCGTAAAATCTGTGGTGGAGCACACCTTGCGAGCAAGCGTAGCGAGCGAGACTGAACCACCTAGAGAAAAGTTTGAAAATGAGAAGGCAAATGGTGCATTTTCAAGACTTTTGGAAGCCACTGTGCTTAGCAGAAACAGGCCACTGCCTCTCCTCAAACTATCATCAATTTCCAGAAGGGGAACCAATACCAAAACCCATCTAGTGGGGTAATCTGAGATTCTTTGTAACAAAATACCTCTTTGCAGACTTTAATACAGCATATTAACAATCCACCCCTATAGGCCTATTGGCTTTAATTTGGGCTTTCCACTAAAAACAGGACACCTCTATTGCCATGTGGTAACTGCTCAAAATAAAGAGATAGAACCATGGAGACTGACTTAACATTTCGCAATGAACCAGTCAGGCCTATAGCAGTGCTTAATTTGAGCTGGTGGTTTCCGGTGCTCAGCACCGGTGCTTATAGTATTAGATAAGGACACACTCATTCAGAGTGTGTGTGATTTTCCTCAGAATCACAGGATGTGGAGCCACGCTGAGACTCAAACCCGGTTCCCCAGCACTGAAATCATCAGTTCTAGCCATTAGACAAAGACCTCTCCAGAACAATGAGTGCTGGGGCTCTAATCAGGAGGCAGTTTGCACTAGCACATTTCTCTTGAAAGCTCTGCCTCCTGAGGAGAGCCCCGGCACTTTTTATTTTACAAATAAAGCACTGGCCTATAGCCTTTATCATTGGCTTGTCACACTAACCATCTCAGGCCTACGGCGATGAACATAAGCTTTCCCATAAGGCAACGATTGGCATTCATTCACAAAATTATAAACCTGTACAAGATTATAGTTAACAAGCTCCCACCTCCCTAAATGGATCTAGGCTATTCACAGTACAAATCTTCTACCCAGGAGTTTTGGTGGAGAGTGTAGCCAACACCAAAATCCTGGTCTATTGTGCTAATCGGTGAAATTCTGTGTAAAAGTACCCGTTTACAGACTTTACCACTGTACAATAACTATTCAAATTAAAGGGATATTGCTTTTAAAATGTGGTTTCCCTATAAATAAGGCAGTCCTACTACAGCATCTGTTGTAACTTTTCATAATAAAATAGACCATGGCATCTGACTTACATTTTCCCCAATGAACAATTCAACCGTATAGCCTTTAACCCCTTCCCTGCGGGGGGTTTTCACCTCCTGTGAGGGGGGAGGGAAGCCGCTCGCGGAGCTGCCGTGCTGGTGACGAGCTCAGCTCGTCATGAGGCACAGTGGAGCTGCACTCACGACGAGCTGAGCTTGTCACGGCAACACCCGTTTTTCAAACGTTCAGCACAGCGGGTAAATTATCCCCGCGTACGAACGTTCCAAAGGCCGTGACGAGCTCAGCTCGTCATGTCAAGTCAAGTCAAGTCAATAAATTTATATAGCGCGCTACATACCCAGAGGGTCTCAAGGCGCTTGAAGAAGGGGGAATTACTTGTCAAATATCCACGTTTTGAGTTGCTTTCTGAATGCTAGGTGGTTCTGAGTCAGGCGAAGGTGAGTGGGAAGTGAGTTCCAAGTTTTAGCTGCTAGGTAGGAGAAGGATCTACCTCCCATGGTGGTTTTGTTGATGCGAGGTACAGTGGCGAGGGCTTGGTTCGAGGATCGTAGCTGGCGGGAGGGGGTGTAGAAGGATAGTCGTGTGTTGAGGCATTCGGGTCCAATTTCGTAGAGTGCTTTGTGTGAGTGGGTTAGGAGTCGGAAAGTAATCCTCTTATTGACGGGGAGCCAGTGGAGGTTTTTCAGGTGACCAGAGATGTGTTCTTTACGGGGGATGTCTAATATGAGCCTGGCTGAGGCGTTCTGGATGCGTTGTAGTTTTTTCTGGAGTTTTGCGGTGGTGTCGGCGTAGAGTGTGTTTCCGTAGTCTAGTTGGCTCGTGACCAGAGCGTGGGTGACTGTTTTTCTAGTTTCGGTAGGGATCCAGCGAAATGTTTTTTTGAGCATGCGAAGAATGTTAAAGCAAGATGAAGAAACGGCGTTGACTTGTCTGTTCATCGAGAGTGAGGAATCCAGGATGACGCCCAGGTTCCTTGCGTGGTCCGTCGGGATGGGTGCTTTTCCAAGGGCCTCTGGCCACCAAGAGTCGTCCCAGGCGGAGGGGGAGGTGCCTAGGATGAGGACTTCTGTTTTATCTGAGTTCAGTTTCAGACGGCTGTGCTTCATCCATTCTGCTACTTCTTTCATTCCTTCATGCAGGTTGGTTTTGGCAGTGTTAGGGTCTCTGGTGAGTAATAGGATCAGTTGAGTGTCGTCGGCGTAGGAGATGATGTTGAGGTTGTGTTGGTGTGCGATGGCCGCGAGGGGGCTCATGCATACGTTGAAGAGGGTGGGGCTGAGTGACGATCCTTGTGGTACGCCGCAGATGACTTCAGTGGCCCCTGACTTGAATGGTGGAAGGCGGACTCTCTGGGTTCTTCCGGAGAGGAACGAGGTGATCCAATCCAGTGCTTTTCCTTGGATTCCGATGTTTCTGAGGCGCTGTAGAAGGGTGCTATGACAGACCGTGTCGAAGGCTGCGGAGAGGTCGAGGAGGATGAGGGCGACTGTGTCTCCATTGTCCAGTAGAGTTCGAATGTCGTCTGTTGCTGCGATGAGGGCGGTTTCAGTGCTGTGCTTGGCTCGGAAGCCGGATTGTGAGGGTCGAGGGATTTGTTGGTTTCGAGGAATGCGGCAAGCTGGTTGTTGACCGTTTTCTCGATGACTTTGGCCGGGAATGGAAGGAGTGAGATAGGGCGATAGTTTTTGAGTTTGGTGGGGTCAGCTGTGGGTTTCTTCAGGAGGGCGCTGAGTTCGGCATGTTTCCAGCTTTCCGGGAAGGTTGCGGAGTTGAGGGAGCAGTTGATGACGTCTCGGAGGTGCGGTGCAATAATGGAGTCTGCTTTGTTAAAGATGTGGTGAGGGCAAGGGTCTGTGGGGATCCTGAGTGGATAGAGTTCATCAGACGGATGGTGTCCTCAGTGGAGATTGGCTCAACCGTGCCTCATGACGAGCTGAGCTCGTCATTAGCACGCAACGGGTTAATGTTAGCTTGTCCACAAAACCAACTGAGGTGCACTTGTTTTGAATGTATTCTTTCCCACAAGCCTACAGCCATAGCATTACACATTCAATCACATTTGCAGGTGGCAAATTAACATACACCTCCTCCAAATGGGAGTTCTATGGTACAGTCTTTTATTTCAAGGGAAAGTTAGAGAGTGTGACTAACACCAAAATCCTTGTGCACTTATGATATCTATGAGATTATCTGTAACAAAATACCTGTGTACGGATTAAATAACAATACACCCGTATAGCTCTGGTGACTTTAGCATGTGCTCTTCAAGATAAAGAAGTCCGTCCTTCTGCTTTTAGTCATAACTTTTCATAGTAACAGATCAGACCTATGGCATCATTGGTTTGGGAATTCCAAGATTACAAAACTTTCCAAGATTGCCCTACTGAATGCCATGCAGTTTCTCTCGTTTACAGCCACTGTGGCACTATATAGGAGATATAAAACAAAGTATATGGTGCATTCAGGCTGGACGGTCCATTCTGCCCCCAGCCTTTACCCGATGGGCTACAGGATAGATGGCTGCTTGCAGAGACTGATACTAAGAAAGAAAAATGGTTCTGTTGGGTCAGTCCTAGCAGACACAAACTATGATAATTAACTAAACACCACAAGTTTCCTTTAAGTCCAGTGTAACCTATGTTTTTGTTTTTCATCGAACACACACACAAGTACAACAGGTGTACCATCCAAAACTGAATGGCGCATTGCTCGGGGGCAGTGAAACAAGTGGAAATACACAAATTCACAGTATGTGCAATATATAACGTCGAAACGCCAATGTACTTTATTTCAATTCTTGTTATGCAAAACCTGCATGATACACTGTATTCTAATCTGGACTATTGTTTAAAGTATAATGCAGTGAAGCGTTTCTAAAGGAACATCTTCGATTTTATACTGGGACCTGGTACATTTTCAACCCTGCATGCTTGGTTCTAGATTAAAGAGCAGTCGATGGCTCCCCTTTGATGCAGTGGCAAGAAAGGTTTCCTCATGAGAAATTGCCAAGTATATGACAAGTACCTATTTGTCTGCTGCATTGTACTTTTAAGTCTTCCAAGGTAAAGAAAAAAGCACACCAATACCTTCCACAGACTACATTGAACTACAACAAAAAGTGATAAGATGAACCCGGACATTGTCTGCTGCGCATACACACAACGTAAAGCTTTCTACAGCAGATGGTCTGCCTATGTTCCTTGAGTGCCCTCATTGCAGTGAAGCATTTCTAAAGGATGCAATGCATACTTCTACTTGGACGACTGACACTCGTTATAAAAATATGAACATCCGTAGATGAAATCAATACACAGCCTGCACAACCTTGTTTAAGCCTCATTTCTAAAATTACTCTTTTTGCAACTAGTCCTTTACCTGTCTATCTCGCGAGCAGGCGGCATTTCCAGCATACTCAGATGGGATTAATAATGTATTATGAAGCGTTGCACATGGGCACCATATGTCAATACGTTTATCTTACAGTCACTAAACAATTCGAATCAATCAGGCAGCAGGCTTCAGCTGTAACAAGGCGGGCCTATAAGTTAAAAACTGCCCGCCTGGGCCTTACCTGGTGTGAACTGTCCGAGTTCACAAGTCCTTCCTACTACTACTGCCCTACTCCGGACAGCAACCTGGCAGCCTGCAACATGGACTAGCTGCTGCTGGTAATGGCACAAGTCACACAACGATGCTTCAGGACACACTGCCTCGCCTCCTCGACCTTGTCTCTCCGCTCTGCAGTCCGTCCTTCTGGAGTGGAGTGTAAAATGGCTGTCACTCCAACTGCCGACTCACGCACGTGGGAAGCAGTCAGATCGACGTCATAGAGCCTGCGCAGACGGTCCGGGGTGAGGTGACACCTTGACAAGCTCTCCTCCACTCTCTGATTGAGGTGGAGAGTTAGCGATCCCAGGCTTGTATTTAAAACGCCCGGGGCTAACTTAACCTCTACACCATCCGGGGGTGGAGACTGGGCCTTCCAGCTAGGTTTTTGCTGAGCTGATGACATCACAGCCTTCAGGGCTGTGAGGTTCTAAGCAGGCAAACACATAGCAGGCTTCTTTGGGCCCGGGAACAAATCAGTCATGTGACGTGACAGGGGAGCTGCGGCTGTATTGGTGAGAATGCAGACTCAGAGTACGACAGTGCCCTGTGTTCTACTTTGGGAATTTCTTTTATTATAAAATAAAATGTGATCTAAGCAGTCCCTGTGTTCTACTTTGGGGATTTAAAAAAAAAATGTGATCTAATCTCTTCTCCACCACAATGCCAGAGTCTCAGGCTTATTGTCTCAGAGACCCTCATCTACATGTTCACAGTCTGCTATGTATATAATATCCACTTGTGGTTTGGTGCACAGTATCATCATTAGGTCTGTAACTTGAGTGTCTCGTTCTACACGTGATGTCGGAACCTCCACCAGGATGAAGACGGTCAGGATTTTGACAGTGGTGAGTGAATTAAAATGTTCTCCTATCCTTTGCTCCAGATGCAGTGCTGTTATATAGGTGCCCTCTTTGGTCTACAGCTGGGAAGAAATCAGGAAATCTAAATAATGGCACTTACTGTCGCATACGGCTGATTCCAAGAATACCAAGTGAGGCATTGATCTGAACCGTAAGAATTTACACAACTAGTGAAGATGCAGTTGTATTAACTACTTTCTATGATCCATAGTCTAAAAGACTCCCACGTACCTTAAAGACACCAGGGATCTACTGAATCAGCTTAAAGGTCTAGCATATGAGATAAATATAGAGAGCCTATACACAAGCCTCCCACAGGATGACACCCTTCAAACTATTGCAGAGATCCTCTTAAAAGATGAATGACAATTCAACCCCCCAAATATTTTGTTTTAAAGTGCTGCTTACTTTTTTGAGTTTGAAGGCACACTTTACCCGCAGACCCACAGAACATCAATGGAGAGTACATTCACCCCAAGTCTGGCAGGACTCTATATCATCCCTTTTTTTTAGGACAAATACATTCTCAATTATTCCAATCCCTACAAAATGCATATCCACTTTTGGAAAACATACGTAGATGATTACTTGATAATCTGGCAAGGGTCCACAGACACTAAACAGGAATTCATGGGAGAGCTCAACACTTGTGATGAATTTCTGAAATTCGTGTGTAAAACACGCAAGAACACATTGGACTTTCTTGATGTCACCATTTTTGCTGAAGGTACAGACCTCAAAACAAGGACATCCATTAAACCACACTAAGCGGAGATTATATGCACCACAGACTGTGAACGTGTGGTTGACGGTCTCTGAGACAATATTCCTCTTCTCTGGCATTGAGACCTATGTGGTTCATTCTCCCCCTTTTTTTGATTAATTGCAAGCACTACTTGGAAGTTGAATGAACCTCTGCTTCTTCCTCCCTCCATTGTTCAGCTTATTTTCCAGCTTTTAACAATTTACCAGTTAAAAGCACGTTTTTGAATTCAGGGACTCAGCAGTCTGGGCGGAGAACTCCCCACATACAAAGATAGGGCAGGTATATTTTTGTGTGTGTGGAATTCTCCTCCCTGACTGCAGAGTCTTTACAGTTGTAAACTTACTATTAACTTGTAGTTTGTAAATAGCAAAAAAATGGTTTGTCCCCAGGGAGCATAAAGTTTGTAATTAGTCAATTGCTGGAGCCAGACGTTTTTAGCATATTGCTGTACTTCTCAACACATTTGTTTTAACATCCAGTTAAGGAGCTGGTTCGAACTTTTTGAGAGACCAGTTGGTTGCTGGATCCAGGTCAAATGTGATGGAATGTGCATTTCACATCATTCGTGGTTGACATGATGGCTGGCAGATGGTATCTGCATTTTCAGGGTGCTGACACTACTTGACCTACTAGCAGTGATTGTTTCAGTACATTGCAATTTCTGACAGAACATAGTTACCTTCTGGACTGCTTTAGGTACTACCTGACAGACTGATGCCAGAATATTGGATTTACCCTTTTTATGTAACATTCTCCTCCATTGTGCAGGGCCTTTTCTTCTTTGACAATTTAGCAAATTATCCTTACTCTTCTCTGAGCAGCATAGACAGCCCACTTTGGTCCAGAGGCATAATGTAAAGTGATTGGGCACCCCAACAGATTTTGAAGAGGAGCCACTGAGTCTTCCATATCTCACTGAAATTAATTGAACTTGAATAAATGGCCCCCTATTACGGGTTGTGGACCCTCTGCAGATTGGGCTCCTATCCTCACACTACAGGAGCCGCGGAGGTGCTGCACTATTCCACTGCTTTGGTATTATTTTTACACCTGTCGTGATGACATCTTAATAAACTTTGAATCTGATATTGAGAGCACAGGGGTGGTGGAGTGAGCTAAAGAATGATGATGGATTAAACCCAGATCAGTTGACTGGGGGTGGGTGTTTGATTTGCTCAAACGCTCCGTCCATCATCCCCTTTGGTATCGCTTTGTTCGCCCTAAGTTGGCAGGGTATGCCCAGACGTGGGTCCCTTTCTCACTCTGCCACTGGATTCAAGATAGCCTGGCTAATGAGGGTAATGAACCCGAGACTGGTCCCAAGATGCTTGTTTCCGATCCACTTTGGTATTGCTTTGTATATGAAAGCAGGCACCTGCAATTCCCAAAAAATAAAGGTGCTATGTACTTAGAAAGATTATGCTGATTAGGTCCACATCTAGCTTAGAACTAGTCTGTGTCCAGATAGTATTTTGCCATAAAAACATCTGGTTCTCATTACATAATCAGCTTTAGTCATTCTTACAATTACTTTCCATCTTAAAATCCTTAAAGGAGATGTCATTATTCTGGCCTAACCTGAGGAATAGTTATGTATTTAAAGTGTTAAAGCAGTACAAACTTCTCATCCTTTCTTGTAACTTCCAGAGCGACTGATCGTGGACCTTCATGGCCGTGCTTAAAGGAAAGTGTCTTAAGGAAAAGGACTATTATACATAAAAGGGCAGTCCACTATTCCCGTATGGGCTTGGGCATTAAAAAGTCAAACAAGTAAGGGTGCCAACAAGGGATTCTTTTTAATGGAAATGTTTAAACTTGTATCTCAACTATATGTGATGTAATAACGTGACATCTTAAATTAAATTACATAACATATCTTTGATTTTTTTCAGAAAAAAACATTTCAACAAATTGGTGTTTGTCTTTTCATTGATTACATAGAAAATCAGAAATAAAAAAATAGGGGTTCATGAAGCAATCTCCATAGAACAGGAGAGGACCAGATGTTAATGGGGCTAGAATACAGTGAGTGTTGTGTGATAAGACTGGAGAGGAAAATAGGAACTATCATGTAATGAGCAAAGTGACCTATAAACAGTGTCCTAATCTGTATTCACACCTTTAACAGTGGCATACAAATTGATCGTCTCACAGCCATCACATTTCTGAACTTGCACAAACTGCTAGCCAGCATGATTGCTCTGTTTTGAACCATTCGGTGGTCTGGATATCATAGAGTTTGAGAGTCTATGGCAAAGACATTTGTGGCAAAGCAAGTTTCCTTAAATGAGACCAGAGAGAACACTTGCACTGGTATCCGTAGCAAGCAAGGCTACCAGGCAAGGAGGGCATGATCCTACACAGTATCAGAAACTGTGGGAAACAAGCTAACAACAACTAATGCACCTGGATGTCAAAGGCACGATTTTTGCGAACATATATGTCCATATTTTTTACAGTGATCACAGAGATTGGCAGTGTGTCTAACACAGGTTCTGGACAGAGATTATTTGCTCAGCACAAAGTGTTGTTTCTTTCATTCAATACCTCATTCCGGTCAGCATTTTTCTGAAAGAAGTTCATTCCTCTTTAAATATACGTGTTGCAAGGCAACAAAGCCCTAATTAGTCAGCTCTTAGTCAAATTACTTTGTAAATTAGTTATTTTTAGGCTCACTGTAAGTACATTTATTTGTATGACTATACTGGCCTTACGCTGGACATCCCTGATGTGAATGTAGTGATAGCAGTGCATGTGAGCGGCACTAAAAAATATGCATGCAGGTCAACTTTCACACCAAATACAAGCCACCAATATAATGAGCACAGCTGTGAACATGGGGTATTTTCTTGACTGACAGAAAAACACTTTTACACCAAAACATGGCATATTTAAACTAGTAACAATTGAATGAAGCCAAGTACCCTGGTAACTTGGAGTTGTGTACACAGTGTGTGAATATATAAAAAACAATACAACGTCTTCATCAGACTACTGATTCTTTTGCATAAATCTAATTTGCTGTTTATTCGAAATAATTTGCAAAAAATAGCTTACTGCTAATACATTCATCCCTTTTAGTTGCTCAAACAACAATACATGAATTTCAAAACATATAATACTTGAGGATAAGCGTAAACATGAATCTCAATTAAGGAGTTAGGGCTAGATGTAGGTAAATCTAATTTACCAATTCATAAATACCGAATTTTACCGATTCGGTATTTATGAATCAGTAAATTAGAAGGAGGCAGATGTAGGTAATTTTTAAAACACAATTACCGAATCTGTAAGATTCGGTATTTACCGATTCGGTAAATACCGAATCGGTATTGCCCATTGATTCCTATGGGCCTTGAAGCCCATAGGAATCAATGGGAAATACCAATTCGGTATTTACCGAATCGGTAAATACCGAATCCTGCAAGGGTGCAGGGGGGTGTCACTTTGACACCCTCTAGCACCCCAAGTACAGGCTTGTGTGACAAGTGGCACACATACATGCCCTAAGGGCATGTCTGTGTGTCACATGGCACAGGTGTGCATGCACAGATGTGCATGCACACCTGAATTCGGTATTTTACCACCCTATAGGATTGGGTGGTATATACCGACTCCTAAAGGGCCTGTGGCACTCTGTGAAGTGCCACCTACATATTGATTTACAGAATCGGTAAATTTACCGATTCTGTATTTTACCGATTCTGTATATTTACCAAATCGGTAAATTTACTGATTCTGTAAATCAGATGCCCCCTACATCTCAAAAGCCAAATACCGGTCGGAAACGGCCGAAATCGGCCGTTTCCGACCAGTATTAAGGCTCCTACATCTGGCCCTTAATGCCCAATGCATTTCGGGACAATTTCCCTTCTTCAGGGACTAATCTAGAAAAAAAATAAACAATAGTAAAGGAATGGTATAATCACAATTCTTACGTTTGATAGCGTTTGTATGAATATAATGCAGTAACAACACAGTCATAGCTTTGAACATGCACGTACAAACATCTTTCACAGTGTGATACATAACAATATTCACGGGGATTGGTACAAATGAAATGAACCCCAAAAATGTTTTGCAAGAAAAGACCAACCCTCAAATAGAGTGGTGAAAAACCCAATAATGAATGATGTGATGCAATGCAGCTAAAACCGATCCGCTCTTTAACATGCAAAACATGAAAGCACAAAAACACACTCAGACCACTGTCCATGTGTGGAAAAAATGCTTTCCTCCTCTCCAACTACTCAGAGCTGAAAAAAAGAAGGGGGTCGAAATACATGTAGCCAAGAGCACTGAATTATGTGATAAAAATGCCTAGGAGTTACCTATTAAAGTGTAACCGTACACACGTGGGACCAGCGCGTGAAGAAAACCACCAATCTCCAGAAGACAACCAAAACTGCCCCAAAACAAACCCACAATGAATGAAGTAAACAAAACCATAAAACCGCATTCTGTAGGTCATTGCCCCAACTCTGTCTGTCATGAATACCATCCAGCTCCTTACAGCAGTACATGAACCCATGTGAATGCAGTGCAAGAGTTGACTCAAACTCTCAAATCTCAGTGATTTTCACACTACATTAGTTGATGCTGTATAAATGCTCCACTGTGTCTCCCCATATAAAAATAGACAGTAGACTAAACAAATAGTTCTGAACCAAATAACCCAGATGTGCCATGTTTTACTTGTAATCCCCAACTTCTCTTATTCTGCTAAATAAAAAACCGCAGTATTAATAAACACATTCTCTAATTAAACTTCTGAATTATCGCTGTTGCTAATGGGAACAATCCCAAAAAGAAGTCTTAAACAATCGCTGTGACAGATAAAGATATGTGAATGCCTGGGATTTAAACTACAGTAGTGAAGTATACCACATAGGAGCTGGGTGTATAATTAGGACACAGCAAGTAGAAAATACAGGACATGTAAACGGGCGGTTAAACCCCCACAAATAACACCAAAACCACAGGACTACAAGAGGTGCTCCAAAGCCTTCTTTATGAAAAGATAAATTGCACTGAACAATGAAGGATGATTATGCTGAACTGTGAAGAACCACCTTTTCATCATATATAATCATGATCTCTATGACCGCATGGAAGTTTTGCAAACATTCATTAAAACACAGTCTGTATGAAAAAGAATACTAACTTTATGAAGAAAATACTGGGTGTGATTTACTACAAAAAAACTGTATTTTCAGAAGGCCACATATTTTCGGACAAAGATATTGACACATCCCATCTTTCTATTAAAACTATTCCCAAAGGCCAGATACATCCAGTACACCTACGATAACAACTGACTCTGTTGAAGAATCCACCTCAGTGACTTTCTTGTCCAACATTCTGGATTTAGGACAATCTCCCGAACAACATGCCACAAAACTGCAACCACCCACATCAAAACCCAGAGAGGACAAAGAAAAAGCAAGAAAGAATCTGAGAAGTCAGAACAAAGTTTGGTCATAAACATATAATTTACATCTCTAGCATCTGAACAAACTGCAGTAGTGAACAAAGGAACATCATGAGTTCCTACTTACAAGACAAATGCAGTGGAATGTGAGATTGCAGTTTTTAAGTTCATGAGAACTCTCAGATTAAGATGCTCCTTTGAGACCATAATACTAACTAAATGTGACCAAGAGAAGCCTGATTTCATGACATTTAAACCCAAAAGCACATTTGAAGCACCAGTCTCACACAAAATGTGGAACACATTTGAAATACTGGTCAAAAAGATTTGACTTCCCTAAAATTTAAAAAGAAAAAAAAAGAATGTTTCCAAAGCAGAACTGAATACTTTGAGGTCATTGGCTAACAATTCTGGCATTGTCTTTCAACCAGCAGACAAGGGAGGAGTACTCGTCATGATGGACAAAACATCAATGTCCCTGAAGAGACTGAATGATAACATTGATCTGAGCTGCTTCATTTAAATTTCAGCCAGTTCACATAACACACACCTAACACCTGCAGTTGGAGGCACACTATACAAATTTTAGCCACACAAGCCACACAAGAAAGTATGGAAATACACTTTGGTTATATGGTTTCTTTCATACAACAGTGTTATTTCTCAGACACCCATTATTTTTTCCTTTCAGTTAGTATTTTTGTCATGCAGTCTGTGTTTAAAGGAATGTGTGCAAAACGTCCATGCGGTTATAGAGATCATGATTATATAAGATGCATTTTGGTTCTTCAAAGTTCAGTATAATCATTCTTCACTTTTCAGCGCAATTTATCTTTTCACAAAGCAGGCTTTGGAGCACCTCTTTGTAGTCCTGTTGGTTTGGTGTTATCTGTGCGGTTTCACTACCTGTTTACATGTCCTGCATTTTTTACTCACTGTGTCCTAATTATACACCTAGCTCCCTTGTGGTATACTTCACTACTGTAGTTTAAATCTCAGGCATTCACATATCTTTTCTTTTCCTCTTTTCCTTTTAATTTTAGGCGTTACACTCATGAGATGGTTTCTTTAGTTGTCACAGCGATTGTTTAGGAGATATTTTATGGGATAATTTCCATTAGCAACAGGGATAGTTTAGGAGTTTATTTAGTGAATGTGTTTATTAGTACTGTGGTTTTTCGTTTAGAATAATAAGAGAAGTAGAGGATCAAGAGGTCAACACAGAGCTTCTAGAGGTTATTTAGGTTAGGACTATTTGTTTAGTCCTCTGTCTATTTTTATATACGGAGATACCTTGGAGCGTTTACATACTGTCAACTCCTCTAGTGTGAAAGTCTTGCACCACATCCACACGGGTGCGTGTACTGCCGTGTGGAGCCGGTGGTATTCATGATAGACAGGGTTGGGGCATTGACTTACAGAAACAGGCTTTATGGTTTAGTTTAGTTTATTCTTTTTTTTGGCAGTTCCGGTTGTCTTTTGGAGACCAGCAGTTTTCTTCACACATGGGTCCCACGTGTGTACGGTTACGGTTAAGCTTTAATAGTTAACGCCTAAGCATTCTTGCCTATTTTATCACATAGTTCTGTGCTCTTGGATACATGTTTTTCTTCCTCATTCTTTTTTTAGCTATGGGTATTTGGACTGGAGGAAAGTTTTTTTCTCACAAATGGACAGTGGTCTGAGTGAGTGTTTGTGCTTACATGTTTTGCACATTGAGAAAAGGACTGATCGGATGTAGCTGCATGGCATCACGCCATTGGTAATTAGGTGTTTCAGTCCTTGGTTTCCTTGGTCTTTTCTTGTGCACATCTTTTTTTCGGTTCATTTAATTTGTGCTGATCCCCGAGTGAAGAATGTTTTGTGTCACACTGTGGATGGTGTTTGTGTGCGCATGTTCACAACTGTTACTACGTTGTTACTACATTATATTCATACAAATGTTATCAAACTTAAGAATTGTGATTATACCATTCCTGTACTAATGTTTCCTTTTTTCTAGATTAGCCCCTGAAAAAGGGGCGTTGTCCCCAAATGCATTGGGCATTAAACCTTAATTGAGATTCCTGTTCATGCTTATCCTCAAGTATTATATTTTTTGAAGTTTATGTATTGTTGTTTTAGCAACTAGGAGTGATGAACGTATTAGCAGTAGGCTAATTTTTCGAAATTATTTTAAATAAATAACAAAAGAAATGTATGCAGAAGATTCAATATTCTGATGAAGATGTGCTTTTGTTTTTGATATATTCATACACTGTGAGCACAGAGCTAAAGCTAGAAGGGATACTTAGCTTAATTTAATTGTTGTTCAGATTACGTATGCGAGGCAGCATGCGATTCAGTGCAGCATGCAAATGAGAAGTTGTTTATAGTGTCAGTTAGTTTGTACATAAGGAGTGCACAACACACACATATTACTTTCATATTTAAATGAGTAACAGACTCTACATACTGCTAACACTTTGATACAATCATTTAAGAGATCAGTTAAGGACTCACCATAAAGAAATGTGCAATAGCATTACCTGTCCGTTACAAAGAGATGCGGCCCATGTATGTCTGGTCTCTTCTGTCTTCCATCAGAAGTGACAGCACATTATCCTGCTATGTTGAAGATTCAAAAGTTTGTTAACTGAGCCACATGCACTAATGGCCACCAACCTATTGAGAAGCCCCAAACCATATACATAGATGAAGGTAAAGAGAATCATTGTCCTGCAGTTGATGCTTCTCTACCTGTTCCACATAATGATTTCAGCTCCCACATTTTGACTTTGTTTGCATTCTCACTAATAATGAGGTTATATGCAAATATGGTATTTCACAGAAACAGCGCTTAACTTGAGCCAGTGGATGCTGGTGGGGGGCACTTATTTTTGGGGAAGGGCATTTATTTTTCCACCTCAGGTATATACCGAGCAAGAGGCATGAAAATACACAGTTTGAAAAAACAGAAGAAGAGAAAGACGCACCAACAGTCACAAAGGAAGAAAGCAGAAGCCTGCAAGAGACAGAAAAAGGCCCAGGGAGAGTCTGTTAGTTAATTAAAGAAACACAAGATAGTTTTAAGACTACCAGCCATGGTATTCGGTAAGCCGAGAGTTTCATAGAAGAGTATTGGGCACCAGTTCTCTTTCTTTGATAAATGAAGCACTGCAATTAGACATCAACAGGGCTGGACTGGCCATAGCAGGCACTGGACATTTTCCCGTCGGGCCAGAAGGGTGGGGGCCGGGTTTTGACCTGTGGGGGCTGGCTTTGTTACTGGGGGACGGTTTTGCAGCAGTGCTGCAATATCGGCCCCGTTTAACAAATGAGGCAGCAGTGCTTTACACTAGCACCCCCACTGTTCCCCGGGGCCAGACCTTCTTGATGGCATAACTCCACCACCCCCGGGGCCGGTCGAGCAGCATTGCAAGGGCCGGTTTCTGTTACCAGTCCGGCCATGGACATCCAAGGACCGCTGCAGTAGGAACCTTGCTCACCCCCATGGACCACGCACATAATCTCTGCATCATCCTGGACTCCTTGCTCACAATGAACCACCAGATCAAAGCTGTATCCTCATATTGCTTCCACACTCTCGGCCTGCTTCAAAAGACATTCAGATGGATCCCCACAGAATCCATAATGATGGTCACCCACGCACTCATCACCAGCATACTCGACTACGGCAATGTACTCTATGCCGCTTCACCCAGAAACTCATTAGGAAACTACAGAATTTTCAAAACGCCGCAGCCAGACTGGTCCTCAACATCCCCGCTGCAGTCACATCACCGAACACCTTTGAGAACTCCACTGTATTCAAGTCAACAAAAGAATCACCTTCAAGCTGCTTACACATGTCTACAAAGCTCTCCACAACGCCGGACCTGCATATCTGAAACACCACCTCTCATTACACATACCCACCAGAAACGTTCGCTCACCCCTAATGGCCCTGGCCACCGCCCTACAGATCCACAAACCAAAACCGGAGGAAGATCTTTCTCCCACCTCACCATCAAGACCTGGAACACCCTGCCTCTCCACTTTAGACAATTCCTGTTGCTGACCCAATTCAGGAAGGATCTCAAGACCTGGCTCTTCTACTGAACCCCTGCACCCAGATGGATAGGCAACCCCCTTGCCCCCTTCAGCGCCTTAAAACCCTCACAGGTTAGGAGCCACTCTATAAAAAAACCCTGATTGATTGAAAGGGGTTGATAGCCCCTGCCTCTCACATGGGCCCAGATAATGTTTGGGCACAGCTACCTCAGCCTTTCTTACTTAATAGCAGTGGCTAGAGACAATTTAATATTGTTATGTGATAGGTATTATTAATATTACAGGTACTCTTCAAAATGGTTGCATAACAGGCTTTTTTGAGCATGAGGAAAATTCCACTTGCGTAAGACGTAAAATTCATAGTTAAGCATTTTCGCAAAGTTGCCAAGTTAGACATTTTTTCATTCATGCAGTGGCAGGGCCGGACTGGCCGCTGCGGGCACCAGGCAATCTCCCCGTGCGCTGCAAGGGTGGAGGCCGATTTGGGGCCCCTGGGGGCCATTTTTGTTACATGGCCGTTTATGCAGCGTAGCTGCAAAAATCGGCCCTGTAACAAAATCGGACGAAAACCGGCCCCGGCAAAGAGCTCGGTCGCACCGCCAACCTCCCACCATGTGGGCCGGCCCAGCACTTTGCCGGATCCAGTTGTGTTTCCCAGTTCGGACCTGTGCAGTGGTAAAATAATCCCATTTTATAGCGAAAATTCTGCAGTGAAAAGTCGATCTGTGATTCTTTTTTTTGTTATTCCTAACGATTTGTAACTCATTTTGCTGATTAAGATATACTAACAAATCAAAATGTAGGTCTTTTAATTCCCAAAACCTGCTTTTCCTGCATTTTATCCACTTAACTGTTTAAAAATATTTTACAGCTTTCATTACGTATGCAGTTTTTCATATAATTCCACGAAATTTGCAGAAGAATAATTGTAATTTTGTACCCATGTACATAAATGGAGACTCATTTCTCTAGAGGCTCATAGCCTGAAAAAATAAATTCATTTAACTTTTAAAGGACTGAATCCACTGGCAGAGTGAGTGAATAATTTGATTGTTATTTAGCTATAGATGGTGGTGGTACAGCAAATAGAAAACGAGTATTGGCAAAGCCAATCGGTGTAGCATTGACAGAAAGCCTTTTGACTTTCTCCATGATTGTATTGCTTTATAGTGGGTTTTGAAAAACCTTTTTATGAGGAGCTTCCTGGCCCTCGCCAGTGTAAAAAATAAGAATTTCTAAAAACAAAAAAATAATTTTCCTTACATGCAAAATTTTCCATAGTATTCTCTGGTATTAAAGGAAACTGCTTTGTGTGGGTGTGCTCTTTGTGACAGAGCAGAATGAGCAGAATGGAATCATTCTGAGTGAAGTCAACTAATGACTAAGGTAAACTGACCCATTACACAAAGCTCTTTTTTCAACACAAACAGCGACTTGGCTACTTTGCACTGCTTTACACCACTTTGCGTCAAGGGAGGGTTAACTTGGGTGGATCTTGGATGTTACAACACAAGAACTAGGGTGTCGAAGTGAGCTAAAGAACGATGATGGATTCAACCCAGATCTGTGACTGGGAGTGAGTGTCTGAAAAGTTCCAGTTCTACGTCCAGCATCTCTTGGCATCTGCTTTGTTTGCCCTAAGTTGGCAGGGTATGTCCAGACGTGGGTCCCTTGCTCACTTTGCAACTAGATGCAAGCTAGCCTGGTTGATGAGGGGTGTTACCCCGAAACCGGTCCCACGACGCTTGCTTCTGGTCCAGGGAAGACCTGGCTTGGCAATTCAGGCTGGATTGTTCCCATGAGGCACAGGGTCGAGATTTATTGGCATATGGCTGGGTCTAAACTGGTGTGTGCAAGTGAGCTAAATAACGATGTATTCAGCCTAGATCTGAGACTGGGGGTGGGTGTCTGGAAAGATTCAGCTCTCTGTCCACCTTCTCCTTGTGTTTACAACACAAGTACCATCATTTTAATGCAAATCTCAATCATCTAACACAGTCAGATCGAGCTCTGTGTCAAAAAACAAAACCTCCCTGAAGGAGGCGCTAAATTTGAGAAATATTTTAAGAACACATTCAATGTGTCTATCACTTTACAATTTGTCCAAGTTGTCCAGGCTTAAGATTTTGTACTGGAAAGGTATACCCTCAGTGCAACACATGCATTATACATCAAACACACACATTTGCACGGTGCAAAGGATGTGCATGGAATTAGGCTGCATGTTTTTCTGTCTGCACAGCAGAAGAAGGTACCAGCAGGTCTTTTTCTTTTGTAAATATGGCGCTGTGCTGCATTCTTCTCTTCCGCAATGCCACACAGAATCTTTGGTTGCTGCACTGCATTACATACAAATTTCGTAAATCTGCACCTCCAGGTTATATGCTTGTACTTTCGAAAGTGCCCTGTATGAACTCCTGTACCCATGATAAAGGCCCATTGTTTTCTACAAGAAGTGGCACTAGTGTTAAACTAATAAGTGTCTTTGCTACAACTCTGAACTGGACCAAAGTCGAAGTAGTCTTAAATCTTTAAACCTTTGCATGCCTGCATTTACCTTTATCTTTTAATATTTTTAAATGCTGGTAAAGTACTTTTCTGCGAATTCACTACCACGAAATCTACTTTCTGATACATTTGAGGCATCTTTGCATATTTTCGTTCTGAACAAAAAAATTATAAGTCATTCTTCTATTTCCAGAGACTTGCAGAAAACCTGCTCAAAGCGGGGTAATGAGGTGAGAATGGGGTGTGAAGGTTTAGGGTCACTTAATTAAGGTGAAAGGGCTAGCTGAGCATGCAGTAGGTCATACTGTAAGAGAACATCACTTGGCTCATGAAAGACTCTTGTAAACTGGACAGCCTATATCTGGGAAGCCACGCTCTCACAGCACTTATGAACATCTCGCATGAAAGAGTCCCTCACTTCTTGGACAGGAACACTGAATTTATTGAGATTGAATGTTCATATATCACCCCTTACATTGGTGGTGGGAGACTTGGGCACAAAGGGCATGGGCAGTACATGTCACCAAGTGAAGTGAAAGTTGCATGAGTGAAAGAACAAATTAAATTCCTGACAATTACAAGTCAAGTCTATATCTAGCACAGTTTGATTTCCCTACTCATTCAGCTTTAGGAGGAACAGTGTCAATTCCTCTAACAGTGCCACAGACATTTTTCTGCACAACTTGTTGGGGGTGTTAGTCACGCTTGTCTGAACACAGGGTTTCGAAGACGACAAACTACCTTCAAGATGAAGGCTTAGCTAGCGAGGGAGTCTACTAGCAAGGTATGGTACAACCTACAAAGTGCACCTATGCACAGTGGTTAATTTCGTTAAAAAAAAGTCCTGGGGTCTCCTCAGGAGGCAGCGCTAACAAGAGAAATGTGCTGGTGCAAACTGCCACCTTACTAGAGCCCCGGCACTCATTATTCTGGAGAGGACCTGGCCAAATGGCTAGAACTGCTAATTTCGGAGCTGGGGAACAGGGTTCGAGTCTTGGCATGGCTCAACATCCTGTGATTCTGGAGAAAATCACATGCACTCCGAATGAGTGTGTCCTTAACTAATGCTATAAGCACCGCTGCTAAGGATTAGGTGCAGGTGCTGAACACTGGAAAGCACTGGCTCAAATTAAGCACTGCCTATCCAGCAAGTCAGCACTGTCCAGATCAAAAGCAGAGTCCAATCCTATCAGAAGTCACAATGACTTTCTCAGGGTCAACACAACTGTGCTTCAGCCTTAACAGCCACAGAGTTGCTGTATGGTATCAAGCCCATTGAGGGGCTGCAAAAGTTGAACTCTGACCTGGAAACAAAGGTTCCAGAGAAAGCTGAGCACCTTGACGTGGAAGACGTACCATATCAAATGACGAAGCCAAGATATGCAATTGCGCATTGTTCTAGAATGAATGCGTACCACATGGATATAGGTCAAAAGTAACGTGAAGTCAACAGATCGGAATGTAGTAGCCAATATTGCATCCCAAATATCAATGGAACAGAATATTGTTACCACAATATGGAGGGACAAAATATCAAAACGTAAGTGCACAGAAGGAGGTAAAGATTCATTATTCTTAACTCCTCATCAACATAACTTGAAGATATATATATATATATATATATATACATATATATCAAAGCTCCAAGGATCCTGAGAATGCCCTGCCGGGTTACAGGAAAGAAAAGCACTCGCAAGCACGGCGCAGCTCGTTTCACAGGGCAGATTTATTAAAGACAGACGCGTTTCGGGAGAGCCCTCCCTTTCTCAATGGTTTCATCTTACAAGACGGGCGCAGCGCCATTATGAATGTTTACAAAATCATATGAAAACAAACAAGGGACTGATACTTTTTTGCAGCAAGGGGCGCCATCTTAGAATGTACTGATTTGACATGTATTATACTGCATTGCTGATGAATAAACCACAAACAAAATAATGCCGTGTATCGGCTTCCTTATTGTCATAAAGAAAAACCCTAATACTATTAACATATAGTATACCACAAGGCTAAGACAATAACAAAATGTTGGAAACTAACCAACCTACGACATGAACACAGGTTTTACAAAGTGATCAGGTCGGATAAATCTTGCTGTGGATCGGCAATTGCAGCCCCTGAGTGGACTGCAGAACATACAATGTGGTTAACTATTCAAGCAAATCCTCCAGTACAATTTCAGTGGTGATGAAAGCATCCATCACACAACAGAAACCAAGAACAAAAACAAAAAACACTCAGAACAATTCCAGAAAATCTTAGCACGAATAAACAGATTGTCAAGTCGATGTTGGAAACTCAGTACTTAACTTGACGGGAAATCATTGCACATGTTTTTAACCTAAATGTGAGGCCAGTTCTTCTCCCATATTTAAGCCTCCAGGTGCTTTAGTCTCTAGGTCGATGATGTACCGGGACTCAAGTCTCCTGAGTGCAAGCAATCTATTGCCTCCTCTGGGATTTTCTTCGACTTGGTCCAGGCAAAAATACCTGAGAAGGTTTCTATCACTGTTGTGTTTTAAGGAGAAATGTCGGGCCACCGGATAAGTAAAGTCCTTATTCACAATGGCCCGCATGTGTTCCAATATTCTCAACTTAACAGGATTGATAGTACTCCCAACGTACCGTGACTGGCAAGGACACATTAGGCAATAGACAACAAAGTCAGATTGACATGACATGAACTTTGTTATTCTCCTACCATCCTTTTTACCCGGGACTTGGTATGTTAAAGTCCTTCTGCTTGAAGCACAGGCTTTGCATTTTCCACAGTGAAAAAAGCCTTTGGCGTCTTTCAGGGTTCCTAGAGATTTTTTCAAAGGTGGTAAGTAGCTATGAACCATTTGATCTCTAAGGGATCTGGCCTTTCTGAATGTGATCAGTGGGGTGTTGGGAATATCAGGCCCTACGATCTGATCCGATTTTAAGATGTACCAGTGTTTGGACAGAATAGATCGCAATTTAAATGAATCGGCAGCATATGGTGTTATAATGCGAAATTTGCCTTCAGTATCAGGGCCTTGTTTCTTGACAAAGAGACTAGCATGTGGTATTTTTCTAACCCTATTTAGGGTGTCTTGCAAAAGGGAAAAGCTGTAACCTCTTGTTAGGAATCGTTCCATGCATTCACCAGCTGCTTTCTCGAAGTAAGTGTTATGGCTGCAATTACGCTTCAACCGCAAAAACTCCCCGTATGGGATATTATTAATCAGTTTACGAGGATGGCCGCTAGAAGCGTGTAAAACGCTATTGCCAGCCGTGGGCTTGCGGTAAAGTTGCGTGCAGATACGTCCCTCACTCACACTAACTTCTAGGTCTAGGTAGTTGACCCTGTCCCTACTGATTTCACTGGTAAATCTCAGATGGTATTCATTTTCATTGAGCATTTGGATATATTGGTTAGCTTCCTCAACCGTACCATTCCACACCAGGAACAGATCGTCTATGTATCTGCTCCAGGTGACCACCTTGGTGTTCCAAGTGGCCAGTCTGGGGGCCCAGGCTACCTGCTCCTCCCACCAGCCAACGAAAAGATTCGCGTAGCTGGGGGCGAAGCAGGAACCCATGGCCGTACCAGAGAGCTGGCGGTACATAGTGTCCTGGAAGAGAAAGATGTTATTACGTAGACAGAATGAAATAAATTCCAAAAGCATCTTGTTATGCATTGCATATTTGAGTTCTTTTTTGTTAAGGAAATATTCCACTGCCTGTAACGCCTGTTCGTGGTCAATACAAGTGTATAAACTTGTTATATCCAAGGTAATCAAGATGTAAGATGTTTGCCACTCCAACTGTTCCACCTTTTCAATGAAATCAGTAGTGTCTCTGATGTATGATCTGAGGGACAGTACGAAATTGAACAAGTGGTGATCCAGGAATTTCGACAGATTTTCAGTCAATCCTCCTATGGACGAAATAATTGGTCTACCTGGAGGTTCCTTGATGTCCTTGTGAACCTTAGGTAGGTGGTAGAAACAAGGTAATACAGGATTCGTAGTTTTTAGGAACAGATACTCCTCCAGCGTTAGCATTTGTTTGTCATACCACTTCTTCAGTAAGGTATGAAGATCGTTGATGCTGTTGAGATATTCTTGTTTTTTAATCACAGCATAACACGAAGTGTCCTGAAGTTGGCGCATGGCTTCTGCGATGTATTTTGGCCTTGACATGATCACAATGTTGCCTCCCTTGTCTGAGGGTTTGCATACAATGGTCTTGTCCTCCATGAGTGAGTTAATGGCATGTTGTTGCTCCTTAGTGGTATTGAATTGCGTCTTCTGGATACTTTGGGTATTTCTAAGAGTCATCAGATCCCTGGTGACCACATCAGAAAAGACGTCAATAGGATCCACTGGTAATTGGGGGACAAATTTGGAGGCCAACTTAAAGTCACTCTTCGGTGCAACTTGATCTATGTTGACATTGGCCAGTCTCTGTGTAAGTGTATTTTCTACCAGACTGGCTTCCATGTCGCCTTCTCTTCTCAGATTGTGTAATACTTCACAGGCTGTCAGGTCATTAACTGTGAGGAGGTCCGTTACATTACGATTCAATCTCAATTGTTGGACTTCTTTCGCTGTGGGCTTGGTTTTGTGAAACTTGTGAAGCTTGACTTTCCGAATAAATTTGTGTGTACTCCATGTTTTTATTCGGACAAAAAGTGAGTCCTAGCTTTAACACGGACTCTTCAGTTGGCGTGAGGTGTCTTTCAGAGAGATTAACGATGGTGAGTTGCTCTGACGGACTCACCATCTTCCTCTTCTTTGACTCCTGGTAACCCTGGCGGTAGGTTTGGTCTGGTTGGTACCTTTAACTCTTCCCTTTTCCTTTCCAACCTCCCCGTCGGGTTTGTCGGCCTCTTCTGGTGGCTTGTTCTTGCCATCCCTTAGCCAACTCTCTTGGATGACCGTGTACTCCTGTTGAAAAGGGGTCTGTTCGGCCACTGCCTCAGATGTAGATGCCAAGCCAGATCTTTCTTCGCCTGACAATTCACTGGCATTCACGTCGGAGTCTGATGTTTCCACTCTAATTTCGACGTTTGATTTGGGCATTTGTCTTTTTCTTGCCACCTCCTTACGTGGCTGATCGTATTTCTTTGAGAAAGTCAGAACCCTTCCCATGGCATAGTCTCGCTCATCTCGATCAAACTTTTCTTGTTTCCGTTGTTTGATTTTGGTTTCATATTTTTGAAGTCTCTTTTTCATGTTAGCCCGCAACGTTTCTTGTTCCTCTTTGTCAGTATTTTGTGCTATGACAGATTCCAATTCTTCAATTTCTTTAACCACTTTGTCGCGATCACTCCAAGCGAACTGGATTAAGATCTCCAGCATGCCTTTACATGAACTGGCTATGTGGGCCGCCCAGGCTTCTAGTAGGAGGGGGTCTGGGTTTTCGTATGCAGGGACGGTAAAGATTCTCAAACCTCAAGGTACTCTCTGTACCTCAATATAACCCTGCAAAAGATGTGCCCTCCCACCATTTGCGCAATTCGCGTTCATATTTGAGATGTCATCAGTGATGTCATCAGTGATGTCACTAACCATGTCATGAATGATGTAATATGTGACATCATCAGCAGTGGATTGCGGGTGCGCGATATATAGTTAGCGCTTATAACTATATATGGAATTTCAATGGTTTTATGCGAGTAAAATAAGGTTTTGTAAATGCAAATCCCTAACTATATATGGCCTAAAACCAATGGTTTTTTCATTGAATTTTCAAGGTTTTGTAAATGCAAATTCCTAACTATATATCCACTATAACCTATGGTTTTTTCTGTGAATTTCATTGGTTTTTTAATAGCAAATATGAAAAGCTTTAAAATGTCAAGTACGTGATAGATAAAAACATTTTCGTATTTATGCACGCTGATGTGCTTTGAACGCTGCCCCCCCCTCCCCTCTTTTCTCTTAGTAGTACTCTCTCTTTGCAGATAGTGAACGGTAGTTAACGCAGGCCTTTGCCCCCGTTGTAATCCGTCGTGCCTGCTTGTCTCTCCATTTGATTGATTGTTATCCAAGCATTTACTGTTTTAGAATTGGTTCTCTTTGGATCATTCTCTATTTACAAACAAGCACAAAGTCGCAATACTCTGTTTAGTCTTTGCAGATAGTGAAAAATCGTGTAAAAAAATAAAAGTAATCGAGCAAAATCAGTAGGCCACTAATTGGATCTCTTTTTGACCTCGCTAAAATAGAAATATTAGGAACAACCCTTCATGAGAAATACGAAAATAGTGAGATGAACTGAGCTCCACACCATGAGGGCTGCAAGACAGCTCGACTCCGTCACCCACCCCGCCCAAAATAACGACAAACCCTATGCAAATATTAAAAATATAGACAACACACCAGCAAAGAAACAGGGTAAAACATTTTATTAAATAACTATTTACATAACTATTTTATACTTTTTATTGCCCGATCCGGCTAGCTCAATCGATCGAGCATGAAACTCATGCACTCTGATAGCAAGCGTTGCTACTGATGCTATGCAGACCAAAACTGGTTTTCAGTTTGTACATTTTTCTAGATTTTTCAATCCAAGGTTGGTTGACTTTGTAGAACGATGGCTTCAGATTTTCAACATACGGTGTGGTGGCGCGGACTGGGAGGGGGCGCTTCGCTCCTGCCCCCTCCCCAAGTAAGTTTTTCATATGTGAAAGTACGTTAATGGTTTTGGTCCCTGAGTTGCTTCAATGTCACTGCCATTCTCAAATGGCATAAGTTCTGGATGTTGGGTGCCATAGTTAAGAGTTCTGAGCAGTGCTTGTAACACTGTCTGAAGCTTATTTCCACCTACTGCAGCTTCACTATTCTCAAAGTAAGTGAGTGTCGTTTGTGGACCTGACTGCATTAGAAAACAATGTGATATGTTACCTTCCTAAACAGCTTGACGGAGGCCCCTGAGGGGCGGTGTGATGGCCATGGACTCGGAGAAGACGCTTGGCTCCGACACCCTCCCCAAGTCTTATAGCACTGGTGTAGCCTGAGATCGCCCCCGACATAAGCGGCCGGCTCCCGGGGTCCGGCGGAACTTTTTGCCTTTTGATGACTCTTCAATTCTGGACCTTGTCCCACAATCCGTTTGACCTGAAGACACGCTGTAGTGGGGCGCCCCTTTACCGTTTCAGTTGCCATTCCGCCCGCTTTTGCTACACTGTGCCTCTTCCGCCATTCTGCTGTTTACCGCCCGCTCTTGCGACTACAGCGTCTCGCTCATCATGTAGTTGAGTTGCTCCCGCTCTTGCGGTGCAGCGATAGGCGGCTGCCACAAGACTCTCAAAATGGCGGCCGGCTCTTCGGTTTTGGACCTGGTCCACTAAAATGGCCCTGGGACACCTTTGAACTCGGACGCTTCCCTGATAGGGCTTGGGTCCCATTCTCGAAAGCGTCCCCTCAGCCGTGAAGATTCTACAAAAGTATTGGGGGCCTCCGACTCCAGCAGGCTTCTGGTGGGGAGCGGCTGCCATGATTGCTCGTGGAATGGCCACGACGGAGCTACGAGATGGTAGTGCTCTCATGCTGACGCCAGCTTTAGTCTGAAACATCCAGAAACACTTTAGACTACCAATTCGATCAGTTCCGGTAGCGCCCCAACATGACCCGGAAGAGAAGAACTTGCCCTCCCCTCTTTGACTGATGGTTCTTCTTGCCTGTCCCCTCTGTTGTCATTTAACAGAACTTTTTGGACTGCTGAAAGGGGTTGTGTTCCGAACGCTGGTTGGTGGAGACATTTTGACTATATTCTTGACCTACGTTGTCGCGTAATGCGTTATATGACACGCCGCGTTAGCGCACCCGGAAGTGATCCGAGGCGCGGCGCGCAGCGCGTAACGTAAGCATAACAGGTCATGTGACTTGTTAATAAAACTTTTCATTGGTTCATTTTGCTTTTGTTATTTTAATGATGAAAAGCTTGGTCATATGACCTAAAAATTACGCTTTTTATTGTTTTCGAACATTATTTTTTTTAAAACATATATGTTATAATATTCCAGGCTAATGTACTTTCCCGGAAAATTTACAACTGTCCTGCAAGTAAAATATATTCCTTTTTCGAGAAAAAGGGCCTTTCTTCGTTCCATGACGGAGCCGTTGAGTAAAAGAGACTCGGCCTGCTGTCTTAGTCGCCGATACGCCTGATTATCAGATTCTTATCGATCACTTTATGTTGCAGAAATGAAAAACACAACTGCCCTTGACCATTTATCTTTACTGCGTTCCTACATATTATACCTTTTATCCGTCATGTAATTGGACTGCTTTATTTCACTTGCCTTTTACTGATTCGAAAACAGTGACTAAAAGTAAAAACTTTACCAATGTAAATACTACTACCGTGTTTTGTTTTAAAAACCTTTATTGTGAAAATATCAGTATACAAATACGGGCCTATAACCACGTGGGCCGGCCACGGAGCAAACTGAAATCGTATATGATGAGGAGACATTTACACTGTAGAGGAACGTAACGAGCGGGCCATTAGGTTGCAAGAACAAAGGTGTCTAACAGTTGCGGAATCGGTGGACGTACATTTTGTAATTAAAATACGACAGGGCCACTTACAATAACATTTTCTAGATATACATTTGCGGGCAAGGAGTTACGAGTCCCATTTATACCGGCGCCATTTTGTGCGAGGCCGGGCAGGTCCAAGATATAGTCAAAATGTCTCCACCAACCATCGGCCAGACCAGAACCCCTTTCGGCCCTTTATGCTACAAGATGGTGACTTCCATTCAGAAAATATTGTTGGCAGCATTTTGAAAGGAAACAGAAACAGCCGTTCTCCTAGTGAGTTTCACATTGTTACATTTAGGAAGAATGTTGAAGAGTAGTATGTGGAAAATCTGAAGCCATTTTTCTACAAACTGTCAATCAGACTTGGATAGAAAAAAAAATCCTGAAGAATGTACAAACTGAAAACCAATTTTTGTCTGTATAGCATCAACAGCAACGCTTGAGTCAGCTTTGTGTCAAGCCGCCATTTTCATTCAATCAATAGCGTCCCCCTGCACACATTCAGGGACCTGGTCGTGTCTTCAGATGAAACGGATTGTAGGAAAAGAAGCAGAAAGGAAAAGGAAAAAAGTTCCGCCGGACCTCGGGAGCCGGCCGCCTATGTCATGTGCGACCTTTGGCCACACCAGGGCAATAGTGAAGCTGCAGCAGGTGCACATAAGCTTCAGACAGTCTTACAAACACTGCTCAGAAATCTCAACTGAGGCACTCAACATCCAGGACTTGCCATTCGGATCTTGGCGCCTTGTGCTGGTTCCGACCTATTCACACATCGGTCCACTACTGACATCACCTCATAAGCCAACGGGGCACCCCACGCCGACTTTCGGCGCAGCATTGTAGGATGGCCACACCAGTGCGGCAACTTGCTGGACACCACCTCGGTGCCATCCGGATCTCTGCGCGTTCGAGTCACTGTGCCGGAAGAGTGACCGGAACTCAGCTGAACACGCCGTCTTTCGGCGCAGCATTGTAGGATGGCCACACCAGTGCGGCAATTTGCTGGACACCACCTCGGTGCCATCCGGATCTCGGCACGTTCGACTCACTGTACCGCAAGAGTGACCGGAACTCAGCTGGACACGCTGTCTTTCGGCGCAGCATTGTAGGATGGCCACACCAGTGCGGCAATTTGCTTGACACCACCTCGGTGCCATCCGGATCTCAGCGCGTTGTGCTGCCTTCGGCCTATTCGCACATCGGTCCGCTACTGACGCCGCCTCACGTGCCAACGGATTTTCTACGCTTTTTGTAGCCCTATGCCGCATAACAGGTCATGTGACTTGTTTATAAAACTTTTCATTGGATCATTTTACTTTTGGTTTCCTAAAGATGGAAGGCTTGGTCATATGACCTAAAAATAACACTTTTCATTGGTTTAGAACATTTTTTTTTCCCAAACGATGAAAGCTCCACCTTGTTTCTGGATCATTCAGACTGAAGCTGGCGTCAGCATGAGAGCACCACCATCTCGTGGCTCCGTCGTGGTCATTCCGCGAGCAATCATGGCAGCCGCTCCCCACCGGAAGCCTGCGGGAGTCGGGGGCCCCCAAGACTTTTGTAGAATCTTCACGGCTGAGGGGACGCTTTTCGAGAATGGAGCCCAAGCCCTAGCAGGCAAGCGTCCGAGTTCCAAGGTGTCCCAGGGCCATTTCAGTGGACCAGGCCCACAACCGAAGAGCCGTCCGCCATTTTAAGAGTCATGTGGCAGGCGCCTATCGCTGCACTGCAAGAGTGGGAGCAACTCAACAACACGGTGAGCGAGACGCTGTAGCCGCAAGAGCGGGCGCAACTCAGCTGGATGGCCGCCACCTGGGGAGGCCCGTTCACGCCGCCTCCCCCACGCGCCCCCCCCCCCCCCCCCCCGGGCCGCCGCACGCAAATTTTCGGAGCAGCATTGTAGGATACCAAAACCAGTGCGGCAGTTTACTGGACATCACCTGGGTGCCATCAACATCTCAGCGCGTTCTGCTGCCTTGGGACTATTCGCACAACAGACCGCTACTGACGAGGCCTCCCCCCGCACCACCCGGGACGCCCCACGCCAATTTTCGGAGCAGCATTGTAGGATACCAAAACCAGTGCGGCACCCAGGCGACATCACCTGGGTGCCGTCCAGAACTCTGCACGTTGTGCTGCCTTGGGACTATTCGCACAAAAGACAGCTTCTGACCATTGTTGCTTTTTTGGGTGAAAAATGTTTAAATGTTTTTACAGTTTTTGTTCCGTTCATTATAGTTAAATGTTAATAAAGTTTTAAAATCTAACTTTGTTGGAGTGCTATATATGTTTAAAAAATCGGGTGAATGGGGCCTTGAATCGGATTATTGTCATGTGTGGGCTTTGCAAGTGTACTGCTACAAGATCGGACATTTCAAACTCAAATGTACGTTCTTTTTCTTACCTTTCCGAAGCATGGAGCGCAATAGCAGGCAGAGAAAGGGTGATGCACGTGTTGAACACTGCCTGGCCTGGCAAGTTGCTGGCAGTGCCCCCCCCGCCCGCTCCTGAAAGAGGGCACACACACACCGCCGCCCCGAGTACTTCATAAATCTTTAAAAGACCATGCGCTTGTTCATGAGGCTTAAATGGTTTATCACCCCTTCTAGAACCCCTGCATCGACCCTCTGACGTTTCCTGGAAAAATTAGCACGTAACACAATACCAAGCCCTGTCAGCTGAAACCCCCGAGAAATCATGGGGCATATTATCAAGGGGGGTTATTTCCGCTTTTTTGGCTTTAAAAGCCAAAAAAAAAAGAGATAAAATTATCTCCCTATTACCAAGCTGTCGCTAACACCAGTTAGTGACAGCTAAAAGGAGATAGCGACCATCTTGGGCCCCGCTTTGCATATCAGTGATATTTATCACTAATGACATGCAAAGTGGGCGTGCCAAGATTTTAGCGACTGGAAACAGTCCCTAACCATCGCTATCTCCTATTACCAACTTTTGGAGATATTCGCGCTAAGCGCGAATATCTCCAAAACCTAACACCTGCCCTGAGCAGTTTTAGCCATGTTATCCAATGGGAAGTGGATAACATGGCTAAGAGCATTTGCTGGATAATGCATGAATATCGCTGACTTTTCAACGATATTCATGCATTGCGGCCGTTTTTTATCGCATTTGCGATAAACCTTGCTAATAGCGAGGTTTATGTGCGATAAAATTCGCCGATGTGCGGCGATAATTTTTGTCTCTAAACAAGTTAGAGACAAAAATTATCGCTAGTTGTTGGTAATATGCCCCCGGGTTTTTGCTTGCAGGAATCGGGAGGCGGGAGACTAGCACTGAAATCAGTAGTCTCACGCCTGAATCGGGAAGGTTGGCATGTCTGAATACTCTACAGCTGGGGCCATAAACTACATCCGCAGGGCTAGGTTATAGCCTAGGTCCGGCCTGGACAATCGGCCACAGAGGAAGAGGAGTGTCAGAGGGTGCGGTAGTGAATAGGGTGAAAGGGAGGTGTCGGGCGGGCACAGGGTGTGATTCTCAGAGAAGAGCAGCGCAGATGGGGGAAGTATATGGCCCATGCATGAGAGAAAGAGCGGGGGTGACCAGTGCGTGGGGGAGATGCTTGCGAGGGTGGGGAGCCATGCTGAGGATCGGCGGCGTGCAGAGAGTGGCCCTGGTCAAGGCATCTAAAATGGCTGCCGTGCACGACAAAATTGTGGCATTGGACAAAAACGCAAGATGGCGCAGACAATGTTTATCAATAAGGATTCATTTATAACAAAATATTTACTCGCAGTGACAAAATGGTGGTCAACACTTCCTGATTTCCATCGAATTGAACGTTAACAAACGTCACGCAGCAACAAAAAAAAAAAAAAGCTCACGCACAGAGCAGTTTTTAGCCATGTTATCCAATGGAAGGTGGATAACATGGCTAAGAGCATTTGCTGGATAATGCATGAATATCGCTGACTTTTCAGCGATATTCATGCATTGTGGCCGATGTGCGGCGATAATTTTTGTCTCTAAACAATTAAAACGAAGCACAAAATGGCGAATTCCCGTTTCGCCACCAGTTTGCGGCCCAGTTCGCGGCCCGTGAAGCGCTTCTACCGTGAAAAATCATTTTTTTTTTATTTTCCCCACGGGACCCTTTAATAACCCCAACAACATTCCTAGGGGGTCAAGAGGGGTATACCTTGCTCCCTTTCAATAAATTCCCCCTTCGTTTTTCACCTCTTCTTCTCTCTCAATCCTACCAAGAGATAAGATGGCGGCCGCTCCGGACTGTTTAGAATGTTGACAGACACCGGAGAGCCAATCAGCTTTCTGTTATCCAATGGAAGGTGGATAACATGGCTAAGAGCATTTGCTGGATAATGCATGAATATCGCTGACTTTTCAGCGATATTCATGCATTGTGGCCAATGTGCGGCGATAATTTTTGTCTCTAAACAATTAAAACGAAGCACAAAATGGCGAATTCCCGTTTCGCTACCAGTTTGCGGCCCAGTTCGCGGCCCGTGAAGCGCTTCTACCGTGAAAAATCATTTTTTTTTTATTTTCCCCACGGGACCCTTTAATAACCCCAACAACAATCCTAGGGGGTCAAGAGGGGTATACCTTGCCCCCTTTCATTAAATTCCCCCTTCGTTTTTCACCTCTTCTTCTCTCTCGATCCTACCGAGAGATAAGATGGCGGCCGCTCCAGACTGTTTAGAATGTTGACAGACACCGGAGAGCCAATCAGCTTTCTGCGCGCAAAGTTCCGTTTCGCGAAAAGTAAGCGGACCGGATCGCTGCCCGGAGCGCTGTTACAGATATATATCTTGTTTTGAACGTTAATTTCTCAAAAACTACTGGAGCACATATATTGAGACCTAGCAAAGGCACATCGGGCTAACAGTCCCTACAATTTTGCCAAATTTCGTGAAAATCCATTCAGCCGTTCGGGCTAAAAGTGAGTCCAACCGCCCTATGGAAATTAACATGGGAAAAACGCGTTTTGGGACCCCCCTTTTTTCTCGGCCCCCCCTTGATGACCCCCCCCCAAATTTCAAGGAGCTGCTCAGAAACAAAATGTGCCATTTTCCTGAAAATTTCAGCCGATTCCGTCCACAAACGCCAAAGTTATTAGACATAGAATTTTCAAAAATGCCATAGGGAAAAAATCCTAACTATATATACCTACTGGCGACCGCCAGTAGGTAATATATATATATATATATATATATATACGCCAGTAGGTAATATATATATATATATATATATATATATATATATATATATATATATATATATATTACCTACTGGCAGTCGCCAGTAGGTATATATAGTTAGGATTTTTTCCTTATGGGATTTCTGAAAATTCTATGTCTAATAAACTTTGGCGTTTGTGGACGGAATCGGCTGAAATTTTCAGGAAAATGGCACATTTTGGTTTCTGAGCAGCTCCTGGAAATTTGGGGGGGGTTCGTCAAGGGGGGGCCGAGAAAAAAGGGGGGTCCCAAAACGCGTTTTTCCCATGTTAATTTCCATAGGGCGGTTGGACTCACTTTTAGCCCGAACGGCTGAATGGATTTCCACGAAACTTGGCAAAATTGTAGGGACTGTTAGCCCGATGTGCCTTTGCTAGGTCTCAATATATGTGCTTCAGTGGATTTTGAGAAATTAACGTTTAAATCAAGATATATATCTGTAACAGCGCTCCGGGCAGCGATCCGGTTAGCGAACTTTTCGCGTATCGGAACTTTGCGATGCGAAGCTGATTGGCCCTCCGGTGTCTGTCAACATTCTAAACAGTCCGGAGCGGCCGCCATCTTGTCTCTCGGTAGGATCGAGAGACAAGAGGAGGCCAAAACAAAGGGGGAAATGAAGGAAAGGGGGCAAGGTAGACCCCTTCTGACCCCCTAGGATTGATGAGGGGGATATTATAGAGCCACGCGGGGCCCCAAAAAAAAAAAAAAATCCGATTTTTTCGCCGTAGAGACGCGTCTTGGTAAGCGAACCGGGCAGCTAACCGGGCAGCTAACCGGGAAGCTAACCGGCAGTGTAACGGGAGTCTGAGGAGTAGCTGATTGGCTGTCAACATTGTAAACAGTCCGGAGCGGCCGCCATCTTGTCTCTCGGTAGGATCAAGAGACAAGAGGAGACCAAAACAAAGAGGGAAATGAAGGAAAGAGGGCAAGGTAGACCCCTTCTGACCCCATAGGATTGATGAGGGGGATATTATAAAACCACGCGGGGCCCAAAAAAAAAAAAAAAAAAACCTGAGGAGTAGCTGATTGGCTGTCAACATTGTAAACAGTCCAGAGCGGCCGCCATCTTGTCTCTCGGTAGGATCGAGAGACAAGAGGTGGAAAAAAAAAGGTGTAAATGAATGAAAGGGGTAAGGCAGACCCCTCCTGAACCCCTAGGATTGATGAGGGGGCTATTAAAGTTCCCTGCGGGGCAAAAGAAAAATAAAATTGCGATTTTTCGCGGTAAAGGTGCTTCCTGGTACATTAACCGGGCAGCTAACCGGCAGCGTAACGGGAGTCCGACATATTGTGTTTTTTTAACTTTTGTGATATGTGCACGTGTGGATTTTGTCTAATAAGGTTAAAAAAATATATATATATCTTTAAGCGTGTTCTGGCGCGCTTACGTTTTGGGTTTGGTTTGCGCTGCAGAGACGATACGTCACGGTTATGCGATGCATCATGAGGCGTCTCACGGGCTACGTGATACGTCACTTAATAAAGAATATATTTTACAGCTATAGATATTAGCTTTTAAAAAACCAATGAAATTCACAGAAAAAACCATAGGTTATAGACCATATATAGTTAGGAATTTGCATTTACAAAACCTTGAAAATTCACTGAAAAAACCATAGGTTATAGACCATATATAGTTAGGGATTAGCATTTAAAAAACCTTATTTTATTTGCACAAAACCATTGAAATTCCATATATAGTTAGTTGCACTAACTATATATCGCGGACCCGCAATCCACTGCTAATGATGTCACATATTACATCATTCATGACATGGTCAGTGACATCACTGATGACATCACTGATGACATCTCAAATGACATCACTGATGACATCACTGATGACATCTCAAATGACATCACTGATGACATCACTGACATCTCATTTGACATTACTGATTACATCACTGATGATATCATTTATGTGATAATACATCTTCAGACTCTAATATAACCTTAGATACACTCAGTGTAAACAGGCACTCACAGACTGTCACACATCCATGGAGTTACTCACACACCTAGTCAGTCATGCAAAGAATCAATCACATCTCCATTTCCTCAACTATACAGTTATACACACCTTACTTATTCAAACATATAGTAACACATATTTACTCTCTTATACAATCCTTGATACAAGTTCACAATGATTCATACAGCCACTCACACATTCACTGGCTCTTATGTTCAGTTATTTATATATGTCAACTCTCACATGGAGTGTGTTTTACATATGTACTTACTTTGACATGTAGCACTGAGATATCCATTCACTCACCAATATACTCATGCACACAGTCAACTGTCCATACAGCTGTTTCTACATGCACTTTTGAACCCATACACCTAGGGAATCAACTGCTCACACATCTATGCACAGAGTTATACACCTCCCAGCCACCCACACACATACTCAGTCTCCCATACAAATACTTGGGCAACCATTCAATAACCCATATAGTTACTGATATAGCTACTGATTTAAACATGCAGCAGTTTACAGAACAACATAAATAATGATTGCCAAATTAAGACACTTTAATCACTAACCCATACACTCAGTGAGACACATTTAATCATTCTCTTATACAGTCAGTCATGCACCTACTAAATCCTTCATCCAGACACTTATACATCCACTCATTCTTCAATATGTAAGACATATTTTAACTTTACAGAAACATACAGTCACTGGGTGTTGTCATCAGTGATGTCATCAGTGATGTCATCAGTGATGTCATTTGAGATGTCATCAGTGATGTCATCAGTGATGTCACTGACCATGTCATGAATGATGTAATATGTGACATCATTAGCAGTGGATTGCGGGTCCGCGATATATAGTTAGTGCAACTAACTATATATGGAATTTCAATGGTTTTGTGCAAATAAAATAAGGTTTTTTAAATGCTAATCCCTAACTATATATGGTCTATAACCTATGGTTTTTTCAGTGAATTTTCAAGGTTTTGTAAATGCAAATTCCTAACTATATATGGTCTATAACCTATGGTTTTTTCTGTGAATATATATATATATATATATATATATATATATATATATATATATATATATATATATATATATATATATATATATATATATATATATATATATATATATATATATATATATATATATATATATTCACTGAAAAAACCATAGGTTATAGACCATATATAGTTAGGAATTAGCATTTACAAAACCTTGAAAATTCACTGAAAAAACCATAGGTTATAGACCATATATAGTTAGGAATTAGCATTTACAAAACCTTATTTTACTCACACAAAACCATTGAAATTCGCATATATAGTTAGTTGCACTAACTATATATCGCGCACCCGCAATCCACTGCTGATGATGTCACATATTACATCATTCATGACATGGTCAGTGACATCACTGATGACATCACTGATGACATCTCAAATGACATCACTGATGACATCTCAAATGACATCACTGAAGACATCACTGATGACAACATCCAGTGACTGTATGTTTCTGTAAAGTTAAAATATGTCTTACATATTGAAGAATGAGTGGATGTATAAGTGTCTGGATGAAGGATTTAGTAGGTGCATGACTGACTGTATGAGTGAGTGATTAAATGTGTCTCACTGAGTGCATGGGTTAGTGACTAAACTGTCTTAATCTGTGCATCATTATGTCTGTTGTTCTGTAAACTGCTGCATGTGTTGATCAGTAGCTATATGAGTAACTATATGGGTTATTGATTGGTTGCCCAAGTATTTGTATGGGAGACTGGGTGTGTGTGTGGGTGGCTGGGAGGTGGATGACTCTGTGCATAGATGTGTGAGCAGTTGATTCACTAGATGTATGGGTTCAAAAGTGCATGTGGAAACAGCTGTATGGGCGGTTGACTGTGTGCATGAGTGTATTGGTGAGTGAATGGATATCTCAGTGCTACATGTCAAAGTAAGTACATATGTAAAACACAGTACATGTGAGAGTTGACATATATAAATAACTGTGCATAAGAGCCAGTGAATGTGTGAGTGGCTGTATGGATCATTGTGAACTTGTATCAGGGATTGTATAAGAGAGTAAATATGTGTTAGTATATGTTTGAATAAGTAAGGTATGTATAACTGTATAGTTGAGGAAATGGAGGTGTGATTGATTCTTTGCATGACTGACTAGGTGTGTGAGTAACTCCATGGATGAGTGACAGTCTGTGAGTGTCTGTTTACACTGATTGTATCTAAGGTTATATTAGAGTCTGAAGAGGTTCATCGTATTATCACATGAATGATATCATCAGTGATGTGATCAGTAATGTCAAATGAGATGTCATCAGTGATGTCATCAGTGATGTCATTTGAGATGTCATCAGTGATGTCATCAGTGATGTCATTTGAGATGTCATCAGTGATGTCATCAGTGATGTCACTGACCATGTCATGAATGATGTAATATGTGACAGCATCAGCAGTGGATTGCGGGTGCGCGATATATAGTTAGTGCAACTAATTATATGCGAATTTCAATGGTTTTGTGTGAGTAAAATAAGGTTTTGTAAATGCTAATTCCTAATTATATATGGTCTATAACCTATGTTTTTTTCAGTGAATATATATATATATATATATATATATATATATATTTAGGTATAGAAAATATAGATACACTTATCTTTCGATATTTCGTCCCTCAATATTGTCAAAATATTCTGTTCCTTCATTATTTGGCTCTCAATATTCCCATCCTAGAGTGGAAGCGCACCTGAAAAAAGTTGATATTAAAATTTGCTGGGCGTGTATGTCGCATGGGGTGGGAAGCCAGCCAGATGGAGGAAAAACGGCTGTGAAGCCTCTAGGAAGTGGTGTAAAAAAGCCCCCGCAACCCCTGCGGAGCTGGGACGCCCAAGCTCCAGGGCCCCCTCGGCACTGGCTGGCCCCTGACCAGAGAGCTTCAGACTGGGTTTGGATTGTGAGGGGCCCCCTGCATGTACTTTGCAGGGGATCCCCTTTCACTGCCTCTACGAAGTGAAAGAGGTGTCGTCAACCTGTATGTCCCCTCATGGAAGGAACAGCAGGCCTATGCTGCATCTGTAGGCTCCCAGTGCGGAAAACACTACTTGGTTGCTTTCTAACAGCTTAAAGCATGTATAATACAACTCATGCTCTTGCCAACATCACAAATCCATCACATCAAGAACCTGTAGTGGGCGGCGAAAGGGGGAAGAACGGCTTTTGGTAAGACCAGAATTAATAATGATGCTGCATGGGCATTCAGCAGCCTTTGACAGGACATGAGAAAGCACTGAAAAATACACATTACAAATCCAGACAAAAACAAATGAAATTGCTATTGATTTGTACAGCAGCACTTGAGGCCTAAAGGGGACGATTTTTTCTAATCTTCAGGTCACAACGCAAGGAAATCCGAAATGGACATTGACAAGTACAAGCTCTCAGGAGCAGCTGAAAATGCACCCCGCTGTAGACATGAGAATTACTCATGTCCTGGAAGAGGGCATTTTAATGACAAAGGCACCTGCATGAGAGATTTACTGCACTTTATTGATGGTAGACATGATCAATTTGTACTCACGTGATTCAAGGCACACTGACAATCTGTTTATGATTCAGAGGAGTAAGCAAAATCCACTTGTTCTTGTGGCATCTCACGTGGCATCATGGCTTCCCTCAGTGTGTTGTACAGTGACAGAAATCGAACAAAGAATTTCATGGTTGAAACAAGAATTTCGCTTCTTCTCTTAGTGATGAAATATTGAAATATCGTTTTTTTCTTTTTATTATTTGATGAAAGACTTGGAGCTTGGCTTATTGGAAACGAATGTTTTCTCTGAACATCAGCAGCATGGCTGTCTCAGTATTTTATTTAACACAGAACCATCTCTGCCTTCGCCGTCCTGACTTCAGACATTGCAGGTTACATTTAAATAATTTGAATATGATCTGTATCTTCTAATGTACACTACTACCACGACCCTCCTCACCATAGTAATTAATAACTCGGATGAATGGGTCCCCTTCTAAAACAGTTACAAATAATTGTCTTTTTCCTTCATTTAAGAAGAAGTTACCTTGTCATCCAATGCGGAATAATTAGCAACTCACACTTCCACAGCCATTTTTTTGTTCACCACAGTGCTTGATTTGAGCTGGTGGTTGCCAGTCCCACCGGCTCTAGTTTTTGAGGACAGATGCTTATTTTTCCTGCACCAGACATTTACCAAGAAAAGAGAGGGAAAACACACAACGTAGGAAGAGAAAGACAGTAAAACCTTCACTAAGGGTGAAATCAGGAACCTCCAAGAGTAGGCTCAATGGCAGGGAGTGTCTTTTAGTGAATTAAAAGGCATAACATGGATTTAGGACTGTGCAGCCTTGGAATTCAGTGCACAAACAATAAATTACACTTGCCACTGGGCTTCTGACCTGAGTTTTAGGCACCAGCTCTCATTTATTCACAAATTAAGCACTGTCTCCCACTATCTTATTTACCTTAGCTGTGCTCTAATTAAGTTTTAGTTATGATAAGCTTTTTTTAGGGTTACTCGATTTCTCCTGTAAAATGCAAAACTTTGGCCCTAGGATAAGCCCATGGCTGAGTCTCAGGCAGCATGGTGGAGGTCCATGGTGCTATATGTTGTAAATAAAAGTCCATTGGCCGGATGTATAAAACAGAATATGTTTATTCAAGCTTATTTCCAAGGATACGTTTAGTAGTAGAAGATAGGTAGATGGAAGTATAGCCCCACCAGAAGCAGCCTCCCTGCTGCTCAGCCTGCATCCACCAACTGATACTCCATACATAAGCAGGCACCCAAGCATCCCTGACATCATCACACATTCCAACACTCATCCTGGCAGAGCAGTAGGGAAGACACAGCTAGGGAAGAGGAATGGCAACAAGTAATTTATAACATATCCACCTTCCTTAGGAAAACTAAAAGCAAAAGTGAACGAAACAACGGAAACATCATAGTATACATTACATCAGAAAAGATAGTAGGAACATTCCAAATATACATGCAAGAAAAGTAACACTCCAAACTAGACATGCATGAAATGTACATATATCATTACATCAGGAAATATGGAAGGAACATTCCAAAATATACATGTAAAATACATATTCCAAATATGCATGCGAGAAACTCGCCAATCCATTTTCCAAATATACATGCAAGGAACACGCCAATAAATATTCCAAATATGAATGCAAGAAACACTCCCCATCCTCCTCCTTTAGGGAAAATAAAGGAAACAAGCACAGTGAGAGCATGGCTTAAAACAGAAGCAAACCTATGCCTCAGAGTATGTGGTGCTAACCACCCACAACCTCAACATAATGGGATACACGCATCCCTTAAACAGAAATAGGGCACTAACCACCCCACAACCTCACCATAATAGAGTACAAAACACCCTTGAAAACAGAACTGGGGCACTCAGCTCCCACAACCTCACCGTAGTAACTAGAAAACTGAACTGGGGCACTCAGCTCCCATAACCTCACCGTAGTAACTAAAAAACTGAACTGGGGGACTCAGCTCTCACAACTACACCGTAGTAGCTAGATAACTGAACTGGGGCACTCCGCTCCCACAAACTCAGAGTAGTAGGGTACACAGCACCGTAAAAAAACTGAATTGGGGCACAAAGCCCCCACAACCTCACTTTAGTAGGGTACTTACCACCCTAGAAGTGGGTACGCACCACACCCAAAACAAACTGGACTGGGGCAATTAGCTCCCACAACCATCACCCTAGAAAACTGAACTGGGGAATTAAGCTCCAACAACCTCACTGTAGTAGCTAGAAAACTGAACTGGGGCACTCAGCTCCCACAACCTCACTGTAGTAGGGTACACACCACCCTAGAAAACTGAACTTGGGCACTAAGCTCCCACAACCTCACCATAGTAGGGTACACACCACCCTAGAAAACTGATCTGGGGCACTAAACTCCCACAAACCCACAGTACTAGGGTACACACCACCCTATAAAAAAACCCTGAACTGGGGTACTAAGTTCCCAAAACCTCACCGCAGTAAACGTAACAGGATACTAGCATGCACACAAAGGCCATTAGACAACATACTCATAGAACTGGTACATTGAGATCAAAGAAAAATTAAAAATTGCTCACCCAAAATTCCTCCACAGACAACACTTGTGCATTAGCACACAGGACCAGAGGCATCATCAGTCTCTGCATCTTTAATAAAATGTATCGACTTACCTGCAGTGCCAATTTTCCCACGATAAGTTGCTCATGCCAATTCCTCAGGGGGATGCCTTAGAGCTGAAAAACCTCAGCATCCAATTCAGTATCCTCATTCAACACTGTAATAAACAAGCACCTTGTCCAAAAGCAAATATACATCATGCAGAGTTGACTGGAATTGCTCTCTAACTTGTTGAATGTCTGATACAATCTTGTTACTGGAGATGTCAAGCAGCAGGCTCCACAATAACTGTTTGAAGGTCAAATGCCCTAGGCTGCAGGCTGTCCTGTTGATGAGGGACACTCGTGGGGCTGGCCTGGGCTTTTCCCTTGTGTTTTCTTTTCCTTCAGATTTCAGTACTCATGTTCCAATCTCGTTAGTAGGTTCCTTAATTCCAGTATGTTGAGGGTTTTCACAGTCTTTCTTCCTCGACGCGTGGGTCCTCTTCAAATCGTCCCCAAGAATGTTGTAAATAAAATGTCCATTGGCCAGATGTATAAAACAAGATAGACAACAGGATGTTTGAGCACACCGCTGACCTCTCAGGCAAGGTTCGGCCCTGGCATTCTGGTAAATGCGGTCTCTTGTAGCTTGCTCCGATATTTTTGAGTATTTCACCAAGGTTGGCGCAGATAGTGCTGATCTCTAGACACGTGTTTCTGGTTTATTAACCGTCATCAGTAGAGAATACAGCCTTTATTTTGGTTTGCTGAGTAGGCTGCCAAACATTATATCAGGTCGGGTACCTCTCACTGGCGCGCAGGTGCTTCATCCAAGAGCTCATCCACTAAAATTCAAGTAAGAAATCACTGTGAACTGCATTTAACACAATGCTAAGCGGCGAACTGTGCTAGGAGGTGAGGCAGTGTGCTCCCATCCCCCTTCTGTTTGAAAAGGCTCTCTTGAGCTACTGAGCTGACCAGCTCTTGGAGATGCACCTGTGCGCCAGAGAGAGGTACTGAGACCTGAGAGACGGTGGCAGCCTTTCCAGCAACCCCAGAAGGATTTTTTACAAATCTTTACTGATGAGGGATAATATCCGGAAACACGTGTCTAAAGATTTGCAGCACTAACCTGCACCAACTTTGGTGAACCACTACAGCTAAAATTCAAGCAAGAAATCACTGTTAACTGCATTTACCACAATGCTAAGGTGCAAACTGTGCTGGGAGGTGAGGCAGTGTGCTCCCATCCCCCTTCTGTATAAAACAAGATAGGTTTATTCAATCTTATTTCCAAGGATAAGTTTAGTAGTAGAAGATAGGTAGATGGAAGTATAGGTCCACAAGGAGCAGCCTCCCTGCTGTTCAGCCCGCATCCAACAACTGACACTCCAGACATAATAAGCAGACACCCAAGCATTTGGTGACATCATCACACATTGCAACACTCATCCTGGCAGAGCAGTAGGGAAGACAGCTAGGGAAGAGGAATGACAACAAGTAATTTATAACACTATGCTTCTTTCCTTCATTTTCTCGTGCCTGGGTCCTTTGATAGCTGTCCCTGCAGTGTTGCCTTAGATTCGTCCAGCATGCTTCTAGCTCACTGAGGGCTCTGGGTACCTGTATGTTTATCATTCAGTCCTGGGTAGAATTGGCTGTAAGGTGAGAGCGGTGTTATCCCCAGAAACATGCAATCTGGGATGCCGTTCTGCTCTCTTCCTTTGTTAACACTCTCCAGGTAGAGGTGTAGAACTATTAGTAGATCAACAGTGATCTTGTGATATTGCACAGTGACGGCTGCCACGGACTAACATGAGTGAGGCGGGGGGAAGATTGTAAAATACATTAAAATTATCCTACCTTGCTGCCAACCACCAGATCGCTGCCTCGTATCCTGTCGTCCTCTGAAGCAGGAAGTACAGGCTCCCTCCCCTAAGCCAATCAGAATGCTGCAAATTTATTATTGTGATAGGTCTGAGTGCCCCAGATTGGCGCTCAGACAGGGAATCGAAGTCTGTACATGTTCCTCACCAGGCTGCATTACGCAGCCTGGTGAGGAACATACAAAGAACATGCAAAATGCAGGACTATTTGGTCGGCCCAAGATGGCCAACCAAACAGTCATGCTCACTTAAGTGACGACAGCCAAGCCTTGCTCACTTAAGTGACGACAGCCAAGCATTGCTCACTTAAGTGACGACAGCCGAGCCTGGCCCCGCCCATAAAATGATAATAATGTAGTGTTATTATTATTTTATTTTTCCTTTTTCACTGCAAAAAATTCAAAGGGGCAGTGCGCATCAGCCTTAGCGGAGGAGCTGCCACTGATACTGCATGGGCTGTTGCTGTAAGATAAACTTCGGCAAGCAGGAAGTTGTAAGTTTGCACCTTTTACTTCTGCTGCAAAGATACTTTAAACAACACTTTCTACAAAAATATATACCCTTTGCACAGAGAGCCTTCAAATCTTGCGGAGCATTAGGCAGGGATGCATCATGGCCCCATTTCTATTTACATTGTATATAAATAAACTTGAGCATGTTCTAGTGGAGGAGGGAATAGACTTCCCACAGGTAAATGGACGGCTCCTGCCTATTCTACTTTATGCAGACAATGCTGTTTTAATGGTGAAAACAGCTAAGGGACTGCAAGCACATATAACCACATTTGTGGGATTCATGGATGAGCTGAATATCAGTACCAACATCAGTAAGTTGCAAGTTATGGTATTCGGTCTCATGCTCTGACACAGGTTAAAGCCTAGGAGGTCTATTAGAATAGCGGGCGTATCACCACCACCCGTATGGCAGTGGCGATCCACCTGCCATTACTCACCGCTGCCTACTATTCCCCTCCACCATATTACGATGGCGGGGGGACCCCCGCGGACAGAAAGACCGTCTGCTGGTTTTCCGCCCGTCGACAAGTCGGAAAAGGGGCTCAATATGGTGGCGGTGTCTGCAAGACACCGCCATCCATATTAAAATGCTGGCGGAGATGTGCGGAGATGTGCTTTTCCATGGCATCATTGCAGCCATGGAAAGGCATGCGGTTTCTGCATGTGGGGACCTGTTGCGGGCCCCCAGAGTGTTATGGGTTGAGATGGCACATGGGGGTACCTATGGTAACCCCCTACATTGGCGTGGACAAGGTGGCAGGCACTGCACAGTGCCTGTCACCTTGTGCATGCCAATGCACAAGGTGCATCCACAGCATTGTGGCGGGTGGTGCTGTGAGCACTGCCCGCCACAATGTTGTGGATGGGGGATGCCACCGCCACCGTGGCGGTGGCATCCTAATTGCTGGTGCGGGCCATCACCCCACTGGTGGCCGGTCCCAGCACCGCTAGGGTAGCGGGCGGGCATCCTAATATTTTATTTATTTATTTATTTATTTAAAAGGTTTTATATAGCGCTGGCTGGACCCAAGAGTATCAGAGCGCTTTATAGGAATTAGGTAATACAGGCTTTGGTAAAAACAGAATTACAGTATGTCTTTAGTACATCAGTGTCCAGAGACGATTAGAATATTAGAGACATAGTACTTTTAAATGGAGAGAAATTTGCAAGGAAAAAAAAAATCTAAGTTGAACAGCAGATCAAAGATAGTGGGACAGGAAGAAAGCAAGGTTAGGTAAGTGGGAGCGGAGGGGGAGGGAGGGAGAGTGAGGGCAACTGGGGAGGGAGAGGGGAAGGAAGAGCAGAGGTAGGAAATAAGGATTATCCTGAAAACTAGAGCAGGGGTGGCCCAAATGAGAGAATAGGATGGGATGGGGGGGTGATACATATTTTGATGGAGGGCTTTGTGTGTGATGCAAGCAGTCTTGTAGGTGGATCTGCGTTCAACAGGGAGCCAATTGAGATATTTGTGGACGGGAAAGATGTTTTCAAAAAGCTTACTGTCAGAAATAAGCCTGACAGCAAGGTTAACCCCTTTCACGATGATGACGAGCTCAGCTCGTCATGAGGCTTACCTGCCGTGCGCTCCTGACGAGCTGAGTTCGTCATGTAACGCGGTATTTACAAAACCGCCGCGCACAGTGGGAAAAGCTGCCGCAGCGATGCGGTTAAGGACAGATTTGATAGGGGCAAGGTGAGATTTAGGGGTACCTGCGAGAGTGGCATTGCCGTAGTCGACTCTAGACAGGACCAATGGTTGCACCACTGATTTGAAGTCTTCAGCAGGGATAAAGGGTTTAATTTTTTTAGATGATGTAGTGCAAAGAGAGCACCTTTGGCCGAATTTTTTATGTGGGGAGTAAGACTGAGACTCTGGTTGACACTGATGCCGAGAGATTTGACAGTGTTAGAGATGTCCAGAGTTGAATAGGGAGAGAGTTGTTTTTGGGAGAGAATAGGATGATTTCTTTTTTTTTTTAGGGTTCAGTTTCAGGTGGTTGCAATGGAACCACAATTGGATCTTGGTCAGGGCATCGTTTGGATGAAGGACATCAGCATGAGATTTGATCTTATAGTAAAGTTGGGTGTCATCAGCATAGAGGTGATAACATTAATTTTTATTTACCATAGAGCTATTCTCACTCCTGTTAGTATTGCCAAGTTCTCGCCCTTATCTACTATTCTTTGTTGGTCATGTTCTTCACATACTGGTACACTTAAACATCAATTATATGAATGTCCATCTGTTTTAGTTTTCTGAAACTCTGTTTAGAATATTTGCATGCGCATGTTTCATTGTTCTGTTCCCTTATCATTCTTGAATGTGTTTTTAGGCTCTGATTTAGTTGATATAAATATTGTTCCTTCTAGTGCTAGATTACTTGATCTTTTCATTGCTATTGCGTTTAAAGTGATTTTATCTTGTTGGAAGGATAATTCCAAATTATCTGTTTTTACTTGGTGGAACTTCATATGTGATGAACATAGGATTGCTATTGCTTCCTCCTCTTCTGTCTCCTCTAAAATTAAATCTGATCTTCTTTGGATCCCCTTCTCCAACTATCTTTCATCCTCTTCCTCTGTCTGATTGCTGGGCCTTTATATCCTCTTGTTTTTCTTCCTTACTTCTCCTACTCTGATTTTCTCCTTTTCTTCTTCCTTTTCTTTCTTTCTTCTTCCTTCTTCTTTTCTTTCCTTTCTCCCCTTCTTTGTTTTCCTTTATCTCTCTATCTCTTCATCTCTTCTTCTCTCGTTGAACCGTTATTTTATAGCTGTTCTATGCCTCATATTGTATTTCATTTGGTTCTCATGTACTATGTTATCATTTTTGTATTGAATGTTGTTCAAATAAAATAAAAACTTTCTTAAACTGGGAAAAAAGAGGTGATAACTGATTTTTGCTTGTTTGAGAATGAGGGTGAGGGGTTCCATGAAGAGGTTGAATAGAGTGGGAGAGAGAATAGAGCCCTGAGGAACACCCATGGTGACTGGCAGGGGTTTGGAAAGGCATCGCTGATTTTGATTTGTTGGGTTCTATGTTGGAAAAAGGAAGTGAAACATTTAAGAACAGCACCGTCAAAGCCAAAGTGGTCTTTGAGAACATTAAGTAAGGTAGCATGGTTAACAGTATCAAAAGCAACAGAGAGGTCAAGAAGAATGAGAAGGGAGGATTCACCTTTGTCTAGGGAGTGGTGGCTGTCATCAATGATGTTAAGCATGGCTGTTTCAGTGCTACAACCCTTTCAAAAACCTGATTGTAAGGGATCCAAAAGGTTGAAAGCGTCTATGTGATTGTCCAATTGAAGAAGGGCACATTTTTCCAGGGCCTTAGAAAAGAAAGGAAGGTTAGAAATCGGGCGTAAATTATTTAAGTCATTAGGGTCTCTTGTGGCTTTTTTGACAGTAGGGGTGATTTGCCTTAGTTGGAGGGATGCAGGGACAACACCAGAGGCAAAGGAGAAATTGATGATAGTGGTCCAGTATGGGGCGATGATGTGTTTCAGGTCTTGGACACGATAGGCCGGGAGGGGATCTTTGGTATGGGAGGATGGTTTGAGCTTGGAGATGATGTTGAGGACATCCCTTTCTGAGACTGGACAGAAATTATTCCAGGAAGCCTTGCTTTTTAGTTGAGGGTTGGGGTAGGAGGCATCAAAGGAGGTGACAGCTAGAGGGAGAAGCGCCGAATCCGGTGGAGGCTTAGCGGTGGGGTGAGAAAAAGATGGAAAGTTAATGAGGGTAGGGTGACAATGGGGAAGGGGGATAGTAAGAAGGATTGATCGATCTTAGAGATTTTATCTGAGAAGAAGCTAGCAATTTCTTTACATCTCTCGACCTAGGTGTCTTATTTGAAACTAATCTACATTGGACAAAGTTGTTAACAGGAAAGTTGTCAACAGGTCTAATGCAGCAGTGTGGAAATGTGCCTCTAGACTGAGGAGGAAGCCGGTCAGCGCTGTATTACGAGTCTATCGAACTAAAACTATTTCTAATGCCACCTATGGGTGTGACATCTGGGTATATGCTAAACATGACACCCTCCTGGTAGCTGAAAACATGTTTATGAGACATTTGCTCTGTGTCCCACAAAGTACTCCTTCCTATATAGTGCATGAAGTGTTGGGTTTAGAAATATAACTGATATCATTGCCACCCATCACTGTTTATGCTAGGTTGATTTGTGGACCAAAGGAGCACAACTGAACAGGAAGATATTGAAAGATTGTCTGTCACTGGTTTTTGCATAGCAAATTCCCTGACTTAATATATCAAAGGGGAACTTCATAATTTAGGTAGGCATGATTTTTTGTATTCTCTCTGATAAATTGCAAAGGCACATTGTGGGTGGGTGGAAGAAAACTTTCTATGACAAAATGTTAGCAGGAAAATCTTCAGAAGGTTTCAGGGCAAAGTATTTATTTATGAAAACTACCATATTTATAGAGCTCTGCCTTGCAGTGGTAACCTCGAGCCATGCATGATTCCTGCTAACTAGATTTAGGCTAAAGTTGTTGTCTCATCTTTTGACCTTTACTCAGGGGTTGCACGAACCTTTATCCCTAGCACCCTGTGGTTGCGACCATAGGTCTCCACAGGACACTATGCACTTCACATTTTTCTGTAAATACTTTGGGGTCCTGAGAAAGGTATATTTAAGGAGTGGCTTTAAACAGGCATGTCCAGCTCTTTTATTCTTGCACATGCTCTCTGTAGATATATTTTTTCATATTGTTAGTTTCATAAAAACGGATATGCAATAAAGAGATTCGATGAGACACTGATTGTGTTGTATCCCACTGTATGAATTGCTGGCCATCTGAGATATTTCATTGTTTTTAATTATTGTATGCTTCACTCTGTTTATGTGTTTGCTGTGATGTATGCTTTTATGTTTTTTCCATTATAACCGAAAAAAGCTTTCTTGATGATCAACAGTATTATATCTGTTGAGAGAAGTATACATAAACATTTCAAAAAAGCATCTAAGCCATGTTGCAATAAATAGAGCGAAAAAACATTAAAAGCTTGTTCATAGAGCACGGCTCTTAAGGAGCACCACAATGTGCATATACAGCTACATTCAAGTGCAAATTATTTAAAACTAAACAAGTTTACATTGCATGAATATTCAACAAGTTTAACTGTTGAAATACCCTTGCAATCTTTAGCTGAGTTACATATTGCAGTCAGTTAAATCAGCAAATCAAAGATTATTGAAAAGTCCACATTAAGAAACTGGTTCAATTAAACAGATTTCTAAGGAGTGAATGTCACAGTGAAAAGGGATCTGAAGTAACGGGGCAGTGCCAAAAATAGGTTGCAACAAAGTAAATACTTTACATCCTTTTACATGGCCAGGGCATGATACAGTGTCCCTTTAACTCTGAGAAGGTGTGTGCAGCAGGGGTTGGACGCTACTGAGGGTTGGACAAAGGACCTTGCACTGCCGTCAGTCTTTGCAACCAACAACCAAAGACGAAAGATGGTGTTGGGTGGAGGTTGCCACAGGGGTTGGGCAAATGCTTAACGTAGAATATGATAAAATAACACAGACATTCACTAAAAAAAGGTCAAAGTGACATTTTAGTTAGGAATGGTAATAAGATCTAAGCCTAAGTTAAAAAATAACCTAGAAATTCAATGAGAAAAACAAAGGTTAATGGTACAACTTTTAACCTCACATATTATATCACTCGTTACATGTTAAATGACATCTTTGATGACTTCACTGATGATATTTCAAATGGCATCATTGATGACATATCTGATAACATCATACAATCATTGTACAAGTGTCCTATGTCCTACAGGCTTTCTGGACTTCAAAAATCTACACTGGTGCCCAAACTTTTATTGATAATCAGGTGACAACTCACCCGCATTTGGTGCATGCTACCCTCTTTTTACTGCAATTGACCAACCCACTACACAAAATGTCCCAACAGACTTTACTGGGGTCAACCCCCTTTTAAAACTGAAATACCCTCCAAAAAGCAGCCCATAGTCTATTCACCTTCACAGGATCACCCTCTTAGGAATACACAATAACCACAATTTTGAGACAAGAGGTTGACAGGTACGAATTTGACACTGGTAAGACTCGTTCTATCAGACCCTGTGGACAGCACTTCTTAGTTTGGTAAAATACAATGCACTCATTCCTGTGAGGAGCACGACACACAGCCTAAGAGCGATGCTTGCAATCCCAATGTGAGTTAAGACAGCTCTAAGTTGGTCATCCATACATTCTACATTATTGTGCCTTCTGCAATGCCTCAAAAGTGTCAGTAGTTAGGCAAATAAACATTCATGCCTTTAGACACCCTTGAAATATACCAATTTTCTACAGCATCATCTACCAACTATTTAACATGAGTACATGCCCAGACATCAACTGGTGGATAACTTATTGTGAATATAAGCTTTGACTTTTCTCACAGCCTTTTTGCAACAAACTTTGACTTTAAGCCACAACCTACTTTAAAACCTGCCTCTGCAACCCACATCAGGTGTGCTCTGCCTTTATCTTGTTGAACATGGAAAACTGTTTGTACCCAAAACGTTACTAGTAAGTAAACTGTGCACCATATAACTCTCAGAGTGCATTGTCAGTTACCTCCAGTTCTTATATACTATTTTCATCAAATACACCCACATATGTGCACATATGATGCCAATAAAATCACTGGCGCATGCGCACAAAATGTAAAATTTTCTAAGTAGAAGCTATTCAGCTTAGGAGGATCGTACCAGAATATTGATGTCTAAATATCGTCTGAAAAAAATATTGTGCCCTAAATATCAATGGAAAATCTACATCCAATGGACCTATATGTTTGTAAACGATATTTTGGCCACATTATTAAGACAGATGATGCATTTGTTGTTGATATTCTGACATACAATCACTTAGGATAGCACAGTGTCTAGACCCTCTTAGTATTTGTTGTGTACATTTCTTAGTGGAGCTCTGTTCTTTACACAATTCACAGAAATGATGTTTTCTAAACATATATATATATATATATATATATATATATATATATATATATATATATATATATATATATATATATATATATATATATATATATATATATATATATATATATATATATATATATATATATATATATATGTTTGGCATTAGTCTTTCCTAATAACAGTACTGGTTAACTATATTCCTGTCTTCACACTTCTATACTCTGGGTCTGATTTGCAAAGGTAAATTTACACTTTTTAGTAGGTTTAGGATTTTTTGCAATTTACAAAGCGAGCAGTATCTTTACAACTGTGGAGTCTGCACTCGTGGCTCAGTCACAGCACATGAAAAGATTGGCAGTAGCAAAGATGCTACTCATAAAATTGCTTTCTGAATTGAGAACAATCGTAAACTTACACAAAAGTGTAAGTATACCCTTTTAAATCAGGTACTCTTTGTCTTAAATCACACTGCATAACTGTGTGAAATGTACAATAATTTTTGTGAATGTGTATCTTTTTTCATACCCTGGTAAACACATTGGGCCATATTTATCAAGGGGTTGCGTCGCTTTTGCACCACACAACAGGATTAAAAGTGACGCAACCCTTAAGATGCGATTTATCAAGCCATGCAAGATCCCCTTGTGTGACCCTGAGTGGCTTGATAAATCTAGAGCAACATTACGCAGAGCAAATCACGGCCATGCAATACTCTGCCCCCAGGAGGCGCTCCATGGGTGGTTTGTCGGTGTTCCCATGCAACGCACATGGATTTTGGTGCATTCTCATATTTACCACAAGTGATAGACTTGGAACAGCATTAAAATAAATGCTACGCCCCCCCACCCCAGGTGAGGTGTAACAAGGAGAAATGTCTTTATTTCTCCTTGTTTTTCCTCTTTCTGTATATGCTGCATTCTGCAACACACCGAAAGAATAAAATGCCTTAAGGGATTGTTTATGTGCAGGAATGCGCTCCTTTCTGCACAAAAACAATCCTGCCAACAACGCAGGAACCCTTACACCATGGTGCAAGGGTGCCTGCACTGGCGCAAGGCAGCATATTATGCTCCAGCACTAGGAAAAGGCAGGAATGTGGAGAAAATGTCAAGTATGGCGCATTCCCGTCCTATCCCTATAATGCAGCGCAGCACAACAAAGTGACTTACTTTGCTGGGCTGCCATTGTATTCTCAGGCAAGCTGTTCACATTTTATTACCAGCACCGATACACATAATGTTTTCTTCATCAACATATGCCGGGTCATGATTCTTTACATTTGTCTTGCTTAGTTGGCTTTTGCGACATTTTTGTTAAATGCAGATCATTTGCGGCAGTATAATGCTCTCCATACATCTTCACCGTTCTGATTCTGAGAGACTCACAGTTACTACAGGTTCATACAAGTAGAAAAAGGAAAGTTCCCTCAGCTGAGGGCTGGCAGGGAGATTAAGTGAGCTATTGCCAAGAGTCACATGAAGCTTATCTGAGCTGCCGCCGGTGACAGGGATCGAATCATGAGCCCCGCGCTCCATGGTCATTCACTCTGGCCGCTGTGCCACACCTCTCCCCCACATATATGGCATTCCCCTCACATTAACAAATTATTTTTTTCAGAGAACGTTCCCAAGTATATAGCTATGTTCAACATCTCCTTGCAAAATAAAAAATAAAAAATGATCATTACCAATGTAAAGCGTTCAGTCCTCTGGAAGAAAACAATGACAATATGGTTACTTCCTAGGAATTATTTATTATTGACGGGATTGTCGAAACATTATACTTAAGTTTAGGACATAACTGAAAAGTGCCTCTTCTAGCATTATAATCTTTGATTTTATCTTCTACACTCCGTGTCCTAATTTCTTCCATCTCGCTTCTGAACAAGATGGCATACACAACAAAATGACATAAGACAACATGAAATAACATAAAATACGATAACATACAAATCGCCTTATTTCACACTATCGTCCATGCCTCCGCTGACAAATGGGAGTTCAAACGTTTGACAAAACATGCATGGATACCTCAGAGCAAGGTGACTCATAGGACATTTATTATGCACTAAAAATAAAGGCATTGAGTTCATAAAAACACCAAGATGGGGCAATAAACTGAAGAGTTATGGTAAGGATGATGGCATTTCTAGTGGCAATAACGTATGGAGTTAGCCGACTATTGTAAAAAATTACAGAAATAAAAAAAAAAGGCTTTTCCTTTCATTATTATGAAGCAATTCAAATATCCTCAACTGCTTCAGCATCGTCTTTGCGTCTTAGAGCATTGGTAATGTGGCATTGGAAAATGGATGCACTTATCTAAAAAGCCACCTGCAAGCCCCTCGTTGCAGGGAGTGAGTCTTATATTCATCATCAGTTATCACCAGTGAACATTATCAGCATGCGTGACCAGGGCTAAACATAGCATCTGGCCTGGTAAAGGCATACGACACACCTGCACATACTGCAGCATATCCTTTCAATTCCCTTAAAAAGAAACATATGATCAAGATCGTCTTGTTTCTGAATGTATCGGGTTTTCTGTGGCAGTCAACTGATCACTTTTACACACACGAACAGTCTATCTGCTATGTTAAGACTGTTACCTGTTAGAGCCTTTTATTAAGATAATCGTAGCCTGAGGTGGCTCAATCTTGTATGGGTTATAATGAGAAAGCGGCTGCTGCAGGTATTTAATTTCAGCTTGTACACCGTGACAATATGACACTGGGTATTTGTCACTACTTTCTTCCTGATATGTGTTTACTTTTGACTTTATGGCACTTGACAAATTCTTGGCTTATTATCGCATATATTACACCACAAGAAGTGCCTGTAGAGTTGGTCCGCAAAATGCTTTGTTATTTGGCTAAGAGAGAGAGAGAGAGAGAGAGAGAGAGAGAGAGAGAGATAGAGAGAGAGAGAGAGAGAGAGAGAGAGAGAGAGAAAGAGAGATAGATAGAGAGAGAGAGAGAGAGAGAGAGAGAGAGAGAGAGAGAGAGAGAGAGAGAGAGAGAGAGAGAGAGATGCAAGCATCACGGCTAAAAAAGGACTTTTCATTTGTTACATGAAAATAATTAATTATGTGTTATTTTCAAAAGAGCTGATAGAATCATAGTAGGTTTGAGCAGAAAGCACTTTCGGGAAGGAATGTCTTGGGATAGGTACATGGTCCCTTTCAAACCTTAGAACCATATATACCAGCAAATCATAAGGCTTCCTCTGCCATTACGGTGATTACCTGCATGGAAGCAGTTGTCAGCAAGTCAAGTTAAAACATGCAGATAGCTGAGCAGAGTGATGAATGTAGTAGTGGTTGCTATCCATCTTGTTAAAAGGCAAAAACTGTTTATTTGCTTTATACTAAGAGCAAGAGAGTATTAACGTCACATGTATCATTTAGCACAAGAAACAAAACTTTAAAAAATGACTGCAAAATGTTCTTGGACTTTTTATCCTGGAAAATGCCAAGAGGCATTTGATATAAAAGCTACAATAAAAAACCGAATACATAATTACTTTTCACCAATTACCCCTGGCATCTTTCTTATGGTACTGGGCTTTCAGGTAACAAATCAGAGCATTCTCGTAGTTGCCACCTTCTTTACTCCACATAATGGGAGAGGTGTCCTTCCAACCAAAAAGGGCCAGGGTCAATGTACGATCAAAACAGAAAAAGGTCTCTTTTGTGTCACTCACTCTACTAATTTATTATAAACTTCTGTTGTAAATACTTTGTCCTGGAGAAGGGGGAGTGTATCAAGTCTTATCCACCAAAATGCTGCGTCGACAAACTTGTGATTTTATTGTGTAATAGATTGGAGAATCTTATGACATTTGTTTTTAACTTATTAATTGATGTGTATTAATGGATGAAGTTTTCTTGCTATATGTATGGATGAATGTATTTGTTTTTATAATAAGAATCACATTGAAAATATTTTGTATTAGAAAATAATTATAATAAATGGGAAATCTTTAGACATATCTATGTTCAGTGTTTAGATAATAGAGTGATTAGGAGCAAGGATATATAGAGCATGAATGAGATTCTACAGAATCACCTTATAGACGGAATAACTAGAGTGTGTGACACAAAAGGGACCTTTTTCTTTTTTGTCCGTTGTCTTCTTTACAGCACTAAACCAAAGTGGCTGCTGAAATGTTTTCAAATAGTAATGTCCATCCTCGTTTGATCTAGATAGAGCAATCTAGAAAATATTTCACATCCTAACTTTAAAGAAATTACGATGCTGAATTTCAGTGCTGTGTATCTATGATTATAGCGATGCTGCAAAGAACCTAATCAAGATAATAAATCATTAATGGATGCAAAGCATGAATTAATCTCAGACATCTCATATTTACTCTAGTCTATTTAGTAGTCCACCGTGCTTTTGCCCACCACACCACTTCAAGTAATAACCAGCCATAATCCAATCAGCCTTAGTCCTCCTTCAACAGGAACAGTCAAGCCTCGACTAGGTCTCCACTGAATAGGAACAGAAGAAACCTCAGCCTGATTTCAGCCACATTTGAGCCTGATCAGAAGAGGTTCTCTTCAGTCCTATCACGCAGTGAGCATGGGACCCAGATCTGGGTATACTCGTTGCACTTAGTGCGCTGCACTGAGGGGAAAAAGTGTTGGCTGAAATGCTTGAATTATTCTCAGCCGCTGGTAATTACTGTGGGTTTTATCCCAGCCCATTCTTTTGCCCACTATACCACTTCACACACGATCCAACCATATGAATATAAGCCTTGCCTCTGCTCCAACAGGAACTGCTGAATCTGAATTGTCAAGGTAGGGTCCCCTTTGCACATGAACAAAAGCCACCACAACTGAGCCTTGTTAGTAGGGTGCAGCTTGAGTCCTATGGCACACTGAGCATGGGACAGGTCTGCACAAACCCATCGCACTGAGTGCATTGCACTGAGGAAACAAAAAACGTGATGGGTGGAATACTAGAATTCATTTCAGCCACTGGTAATTAATCTGGAAAGCATCGCAGTCTATCTGTCTTTTATCCAATGTGCCACTTCAGACAGAGTCAAGCCATATGTAAATCAACTTTGCTCTTACTCCAGGAGGACCAGCCCAGCAAGAAATAGCAGGCTAGCTCCCCTCCGAACAAGAACACAAGCAACACAAGCGACACAATGCAGGTTTTGGTCTAATTGGGCTCCATTAGTAGAGTTCAGCTTGAGTCCTATGAAACATGAAGATGAGGTCCATATCTGGCCATACGCATTGTATTTAGTGCATCATACAGAGGAAATAAGTGTAGGGTGGAATGTGTAAATGCTCTCAGCTACTGGTATTTACTACTGACCACATTGCAGTCCATTGGTATTTAGCCCACCATGCCATTTTGGTCAGGATACAGCAGTATGCAAATAAGTCATGGTCCTGCTGCAATAGAAAGACTCCAGCCTGAACTGCCATGCTAGGACACCTCTGAATCAGAAAACGAGTACCCGGAGATCAGTTTTGGCCTATTTTAGCCATATCGGTAGGGTGCAGCTTGAGTCCTATGGCCCAGTGAGCACGGGCTGAACTGGTCCCTTTCGAGCAGGACCAATATTGATTTGCATAAGTCAGCTTTCTGTCTGCATAGTAAGTGAAAAATGATGGACTAGAATGCAGACAGTATTTGCTAGTTTTTGCCAGTGATGAGATAAATTCAGGAATTCCTTCCATTACCTTATTTGCTCCAAAATATTGTATGGACATGCAGAGAGCAATACGCTGATATCAACAAATGATCACTTCAGTGACGTAAATAATTGCAAGAACATGAAGAATGAAGTATTCCATCATCATTCAGTAGTGATTTCTCGAACAATAGGCCCAGGATTGATAAGGTACTTACACCAGTCGTTCTTCTGCCTTGTCTCTGATTTCGCCATCAAAGGGTCAAAAATATACGTGGAAATGAAACCTAAATGGATGCATTGTCAGACTGGCATATAGGGCAATCAGGCAGGGCCTGATGAGCTGGCCTGAAAGGCCAATGTGGGGGGCATTTTTTAGCAGTTTGTGCGCTGGTTTCATGCCCAGGTGGGCCGGTATTAACTGTTGATTTCCCTGATATTACCACAAGCGATGCCTGCAGCAAGCACAAGTGCATTCAGTCTTTCATACCTTGCACCATACCATTCCAACATGTATTTACAAGTTCATTACTGGACTGATTTGCAAACGGGAGACACTTTTATTTTGGTGACAGGGCCCATTTTTTGCTCCAGTTCGACATTGTATTAAGGCCTCGGTCCTTCCTGCTATCTGTCAATTGGACCCAATCTGTGTATGCCTGCTTGTGTGCTGTTTGATTGTACCTGTGTTTGCTGGGTGTATATGTGTGTTGGTAAACCTACAGTCAATCTGCACTGATTTGCGAGCATGACACTGATGTTCCCTAAATAAGTGTTTATCATTCATCACACTGTTTACCCACACCTAATTGGACTATTCCGCTTACCCTTTCTCTTACCTCCATCCTTGACACGCCTACAGTTTATTTTCCTTTCCTGCTTCCTCTTTGTCAACTAGATTCATATGTTCAGCTACCCACTATGAGACTATTTTTGGAAAGGAAATTCTAGTCACGTGGCTCCTTTCGCATTCCTCTTGTTTGTTCTCTCCTTCAAGTTGCGTGTCACATCTAGTGCATCGAGATAAACTTTGAGCAGCATAAAAAGGTGAAAAGGTAACCAGCATAACACGCCTCTTGTGCATGTAAGACTGTGTGCTCTACATGTATTGGTACCTGTATACCTGTGTACCTGGGTCTGTGTGCGTGGCAGCAGTAGATGTTTTGTTCTGTATGTGCATGGTTCTCTTTAAGTATGTTGGTATGTCAGTATATTTGCATGTATGTGCCATCTATGGCAGTAAGTGTATGTTGAAACTGTTTATGTTATGTATAGACTGTGCATGTTCTGCATGTGCATGGTTCTTTTTAAGTATGTTTCTATGTCAGTATATTTGCATGTATGTGCCATCTATGGCAGTAAGTGTGTGTTGAAACTGTTAATGTTATGTATAGACTATGCATGTTCTGCATGTGCATGGTTCCATGGCAGTATATTTGAGGTCCTCCTCAGCATGGAGTTTCTGTCGTGTTCATGCCCGCCCACAGGCTAGGATAGCAAGCTGACGTCCAATCACCTATCCACGAGTAACTTCGCGGCGGAGACAAGGGTCCCAGATGACATATCAGAACCACACAATAAAGTCTGAGGTGCCGAGAGGCTATTATCTTGCCTCTCCCCGTGAGTCGCATCTTTGTTGGTGCAGTGGATCTTGCTGCCTGGGAAAAAAAACTGCAATTCCACTCGTTCTTCTCTAGCCTCCTCCATCTGTAGGTTTCCATGCTCCCCTATCGCGCTGCCACCACCGCCACTGTCCCGAATTCATACAGAGAGCCGAGTGACTTTAGGCACATAGCAGGGTGGCTGCTGACTGGCGTTGGTTCAGTGAATGCACTGTCACATGGAGAGTTGTTGGGAAGTGCGGCATAGGGAGAGGTACTGGCTTCCTGGGACCTCCCCCCTTTTTAGGTCTCGCTGAGTCAGCGCGCATGCGCTGCTCAGAGAGACATTTAGTAGCTGCTTTGAGAAGTGCTACTTTGCCGGCTACCAGCTTGCTAGAACGCACAAAAGAGCACGCGCAACATGCACAGCTGGCCCGGCTTCTTTGATCAAGCGCGCGTGAATGCTTTCCCCTACCCCCAGCTGGCATGCAGCTTCTTTGATCAAGTGCGTGTGAATGTTTTCATCACTAGCCTTGTGTAGCACGTGCCTGAGCCACCCAATCTGATGAATTGTTTATTGGCATTGTAAAGAAGCTAGGCATTACTCCTGACAGTGGCGGCAGCCACCTCTGGGTAGGTTGTGCAGTCAGTCTTGCGGCTGGAGCATCAGGTTCCCTAGCCTTTCTCCGTTAAGCAGCACAGAACCTAGCTGTCTCACAGACTCACAGCAGACCTTACGCCGTCTCCTTGCAAAGCCGCTGTCTCTCTGAATCAGCCTCACCCCTCTTCTGATACAGTCTGGCCCCGTCCATCATGCAGTGCCCGATGACTTGTTTAAGCTTGCATAGAGGTAAACTAACCTCAGGCAAGTTAGCCCCTCTGGGGGGGTGCACGCATCTGTCTGTGTCAACAATTTCCAGTTTGCTGTCCTAAGGGAAAAACACTCTCTCTCGTGAACAAGACACTCTGGTGTCAACATGTCGAGAGCGTTCTGCTCAATAAACTTCAAATTTCATGCTGGGAATGTGCGTGCTTTTCCTTGGACGGCGAAATGGAAATTGCCGCTTTAAATTTTACTGGGGGGTCCACATCCGGGTACGCGCTACTCTTAGGGGTTGTGTGCTGTGTAGAAATCTTTTCGAATAAATACATATATTACGCAGTGGCCATCACCACTCTCCAGTTCAGTTTCTACAAGAGGTTTTTTTTGTTGCTTCATTAGTAACTTTTGCACGTTTGAATAATATTCTCAAAACTTTCTCTAAAAAAGTTCATCTACCTCATCTCAGTAACGATCGCAAACATGTTGTGGCTGCCATTACTGGATTGGGGGGCAATGGTATCATTGAAATGCGTGGTAAAGAAAGCCTGCGTTTGGGGGTTATAAAATGAGCACATACTACCTGTGATACCAGATTTCAGCCAAAATATATAATTTGTTGATGGTACCATAGTTATTTTAGGATGCGTG